>NC_090381.1:40882559-41484556 GCF_036365525.1 Heterodontus francisci
TTCCTAAATTAGATTAACATGAAATTATTTATTGAGTCCTCTTAACTATTTGACTCTGCTGCTGACAGTTATTGTACCCACATACACACATGTATATTTTTTCCATTATGCTATTTGAAATATAAGAAGACAGCTGTGTGTTATTAATTAAATAACAGCAGCAGAATAAACCAATGTCTGTACCCTTGTGTAATTCGTTGTCTCAAAAAAGCATGTTGCACTGGCTATGTACATTACTCATGATGATTAGAATCATAGAATGTTTACAGCACAGAAGGAGGCCATTTGACCCATCATGTCCATGCCAGTTCTCTGCAAGAGCAATTCAGCTAGTCCCACTCCTCTGCGCTTTCCCCGTAATCCTGCAAATTTTTTCTCTTCAGATGCTTATCCAATTCCCTTTTGAAAGCCCCCATTGAATCTGCCTCTACCACACTATCAGACAGTGTATTCGAGATCCTAACCACTCACTGCAAAAAAGTTTATCCTCATGTCACCTTTGGTTCTTTTACCAATCACCTTAAAACTGTGTCCTCCACCCTTCCACCATTGGGAACAGTTTCTCTCTATCTGCTCTGTCCATACCCCTCATGATTTTGAACACAATCAAATCTCCTCTCTTCTCTAAGAAGAATAACCCCAGCTTCTCCAATCTATCCACGTAACTGAAGTCCCTCATCCCTCATCAAATCTTTTCTGCCACCTCTCAAAAGCTTTCACATCCACCCGAAAGCACAATACTCCAGTTGAAGCTAAACCAGAGTTTTATAAAGGTTCATCATAATTTGATTGCTTTCGTACTCTATGCCTCTATTTATAAAGCCCAGGATCCCGTATGCCTTATTTTTTTTACCACTTACTCAACCTGCCCTATCACCTTCAACGATTTGTGCACATATACCCCCAGGTCTCTCTCTTCCTGTAAATCCCTTTAGAACTGTACCCTTTATTTTATATTGCCTCTCCTCATTGTTCCTACTGAAGTGTATCACTTCACACTTCTCTGCAGTAAATTTCATCTGCCACATATCTGCCCATTCCACCAGCCTATCTATGCCCTCTTGAAGTATATCACTGTCCTCCTGACAGTTCACGATACTTCCAAGTTTAGTGTCATCTGCAAATTTTGAAAATGTGCTCTGTCATTAATATGTATCAAGAAAAGCAGTGGTCCTAATGTCAACTCCTGGAGAATCTCACTGTATAATTTCCTCCGGTCCGAAAAACAACCATTCACCAGTACTCTCTGTTTCCTGCCACTCAGCCAAATTCGTATTTTCTTTCCCTTTCACTTCCCTTTCCTTCCTTCACTTTCACTTTCCCTTTTATTCCATGGGCTTCAACTTTTCTGGTAAGTATTATGTGGCACTTTATCAAATGCCTTTTGGAAGTCCATATACACATCAAATGCATTACCCTCATCAGCCATCTCTGTTACCTCATCAAAAACTCAATCAAATTAGTTAAACATGATTTGCCTTTAAAAAATCCCTGCTGACTTTCCTTAATTAATTCACACTTGTCCAAGTGACTGTTAATTTTGTCCCGTATTATCATCTCTGAAATCTTTCCCATCAACAAGGTTAAACTGACTGGCCTGTAGTTGCTGGGCATATCCTTACACTCATTATTGAACAAGGGTGTAACATTTACACATCTCTAATGCTCCAGCACCACCACCATATCCAAACAGGATTGGAAAATTATGGCCAGTACCTCTGCAATTTCCACCCTTACTTCCCTCAGTATCTTCAGATGCATCCCATCTGGTCCTGGTGACTTACCAATTTTAAGTAGAGCCAGCCTTTCTAATACCTCCGCTTTATCAATTTTTAGCCCAGGCAGTATCTTAACTACCTCATCTTTGACTATGATTTTGGCAGCATCTTCTTCCTTGGTAAAGACAGATGCAAAGTGTTTGTTTAATACCTCGACCCAGATTCCAAGATACAATTCTTAGTGCATTTATAGACAGTGTTTGCTTCATCTGCGTGATAAAATACCCATAAATGCCCATTGGCAACTTTACGCAATAAATTTAATGATGATGGAGGGATGGGGAAGAGGTGAAGATTGGAGGCCAGAGGGAAGATTGGAGTTCAGGGAAGATCAAAGGCTCGAAGGTGGATCAGAACAGTCAATGGTGGCGGGGGGAAATGAGTGTGTCCAATCGTGGGGGATGGGTGAAGTAGGTAAGTGGAAAGGCACTTACCTCCTGGATCCAGCATTCCTTACCTCCCTTTAGATATGGGTTAAATTTAAAATGATGGTTAAATATGAGGCGTGCAGCCTTCTTATAATGTTTAAATGGCCAACTAGCCTCCTGGGAGCGGGTCGTTGCCCAACCCACTCTAGTCATCTCCACTAAAAAGGAAAGTAGGCAGTTTGGAGGTGGGATTCAGATTTTTAACATTTTTACATCCCACCTGACCCAAAACCACCCATTTTTCAGGGTTTAAAATCTCCCCATTGGCTCCATTCTGGGATATAGCTCCATGAGTGCTCACCCAAGTCAGCATTCTTCATACAAGAGGAACAGGGGAAATAAAATTCAAAGCAGTACTCGAGAATGTAAGACTTTCTTTGTTAGAACAGCACAAATTATGGAGGGGTTTAAAATTATAAAAGGGTAAATAGAAGCCAACCATTTCCAGTGGTTGTGGGGTCTAGAAAGAGGGGCCATAACTGTAAGATAAAATGTAAAAGATTTAGAGCAGAGAACAAGAGAAACTTCTTTCCACAGATTTGTGAGGCGATGAAATTCGCCAACAGGATTAGTAGTTGAGGCAGAAACTATATCAACAGTCGAGATTAAATTGGACAGGTGGATGAAGGAACTGGGAGAAAGGGTATAGAACATAGAACATTACAACGCAGTACAGGCCCTTTGGCCCTCGATGTTGCGCCGACCTGTGAAACCATCTGACCTACACTATTCCATTTTCATCCATATGTCTATCCAATGACCACTTAAATGCCCTTAAAGTTGGCGAGTCTACTACTGCTGCAGGCAGGGCGTTCCACGCCCCTACTACTCTCTGAGTAAAGAAACTACCTCTAACATCTGTCCTATATCTATCACCCCTCAACTTAAAGCTATGTCCCCTCGTGTTTGCCATCACCATCCGAGGAAAAAGACTCTCACTATCCACCCTATCTAACCCTCTGATTATCTTATATGTCTCTATTAAGTCACCTCTCCTCCTCCTTCTCTCCAACGAAAACAACCTCAAGTCCCTCAGCCTTTCCTCATAAGACCTTCCCTCCATACCAGGTAACATCCTAGTAAATCTCCTCTGCACCCTTTCCAAAGCTTCCACATCCTTCCTATAATGCGGTGACCAGAACTGCACGCCATACTCCAGTGCGGCCGCACCAGAGTTTTGTACTGCTGCAGCATGACCTCGTGGCTCCGAAACTCGATCCCCCTACTAATAAAAGCTAACACACCATATGCCTTCTTAACATCCCTATTAACCTGGGTGGCAACTTTCAGGGATTTATGTACCTGCATACCAAGAACTCTCTGCTCATCTACACTACCAAGAATCTTCCCATTAGCCCAGTACTCTGCATTCCTGTTACTCCTTCCAAAGTGAATCACCTCACACTTCTCCGCATTAAACTCCATTTGCCATCTCTCAGCCCAGCTCTGCAGCCTATCGATGTCCCTCTGCAACCTACAACATCCTTCGGCACTATCCACAACTCCACCGACCTTCGTGAGATCGTCAGATTTACTAACCTGGGTGGGAGCATGTGATTAGGACTGTTTGCTTGCATGGAGGATAATCACTGACACAGACTGGTTGAGCCAAATAGCCTGTTTCCATGTTGTAACTTCTATATATTTCTATGTAAACAGTTAAGGCCTGGGTTTCCCAATTCTAATATTGAAATTAACTTGCAAATGACATAAATGACAGTAGAAAAGACGAGATTGTCAATCACACATGCACGCATGCACCACAAACATATGCACGCACCATGCATATGCCACACACACGCAGACACAGACACACATGCCCCTAGCTGATTTTTTCAACTCCCTACCTACCCCAGAAATGTTGAAGCCAACTGTAGTCCTCCAGCTGCTGTGAGGTTCAGTGCAGTTGACACTCTTCAGACCAAGGATCAAACCTCCTGGTGTTTATGGCTTAATTAGTCATAGTACCACATCATATACTACATGTCTCTATCACCGGTGACATTATGTAACAGTTCAGAGACAGAAGTCAAGATTCTGTTTCCCTTATTTTAAATTATATTTAGGCAGCTACCTGCTTCCTTATTCTAGTCACAGGTCCAACTTTTTTGTGGGTCTACAGGTCTGCTGCTGGGATAAGGAAGTACCATTTAGTGGTCTAAGTCCCATGAGCTGCCTCACAGACATGCAGGTCTCCCAGAAACTGGATTTTAAAAAGACTAATATAGAATAGCTAGTAGAAAAGAGCTGTCTCTCTCATCATTCAGTTCCCATTAATCACTCTCTGATTCATTCACCCAATATATACATATACATTTTGTCACCATCAAAGCTTTTTTTGTAATTTCTGAAAGCATCAGACTTTTTAGCCATGTTCATTATCAAATATGAGATTGAAACTGTGCTGATAGACATTAATAAATGAGCATGTTAACACAGTTGGATGGAATTCCTTCATTTATTTTAACTAATTTATTAACCTGTTTATTTAAATACATTAAATCTTTTGTTAAATTAGCAATTTTCATGCAAGCAGGTCCACTACTAATGCTCTACAATGTGGTCTGTACCCTATGTCTACTTCCACTTATGTGACACATTAACTTTGTACTACTTTTTAATTTTTGTTTGTTCATTAAAGCTCAAATTCCTCTTGTTAATTTGAAAACCTGTACTGTTCAGGCTGTAATCATAACAATAATAAATGACAATTATCTTAATGGAAAATTGTTGGCATACTTTCCAAGTGTGCTTAGCAACACATTTGGCAATGATATAATTCAAATTGAAATAGTATCATAACATTGCAAAACATTATCCCAATCCTTGCCCAGATCAACAATTTGAAAAAGTTACACTGACCTCTTCTAGATTCCTCCTGTCCCCAAATGGTAAAAAGTAATTACTGAACCCAACAACATGAGGGAGCAACGTGACCAATGAAAGAGTTACTGAATCTGACAATGGGAAGGAGCAGAATTACATCAACAGATACTATAATTACATTAAAATATTTTTAAGCACCCTTGTGATTTCACTCTGCTCATTAATACAACTCTGACACTGATTGACACGATCATTACTACGAGTCAATTCCCCTTACACCATCAGGACTTACTGTTTAAACCAATGTTTTGGGTTATTATTAAGGGTGGCTCTTCATTAAATGCACCTTCTGTCTTTGACCTTGGGTGGGAGGGTCAGCCAGGGCATCATCATTTAACTCTCAGGAGACAGTTTTGGACCGGTATCGGCAGTGGTCTGGTAGCAGTGATCTCAGCTATAGGTAGTGACAAGTAGAAAAAGACAATTAGATTCCTAGAAGAGAGATGAAAACACATGCTCAAAAAAAAACTCTCGCCCCACACCAGCGTCTATAAAGATGAGGATCCGAGATGCATACCAGAGCTGGACATTGAGATAAGTGAGGGCTTCAGATTCTGATTCAGATTGCCCACCACCCATTGAAATAATTGCTTAAAACTGCTCACCCATCATAGTCTGCATATATGAAAGCATGAAAAGGTCCAAACCACTCAGATCAGACACAGATTTAGCCCGTAGATCAAATAGATCCATACTTCTATGAAATAGGCTAGGAATTACCAATTGATATTATTAAGAGTTTTCTCCCCTGGAACCTTGAAGTATAGCATAGGTATTAGGGTAATAGTGCATTGATTGACAACATCAAAAAGAGCCACATGAATCGCAGGTTAGAAGCGGCATTGAGCATGCTAAGGATAAATACAGATTTAACTAAAAAAACAAACAGAAGGACCCAAGGGCCAAGCTGCAGGACAGTAATAAGGTCAAAAAAGATAAAACAATAAGGTAAATCATAAAGCAAGCTTGGGTTTTAAAAACTTGAAGATTGTAGATGGAAGGAAATGCTGAAGAGGAGGAGGAGTTTCACATTTATGAGTGACTTGGAAAAGATGACTTAAAGCAGGAGTCTGTGTGTGGATGTGGACAGCAGGAAGTGCATGTAGGATAGCATATTTGAAGTTTAGAAAACAGTAAGCGAGGAAAGTTCAGAAGGAAAGTGATGTTTAATATAGTTTGCAATGTTCCAGTAACTGAATGGTATTGCATTGCTCTAACTATTGGATTATTTTAATATGGAGGAAAACCATGTCAGTTCCTTTGCAGTTGTCCACTCCACCAGCAGTATTTGCTGCTCCAGGGGACCCATACCTGGGTGCAGACTGGGAACAGTCACTCCTATCATGTGTTACAAACAGGTGAGAAGGGGTCTAGGGGTTCCCTCTTAGCCTTTGCCTGGTTTAACCGTAACAGGGTTTAATTTTTTTTAAAACACTGTGTTTTAGCTCCCCTTAGTGAATCCTTGTTCACCGCTTTCCAGTTGTAAGGTAAAGAAATCAATTCAGACAGGTTTTCTTAGATTTTAAACAAGGTAGAAGTTTATTAATCTTAAACTCTAATCCACTTACCGATTACGAATGTACGACGCGACCACGCTAGCATGCATACGCAATAAACACACGCAGATAGAGACCGAAAAGGATAAAGGGGAAATGTTTGAGGCAGTAGATGGGTTTCTCTTTTACTGTCCTATGAGTTTGCTGTGAAGTCTGTAGTTGCCAGTCAGACTTGCAATTCGTTGGGGCCCAGTGCATGCTTCAATTGTGTCGAGGTCGGAGTCTTTTCTCTCTTGAGGTTTATGTGTCTTCCATGGATTCGGTGACTTGGGAGAAAGTGGGAGAGAGAGAGAGGCTTCCTTGCTCCAGGTTCCAGTTCAAACAGCCTTCTACCTCTTTCTCTGTGGCACAATTCAAAAAACCTCAGGTTGCCCAGCAAGTTAGTCATGTGTAGCCGGTTTGAGCACTTCTGTTTGTGTATTCTGACATCTTAGCAGTCATCCTGGAATGTCAGCATCCTCACCTTCAATGTTTGGTGATCACAGCTCATTTTGGGTTAAGTGGACCAGGGAATAGTCCTTTGTCTCTCCAAGCACTGTCTGTTAGTATGCAAATGTTTTTCCAGCCAAGTGTCTGGTGATTTTTTTTTTATTAAGTCCTTTCTTCACTCCAGCAACAGTTTAAAATCAATGTTCATATGATAAAATTAATATGCCTCATTCTTGGCAGGTGGGGGTCTGCATAACACATGTCAAGGAAAGCAATTGGGTAATGCAGGATGTAGACTGCCCTGGAGTTTTGTTTTGATTTGGAAAATAATAAACTTTGTGGCACTTTGCATGAGAATAAGTAGGTTGAATGGAATTTATAATGGAGAATATTGTTCGCAGCCCATGCTAAAGGTGTCTTCCTATAGCATTATGTAATGCAAGTTGGTTTTCTCCTCTTTTGAAAGTCATAGACGTTTCAGTCCAGAAGAAAGGCATAGAGCCAATAGTTCCCAGAGTAGAATTAATAAGGCATGATGAGCTGAATGATCTTTTCTTATTTCTTTCCAACATTTCTTTTTCTTTAAGTTTTTGTCCAAACATAATAACAAGAAAAAGAAGCCAAGCTCTGCCTGATACCATTGTGCTTTGCTATGTCAATGGGGAGGTGCTCCAGTTCTCTGACTGGCCAGAGACAGTACTGTAGAGTATGGGTGGTTCCCAGAGGAAAGTTTCAAACGGCTGTTCAAAGGTAAGAAACAGATGAGCTCAGAAGGGAAACAGAACTAGGAAAAATAAGCGAAGTAAAGAACAATCAACCACATCCCTTTAAGTGTAAAATAACTTAGGTTTATAGGGTTTTAAGAACTAAAAGATGGTAACTTTAGAATCAGTGATAAATACTTACCTATTATAGGTTCAGTTTCTTAATTGAAAACAATAATCAGGGGTCCTCTGTGTAGCCCTATGTCAGCAGGATTTAACTATTGCCATTTTACTCACAGTTGCTGTACACAATCTGCACTCATTTCTCAGCACAAGTTTATTTGCAATTTGAGATCAGTGTTAAATAATATTGCGTTTTCATCAACCTAGTTAAATCATGCTACATGTATGGTTACACAGTGGTCACAAATGCAAAACAGCAGGTGTACAGATGGCTGAATACAATTAGGTCGTTTCTAAAGCTATCCTACCTGAAACATAATAGCCGAGATTTTATCTTGGCAATGGGGGTCTCAACAACCAGCTAAAGCACCGGTGAGAGCCCCACGTCACCTCTTCTGGGGAAGGCCTGCTGGATTACCTTCCTCTTAGGCACTTAAGTGGACAGCAGTGGGCTTTCTCCGGGGTTAAGGACCTGGCGACAGACGTTCCACCCACTAAGAGCTGTTGGCCAATCAGAGGCCGGCAGCTCTTTAACTAAACAGCACCACACGGATGTAGTGGCTGCTGTAGTTACTGCACTCACCGGAGGCGCTGGGCCCAGGCCACAAATAAGGCAGAGTGGGAGAGGTTTTTGCGGGATGGGGGTCGTGGAGGAGGGGGCGTGAGCAGCAAGGACAGGGGAGTGGCTGTCAGCACTCTCCACCGTTTCACAATGCCATGTCCCTTGATCAGACTCTAAGTCCCTTTTAACGAGGGCCCCACACCCGTTCCCTGAGCTGGCAACCAACCCGCATGGGTTTGCTTGGTGGGCTGCCAATGTGGTGACTGGCCTGCCCGTCGCTGGGCTAATTCTGGCGGTGGTGGGCTGAGTCCCTTAGTTGGGCATTAATTGCCTCAATTGGTGGTGGGGTGGGAAAGCCGTTCACAGACCTTCCCGTCCTGGACTTATTTTGAATGGAGGCAGGACGGTGGCAGGGCCCCCACCCGCCACAATCCTGCCTGGTTATATGGGGCTGGATTTTGTGTAGGAGGCGGGGCTCCCAGTGCCGGGCTGAAAATGCGGGGGAAACCCTGCCTTTGCATTTTCGCAGGCCCCGGAGCAATTATCTGGTGTTTTTAAATGTAATTTTCAGGAGGTCGGATCCTCAGCCCTTTAAATCCTCGGCCTCCATGAACTGCCAGCCAATCAGAGGGCAGGCAGCTCAGCAGTATTGGCAGTTCCACGGGGAGCGGTGGCCACGGCTGATACTACAGACGCATCAGACTCAGGACCAGCAGTGGAACCCCGAACAAGAGGGAGGTAGACAAGGTTGCCGAGTCCAGTCCGGAAGACCCCGGTGAGGCGGGGCTCGGGGTGGTCTCGCGGTCCAGGGGAGGGAGGTCCCAGGAGGTCAATTGGTTCCCGGTGGGGTCCTCCATGGGCCACAAATTGCCCAAGGAGGAGGGACTCATCCCCCCAAGCCCGATGGGAGGGCACCTGGTTTTACAAGGCTGCTGGTAAGATGCCAGTGGCGACGGGAAGAGGCCCCTAATTGGCTGCCAGTAGGCCACTTAAGGGCCTCAATTGGCCTCTGGGCGGGAAGGCCATGGTCAGTCTATCCCACCCTTGGGAAGATCGCTTAGCAATGGGGAGGCAACGGGCCCTCTGAACCGCCACACCCGCCACCCGTCAAATTACTTCATGCCCCCCAACCTCTGATCCCACCTCGCGGGGGCCCATAAAATCCAGCCCATGTTCTCCCTGCCTCCAAACACGACCTGGGGAAGAGCATAAAACTCCCCCCAAGTTAGGCAATCAAATATCGACACAGAATCACTGGTATCAGTGTATTCAGTTAGAATGGCTCTGCAGAGATGGAATACATTGATGCTCATACTTCTGACTGGATGTACTTTGGCACTCAAGTGTATCTGTTTCAGCGTGCTCCTGTAAATGTACATACTTTTAGAAACTACTCATGGAAGAATCTGTGGGTAAGCACAACATGCCCACAACCTGATCAGACACTTTTCCCCAGATCACACTGGCCCCTGTGTTTTGCCTATCATATTCATTTTTCTGGTCTAATTGCCTGTGTACACAAATTCTCAGCATATCAAGTACAGACAAAACGGGAGAAAAATTCATTTGTGTAACACCGCTTTAAAGTGACGCTATGCAGACTACACAGATTCGCAGGGGCAAACGGTGTAGTAGGCCACTAGCTGCCTGGCCCACGCAAGTTTCCTCAATGATATCAATGGAGAAACCCATGTGTCTGCTTGAAGGGGCATTGTGCGATATAGTTTCTCCCCGAACATCTTCCCTTTTTTCTCCTTTGTTTTTGACTTGTGTACATATAAGAATTCATTATCTATGATATGTACTGTTCATTGTCATACAGTAAATGCTTCCCTTTTAGCTTCTCTACAGCAGATCGCTGTTGTTTGTCTGTGTAGTTCTGTGTTTATTCCCTGCTATTGCTGGTTTTTTGCTTGGTTTTCCACTGTGTCTATTTTTTCCTTTGATGTTTCTATTTCTTTCCGTATTTTCCCCTTTTTTGTATTTTCTTTGTTCCTTGTTTCTTTCAGATCAATCCCACTCCCCCCACAATTCCCTGGATTTTCAACAGATTAAAATAATTCTACATCTTATAACATGGGAACAGGAGGCGGCTTTTTTGCCCCTCGCACCTGCTCTGCCATTCAATTAGATTATGGCTGATCTGTGCTGAACTCCATTTCCTTAGCTTCCTCAATACCCTTACCTAGTGGATAACTATCGATCGCAGTCTTAGAAGCACCAATTATTCCAGTATCCACAACTTTTTGAGGCTGGGGGTAGGTTTGGGGGTGGGAAGATTTCCAGATTTCTACCAACCATTGTTCAAAAAATAAATTTCTGATCTAAGTCATATTGTTATGAGGAGATGCTCAGCAGGGTACAGGCTGTTCCCTGAAGGAATGGATGAAAAACTGGAGGGAGAATCACCATCCCACAGTCCATACACTGGGCTAATCCAAAATAATCCCTTTCATCAAGTCAGAATGGTGGAGACTTTTTCTTTGTGAAGTCCATGAAGAATTTTTAACCCTTTGAAGACTGCAGTATCTAACCTGTATCAAAAATAAATCCTGGAAAGCCAGCAAACATCTCAAATCTTCACTCCCTAACGATCCCATTACTTTCATCGAAGCCTTTGAATTTCAAATATTCATACCAGGAATTCTATTAAATGACACAAGAGACCTGGAAAAATCCCCTGTACAGTATTATTATAAGAACAAGACTTTTTTTTTAAGTTACTAGGGATCTAACAATAAAATTTAACAATTGAAATTGAAATATATAGAAATGATAGACGTGTTTCAAAGACGCAGGTTTTGTCCAAACTGAAAGCATTAACTGTCTTTGACAGAGATTCTAAAAGAATGTGCATTGAATGGCAAGATATGGATTTCTGCTTGTGCTTGGCAAGCTTCCCAATGACAGCAAGAATCTAAGATGGCTCCTTCTTTTGAACGGAGGCTCTATGACGTCCCCATTCTAGTACTTTCCAGCTGAGGAAGGACATGAGCTATCATTGCCTGCTCCTGTTCATTTATACGTCGTTTGTCACCTGGTGTATTGTCTACCAAAATCTCTGGAATGGCCATACTTGTGCTGGTTGTTGCTGCAGAAGAACTAAATGACACAGGGTGTGGTGCAATACTGACTTCTTGAGTACTGTTGGGACCTGAGGTTGGTTCATGAGGTTTGCCTGTAAAAAGAGAAGAGGTTATTTGCATATGATGTGTGTCATGGTGGGATGCTGGGATATAAATAAGTGTGCAGGATGAAATGCGAATAATAGGAAATAGATGCTATGTCCCTGAGCTTCAATAAAACATCTTCCTCGTCTACTCTCTTTATGTCCTTGGGCCTCAGGATGTCAAACAGGGCCTGTTCAAACTGCCCAAATGGTCAAGAATTATGAGGCCCTCTTCCAGTTCAAGTTTCCTCCCTCTTGTTATACACTTACTAGTTATGTATGCAGAGAACTAGCACTGGAATTTAGAGGGGCGCCCATGGAGTGAGATCCAAGTGCCCACTCTACATCCTAGCTTATAAGCAAGTAAACGAACATGCATTATGCTGTTAGTGTGTGTTATGACTGAGGTGGGAGGAGTGCATTGTCTTTTCTAGTTCCACTTCTCCACAGGTCACAACATATGTTTAAATGTTTACCCAGTTACCAATATACACCATTTATCCCAGAATAAAATACACCAACCAGGTTGCTTTAATAAACAACAAACATGTCAGTTTATTATAAAACAAGACTTAATCAGTAATGAAGCAAAGCATTAATACACAGAGTGAAATATGAAAGTTCCCTTTTTACCTTAGCCCCTCTCACACACTCACACACACACCGGTTAACTGAAAAATAGAGATTTGTCCTTTAGAGCTCTGTTACAAAAAAAAGACAAAAAAGAATACTTTGGCCAAATATTTTCTTATTCTTGAAGGAAAAAAACAGCAGATATAGAAAGATGTCAGTTGTCCCTTTTTGGTTTGGCATTCCAAATATGCGTAGGCTGTCACTGGGATCTTTCTAGAACAGTTTAGCAAGTTTTCTGGGCGAAATGCGGCAACAGGGGTTTCTGGCAGGCCTTTCAGGAGGAATGCAGCATCAATTTTTCTATTTCTTACAATCGCTTCAAAGAGCTTCTCAAAGAGATGGAAAAGCTGGCAGTCTTTTCAAAGACATGGAAAAGGCTGAGCTGGGGTGACAGCTTTCTTGGCTGGTTGTTAAAACTCCTTTCAAAACACTGTCAAATACCAACTGACTGTCCAAAGTGAAACCAAACCAATCTCAAGAGTCAAGCCTCCTGACCCCTATACATCCTGACCTGTCACTTTTCTGTAAAAATCTCCTCCAATCAAAAAGCCCCTGCTGGGTATTTATCTGAGGACAGGTGACTTCCAGTAAGGTTGTTTACAAACCAAGTCCAAAAGACCTTCCGATGACCTCTTTTCAATGATCCCAGTGAAAAAAACATCCATGGAATCATTTTCAGTTTTCCCAAATAAAACTAGGTCCATAATTCTAAAATACACGAGGCCTCAAAAAACCTAACAAAAAATATAGAAGTATCATTATAATATATGCAAGATTAATTTATGGGTTTACCTTTCCTAACAGCTTTGTGACAACAGTTCCAATTTGCATAGCAGCAATAAAGTCTGTCGTGATGCAATACAGGCATGCATGTGAAGCTTGGAGCGAGCATATAAAAATAGTTTTTATTTAACAGGGCAAGAGGAAGCACTGCCATGCAAAATATGCCCATCTACTTGATCTAGTCCAGTACAAAACTGGCCAGTCCTACTTTGGCAGACTACATCATGTGCTAAACCTCTTCCTCATCTGCTCCCATATACTTTGGCTGTCAGAACATTAACTCAGTCCACCACCAAGCAAACTGGATAGCGCTCCTGCTTAGCAGACTGCCTGAGGTTCCCAAAAACAAACAAAAACCTTCTTTGCTATACTCCTTTCATAAGCATGTCGCAAGCAGTATCACAGAATAAATGTGCTCTGCACTCTAGACTGGCAATTTCCAGCTTTGGGCCAAGCTAAAACTAAGAAATATCTTTTAAATAGCAATTACAGCTACAGCTACGTGATATTTCTGTCCCGTCCACACCGACTGGCGTTAAGCTCCTATTGGCGGCCTCGATCCAGGCCAGTAGCTGGCTATGCTTAATTAATTAAGCTGACCTCATAAATTCCAGTGCTGGGACCACAGAATTAAGCCTGTTGTATTTTTGTTCACAATGAGCTATTTTTCCCTTAGAAAAAAGCACATTTACTCTAAAATAGAAACATTAAGATTGATTAATACATACAATAACAGACAATGGACAGAAATCCGAACATAAAGTGGCATAGTGGCAGACTAGACTAGTAACCCCAGGCTAGTCCTCTGGGGACATGGATTTGAATCCCACCATGACACATAGTGGAATTTGAATTCAATTAATTTTAAAAAAAAATCTGGAATTAAAAGCTAGTCTAGTGGTGACCATGAAACCATTGTCGATTGTTGTAAAAACCCATATGGTTCATTAATGTCCTTCAGGGAAGGAAATCTACCGACCTTACCTGGTCTGGCCTACGTGTGACTCCAGACCCACAGCAATGTGGTTAACTCTTAAATGCCCTCTGAAATGGCCTAGCAAGCCATTCAGTTGTAGCAAACCGCTACAAAGTCTAAGAAAAGGAATGAAACTGAAGAGACCACCTGGCATCGACCTAGGCACTGGAAATGACAACAGTAACCCCAGCCCTGTCAACCCTGCAAAGTCCTCCTTACTAACATCTGAGGGCTTGTGCCAAAATTAGGAGAGCTGTCCCACAGACTAGTCAAGCAACAGCCTGACATAGTCATACTCATGGAACCAAACCTTACAGACAATGTCCCAGATACCACTATCACCATCCCCGGGTATGTCCTGTCCCACCGGCAGGACAGACCCACCAGAGATGGCGGCACAGTGCTATACAGTCAGGAGAGAATTGCCCTAGGAGTCCTCAACTTTGACTCCAGACCCCATGAAGTCTCATGGCATCAGGTCAAACATGGACAAGGAAACCTCCTGCTGATTATCACCTACCGCCCTCTGTCAGCTGATAAATCAGCATTTCTCCATGTTGAACAGCACTTGGAGGAAGCACTGAGGGTGGCAAAGGTGCAGAATGTACTCTGGATGGGGGATTTCAATGTTCATCACCAAGAGTAGCTCAGTATCACCACTACTGACCAAGCTGGCCGAGTCCTAAAGGACATAGCTGCTAGACTGGGTCTGCGGCAGGTGGTGAGGAAACCAACAAGAGGGAAAAACCTACTTGACCTCGTCCTCGTTAATCTACCTGCTGCAGATGCATCTGTCCATGACAGCATTGGTAGGAGTGACCACCGCACAGTCCTTGTGAAGGCGAAGTCACATATTCACATTGAGGGTACCCACCATAGTATTGTGTGGCACTACCACCATGCTAAATAGGATAGATTTCAAACAGATCTAGCAGCTCAAAACTGGGCATCCATGAGGCACTGTGGGCCTTCAGCAGCAGCAGAATTGCATTCAACCACAATCTGTATCCTCATGGCCCGGCATATCCCCCACTCTACCATTACCATCCAGCCGGGGATCAACCCTGGTTCAATGACAGAGCAGCACCAGGCATACCTCAAAATGAGTTGTTAACCAGGTGAAACTACAACCCAGGACTACTTGCATGCCAAACAGCATAAGCAGCACACGATAGACAGAGCTAAGCGATCCCATAGCCAATGGATCAGATCTAAGCTCTGCAGACCTGCCACATCCAGTTGTGAATGGTGGTGGACAATTAAACAACTGACAGAAGGAGGAGGCTCCACAAATATCCCCATCCTCAATGATGGGGGAGCCCAGCACATCAGTGCGAAAGATAAGGCTGAAGCATTTACATCCATCTTCAGCCAGAAGTGCCGAGTGGATGATCCATTTCGGCCTCCTCCTGAAGTCCCCAGCATCACAGATGTCCGTATTTTGCCTATCCGATCCACTCCACGTGACATCAAGAAATGACTGAAGGCACTGGATACGGCAAAGGCTACGGGCCCTGACAACATTCTGGCAATAGTACTGAAGACTTGTGCTCCAGAACTAGCTGCACGCCTAACAAGCAGTTCCAGTACAGCTACAACACTGGCAACTACCCGGCAATATGCAAAATTGCCCACGTATGTCCTGTGCACAAAAAGCAGAAAAATCCAACCTGGCCGATTTCCGCCCTGTCAGCCTACTCTCAATGATCAGTAAAGTGATGGAAGGGCTCATTGACAGTGCCATCAAGTGGCACTTGCTCAGCGATAACCTGCTCACTGACACTCAGTTTGGGTTCTGTTAGGGCCACTCAGCTCCTGACCTCATTACAGCCTTGGTTCAAACATGGACAAAAGAGCTGAACTCCAGAGCTGAGGTAGCATCAAGGCAGCATTGACCGAGTATGGCATCAAGGAGCCTTAGCAAAACTTGAGTCAATGGGAATCAGGGGGATAACTCTCAGCTGGCTGGAGTCATACCTAGCACAAAGGAAGATGGTTGTGGTTGTTGGAGGTTAATCATTTCAGTTCCAGGACATCACTGCAGGAGTTCCTCAGGATAGTGTCCTAGGCCCAACCATCTTCAGCTGCATCTTCAGTGATCTTCCCTCCATCATAAGGTCAGAAGAAGGGATATTCACTGATGATTACACAATGTTCAGCACCATTCACGACTCTTCAGATACTAAGCAGCCCATGTATATATGCAGCAAGACCTGGACACCATCGAAGTTTGGGCTGATAAGTGGTGTAATATTTGCACCACACAAGTGCCAGGCAATGACCATCTCAAACAAGAATCTAACCATCTCCCCTTGATGTTCAATGGCATTACCATTAACATCCTGGGGGTTACCATTGACCAGAAACTGAACTGGACCAACCATGTAAATGCTGTGGCTGCAAGAGCAGGTCAGAGGCGAGGAATTCTGTGGCGAGTAACCCACCTCCTCCCTACCCAATGCCTGTCCACCATCTACAAGGCACATGTCAGGAATGTGATGGAATACTCTCCACTTGCATGGATGGATGCACTTCCAACAATACTCAAGAAGCTCGACACCATCCAGGACAAAGTGGCCCGCTTGATTGGCATGCCATCCACCACCTTCAGCATTCACTCCCTCCACCACCGACGCACAGTGACAGCAGTGTGTACCATATACAAGATGCACTGCAGCAACTCACCAAGGCTCCTTCCACAGCACCTTCCAAACCTGCGACCTCTACCACCTAGAAGGACAAGAGCAGCAAATGCATGGGAACACCACCACCTGCAAGATCCCCTCCAAACCACACACCATGCTGACTTGGAACTATATTGCTGTTCCTTCACTCCCTTCATAATAGCACTGTATGTATACCTACACCCCAAGGACTGTAGCGGTTCAAGAAGGCAGCTCACCACCACCTTCTCAAGGGAATTTAGGGATGGGCAACAAATGCTGGCCTAGCCAGCGACACCCACATCACGTCAACAAATTTAAAAAATGTGAATTATGGGCAAGAATTTCTCATCTGTGATTTTTTTTAAAAAGCCTGTTAGGAACAAAACTGTATTTTTTAGTATTTCATGAAATTAACAACTGCCACATTTTTTAAAGGATGTGAGTTGTCCTGGAGGAACCAGCAAATGTGGAGGCTGTACAATCATTCTAATTATAGGCATTTTAAATATGTGACACAAGTTGAATAGCCACACCCAGCAACATTGCTTTTTTGCGTTAATTTAATAGCAATTGTAAGTCAATCTAGGGCAATGTTATGGTACATTTTGGCAATCCTCTCACAAATGTAAAGAAAGAAATAACTTGTATATACATGCACCTTTCACGACCTCAGATGATCCCAAACCATTTTACAGCTAATGAAGTACTTCCGAATTGTAGTCACTGTTGTAATGTAGGAAATGCAGCAGCCAATTTTGCACACAGCAAGGTCCCACAAACAACAATGTGATATGATCATCTGTTTTTAGTGATGTTGGTTGAGGCATAAATGTTGGCCTAGGCATCCAGCATAACTCCTCTGCTCTTTGAGATAGTGCCAAGGGATCCTTTATATGCACCTGAGAAGGCAGAGAGCCTCGGTTTAACGCTTCATCTGAGGGATGGGTGTAAGAGTTTTATAAATTGTAAGTGGCAGAAGCAGGATTGAGTTGTGGTTGCCTTCACACAAGTGCAGTGTGAGCAATCGCCTATTCTGAAGGATGTTTATATTGCACTAGCATTACCTGTGTATAGATATCGCACAGTTACAGATGAACATCAATTTATAATGAAGGCCTAGAATAGACAGCTCACTAGCAGATCAGCACAGTTCAGAAATACCAGACATGTACTTTTGATATATTTGTCCAACCATGAAATTCCTTAAAGGCAATCCTCAAAAGAAGGCATAAGTTCAGGTTCATTGATTTCAGCAGTCCAAACATTGTTAGGGGCGCACTCAAGTTCTCTTTTGAATGTTTTAAAAAATCTTACCCATCTACCATCCCTCATTACAACGAACAGTATCAGAGCAGAATCCAGAAAAAATGACCACTCGCACGGCAGCGTTTTACAATTAAACATTTTAACAGTTGCAGAGAAATGCTGATCATTTAGAATGTCACATTTCAAATGCATTACCATTTATATACAGTCTGAACAGCATGTATGTGCAACTACCATACTGGAGGGATATACTCATTGATCAGGACACCATCAAAGGAGATGAGTTAAATTAAGCAGTAGTGGTTAGGCATGCTACGCTTGAGTTTTAAAAGGCTGCAGATTATGGAAGGAAAGGAAGTCTGATCACAGTATTATTAGAGGAATGCTAAAATGACTGACACTTTTAGTTGCTAATGTTTTTTTTCTGGCAAATGTTACAGCATTTTTAATTCCTATTAATTTTTGCAGTTAACTACTTCTAGGTATGGACAAGTTTATTTCAGTGCAGGCATCTTTGTGGTACACTGGGGTCCTGAGAGGAAAGGGAGGGGGGTCTCAGCTTCTTTGTTCAATCTTTTCTAGGCAATGAATGGAGCAGTGAGTAATGTGCTTGGAGATAGAAGGCGCTTAGTTGTAAGGCTTGTGGAAACTGGAAACTCAAATCTCACAGCACAGTCAAGATTCATTTTGTACCAGGTCCTCTGGCCTTGGTTTAAATGTTTAACCCTTTGAGGACAGCAGTAGCATTTTCTGCTCCCAAGATCTCAGCAGGCTGCAACATTGGCTCTTTACTCCAAGGATTGTCAATGGTTTCTATGCATTTTTCTACTTATTCTTCATGATGTCTGCCGTAGGATATTTACAGAAAGTCATTTCTGCAGATGCTATATGAAAGAAAAAAGGTGCGTGACAGTATTTTAAAAGTTCTCAAAGGGTTAATGTCTGAAGGGACTCTGTGGACCTTACTCTGCTGCCTTATATTCAGGGGCAACTGATTTACAATACCTGAATAAGTTGAATTATTTTATTATATGGAGTATTAGTGTTCTTTACTGTGGATTTGGAGCTGACTTTTCACCCTTTTAAAATTGAGCTTGTTGATTTCCAGTGAGAGAATAAGCAGAATTCTTTTTTGTTTAGTTTTACATAGTGGGTTTTATTCGGGGGATCATATTCCACAATTCCATCCATTTTCTTTGAAAACTTAAAATCAGTAGCTTTGTTTCATGTGCAGTAAAATGCAGAGAAGGATGTTACTCTATAGGGAATTACATTGTATCTGTCCCAGTATCCAGATTGACTGGCTGATCAGCAGTCTGATGCTGAGACCACAGTCCTTTTACTGGTTTGCAGTGAAGGCTGAAGTCAGTTGCTGCAGCCTGGGGTTTTGTGGGTTTATTTCTCACTTTCTGCCAAACTCATGCAGGAAGACTTGTAATCTGAAAAGCCACCCACCTCCATTGCCACGTTGTTATCATATCCAAGTCCCTGAGACCTTCAATCTTTATGTTGGTGTCATTGGGATGTTTTAAGTGATCTCTCTGCAATCTGAGCCTCAGATTTCCAACTGGGTTAACGCTAAATACTACAACTGTAATGAAAGGGGCAGTATCTTCATGAGAAAAGTCCATGCCAAAACTTTTTTGGTGGGGAGGGAGAACAGCAATGGCTCACTTTCACTGCAGTGATATCAACATGCAAGTGATGAGATGATGTATTTTGAAATGATTTGTTTCATTGCATTGTGCATTTGCAAATGAAGAAAAATAGTTTGTCAAACATAAAGCCCCTTGAAGCTCTTATACAAGGCCAATATCACATAGTATTACATAATACTTACATCACAAAAAACAAGCCAATAGGTCTTGTCAGTCTTTATGCTCCACACGAGCCTCCTCCCACCAAACTTCAGCTCACCCTGTCAATATATCCTTCTATTCCTTTCTCCCCCATATCTGGCTTCCCCTTAAATGCTTCTATGCTAAGAGCCTCAGCTACTCCATGTAGTCATGAGTTCCACATTCTAACCACTCCCTGAGTAAGGATGTTGGTCCTGAATTCCTTATTGGATTTATTAGTGGCAATCTTGTTTTTATAACCCTTAGTTTGAGACTTACCTACAAAAAGTGGATAAATCTTCTCTACCTATATCAAACCTCTTCATAATCTTAAAGACTGCTATCAGATCACCTCTTATTTCTCTTTTCTAGAGAAAAGATCCCACCCCCACCTGTTCAGCCTTTCCAATAGGTTATAACCATTCAATTAAAGTTCGATTTAAAATGCAAGGCATTTTTGTGAAAATAATCAGAAATACGAGTTAACAGTGCCATTAAGAATGGGCAATAGAGCTCCCTCACATGCTCACACAGCTGCAAAAACCACTGCCTTACATGGAATGAAACCAAATACACCAACATGGTTTTATGTTTAGTAATAGAATGTGCTTAATTGTTGATCTCACCTGGGGTGGTGGAAGAGCACTCCAGTGGGCCTTGACACTCACTTGGAAAGGGAAGCGAAGGGAAAATGGGCCAAAGTTCCTGTTGCTGATTGCTACATGTGCATATTAGGTGAGGACAACATTGGGATTGATTGCGACATCCCAGTGGTTGACTGATCTGGCAGTCGCAGAGTAATTTCTAGTTCCGTCCCATAGGCCTGTGAAGCCAGTGGAGCGGCAAAACCGCCTACCTAAAACAGCCGGCTATGAAATGCCAGTTATGGCAGGGTGGGAAATCAACCTAGCCAAAGGGCCAGGGTTGCGTAGGGGGTGGAGGGGGGCCACAGGGGAGACAATACTGGGAAGGCCACCTCACGCAGGCCAGCAGTAGGCCAGACTTATTTTCTGTGCCCAGGTGAATGACTTGAAACCAAAGAAATTTAAAAATTTCTTCAGTGTTTTTTCGACAGCCTCCAGCAATCACTTTAAGGAGCATTCGTTGAGTCACTCAACCCCTGGTGCAAATGCATCGAGATGCATATTCTGCAATGCAGGCAGGATCCTCCAAATGTTATAGGACTCTGATTTGCATATTTAAGCCGCCTCCTGCTGGAAGTAAGCAGTACATGGGCTGCTTATCCATTTGAAGGTGGCCTAAAAGTTGCAGCAAGCAGGCCTTGGGCATCAATGGGTTGCTGAGGTACCCCCCTCCCCAATACCCCATTCGTTAGGCAAGAAACAGGCAGCCAGAGGTTAAAAACCACTGCCTCACAATCTTGCCCATTCATCATGTGTGAGGGACATGAGTGAAGTAGTAGAGGGGATCTGGAACAAGTAGAGAACTGTGTCCCAGAATAGGCTAGTGTTTTCCTGAAATAAGGAAAGAGGATTAGACAGGAAAGGAAATGAGCAAATATTTCTGGAGCTCTGCTTCCTTTGAGGCTATCTGATTCTTTTATGTTGATGTGAACATATATGTGTATTGGAATCAAAACTGACCAGATTATTATAACAATGAAGACTAATTGCCAGCCTGGATACTTAGCACATGAACAATGAATATCCATATACCAGTGCGGTTTCAATATGCAAAATACCAGAATAAAAATATAGTAAATGAGAATCAAAATGCAGCATACTAAAATCATATAAACTGTTAATGATAAGACTTCAATTATATTTCATTAAACAAGTTAGAAAGCCTGCAAATAATTATTAGTATAAAGTTGTTGCATCACACCAAGCTAATCAGAAATGGTATTTAGCCATGACAACATGGTGACTTCAATGCAGCACTGAGAAGCTCTGTCTCAGAATAAATATTTTTTTTTTCAAAAATGGTGATCAGAATTTAAGTTCTCAGTAAACTGGGGAAAGTAAATGCTGCAAAGGTCAACTAAACTTTATGAACTCTTTAAGCGGGATTTTTATTTAGATAAGATGGTGGAAATGGGGGCGGGCAGTCACTTAAACTCACCCCTCAGGTCAGCATTTTGGTTTCCCAATGTAATACCAGCATGTTAAAAGTTTAAAAGGCTCCGCCAAGAGCCGGAGGAGACAACCCACCCAAGATTGATAAGAAGCCAGTTAAGGTTCTTAAAGAGTTCGTTGTCACCTTGTTTAGGACCAGTTTTGAATTTTCTTTCGAAGGCACAGGATCCACAACGGGGTCTCAACCATGATTGGGAGAGGAGGTGCAAACACAGTTGGGTGCCAGTCAGAACAGCAGGATAGCAGCAAGAGGCACCATTAAAGATGGAAGGCGCAGAAAAAGCCCTCATCCACAGGCAACCAATTGTACAACGTCAGGAGCATTATCTGTCATATTTCTTCACTCTTGACAAGAGCATTTTTTGGGGGTCAGCTTTGGGAGGGGGTGGATGGGTCTCTCAGACTATGGGCCTCACAGGTTCATGGGGTGGGGGGGGGGGGGCGATTCAGGAACACTGCACATTCCAATTGAAAGAATTGAAGGTCCCAACAGGAAATAGGATTAAGCTAGTCAGAGATAGGATCGACTAGGGATGAGAAGCAGCATCTACAGGAACAGAGGCAGACCCCTGGGCAACAGGGGCATAGGCGCGAGGAACGAAGGGCAGGAAGGCAGCGAAGGCAATACCCTCGGCAGAGGGACTACTGCCCATGGAGCAGTCACCTGGAGATGTCGGAGTGTCAGTGTTGTGGAAGGCTACGCCTGCCCAGCCAGATGGTTGCTGACTTGTGTGCCCTCGTTGAGCATCATCCGAGGGTTCACAGGAACCATTGCCATTGCCTTCCTGTGGCTGTAAAAGTCACAGTGGCTTTGCACTTTTTTGTAATTGGTTCCTTCCCAGAAGCGGCAGCAGATATTGGTGGCATCTCACGGGCAGCAGCACATCATTGTATCACGGAGGTGATGGATGCTCCATTCGAGAGAACAGCAGATTACATTCAATTCCAGGTAGGTAGAAGCTCAAAGGGCAGTGGGATTAGACTCCGTTACCAGATTCCCTCAGATGCAAGGAATCATCGATTACACCCATCTGGCCATTAAGGCAATGACTGAGCAGCCAGGGAGATTTCTAACTTGGTCATTGAAACATAATAAATTTTTACTATGTCTTCCCTGACAATTTTAAAACTGCAAATGCAGCATGGGTTTTGTTAAGGAATTGTAGACAGTTCATAGATTAAGGTTTATTACAGCTATTACATTGTATTTATTAACTATTGTATATGGGTTATCAGCATCCTTTTTTGCCAATATCACTCAGCCCCATTACACCGTACTCTTCTATTCATGATGAACTTACAGTGCTGATTTATGGAGATTTCTTGGATTTTCTTGCCTGTTTTCCCCTCAATACAAGTTTTGGAACAATGTGATTCCAAAAGATAGCAATAGAATTGCGACATTTATATAGAAGTGAAAGTCCAGCAACTTTCAACATGTCACTGAGCTTGTGTCCCAAGTGAAATTAATGCTGCCAGAGTGTAGAAATTGAGACATTCCCTAAGTTACTTTTCCCATTTTAAAATGAGTTTACATAACACAAACCTTTAAACTTGTGTTTTAAAATAACTTAGTTAGGTTATTTTAAAACACAAGGTTAAAGGCTTGGAGCAGGGATGTCCAAACCTTTCGCATGTGGGGGCCCACATTACAATTTTTGTCCCCCACCTCTGTGTCCCCCGACCCCCCCTTCTGTGTCCCCCGACCCCCCTTCTGTGTCTCCCCCCCCCGTGTCCTCCCCCTCTGTGTCCTCCCCCTCTGTGTCCTCCCCCTCTGTGTCCTCCCCCTCTGTGTCCCCCCCTTCTGTGTCCCCCCCTTCTGTGTCCCCCCCTTCTGTGTCCCCCCCTTCTGTGTCCCCCCCCTCTGTGTCCCCCGCCTGTGTCCCCCACCTCTGTGTCCCCCGCCTGTGTCCCCCGCCTGTGTCCCCCACCTCTGTGTCCCCCCTTCTGTGTCCCCCCTTCTGTGTTCCCCCCTCTGTGACCCCCCCTCTGTGACCCCCCCCCCTCTGTTGGGGGCCAGTGAGACAATTTCAGGAATATAAAGGCATTTAAAATGTAACTTTCTGTTAATCAAAACAACAACAAATGTGCATTTTTGTGAAGAAACTTTAAATGAGAAGACTAATTTATTGACTTACTTTTTTGTCAGTATGTTGGGCACTGATTTAGTGAGATACCTGGCATTGTATTTGCTTGCACAAGTAGTCAATATCTGCCTGCACACTTCTTGTAGTGATGTGGAGTACTCCGGATAGCTGTCCAACGGCAAATGGAATTCAATCTGGAGAAGTGTGAGGTAATGCACTTGGGGATGGCAAATAAAGTGAGGGAATACACAATAAATGGGAGGATATTGAGAGGGGTAGAAGAAGTGAGAGACCTTGGAGTGCATGTCCACAGGTCCCTAAAGGTGGCAGGACAGGTAGATAAAGTGAAGAAGACATATGAAATGCTTTCCTTTATTGGCCGAGGTATAGAATTCAAAAGCAGGGATGTAATGCTGGAACTGTATAAAATGCTGATTGGCCACAGTTGGAGTATTGCGTACAGTTCTGGTCACCACATTACAGGAAGGACATAATTGCTTTGGAGAGAGTACCGAGGAGATTTACAAGAATGTTGCCAGGGCTTGGAAGTTGCAGCTATGAGGAAAGATTGGATAGGCTCGGGTTGTTTTCCTTAGAACAGAGGAGGCTGAGGGGTGACTTAATTGAAGAATACAAAATTATGAGGGGCCTAGATAGAGTAGACCTGTTTCCCTAGCAGAGAGGTCAATTACCAGGGGACACAGATTTAAGGTGATTGGTAGAAGGATTTAGAGGGGACATGAGGAGAAACCTTTTTCACCCAGAGGGTGGTGGGTGTCTGGAATTCTCTGCCAGGAAAGGCGGTGGAGGCAGAAACCCTCAATTCTTTTAAAAGGTACCTGGACATGCACCTGAAGTGCTGTAACCTGCAAGGCGATGGACCAGGTGCTGGAAGGTGGAATTAGATTAGGCAGCTAGCTTTTTTCAGCTGGCACGGACACAACGGGCTGAATGGCCTCCTTCTGTGCTGTAATTTTTCTATGGTTCTGTGGAGTAATCTTGATCGCTCTCTCTTCCTCCCCTCTCTCTCTCTCTGTCTGTCTTTCCCCCACTCTGCGTTCTCCCCCCACTCTGCGTTCTCCCCCCACTCTGCGTTCTCTCCCCCTCTGTGTGTCCCCCCCTCTGTGTGGTGTCCCCCCCTCTGTGTGTCCCCCTTCTGTGTCCCCCCCCTGTGGGTCCCCCCTCTGTGTTCCCCCCATGGGTCCCCCCCTCCGGGTCCCCCCCTCTGTGTCTTCCCCGTGTCCCCCCTCTGTGTCCCCCCTCTGTGTCCCCCCCATGTGTCCCCCCTCTGTGTCCCCCTATGACTCCCCTGTGGCCCCCCGACCCCCCTTCTGTGTCTCCCCCCCTGTGTCCTCCCCCTCTGTGACCCCCCCCTGTGTCCCCCCCCCCGTGTGCCCCGCCTCTGTGTCCCCCCCTCTGTGTCCCCCCCTCTGTGTCCCCCCTTCTGTGTCCCACCCCTCTGTGTCCCACCCTCTGTCCCCCCCCTCTGTCCCCACCTCTGTGTCCCCACTGTGTCTCCCCCCCTCTGGGTCCCCCCCATGTCCCCCCTCTGTGTCCCCCCCATGTGTCCCCCCTCCGGGTCCCCCCCTCTGTGTCCCCCTCTGTGTCCCCCTATGATTCCCTGTGGCCCCCCGTCCCCCCCTCTGTGTCCCCCCCCCTCTGTGTCCCCCCCCCTCTGTGTCCCCCCCCCCCCTGTGTGTCCCCCCCCCCTGTGTGTCCCCCCCCCTGTGTGTCCCCCCCCCTGTGTGTCCCCCCCCCTCTGTGTGTCCCCCCCTCTGTGTGTCCCCCCCTCTGTGTGTCCCCCCCTCTGTGTGTGTCCCCCCTCTGTGTGTGTCCCCCACTCTGTGTCCCCCCTATGTGTCTCCCCTCTATGTCCGCCTGTGACCCCCCCCAACGGCCCCCCTCTGTGTCCCCCCCTTTTTACCCCCCTCTATGCCCCCCTCTGTCCCCCACTCTCTGCATCCCCCACTCTCTGCGTCCCCCCCGACCAATGCGTCGTCCCCCGCCCTCTGTGTCGTCCCCCGCCCTCTGTGTCGTCCCCCACTCTCTCTTCCCCCCCCCCATCCTCCACTCTCTCTCTGTCCCCCGCTCTCTCTGTCCCCCTCTCTCTCTCTGTCTGTCTCCCTTTCCTCTCGATATTCCTCCTCTCTCTCTGTCACCCCTCTCTGCGTCCCCCCTTTCCTCTCTCTCTGCCCCCTCTCTCAGGTGCTGAAAGCAGGAACAGAGGCTTCTGAACTTTGGGCAGCTTTGTGGTTTTCCTGCAGGCTTTTAAAAAAAAATCAGAACCAGCTGGAAGCATACAAATCAACAATTATGCAGTGTAAAGCAATGCCCATCACACTATTTGAAAAGATCTCATGGAGAATTTATGTTGCATGTTCCATTGTCTTTTACAGGTCCAAAGCAATAAAGAAAAGAAACCTGGAACTCCACCCCCCATTGTGACAAACACTGCTCCCAGTCCTCCCCCTTCAAACAAAGTTGTTGTCAGCACTCCTGTATCTATAAACATTCCACGCTTCTACTTCCCTAAAGGACTTCCAAGTGCTACCAACAACCACGACGAGACCATTGCCAAAGTTCAAGCAGCCTTTGCCGAATTTGAGGATGAAAAGGCCGATATATATGAAATGGGCAAAATCACAAAGGTAGGAGAAGCCATTTTTTAATCGCAAATAATGCCAAAGTATGTGACAAGCAAAGCACTTTTTTGTAAAAATGCAATTTTTCCCTCATATCCATTCCCCTGGCAGTGACGCTATTATTGTGATTGCTTGGTTACTGTTCATGGGCATCATTAGGAATCCTGCATTGCACACTTTCACTGGCCTCCAAAGCAAAATATTACCACACCTGGAAGTATTTAAGTACTAGTTGTGAGTTTGAATTTCAACTTGCCACCCAATTGTTGCTTTCATCATTGAGCTTCAGCTTGCCTCCCCCTCGAATATATGTACACTCAACAGGAGAATGTAAATTCATCAATCCAATTCCCTCAGCAGGGAGCTGTGCTCAAAGTGTGGATGATAGGGTTACAACACCGATTGCCCCTTTGACTGTGGCTTCCCTTTAATAGGGCTGATCGATGAATCTACTCGAAGAACTTTTATTTCATAATACTTATAGGGCCATAAACTGCTGCAATGGTACTGTGGCAATTGGACTTTTATGTTCATCATTGACTATATTTGTGTTGTAAATTGCTGGAACATCAACTGTTGCATCTACAACTACGTGAGCATCATGCCCAAAGGCTTATCTCTTTGACCAATGAAAGAAAAGGATAGAGAAAGAAACAAGCACCCAGATTTTGAGCTCATTCTTAGGAGTGGCACGTGAACCCTCAACCTTCTGATTCAGGCATGAATGCTACCAACTGAGCTAACCCCATTATATTTCAGTCATTTCGTGAAGGAAGTGATTTGCTGTGCTTGCTCATCATTCCTGTTTCACTAATTTTCATCAATGGCAAAACAACATTGACAGCTTGGTATTTGTTGTGTTTGATTGCTCAGTGGTTGATTGCTCTGTGCTACGTTTGTAAGATTGCCCAGTATGCTGTCAGACAAGCCTGAGGGGGGTGTGGTTCCGAAAGTGAAACTAAGACAGATTCAGGCAGCCATCTGAAATCATGAGTCTAGTTTCTACATGCTTGGGGTACAAAACATAACGTCTGGCGACGAAGGTGGTGAGTAATTTAAATTTACTGGCCCCAGCACCTTTACTGTCATTGCCGGAAGATCCTCCCATTCGTGGGACAGATGGATTTCTGGGTTTGAAACCTACTTGCTCGCTACAGGTGTGGACGGTAAGGATGTAGCAGCAACCCGCAAGAAGGCGATACTCGTGCATTGCCTCGGAGCAGAGGGCCAGCGATTATTTGATGATATGTCTACGTTCAATAAGGCGAAAGGTGCTGTTGAGAAATACTTTGGCCCGAAGAAACGTGTGATGATTGAAAAATACGTGTTCCGCCAGAGATGCCGGGGAAATGGTGAGCCCGTAACATGTGGCAGTGTTGTGTCAGTTGGCTTCCACATGCAAATTTGGCACACTAACTAATGAACTAATTCACGACCAACTAGTTGAAAAACTGCAATCCCACAAATCAGGGAATGCCTACTCATGGAGGATGATAGTTTGGGGAGATTAAGGGGTACTGTCATGCTCCTTGCGTCGACTCATCAATTCCACCTGTTCTGCAAAATTTGAGATGGTTGTCATTCACCACCCACATCAGTGTCATAGGAGCTGAAAAGGCAGTATCATTGAGCAAATCAATTCATCCCCAAGGATATCGAACCTAGCCATTTTGCAATGCAAAAATGGAGAACTTGGACTCTGTGTTGACTTATGTCAATCAACAAAGCAATTATTCCAGACAAGTACCCACTCTTAACGATCCAAGAACTATCGACATCATTTCATGACTCCACATTCTTCATGAAGATCAATATGTGATAAAGCTATCTTCAGATACCACAGATGGAGTGAAGCTGACATCTTACAGCCTTTGTTACACACGACGGCATGTTTCAGTACTGCAGAATGCCCTAAGGACTAAGTTCAGCACCTAGCACATTCCAGAAGATTGTCTCTTCAGTTTTGTCAGATGTTGAGGGAATGTACAACCTTCTCAACCACCTCGTCATCCATGGAATGGATAAAGCAGAATACAATTAGCGGTTATCTGCAGTGCTCGTCAACTCTCACAACCTAATTTGATGGTCAACAAGGACAAATGCACTTTCACAGCATTCCAGATTGATTTCCTTGGGTACAAAGTGACAGCAGCTGGAGTAAAGCCTACACACGACAACGTCAAAGCCATTCATGCACTTCTGACCTGCCTAACACAAAAAGAGTTGTCATTGTTCCTCGGCACTACCAACTTTTAGAACAAATTTGTGCCCCAGTACACAGAGATCGTGGAGCCTCTTCAAAAGCAAAGATGCACAATGGGAATGGACAATTGCACAGCAAACAGTGTTTGACATGTTAAAGACCAAGATAGCATCTCCATGCGCCACAACAGATGCATCAGGAAATGCGATGAGAGCTGTAATTTCACAGTACACTGCAGGAAGACAACAATCGATTGTGTTCACATCATTCCCGTTGTTGGGAACTAAACACAAATACTCCACTGGAGAGTAGGAAGCACTGGTCTGCATCTACGCTTGTGAACATTAGCACATGTATCTCTATGCTAGGAAGTTCACTCTTCACACCAATCACCAAGCACTGACTACATTGTTAGCCATGTCAGAATCTGATCATCAACCTCTACGCATCTATCGATGGTCTGATCACCTTCATCAGTGCAACTTCAAGGTACTGTATCTCGCAGGTTCACGCAACCGAGTAGCTGACCTGCTGAGCCACACTACTATCACCGAAAGCGTTAACGATAGCGAAGCTACTTGCAACAACGAAGACATAGACCTGGTGATTTTATATGCGACGGCGAATCTTGTGACACAAGAGGAGTTGAAGGCAGAGTCACGAAATAGAGGAAGAACTGGTCCCGTACTACAGAGTACGCAATGAGCTCACATTGTTTGATGACAACTGTATCACATGCAGAATCCGAGTGGTTATCTCAAAAGCTCCAGAAAAGCATCTTGCCCATGAAGGACATCTGGGTGTCGTTAAGATGAAACAACGATCCTGTAAAGCAGTCTGGGGGCCAACAATAGATCATCACATGGAAGAGTTAATCAGGAACTGCGTAGTATGTACGCTCAATGAAAAATCTGCCAAACCGTGTCCCGCACTTCACAACCGTCCCGATGGCCAACAAAACCATGGCAACAACTCCAAGTAGATATTTCCAGAGAGGTGTATGCAACCCTAGCAATCAAGGTTTTTTGCTTGTTGTTCATGATCTACATAGCAAGTGGCCGGAAATCACGACAACAAATTCCATAACCACCACATTGACATTCTAGACAGGTTGTTTACAAAGTGGGAATAAAAACAGAAAGTGCTGGAAATAATCAGCAGGTCTGGCAGCATTTGTGGAGAGAGAAGCAAAGTTAGCATTTCAAGTCTGCGACCTTTCATCAGAACTGGCAAAGATTGGAAAAGAATTAGGTTTTAGGCAAATGAAGGGAAGTGGGGGAGAGAACAAACGGGAAGGTATTTAATAGCACAAGAGAGATTAAATAACAAAGCTGTTCTGGGACAAAGGCAAAGAGTGTGTTAATACTAGTGGTGAAAGACAAAGCATTAGTCTAGAGAGAGTGTTACCAGCAGAATAATGAGCAGCTCTGACTACCTAAAATGCAGGCACATGGTTAAAAAATAAAATATTTTAAAAAGAGGCCAGTTATGCTCTGAATTTATTGAACTCAATGTTCAGTCCGCAAGGCTGTAGCGTGCCTAATTGAAAGATCAGGTGCTGCTTATCGAGCTTGCGTTGATGTTCACTGAAGCATTGGAGCAGGCCAAGGACAGAAATGTTGGCATGAGAACAGGGTGAGTGTTGAAATGACAAGCAACCGGAAGCTTGAGGTCATGCTTTCAGACTGAGCAGAGGTGTTCCACAAAGCGGTCACCCAATCTGCATTTGGTCTCCCCAATGTAGAGGAGACTGCACTGTGAGCAGCGAATACAGTATACTACATTGAAAGAAGTACAAGTAAGTTGCTGCTTCACCTCAAAGGAGTGTTTGGGACCTTGGATAGTGCGGAGAGAGGAGGTAAAAGGGCAGGTATTACACCTCCTGTGATTGCATGGGACGGTGCTGTGGGAAGGGGACCAGGTGTTGGGGGTAATGGAGGAGTGGACGAGGGTGTCTCAAAGGAAACGATCCCTTCTGAATACTGACAGGAGAGGGGAGGGGAAGATGCGTTTGGTCGTGGCATCATGCTGGAGGTGGCGGAAATGGCGGAGGATGATCATCTGGATGTGGAGGTTGATGGGGTGGAAAGTAAGGACAAGGGGAACCCTGTTACGGTTCTGGGAGGGAGGGGAAGGCATGAGGGCAGATGTGCGGGAAATGGGCCAGACACAGTTGAAGGCCCTGTCAACCACAATGGGGGGAATCCTCGGTTGAGGAAAAGGAAGACATATCAGAAGCGCTGTTCTGGAAGGTTGCATCATTGGAGCAGATATGCCAGAGACGGAAAAACTGGGAGAATGGAATGGAGTCCTTACAGGAGGCAGGGTGTGAAGTGTAGTCGAGGTAGCTGTGGAGTCGGTGGGCTTATAATGAATATTAGTGGACAGCCTATCCCCAGAGATGGAGACAGAGAAGTTGAGTAAGGCAAGGGAAGTGTCGGAGATGGATTGTGTAAAGGTGAGAGACGGGTGGAAATTGAAAGCAATGTCGATGAAGTTTTCCAGTTCAGGGCGGGAGCAGGAAACGGCACCGATACAGTCATCAATGTATCGGAAAAAGAGTTGGGGGAGGGGCCTGAGTAGGACTGGAACAAGGAATGTTTGACATATCCCACAAAAAGACAGGCATAACTAGGACCCATGCGGGTACTCATAGCAATACCTTTTACTTGAAGGAAGTAAGTGGAGTTGAAGCAGAAGTTGTTCAATGTGAGAACCAGTTCAGCCAGGCAGAGGAGGGTGCTGGTGGATGGGGACTGGTTGGGCCTCTGTTCAAGGAAGAAACTGAGAGCCCTCAAACTGTCCTGGTGGGGGATGGAGGTGTAGAGAGATTGGACGTCCATAGTGAAGAGGAGGCGGTTAGGGCCAGGAAACTGGAAATTGTCAAAATGACATAGGGCGTCAGAAGAGTTACAGATGTAGGTGGGAAGAGACTGGTCCAGCAGAGAAAAGATAGAGTCAAGATAGGAAGAAATAAGTTCAGTGGGGCTGAAATGATGGCTTTGCCACGACAGTCCTGTTTGTGGATTTTGGGAAGGAGGTAGAAGCGGGCTGTCCGGGATTGTAGGTCTATGAGGTTGGAAGCTGTCGAGAGAAGATCTCCGGAGGAGATGAGGTCAGTGGCAGTCCTGTGGACAATAGCTTGATGTTCAGTGGTGGAGTCATGGTCCAGGGGGAGGTAGGAAGAAGTGTCTGAGAGTTGGCGCTCAGCCTCTGCAAGATAGAAGTTGGTATGCCAGACAACAACAGCACCACCCTTGTCTGCAGGTTTGATCACAATGTCGGGGTTAGACCTTAGAGAACAGAGTACAGCAAGTTCAGAGGGAGACAGGTTAGAGTGAATGAGGGGAGCAGAGAAATTGAGACAGTCGATGTCTCAATGAAAAGATCAAGAGTGGGTAAGAGGCCAGAAGGAGGGGTCCAGGTGGAGGGAGAATGCTGGAGGCAGGTGAATGGGTCTGCTGGTCGGGGGGAGGACTCCTGGCCAAAGAAGTGAGCACAGAGGCAAAGGTGACGGAAGAAGAACTCAACGTCATGCCGAGCGCAAAATTCATTCAGGTGGGGGCGTAAGGGGATAAAACTGAGTCATTTGCTCAGTACAGATCATTCAACATCAGAGAGGGGAAGGTCAGAGCGTGTAGTGAATGCACGGCAAGTGGTCAGATCAGAAGGGGTGGGGTCAGAGGGAAGTGAAGGGGAAGAAGGATCTGGAGGGGCATTAGTTCCCATCAGCTGCTGGAGCTTGCATTCCTTAACACCTAAAAGGAAGAAAAAAAGTCTTTTGTTAATGTGCGGGATAAGACGAAGGATGAAATGAAACTGCGGAGTAGAACAGCTTTGAGATGAGGTGAGGCGGTGCGGCTGGAGAGAGAGGTTCAGTGTGTATGTGTGATGGCGCATGGCACTGTGTGGATCTCAGGATGTGACGAGAACTGCAGTCTGAGGAATGTTGTATTTCTCGGAGATACCTGTAATGCTGGGTGGATTCAAAACATGAAGGATGAAACTACAGTTGGAATCCACATGGAATAAGTCAGAGCTGGAGACAGTCACTGAGGAAGGAGATGTGGCAATGAAAACGGGTTTTGGTAGACACCTTATCAAACACCAGGAGGGAGATAGAAAGCAATGAAGGTGAACAAGGTAAAAGAGATAAATGAAAATCCCTTCGGAGAGAAGAGCAGAACATGTTCAAGGCATGCATTCCTGGAAGAGAAGTGGCAGTGAATTAAACACTAAAACATTTCCTTATCTGATTTGCGATCGTGATGTTGATCATCTGCCTCATCAAGATGATTGCGCTGAACCACAAACATGTCTTTGTTGATCTCAGCGCCATTATAGAAGACCTCCATATCATGAAGATTATTTGTGTACTTAGAGGAACAAATGGACTCTAAGAAATGATTCAATATGTACCTGTTTAATGCTGATGAAGGTTTAATTCAAAATAAGCTCCTTAGTCTGCAAGGAGGAAAATATGTTGTGTTTGTTTATTCAGTGATTGATTGCTCTGTGCTATGTTTATAAGACTGCTCACAATGCTGTCAGTCAACCCTGAGGGGGTGTGGTTCCAAAAGTGAAACTAAGACAGATCCAGGCAGCCATCTGAATAAAGCCTATATACACAGAAATCATAAGTCTAGTTTCTTCATGCTTAGGGTACGAAACATAGCAGTAATACCATAGTATAAGTAGGACAGAGACTTGAGTCAATTGTGGATGGGTCTGAGGTATCACCTGTACCTTAGCAACCACTGTGTGTTATTGAGTGAAGGAGAGAAGTAGACCTGAAAGTACACAGTGGGTGTGTCGTTATCTGAAAAGTGAAAAGGTGGATTTGGGTTGAAACTCTTGGTCAGAATAAGTTAGAGAGTTATGCTGAATCCTGTGAGCCTTAAGAATATGTCACTTTTCGAGCTGTAACCTATTGCAACCAATGTTTAGAAGAGGAGTTTCTTTTTAATCTTTGTCATTGGTGCAAGATGACCCAGTGACACTGCATAATGGGTATCAACACAAGCCAAAATGTTTGACATATCTCTTTTAACTGAAGCCCTATGCTTTTGACTATAAACTGTCTTCCTTCTCTACCAGACACCATAATAAACAATGAATAAAGTAAAATGGTTTATTGCAGCTCCAGACTGAGACCTGTAACATGTCTTTTGTTACACTGCCACTACACGCTGTTTGGAAATAGCAAACTTCATAAGAACAATTGGTTCAATGTCAGACTTTTATATAATCCAGGATCTCTTGTGTTAACTCAATGCACAAATGCTATTTTGTTGTTTTGAAATACCTTGTCACTGTGTATAGAATCCACTGTTTCGGCTGCATTTGAATCCAAATTAGAGAAATGAAAGGACAGTATATCAACTCACTGAGACATACAGTTTCCCACCAGGTAGAACTTATTTTAATGGTGAAAATTTCAAAATATTGGGTAATTGGGGAAATAAAGCTTGTATCTGTCACACGCAATATCAGCTGAGTTCCATTGGAAACCTCGCTTTATTTTAAGTATAGCTGTGATTATTTTAATTGTTCCCTGTAGGCCTCTATTACAAATGAGTGATATTTAAAGTTTGATTTTGTTTTTCCAGGCATGTGGCTGTCCTTTATACTGGAAAGCCCCCATGTTCATTTCTGCTGGTGGAGAACGGACAGGATTTGTGTCTGTGCATTCGTGTGTAGTGATGTGGAGAAAGTGAGTATTAGCCCTGTCCTGAATTTCACTATTGCAATCACCAGCAGCAATTATACTTAGATGCATAACTTCACTTGCATACAGAATGAAAAACCTTGCATTTTATATAGCGCCTTTCATGACCTCATGACATCCCAAATTGCTTTACAGCCAATTAAGCGCCTTTTGAAATGTTGTAATGTAGGAAATGCACAGCAAGGACCTGCAAACGCAATGAGATAAATGACCAGATAATCTGTTTTAGTGATCTTGCTTCAGGGATAAATAACGGCCAGGACACCAGGAGAACTCCCCTGTTCTTCGAAAAATGCCATGGAATCATTTAAGTCCATCTGAGAGAGAGCAGGTGGGGACCTAGTTTAATGAAAGGTGGGATTTCTGGCAATGCAGCACTCAGTCAGTGCTGCACAGAAGTATTAGTCTAGATTAGGGTTGTCCAGCCCGCCAAAGGTTCCCATCCGGCCTGCGGATGTAAACTGTACCCGGGCCGTTCCTCAACCTCGCAGGGATCCGTGACTGGAGATGAGAAATTTCCCATTGTCGTCTTCTAGATAGTTGGTCAGTTTTTTAAAAAATCAGAAGTCAGTTTCACAGCTGACAGCCTGGTGGAAAACCCCAATTCTGTCCGAAGTTCAGAGCAGGAACAGCAGTTTCAAGATCACTCCTGACAGAATGACACCTATCCAGAATACTCCACATTGCTGCAAACACTGACCACTTGTGCAAGCAAAAAAATGCTAGGTATCTCACTAAGTCAGTGTCTAACATAATGAAGAGAAAGTAAGTCAATAAATTAGTCTTCTCATTTAAAGCTTCTTCACAAAAATGTACATTTATTGCTGTTTTGATTAATAGTAAGATCAATTTTAATGCCTTTATGTTTCCAAAATTGTCTCACCAGCTCCCCATGTAAGACAGAAATTGCAATGTGCCCCTTCATGCGAAAAGATTGGACACCCCTGATCTAGATTATATGCTCATGTCTCTGGAATAGGACCTGAGCTCACAACCTTCTGATTCTGATTCTGAGAGTGCTACCTGAGCCATGGCTAACCAACTTTATTTATTTTACTTTGTAGTATAAAATAAGTCACCATTTTTACATGGTGGTGCTTTTGCACTGAGATTAGAAGTTGTCTTAACTTTGCTTGGAAAAGACAAATAATCCTAAAAGAGATTTACCTCATAGCATCAAACTAGTCCTTTCCACAAAGCTTTCAGCCAGGCTCAGTTCCTGCAAGCAGGAGTGAGTTATGTTGAGAAGACCATTTCACTGCAGCCATGTTGGCTACAACAATTTGCATTTATGTAGCACCATTAATGGAGAGAAACTTCCTAAGGTGTTTCACAGAAGTGTAATCAGTCTAAAATAGACAAAAAAGCCAATATTAGGAGGTGACTAAAAACTTGATCAGAGAGATCTCTGTGCTCCTCCAATTCTGGCATCTTGTATATACCTGCTTTTGTTCATTCCACTATTGGCAGCCATGCCTTCAGTTGCCTAGGCCCTAAGCTCTGGAATTCCCTCTCTAAACTTCTTCACCCCTCTAATTCTCTCTCATCCTTTAAGATGCTCTTTAGAACCTACCCCTTTGACCAAGTTTTTGGCCATCTGTCCTAATATCTCCTTATGTGGACCGATCTCTCATTTTGTTTGCTAAAACTTCTGTGAAATGCCTTGGGATGTGTTAAAGATGCGATATAAATGCAAGTTGTTTCTGTTAAGGTGGGTCTTAAAGGAGAAGAGAGAATTACAGGGGAAGAGAGGTTTAGGGAGTGTATTCCAGATGGAAAGTCTTAGATAGTTGAAGGCATAGCCAGCAGTGATGGAGTGAAGGGAGTTGAGGATACACAAGAGACTTTTACTATTCCAGTTCAGTTTTTTTAGTTAATCCCTCCTTTCTCCATAAATGTGGACTTACAGGACCCTTGCAGCTGTCAGAGAAATGCTTTCATCCTATCAATTTGGGCTGGATTTGAGCCCCATCCTAGAGCAATGGACTGGTGGTCATGAGTCCTATGATCAGGAGGTCTCTAGTCAGTTCAATCCCCAATCTATACTGAGTTAATCTGGAGATTTTTCTTTAAAACTTCCTCTCCAGCCCCAGTGAATACAATATCAAACACTCTTTCAAAGAAAATCTCAGGGCTTACTCCTTCAGTATATAGCTCTAACTTCTGTTTCCAAGTTTCACCTTTAAATTATTGTTACAATCCTATTGGGGACTATTAACTTTAAAAAACAAGTTGAATTCCCAGTTATTACTGAAAGAATTACACATAAGATTTCATGTTTTAAACAAAAAACTTTACTGTGCAAAAGTTAAACAAAGCAAAACACTACTAACTTAACACTACAATTTGGAAACACTTATATTTTAAACTTAAAATCTTAATAGAACATGAAGTCATATGCTTTAACTCTAAATCTCAACACAACACTCCTGTTTGACTGTTACTTTCACCCCAAGGGTCCCCTCTACATTACAGGATCATGGCGGTTTGTTCACTTCTCCTGGGACCAATCCAAAGTGTACCACAGCTCTTAGGAATTAATTTTGATTTCCTTAATTTATCATCTGTCTTCTGAGATATCAGATCTCCCAAATCTGGACTTCGCAGCTTGAGCACAGGCCTTACTCAAAACAGAAACACCCTGGTTCCCGATGGCCTCTTTGCTCCTGAGTCTAGTTATTCCCAAATTCAACAGCTTTCCAAAAGCCAACTTGCTTTTCCAAAAGGCAACTCTTGTCCAAAAGCCAACTGACTGTCTGTCAGCAAGCACACAGAATCAAAACACCAACTATGCGTCATCTATCACCATAGCAATGTGATACACGTGGGATGTTCCAGAAAGCAATTTAAGCTAATTACAATCCTAACTCCCAAAACATCTCTTTGATTTCTGACATCCACATGAATAATTGATATTGCTAACAATGACAGAGCAATTTCTTCTAAACTTTCTGGTTCCAAATACGCAACTAAATGAGTCCACCTGCAGTTTTATGGTTCTCCCCTCTCTAAATCTGTCTTTGTAAGCACTCATGGAGAGATTTTTGTACTTTAAATCTTCTTTGTTCTGGGAAATCATATGACTAATTTAAATCCCTTGTTGAGGTAGCTGCAGACACACCATTTCCATCAGGAATTTCAGTGAGGTTCCCATTGTTTAGGATCTACACACATCCCATTGTGACCTTACTAAATAAACATGGGTTACCCTTTGGTTTGTAACCACCCTAGGTTTGTTTGCCAGCTTCTCAAACCAGGTGTTTTCATTTGTCTTGCATTGTTTGCCTAGCCAGCGATGCCCACATCCCATGAATGAATAAAAAATATCAATTCCCAAATTAAAAGTTACCTCCAGAAACTTAATACAAACCATGAACCAACATTATAGTTTATTAAAGTTATTACTTGATTAGTCAAAGAATGCACAAATTTGAACTAATGTGAAATGGTTTACAAACTGATATTAGAAAGCTACTTTTTTACACAAAGTTATGCATGTTTGGAGCAATCTTCCAGGCTGGTTAGTAGAGGCAAAGAGACAGGCTACATTCTGTGAGCTAAATTTAGTGCGGCTGTTTGGTGTGGGAATGGAACCATGGGGGGCCGGAGAATAGCATCAGATGCATCCGCCCGGAAATCTGATATTATGATTTTGGTTCCGGATTTAGTCAGCAGCAGGAAAGCACCAAGGCGGCATAACCACCCCAACGTGACAGGAGTGCAATTTAAATTGTAGAACAGTTAGTTTTAATACATTGGCATGTTGTTGTAAGCGATTCAATGGGGGGGGGGCTTGGAATTAAGTGGATGACAGGTGGCCCTCACATACCTTTGGAACCCCAGCCATTGAAAGCCTCAGTGCAGCGATGGGTAGCCAGCCATGACCGACAATAGGGAAGAGGTGGGAGTGCAGACCATTGTCGGCCTGCAGTGCTGTGCGCTCTGCATGGATGGGCTTGGTCTCGGGTGGCAGTACCGGGTGAGCAGGGTGTTGGGTGGTCTGCAAGGATGAGCAGGGTCTCAAACTATCGGGTGCCCAAACTGTTGGGTAAGAGGTTCGGATGCCTTTACTGCTGGGTGAGAGGGTTGGCTATTAGTAATGGTGGGCACTGACGGCCATTAGGGAGTCTGCCGGGAGAAGTAGCAAAGAGAAAGCTGCCAAGGCAGTTTCGTATCTGCAAGGACAGCGCTCTGGAGGCCTAATGATCACCTGGCATGGGTCTCATACACCCAATCTTTTTGGATTCCCTGGCGTGATGCAGTGCCTCCGATGGAGGGAGGGAAAGGAGGCAGTGTGCCTGCCCAAGATGCTCCACGATGAGAGCAACAGCAGCTGGCCATGGCAAAAAGGGCCCACCTGCGCCAGAGATTTTACCACACTCAAGTCACTGCCTCCAAATGTCCAAGCGGCATTGTCAGCGAAGACTGCAGCTCTCCAGGGAGACCGTCACCAACTTATACGCCATACTTTTTAAAAAATTCTTTCATTGGATATGGGCATTGTTGGCAAGGCCAGCCTCTCTTGCCCATCCTTAATTGCCCTTGAGAAGGTGGTGGTGAGCTGCAGTCCATCTGGTGCGGGTACAAACATAGTGCTATTAGGGAGGGCGTTCCAGGATTTTGATCCAGTGATAGTGAAGAATCAGTGATATATTTTCAAGTCAGGATGGTGTGCGACTGGGAGGGAACTTGCCAGTGGTGGTGTTCCCATGCATCAGCTGTCCTTGTTCTTCTAGGCGGAAGAGGTCGCGGGTTTCGAAGGTGCTGTCAAAGGAGGCATGGTGAGTTGCTGCAGTGCATCTTGTAGATGGTACACAATGCTGCCACGGTGCGTCCGTGGTGGAGGAAGTGAATGTTGAGGATGGTGGATGGGGTACCGATCAAGCAGGCTACTTTGTTTTGGATGGTGTTGAGCTTCCTAAGTGTTGTTGGAACTGCACTCATCCAGGCAAGTGAAGAGTATTCCATCACATTCCTGACTTGTGCCTTGTAGTTGGTGGACAGGCTTTGGGGCGTCAGGAGTTACTGGCAACAGAATTCCCAGCCTCTGACCTGCTCTTGAAGCAACAGTATTTACGTGGCTGCTCCAGTTCAGTTTCTGCTCAGTGGTAACCCCCAGGATGTCATAGTGGGGGATTCAGCGATGGTAATGCCATCGAATGTCAAGGGGAGATGGTTAGACTCTCTCTTATTGGAGATCGTCATTGCCTGGCACCTGAATGTTGTCCAGGTCTTGCTGCATATGGCCACAGACTGCTTCAGTATCTGAGGAGTTGCGAATGGTGCTGAACATTGTGCAGTCATCAGCGAACATCCCCACTTCTGACTTTGTGATGGAGGGAAGGTCATTGATGAAGCAGCTGAAGATGGTTGGGTCAAGGACACTACCCTGAGGAACTCTTGCAGCAATGACCTGGTGCTGAGATGATTGCCCTCCAACAACCACAATCATCATCCTTCTTGCTATGTGTGATTCCAACCAGTGGAATGTTTTCCCCTTGATTCCCATTGACCAGTTTACCAAGGGCTCCTTGATGCCATAATGGGTCAAATGCTGCCCAGATGTCAAGGGCAGTCACTCTCCCCTCACCTCTGGAACTCGGCTCTTTAGTCCATGTTTGAACCAAAGCTATAATGAGGTCAGGAGCTGTGTGGCCCTGGCGGAACACAAACTGAGGACAGGACGATTTACAACCTATGGGATTTGGTGGGCACCCTATGCCCATGGCATTGAAAATCACCATGGCATTTAACCTTTCAGCTTCTGGATCATTCCAGGGATCCATTGGGGACATGTATGGGATCTCCCAGTCAGCTGCATCAAGGAGGTGACCAATGCTCTGTTCAAGAGGGCTGGTGACTACGTGTGCTACCAGACCGATCCTGACAGTCAGACCAAGAGGGCTGTCGAATTCAGGGCTATCACTGGATTCCCCCAAGTGAAAGGTGTGGCAGATTGCACGCATGTGGTCATCAAGGCTCCAACAGACCAGTCAGCCACCTTCATCAACAGGAAGGGCCTCCATTCCATCAATGTTCAACTGTTGTGTGACCACCAAAAGTGTTTTCTGCAAGTGTGTGCCCGCTTCCCGGGAAGCAGCCATGACGCCTACATACTTCGAAAGTCCCAGGTGCCGCAACTTTTAATGCCCCCCGCTCGACTTCAGGGATGGATTCTCAGGGAAGAGGGCTACCCATTGTAGACATGGCTACCCACGCCTATGAGGAACTCTCGCACTACAGCAGAGGAGAGTTAAAACCAAACAACCATCGAGCAGGCCATGGACTGAGATGAGATTCTGTTGCCTGGATCGATCTGGTGAAGCCCTGCAGTATGCCCCAGCGAGGGTCTTGCGTATCGTGGTGGTCTTCTGTGCTCTACAGAGGAGGGAGGTCTTGCATGATGATGACATGATTGAATGCTGCTCCTCAACTGACAAGGAGGACATGGAGGAGGGAGATGTACAGGCAGCACTGAATTTTGAACTTCTTGTACCAGAAGCCAAGCACATTGAGCAACGGGCCAAGGAAGCAAGAGACAGTCTTATACTTACCCACTTGCAGCTGCCCTGATGGCCACTCAGAGTGAAATCAATAAAGATTCACCTCAATGCATGCAGTCTGTCGCCTCCTTTCTACTTGTCTTCTAGTGCCTACTGCCCAGTAGGACCGCACGCTATGGCCGATGGCAAATGCTAATCAAATGAGGGCTGTACCTACATTGGCATCCACTAGGGGGAAGGATGAATAATTATTTTCCACAATGAAAGTTAATACCAAATACAAAAGAACTTTATATGAAAAAACAAATGTCAAACACCTGTGAAACTCCATGTAAACTCTAGGTGGTTTTCTTTATACATTTTGAGTGTTTCTACAAACACTCTCCAGCAGCTGGGCTGGAGGCGGTCTGCTGATCAGGCTGCCCCTTGACCTGATGATGACTTAGGCAGCCGTCCTTTAGCTACCTGAGGGCTGGACGGCCCGGACTGCCTGAGGGTTTCCTGCAAAGCTGCAGTTCTCTCCTCAGGCATCAAGGCTACTGGAGCTGGGTTCACTGGCAGAGGGGCTAAGGAGTCGCTGTCCACACTCAGCGCCCTGAGGGAAGCCCCTAGCTGTGGAGGTCAGCCTCTCCTCCTCCCTTTCAAGGCTCAATTGAACCTCCCCACTAACCAGAGAAGGATGAGGAGCTGGGGAAGGCTCCAGTGGCCTTGTCCTTCTCTCATCTTGCCACTGCAGCTTTGAGCTGATGGCCAAGGTGATGGTGTGCAGATCTGCGTGCATTTTTGGGATCTGCCTCTCCATGAGGGCCGCCAACCTCTTGATGGAGGAAGCCATGCGCTCACATGCCTGAGACATTCATGGCATGGACGGACTCCTCCAATGTCCGCTCACGGCTGCACATTGCCTGTGGCATCTCCGCCAGATGTTACCTTACACCTCTCTGCAACTCCAGCATGCCCTGTACTTTTGACAGCAGGGGCTCGTCATGAGCCTGGGGCTCCGCATGGGCTTGGCCACCCACAGTCCTCTGACTGTCAGTGGCCTCAGCTGTCTCCGCCTCAGCTTGCTGCTCAGGTGCATGTGCAGTGCCCTCACCAACTTGTGACCCTGATTTTACAGCCGAGTGGAAACCCACCAAGGTGAAAGTATTTGTGCTGGTGGAAGGTGCAGGAGAGTCACAGGACGGTGCATCCTGTGACTCCGGATCCTCTTCAGATGTGGAATTATTTCCCCCTTCTACTGGAGTCCACAAGGTCTCCCTCCTGTTTTGGTGTCACTTGTCCTGCAATGGAAAGCGAGAGATATTAAGACTTCACAGGAAGAGCAAGAGAACAGTTCTGCTCTTGGCAGCCCCTCGTCCCCTGCTGGGTTTTCCTGCATGGCTCCTCCCCATATGCTGTCAGGGGAGGTAATGAGGGTGAGGTTTGAAAGAAAGTGGCCTGTGGCCAAGATGCAACCATGCACTTTACAGGATGTGGTGATGCCGAACCCCCTCTGCCAGCACCTTTCTGGTGCCTCCCTTCCCATGTCACGCTGCCTGCCGCATTCCCACATGCAAGCCCCAAGAGGAGAGAGGTGTGGAGCACTCACCATGGCAGACCAAAGGATGTCGTTGACTCTTCCTACACTAGACCCATGTCTGAAGGGTGACGCCATGGCAGTTTACCTCCTCTGCGATTTCCGTCCAGGCTTGCTTGGTCAGGAGCATCTCTTTTTGCCATCCCTGGGGAAGAGGACCTCCCATCTTTTCCTTGCATCCTGCAGGACAATCTGCAGGGAGGCATCACTAAATCGTGGAGCCACCAGTGTCTTGTCTCAGTTCTATCAGGCTCTGTTCTGATGGTCTGACATCCTGGTGCAGCGGGGTCCAGGAGTTATAGTCATAGGAACCAGCAGCTACAATAGTGTTGCAGGGAGGCCCAGTAGTCACAGGAACTAGCAGCTACAGTAGTGTTGCCGGGTGGTCCAGTAGTCACAGGAACCAGCAGCTACAGTAGTGTTGTCGGGTGGTCCAGTAGTCACAGGAAATAACAGCTACAGTAGTGTTGCAGGGTGGTCCAGTAGTCACAGGAAATAGCAGCTACAGTAGTGTTGCAGGGTGGTCCAGTAGTCACAGGAAATAGCAGCTACAGTAGTGTTGTCGGGTGGTCCAGTAGTCACAGGAACTGGCAGCTACAGTAGTGTTGTCGGGTGGTCCAGTAGTCACAGGAACTGGCAGCTACAGTAGTGTTGTCGGGTGGTCCAGTAGTCACAGAAACTAGCAGCTACAGTAGGGTTGCCGGGTGGTCCAGCAGTCACAGGAACCAGCAGCTACAGTAGTGTTGTCGGGTGGTCCAGTCGTCACAGAAACTAGCAGCTACAGTAGTGTTGCAGAGAGGTCCAGTAGTCACAGGAAATAGCAGCTACAGTAGTATTGCCGGGTGGTCCGGTAGTCACAGGAACCAGCAGCTACAGTAGTGTTGCAGGGAGGTCCAGTAGTCACAGGAAATAGCAGCTACAGTAGTGTTGTCGGGTGGTTCAGTAGACACAGGAACCAGCAGCTCCAGTAGTGTTGCAGGGTGGTCCAGTAGTCACAGAAACTAGCAGCTATAGTAGTGTTGTTGGGTGGTCCAGTAGTCACAGGAACCAGCAGCTACAGTAGTGTTGTCGGGTGGTCCAGTAGTCACAGGAAATAGCAGCTACAGTAGTGTTGTCGGGTGGTCCAGTAGTCACAGGAAATAACAGCTACAGTAGTATTGCCGGGTGGTCCAGTAGTCACAGAAACTAGCAGCTACAGTAGTGTTGCAGAGAGGTCCAGTAGTCACAGGAAATAGCAGCTACAGTAGTATTGCCGGGTGGTCCGGTAGTCACAGGAACCAGCAGCTACAGTAGTGTTGCAGGGTGGTCCAGCAGTCACAGGAACCAGCAGCTACAGTAGTGTTGCAGGGAGGTCCAGTAGACACAGGAAATAGCAGCTACAGTAGTGTTGTTGGGTGGTTCAGTAGTCACAGGAACCAGCAGCTACAGTAGTGTTGCAGGGTGGTCCAGTAGTCACAGGAAATAGCAGCTACAGTAGTGTTGCCGGGTGGTCCAGTAGTCACAGGAAATAGCAGCTACAGTAGTGTTGCCGGGTGGTCCAGTAGTCACAGGAACCAGCAGCTACAGTAGTGTTGCAGGGAGGTCCAGTAATCACAGGAACCAGCAACTACAGTAGTGTTGTCGGGTGGTCCAGTAGTCACAGGAAATAAGAGCTACAGTAGTGTTGCCGGGTGGTCCAGTAGTCACAGGAACCAGCGGCTACAGTAGTGTTGCCGGGTGGTCCAGTAGTCACAGGAAATAGCAGCTACAGTAGTGTTGCCGGGTTGTCCAGTAGTCACAGGAAATAACAGCTACAGTAGTGTTGCCGGGTGGTTCAGTAGTCACAGAAACTAGCAGCTACAGTAGTGTTGTCGGGTGGTTCAGTAGTCACAGAAACTAGCAGCTACAGTAGTGTTGTCGGGTGGTTCAGTAGTCACAGAAACTAGCAGCTACAGTAGTGTTGCAGGGAGGTCCAGTAGTCACAGGAAATGGCAACTACAGTAGTGTTGCAGGGTGGTTCAGTAGTCACAGAAACTAGCAGCTACAGTAGTTTAGTTTAGTTTAGAGATACAGCACTGAAACAGGCCCTTCGGCCCACCGAGTCTGTGCCGACCATACACTAATTCCATATTCCTACCACATCCCCACCTGTCCCTATATTTCCCTACCACCTACCTATACTGGGGGCAATTTATAATGACCAATTAACCTATCAACCTGCAGGTCTTTGGCATGTGGGAGGAAACCGGAGCACCCGGAGGAAACCCACGCAGACACAGGGAGAACTTGCAAACTCCACACAGGCAGTACCCAGAATTGAACCCGGGTCGCTGGAGCTGTGAGGCTGCGGTGCTAACCACTGCGACACTGTGCCGCCCCGGGTGGTCCAGTAGTCACAGGAACCAGCAGCTACAGTAGTGTTGTCGGGTGGTCCAGTAGTCACAGGAAGTAACAGCTACAGTAGTGTTGCCGGGTGGTCCAGTAGTCACAGAAACTAGCAGCTACGGTAGTGTTGTCGGGTGGTCCAGTAGTCACGGGAACCAGCAGCTACAGTAGTGTTGTCGGGTGGTCCAGTAGTCACAGGAACCAGCAGCTACAGTAGTGTTGCCGGGTGGTCCAGTAGTCACAGGAAATAGCAGCTACAGTAGTGTTGTCGGGTGATCCAGTAGTCACAGGAAATAGCAGCTACAGTAGTGTTGTCGGGTGGTCCAGTAGTCACAGGAAGTAACAGCTACAGTAGTGTTGCCGGATGGTCCAGTAGTCACAGGAAATAGCAGCTACAGTAGTGTTGTCGGGTGGTCCGGTAGTCACAGGAACCAGCAGCTACAGTAGTGTTGTCGGGTGGTCCAGTAGTCACAGGAAATAGCAGCTACAGTAGTGTTGCAGGGAGGTCCAGTAGTCACAGGAAATAGCAGCTACAATAGTGTTGCCGGGTGGTCCAGTAGTCACAGGAAATAGCAGCTACAGTAGTGTTGTCGGGTGGTTCAGTAGTCACAGAAACTAGCAGCTACAGTAGTGTTGTCGGGTGGTTCAGTAGTCACAGAAACTAGCAGCTACAGTAGTGTTGTCGGGTGGTCCAGTAGTCACAGGAAATAGCAGCTACAGTAGTGTTGCCGGGTGGTCCAGTAGTCACAGGAAGTAACAGCTACAGTAGTGTTGCCGGGTGGTCCAGTAGTCACAGGAAATAGCAGCTACAGTAGTGTTGTCGGGTGGTCCGGTAGTCACAGGAACCAGCAGCTACAGTAGTGTTGTCGGGTGGTCCAGTAGTCACAGGAAATAGCAGCTACAGTAGTGTTGCAGGGAGGTCCAGTAGTCACAGGAAATAGCAGCTACAGTAGTGTTGCAGGGAGGTCCAGTAGTCACAGGAACCAGCAGCTACAGTAGTGTTGTCGGGTGGTCCAGTAGTCACAGGAAATAGCAGCTACAGTAGTGTTGCCGGGTGGTTCAGTAGTCACAGGAACTAGCAGCTACAGTAGTGTTGCAGGGAGGTCCAGTAGTCACGAGAACCAGCAGCTACAGTAGTGTTGTCGGGTGGTTCAGTAGTCACAGGAACTAGCAGCTACAGTAGTGTTGCAGGGTGCTCCAGTAGTCACAGGAACCAGCAGCTACAGTAGTGTTGCGGGGTGGTCCAGTAGGCACAGGAACCAGCAGCTACAGTAGTGTTGCCGGGTGGTCCAGTAGTCACAGGAAATAGCAGCTACAGTAGTGTTGTCGGGTGGTTCAGTAGTCACAGGAACTAGCAGCTACAGTAGTGTTGCAGGGTGCTCCAGTAGTCACAGGAACCAGCAGCTACAGTAGTGTTGCGGGGTGGTCCAGTAGTCACAGGAAGTAGCAGCTACAGTAGTGTTGTCGGGTGGTTCAGTAGTCACAGGAAATAGCAGCTACAGTAGTGTTGTCGGGTGGTTCAGTAGTCACAGGAACTAGCAGCTACAGTAGTGTTGCGGGGTGGTCCAGTAGTCACAGAAACTAGCAGCTATAGTAGTGTTGTCGGGTGGTTCAGTAGTCACAGGAACTAGCAGCTACAGTAGTGTTGCAGGGTGCTCCAGTAGTCACAGGAACCAGCAGCTACAGTAGTGTTGTCGGGTGGTCCAGTAGGCACAGGAACCAGCAGCTACAGTAGTGTTGCAGGGTGGTCCAGTAGTCACAGAAACTAGCAGCTATAGTAGTGTTGTTGGGAGGTCCAGTAGTCACAGGAAATAGCAGCTACAGTAGTGTTGCCGGGTGGTCCAGTAGTCACAGAAACTAGCAGCTACGGTAGTGTTGTCGGGTGGTCCAGTAGTCACGGGAACCAGCAGCTACAGTCGTGTTGTCGGGTGGTCCAGTAGTCACAGGAACCAGCAGCTACAGTAGTGTTGCCGGGTGGTCCAGTAGTCACAGGAAATAGCAGCTACAGTAGTGTTGTCGGGTGATCCAGTAGTCACAGGAAATAGCAGCTACAGTAGTGTTGTCGGGTGGTCCAGTAGTCACAGGAAGTAACAGCTACAGTAGTGTTGCCGGATGGTCCAGTAGTCACAGGAAATAGCAGCTACAGTAGTGTTGTCGGGTGGTCCGGTAGTCACAGGAACCAGCAGCTACAGTAGTGTTGTCGGGTGGTCCAGTAGTCACAGGAAATAGCAGCTACAGTAGTGTTGCAGGGAGGTCCAGTAGTCACAGGAAATAGCAGCTACAATAGTGTTGCCGGGTGGTCCAGTAGTCACAGGAAATAGCAGCTACAGTAGTGTTGTCGGGTGGTTCAGTAGTCACAGAAACTAGCAGCTACAGTAGTGTTGTCGGGTGGTTCAGTAGTCACAGAAACTAGCAGCTACAGTAGTGTTGTCGGGTGGTCCAGTAGTCACAGGAAATAGCAGCTACAGTAGTGTTGCCGGGTGGTCCAGTAGTCACAGGAAGTAACAGCTACAGTAGTGTTGCCGGGTGGTCCAGTAGTCACAGGAAATAGCAGCTACAGTAGTGTTGTCGGGTGGTCCGGTAGTCACAGGAACCAGCAGCTACAGTAGTGTTGTCGGGTGGTCCAGTAGTCACAGGAAATAACAGCTACAGTAGTGTTGCAGGGAGGTCCAGTAGTCACAGGAAATAGCAGCTACAGTAGTGTTGCAGGGAGGTCCAGTAGTCACAGGAACCAGCAGCTACAGTAGTGTTGTCGGGTGGTCCAGTAGTCACAGGAAATAGCAGCTACAGTAGTGTTGCAGGGAGGTCCAGTAGTCACGAGAACCAGCAGCTACAGTAGTGTTGTCGGGTGGTTCAGTAGTCACAGGAACTAGCAGCTACAGTAGTGTTGCAGGGTGCTCCAGTAGTCACAGGAACCAGCAGCTACAGTAGTGTTGCGGGGTGGTCCAGTAGTCACAGGAAATAGCAGCTACAGTAGTGTTGTCGGGTGGTTCAGTAGTCACAGGAACTAGCAGCTACAGTAGTGTTGCAGGGTGGTCCAGTAGTCACAGGAAATAGCAGCTACAGTAGTGTTGTCGGGTGGTCCAGTAGTCACAGGAAATAGCAGCTACAGTAGTGTTGTCGGGTGGTTCAGTAGTCACAGGAACTAGCAGCTACAGTAGTGTTGCAGGGTGCTCCAGTAGTCACAGGAACCAGCAGCTACAGTAGTGTTGCGGGGTGGTCCAGTAGTCACAGGAAGTAGCAGCTACAGTAGTGTTGTCGGGTGGTTCAGTAGTCACAGGAAATAGCAGCTACAGTAGTGTTGTCGGGTGGTTCAGTAGTCACAGGAACTAGCAGCTACAGTAGTGTTGCAGGGTGCTCCAGTAGTCACAGGAACCAGCAGCTACAGTAGTGTTGCGGGGTGGTCCAGTAGGCACAGGAACCAGCAGCTACAGTCGTGTTGCAGGGTGGTCCAGTAGTCACAGAAACTAGCAGCTATAGTAGTGTTGTTGGGAGGTCCAGTAGTCACAGGAAATAGCAGCTACAGTAGTGTTGCCGGGTGGTTCAGTAGTCACAGGAACCAGCAGCTACAGTAGTGTTGCAGGGAGGTCCAGTAGTCACAGGAAATAGCAGCTACAGTAGTGTTGTCGGTGGGCCCACCGCACACATGACGAGCAGAGATGGCGCACACTTCCAGGTCCACTGCTGGGACCCACGACGTGGTCACTGAATTCAGCCCAATACGTGTGAACGTCAGTGTTCCGCGGGAGTGGAGGGTAGAAGGGGGATAGAATGCAATGGGCAAAATGGCCTTTTCATATTCCTGGCTCTTGCTATGAATGTTTTCCACTGGCTGATTACAATCATAAGGGATTCTGGAAAATTGGTTAAAGCCTATTGTTACCAAACAGTGATGTTGTAATATACTCTTCTCATGTTCCTTCACAAATTTAATTGCATTTCGAGTAGTTTAACCTATGTTAAGGGGTGCACAGTTGAGTAATCAAAATGTTGCAAATTCTAAGCCATACTACTTAGTCTAAGACAAACTGCTTTATATGCTTTTATTGACTGAGGTGTAAAGGCAAATTTTTCTTAACAGGCAGGGTAATGTGGATATAAAACTTCCCTTTTACTTCTGGGACCGTGTTTGGATCTGCCCTGGAGCTATAGAATGACAACATTTACTATGTAATAGATATAAGAACTCCAACTGGGATGAATGTACTTTCAACCCATCTCCTAGTAATAAATGGCTATAATTCTGTACCTCACTTAGTGAAGCTACAAGACTGAAATGAGAAATGGAAATGTTCATGCTGGTGCAATAGAGGGTTATTAGATTATTTCATTTTGAAGTTGACTTTAAGATGTATTGTAAACTTTACCTTACATATTAACCCAATTTAATTGATGGTCTCTCTTGGTGTCAACAGTGTAAAAGTTGTGTTATTCTTACAATAAACTTGTTTTTTGCTTAATTAAAAGCCAAGATTTGATGATAAGAAAGAACTTGCATTTACATACTATACCATGACATCAGACAATAGAGAGGGCAGAGGAAAACAAAAAAATGAGACTGTTTCATTCAGAACACAGGAGACTAAGGGGTGATTTGATAGAGTTGTTTAAAATGATGAAAGGGATCATAGAATGATACAGCACAAAAAGAGGACATTCAACCTCTCATACCTGCGCCAGCTCTTTGAAAAAGCTATCAAATTAGCCCCATACACCTGCTCATTCTCCATTGCCCTGCAAAATTTCTTCTCGGACAGAGTAGATAGAAACAGACTGTTTCCAGTGATTGAGCGGTGTAGAATGAGGATATAAATATCAGATTAAATGTAAAAGATCTAGGACAGAATCTTTTATTTATCTTTACAAATGGCATGGATTATTTTACTGTCCCTGAGTAATAAATGCAATGGTTGTATCTTTCACAGAGTGCTGCAGAGCTGCCACGATGATGCATCCAAGTTTGTTTATCTACTTGCCAAACCAGGCTGTAACTACCTAGAGCAGGAAGACTTCATCCCACTGCTGCAGGTCTGCACTCACTCTTCTCCCCTCCAGTGAATATTTCAATGCTCTGTACTATTTTACGAAGCCGAGTCCTTCCCTGTTCATTAACATCTATGGGAAACTTCATTTATTCTGTGTGATTGGTTTAGAATTCTTTATATACTTGGAATGACAGCCTGTAACCACCCATTATATAGACACAGAGCATAACCCTTTTGCACTGTTAACTGAGTGCACCATGAACAGACTAGGAAGTTTAGAATTTGGTAAGACTAAGAATTCTGTGCGGTGGGAGAAGGAGGTATTTCTTTTTGCCTTAAACACTTGCAGTGGCTTGTGTAAAGTCAAATTAGTAGGTAGAGCAGCAAATTTAAAAAGCATGTGAGAGCCTGCAGCAGCTGAACCTATTGGGAGAAACAGAGCGGCAGACAGCAAACGAACAGGGGGTAAAAATCAAAAAGTGGTATAATAGTGAGAACAGAGTGTTACAATTAAGTATTAAGTTTATTGGTCAGTGTTTTTAGTTGGAAACACACTGACACATAAAGGAGAAAGAGGACTATCTAGTCAGTTTATTCTAGATCTCGGTCACACCTCGTAGAGAGGTGCAGTATCAGTATTGGATTGGTGTGACCGGTACCGTATAGAGTAAGGGGAAACCCAGTGAGATAGAGATCAAGAATGTACAGAAACTGATCCTATCCAACAGGTACAATGTACTTGCTGCCTATGAGGATAAAGACGGTTGGAAAGACAGCCAGATTTCTAACCATGGAACCTTGGAGCAGGAGGATGTCTCAAAGAGAGGAGGAGGGGAGTGTAATTTGTTAGTTGTAGGAGATTAGGGGGTTAGATAGCATCCATTGTAAGCAGGATTGAGAATCCCACATGGTATGTGTCTACCTGGTGCCAGGGTGAGGGATATCTCGAGCCAGCTTGAATAGATATCGGAGAGGGAGGGACAGATCCAGTCATTGTGGTCCATACTGGGATCAACAACATAGGAAAGTTGAGGCAAAAAGCCCTGTTCAGCCAGTACTGGAGCTAAATTTTAAAAAAACAGAACCTCAAGGGTTATATTCTCTGGATTATTACTAGAACCATCTGCAAATTGGCATAGGAATATGCAGATAAAGGAGATGAACATGTGGTTGAAGGAGTGGTTTGGGAACAAGCGGTTCCATTTCAGGGGACACTGGCACCAGTACTGGGACAGCAAGGAACTGTTGCCTTGAGACGGGCTCCATATGAACTGGGCTGGACCAGGGTGGGGCCAGGGTCCTAGCAGAAAGGATAAGTAGGGCGGTCACAAGGACTTTAAACTAATAAATGGTGGGTGGGGGGAGATCAGGTGAAAAACGTAGTATAAATAATAATTCTAAAACAAATGGAAATGAAGAGAGTAGAGTAATAGTCAGAAATTGTGGGCTGAATTTTATTGGGGTGCCTTTGAACTCGGCGGCGCGTCCACATTCGCCGGCCGCCGCCGAGCCCCCGCGATATTAATCGCGAGTGCTCATTAGAATCACGTCGCCGAGCCGCCCTCCCCATGTTACGTGGGGAGAGACGGGACATTCAGTGTACTGAGAGAGTCTTTGACAGCTGTGCAGCTTCTGTTTTCCCAGGATATTTGGGACTGCAAATTGGGAAGTTTGCATTCAGAAATGATTGGTGTCATAATCAATATAGCTGTAATAGAAAAAATCTTGGCATGTACATCAGGAAAGCCATTTAATAGCTCTCGTCCCATCGCATGAGCTGATTCAAACAACTCTCCCTCTATAACTTCTTGAGGCATCACGTTCAGTTTGGGGCACAAATTAAATGTGATCTCTGAAGTGTTTCCTTTACATGAGATGGCTGTATAAAGAATGCCAGGAGCCAAAAATGCCCAAAGTGCTGCCCACAGTAATTAATTGGCCAACTTTAGCAGGGTTCAGCTGAAATAAACGTTAGCCAAAGAAAGTGGTAACATTATCGCCCTTGGCTATAGTTGACCCATGGTAGTAATTGGAAGATACTTTTATAAGATGATTAAAGTAATTAATGTCATTGAGATGACTCAGAAATATATTTTTCTGACTGACAAAATGGTTAACAGTCAACTGTCACACAATTAAGAGTAAATATGTGTTGCATTGTTGGGTTTATATAAGTAGTGTTTCAGGATGCTTGCGAGAAAGTCTTAGACTCCAGTAAAGGTTAATTAACAACTCTTTATTATTTACAGTTACTATATACACTCTCCGTAAGCTACCTAAGCTAGCATCCTTCGTGCTGCTCCTTCTTCTCCAGCCTATCTCATGTGACTGTTATATCATCGCTCGTACATGGGAGGGAAGGGTCTCTCTCACTGTCTTCAGTATTAACCCTTTACATCCGTAAACTACGTCTCCCCCCAAGTTTTTATCCAATATTTTTCCAAACATATATACATTTATGACTTCTCTACTACTCTCTCTTCCCCCAAGTCTCTTATTTTACAGATTCAGTCCCATCGGAGGTTTGACAACTCTCCCCGATCTGGTTGTAATCTGTCTGGGATGATCAGTAGTCTTCATAGGAAGTCTGGGTTGTTTGTTTCTATGGGTTGTAGTATTTTGTTGGGTTTGGGTTTGTTCATCTTCATCTGGATCTTGCAGATGGATTATTGGCTGTTGCTTTTGCAGAATGGGAATGATATTCCTCCGATTTCTTCGTATGTTCCCTTCATTCGTTCGTCTAACGTACGATCGCTGATAGTCCTCATATTTATGGATTACTGTACCTTCTCATTCCAGGTCACGTATTCAAACTTTTTGGTCATTGTTTAATTTGGGTAAGCTTCTCGCTCAAAATCTCCTATTGTAATTCTGGGTTTGTTTCCTTCTGTAGGAGTTTTCTCTTACTCAAACTTTCTCATAGTCTTGAGTCTGCAATCCAGGCATTAATTTATGAAGCAATACTGGAAGCTATGTTTTTAACTTCTTTCCCATTAGTAATTCTGGTGATAATCCACTCAGCAGTGGCATTGAACGATAAATTAGGAGTGAGGTAGGAAGATCTTCATTTTTCTTTAGTAAAGATTTTATGGTTCTCACACTTTGTTCTGTCACACCATTGGACTGTGGATATCTAGGTGAGCTCGTAAGATGCTGAAAGCCCATCTTCATGGTGCACTGGATAAAATATTTGATCATGAACTGTGGTCCATTGTCTGCTAATATTTCAGCTGGAATCCCATGTGCGTGAAGATGTCCGTAAGGATTCTGATAACTACCTCAGTTGTCATAGAATGTAATTGTCTGACTTCTATCCACCTGAAAAAGTAGTTGATAATGATGATATATGAATTCCCACCAAACATGAATAAATCCATGCCTAGCCTTTGTCAAGGTGCAGTTGGAAGTTGGGTAGTCAGCAGCGGTTCATGTTGTTCTGGCCTCTGCATCATACATGTTTAACATTTGTTGATCATGGTTTCAATATCCTTAGATATCCGTACCAAAGATTGTGCCCTCACTCTGCACTTGGTTATATCTAAATGATCTTGGTGTAATCGATCTAAGATATCGGATCTCATTGAAGTAGGAATAACAATTCTGTCATTGTAAACTAATAAGTCGTCAATGATGGTGAAGTATTTCCTATACTCATGGAACGTCTTCATTGTTCTCCCTCCTGGTCTTTCTTGTGGCCACACATGTGTACAATACTGTCTAATGCGAATGCACTCTTCATCATTCTTCTGTGCTTGTCGTATTTCTCTCAACTTCTGTGTGCTTGCTGGCCTTGCTGTGTGTTGCAAGAATGACTCTATGTCACCTAGGAAAGTCATGTCTTCCTGTGATGGAAGATCAAGGTTGCCCTCTATAGATCTTCGGCTAATGATTGGAACTCACCTTGGACAGTTACAGTAGCGTGTCTCTGTATCTGACAGCATCTCTTTAATTTTCTGGAAAACTTGTTCCTGTTTGGCATCCCAACATCACGCTTGCTGTTTTCTTAGAAGTTGTCTCAGTGGATCAGTTATTTGTGCTAAGTGAGGTAAAAACTTTGCCATTTGATATACCATTGAGAAATCTGTGGAGTTGCTGAACTGTTGTGGGGATGGGAAATTCCTTAATGGCCCTTGTTTTCTGAGGATTTTCTATTATTCCTTCTCTGCTCACAAAGTGGCCTAAGAAACGAATCAAAGTCTTGGAAAACTCACACTTCTGGTTTAAAGTCAGTCCCGCTTCTTTGCCCTCGTGTTCAGCCTGAGTGATGGATTGGGTTTTCCCCACTTTTTTTCTCTCTTCGAGCATGATGCCGTAAGAAAATTACTTTCAGCTTTTCAAAGGGCTTTTAACTCACCCAATTGCTGGATTCTATTTGCAGGCGACCACGCTTCTGTTCTGTGGTGCAGCCTGTATTTCAGTGCTCTAACTCCCCCACAGCTGCGGAGCTCCTCATAGCCTCTTCTGTAGGTATGTAGTTTTCTTACTGTTCTCTTTAAATTTCTCTGTTGTTCCTCTGGTGTTTCTTCTTTCACTGCAGTTTACTATTGTTTTACCACTATTTTACCATTGCTACCATGTTGCGTTGTTGGGTTTGTATAAGTAGCATTTCAGGGTATTCTCAAGAAAGTCTTAGACTCCGGTAAATGTTAACTAACAAGTCTTTATTGTTTGCAGTTACTATACACTCTCTGCAAGCCACCTAAGCTAGCATCCTTTGTGCTTCTTCTTCTCCAGCCTATCTCATGTGACTGTTACATCATTGCTCATACAATGGGAGGGTCTCTTTCACTGCCTTCGGTATCAACCCTTTTCATCCTTATACTACAATAAGTGCAATCTTGAGCATTTGTAACATGTCATTGGCTCACAGAGCTAGTGAATTATAAAATCACTCCATTGGGTTTGGTGCCAATGATATCTTGTTGACCCCTAGCTCAAAGATTATCCTTCCCCATTGCTGCCAATGATACATCTTTCATTTTCCTGTGCTATGATTTCCCATGGCAATCTTATCCAGTTGAAGATAAGTCTATTTTTAGAGCAAAAATTTGATTTGATTAAACCTCTAAAACCTTTCCTACAAAAAGAAAGATAACTGATTGTGCAGAAGCACCATGCTGGTGCTTCAGTGCACTATCCCACAGAGGTGTGAGGTGAGCTCACACCTGAGATTCTCCACAAGGCAAGGAAAATGAATGCAAAAAATAACCTGACAGCCTCCTAGCAACTGACATCACAGCTGCACAGGCAGAACAGGACAATGTCAGGCTTTGAGGTGATGCTATCTTATTGAATAGCCTGCCACCATGCATTGTCTAGGCTGATAAATCTAGTATGGCCACCAGCGCTAAATATTGAAGGCTTGCCAGTGTTCATTCTTAACCAATGAATGGTACATGGAAGCAAGGAAACCCGAAGGACGCAGCACATTAAAAACACAGGAAACACTTACTTACATTATTTTGTAACTATCCTTGAAGATGCTGTCCTCCTTTTTGAGAGTGTAACACTCCACATTCTAACCTGATGTTTGTTTTAGATATGTGTGAGAATATACTGTCAGGGAGAAGGTGCAGTAAGTATTTCCATGAAAAGAACTCTTGAATTGAATTTAACCCAGCAGTTCAAATCACATTCCCACACATTTAACGAGATTATGCAAGTACTTCAAAAATATAAGCACAATAAAACCACATGCAAATCGATCAACTTTTCCCATTTAAATTATTTAAACAAGTTTATTCTTGATTATAAATCTCCCATTCCTAATATTGCTGAGATTATTCAACACAAGATTAAGCCTCACTCCATATGACCTAGGCCAGGGGTGCCACCTAGTGCCTTGATAAAGCAACTAAGCAAATTTAGCCACAAGCTAGAATCAACAAAAGACAACTGTCTCTATTAGGTAAATCTTACTTTTCTTTTTGCTTGCTCCTAACGAGAACAGAGTATAATTTTAACATGCAGCCAATCCATCAAAACTTCTGGGCTTTCAACGAATCATGTGTTCATGTTAACTCCGATCTGCATGCCTGTGGGTGTATTTAAACAGTTGAAAGAGCTCTGCTGTGCTGCTGCTATTTAAAGGTCTGCAACAGGAATTTAAATGCCTGCGTTGTTGGTTTAGCAAAAGACATTGTGAACTGTAAGCAGTGTGGCCGCAATGTCGGCATTCAAGAGGATGCACTGTGCACTCCAAGGTTTAGGGATGCAGTAGCTAAGATATAGCTACATGAATATGGCCAAAGGAAGGCTAATGTATTTGGCACTCCAGAATTTCCTCCCTGGTGAAAGTCTGAATCCAGTGTGCAGAGGACTTGAGGGAAAATTTTACATTTAAACATCTAACAAGAGTGCACATTGGATAATGGCACCCCACAAGTCTGATTTTTCTATCTGAAGCAGAAAATCTCCCTATGGGTCCAAATGAGAATGAAATTTGGAGACCTTTGGAAAGCTGCCAAGATAAGGCAACACAATCGCTTCATATACCAAGCAGATGCTCCAAATATGCATGGTACAAAGCTTTCCCTTGCAGCCTGTTAATCTTTTACTGTTGTCTCTTGCAAAACATTGAGACAACCATATATCTTTTTCATTGTTTACAATGCACAACTCTACTAGAAGCATTGCACTCATTCAAGCTGCAATTTATAACCAAACTTCATATCACAAGAACACAAGAAATCGGAGCAGAAGTAGACCATGTGGCCCATCGAGCCTGCTCCACCATTCAATATGATCATGGCTTATCTTGGGCTTCAATTCAACTTTCTTGCCCGCTCCCCATATGCTTTAATTCCCTGCGAGACCAAAAATCTATCCATCCCAGCCTTAAATGTATTCAATGAATTCCAAAGATTCACAACCCTTTTAATGTAGTAATTTCTCCTCATCTCAGTCCTGAATGATCGGCCCCTTATCCTGAGACTGTGCCCCGGCATTCTAGGTTCCCCAACCAGCGGAAACAATCTCTCAGCTTCGAACCTATCAAACCCTTTCAAAATTTTGTATGTCTCAATTAGATCCTCTCATTCTTCTACACTCCAGAGAATATAGACCCAATTTACTCAGCCTCTCATCATAGGACAACTCCCTCATCCCAGGGACCAATTTAGTAAATCTTCGCTGCACCGCCTCCAGTGCAAGTATATCCTCTCTTAAATGTGGAGACCAAATCTGCACACAGTATTCCAGGTGCAGTCTCACCAAAGCCCTGTACAATTTTAGTAAGACTTCTTTACTCCTGTATTCCAATCCCCTTACAATAAAGGCCAACATGCCATTTGCCTTCTTAATAGCCTGCTGCACCTGCATGTTAACTTTGTGCATTCCTTGTTCAAGTACACCCAAGTCTCTCTGAATATTACCAGTTTCACACCTTTTAAAAAATACTCTGTTTTTCTATTTTTGCAATCAATGTGAACAACTGTACACTTCCCTACATTATACTCCATTTGCCATCTTGTTGTCCACTCACAACCTGTCTATATCTCTTTGCAGGCTCTCTATGTCCTCCCCACAACTTACCTTTCCACCGAGCTTTGTATCATCAGCAAACTGTCTGTCTCTTCATCCAAGTCATTAATATAAAGTGTAAATAGCTGAGGCCCCAGCACTGATCCTTGCAGCATCCCACTATTCACTGCCTGCCAACTTGAAAATGCCCCATTTCTGCTCACTCTCTGCTTCCTGTCTGTTAACCAATCCTCTATCCATGCTAATATATTACCCCCAACACCATCTTGCCTATTAATCTTTTATGTGGCACCTTTTTGAATGCCTTTTGAAAATCCAGGTATACTACATCTACTGGTTCTCCTTTATCTGCCCTACTAGTTATATCCTCAAAGAATTCTAATAAATTTTTCAAACAGGATCTCCCTTAAGTAAAACCATGCTGACTTGTTCTAATTATACTATGCTTTTCCAAGTGCAATGTTAAGACTTCTTTAATAATAGTTTCCAGCATCTTCCCAACGACTGATGTCAGGCTAACTGGCCTGTAGTTCCCTGTTTTCTCTCTACCTCCTTTCTTGAAATGCAGCGTAACATTTGCCAGCTTCCAATCTGACGGGAACATTCCTGAATCTAAGGAATTCTGGAAAATCATAGCTAGCGCATCCACTATCTCTGCAGCTATCTCTTTTAGAACCCTAGGATCCAGGCCATTTGGTCCAGGGGAGCTTGTCAGATTTTAGTCCCTCAAATTTCTCCAATACTTTTTTTCTGCTGATATCAATTTCCTTAATTTCCTCACTCTTTTTAGCCCCTAGGTTACTGCTTATTTCTGGTAACTTGTGTCTTCTACTGTGAAGACAGACACAAAATATTTGTTCAATGTCTCTGCCATTTCCTCATTCCCTATGATGATTTTTCCTGTCTCTGCCTTTAAGGGACCAATGTCTACATTAGCTACACTCTTCCTTTTTATGTACTTATAAAAGCTCTTACATTCTGTTTTTATATTGTTGGCTAGTTTACTCTTACTGATGCATACAATGAACTGCAAGATGAGCACTTGGGTATTACCTCATGTGTTCTTGAAACTTAAAACAGCTAAAAACTACTCCTCCACTTGCAGGATAAATGGCTCAGAATTGGAAGGAGTAGGGCCCCATGTGAGAAAAGCTGCAAAAATGTCATGTCCTTGGCTGCCTTCGAAGAAGTTTGTTAGATATCTTGGGGGTTTAAAAGCATGGAGTGAGTCGGGTGGGGTGAAGCCAGAGGCCTCCAAAATGAGTAGCATCCTGCTTTTGCTTTGTCTTCTCCTCCTCCTCACACCAACTCTCACATGGGCACACATGCAAGATTGACACTATCACTGTTTGAAAGCATGTCTTGCGCATTGTAACATATATTGCAATGTGTTACAGACAGGAGGTAAGGGGTATGGGTGATTCCCACTGTTCACCTCTCAACTGATTGCAATTGTGTTTTGTTTAAAATGATGAGTTAGCCCCTCAGTGTTTTTTAGGGTCAAAAAACAGACAAATGACATGTTTTCTTGTAGGTTTAAAACAGAAGATTAACTATTTATTGAACAATATTCATTTCTTGAAATGTTTGCAACACCACTCATGTATGCATTCACTCTCACATCCACTCTCAAGATAAGATAGAAAGAAGGCAAAGGGTAAGAGTTCAAGACATGGTAGATGTTCATGGCTTACAGTAAACCTACTGAATCCTCTAAGTATAACAGTCTCTTTTAAAGGTGCAGGCCTGGGTGTTTGTTGTTTTGAACTTGTTGAGGTGTTGTAGATTTCTAGCAGTTAAGGTTTCAGACTGGAGGTGGTCAATTTCAATTCTTTGCTGCACCAAGTTGAAGTGTAAAATTAACAGCAGGGCTTCTTCTTGTTTAGGTTAGATCTTTCCACAGCCCGTGGCCGGACTGTCTTCTTGTGATGTTGTGATCTCTCCCTCCCTTTCCAGAGAGTTACCTTTTAAGGTCACAATTCATCATATTAGCATTTCTGTTAGTTGACACATGGCCTTCTCCCCTGGTGTGACCACACAGTGGACCAGGATGTGGAACCCATGCTTATCTATTGATGTCTGGATGAGTACCATTCTGTTATGATGTGGCTACTTCACATCTTTGTCTCAGAAGAAAAGCATTCAATTCAGGAATGTCTCTTGATGGTTTCAGGATGAGTGTAGTCAACACCTCTTAGCCTGGGGTGTATTCTTTTGTCTTTTGAGACAGTGAGGCAGTGTTTGAATGCAAAGGCCAGGTCATCTGGCCTTCAAAGCCATTTTTGCAGCACTTCGTCCACTTTTTTAAAGTAAAAGTCAATTTCAAAGAGTCCACATTGAATAAAGTTCATATCTTAAAAGTTAAGAGTATGATATGTCTTTACTGGGCATGACAAATGGCACAGAGAAACCAGCACCTCACAACCACCTGGCATTACATAGACTAACCATTGTAAGTACTTACACAGTTACATCTACCTGCAGGATTCAAATAATGAGCTTGAGGAGTTGTGAGGGCACAAGTAAGAATTGGTGTCTTTGACTTTCTGTGGCTCTTTCCTCCTGCTACATAATTTTGTTTTGCTAAAACTTGCCCCCCTTTCAATCTGTTAAATATATTGCAAAGCATTTTGAAGTAAATTATTTAGCACTTCATCTTGAGAATGGTGTTTCTGACCACTTGTACAAATGTGACTAGATATCAGTCAATTGGAATGGTGTCAGAGCCAGAAATATGCAACTGCTAAAGAGCCAGACATGCAATTGATTGCTACTGCTAGCAGACCATTATCACTGGTCTTAGAGTGCTGTAATGTAGTTAAGTGAACTTTCTTTTATAAGTCGTCCTTCAATAAGCTTTAGCTGCAGCGACAGATACCAAATCATCTTCCACAATGTTGCTATGAAGTGTGTTAAATAAAACTCTGTGGACTGGTAGACTTTTCCACTGATCATATTACAGCATATCGCAAAGAGAAGACTGTTCAGCTTTGCTGGAACTGGAATTAAACGTTCCCAATTGCCAAAATATTTATCACATTCCAGTCAGCCATCCCTATATTGTTATATCATGTGGTAATGACAGAAACATTAAATAAAGAGGAAAAAATGCTTTGATTAAAATGGAAATTAAGACCAGCATAGTTAAGAATAAAATTGAGATGTTGGGACTGAATTTTGTCTGAATCTGAATAATTCAAATTGAGTGAATTCAGATCAGTTCAGATCGTCCTGAATTTGCTCAATTTAGATTTCAGTTGGCTGGTGTCCATCAGTTCAGGTAAGTGCAACCTCAGGATATTTTTTCCTCTTGCCTTCCTTTTTTCAGAGACTTGACGCCCATGTTCGATTTCTTAGTCAAGAGGATATATAAGTGCCCTTATCCTAGGTCTGTGCTACCAATGCTCTAAACTGCCACAATGAGGCAAGCAAGAATGGAGAAGATGAATTTCCCTTTGAACCATCGCTGGAGCAGTACCTGAGATTAAAGCTTGGCTACCCGACCTGAACCCAACTAGACCCGACTACGTGTGTCGGGTTCGGGTCAGGTCGAAATTCCGAGTCCAGCATTCAGGCTCAGGTCAGGTTGAGCTGGACAGTGCTTCCGGGAAGTCATGGGATCAGGCTTAGCCATGATTCCCCACAACTTCAGCTGCTGGAATAGCCTGCTGCCGGAACAGATGAAGGAGATTCTTGTTGGGTCGGGTTGGGCGTGAAAAAAACTAAAGGGCTCGGGCTCGGGTCAGGTTCGGGTTGGCTGTGATCGGGTCGGGCCAGGTCGGGTTTTAATTTTATACCCCAGCCAGGCTTTACCTGAGATCCCTTGAGCAACTCTCAGTAACACCACAGCTGAGATCAGGAGGTCACTGGGAAATTATGATATTGTCCCATGTTCTTTTTCTTCTTCACACAGTTATGGATCATCAGTTTTCCATGGCAGCTTGCTGTCTTTAACTTCAGGTTTTTATCATAGCTCTTGTAATCTGAACCAGCAAAACTGTTTAAGGGTGTTATTATATAGTGGTTATGCTGCTGGACTAGTAAGCCAGAGGCCTAGACTAGAGATGTGAATTCAAATCCCGCTGTGGCAGCTGGGGAAATTAATTTTAGTTAATTCAGTAAATTTGGAATTTAAAAAAAAAAGCTATTATCAGTAATGGTGACCATGAATCTACCATATTGTCATAAAAACCCATCTGGTTCACTAATCTCCTACAGGGAAGGAAATGTGCTATCCTTACCCAGTCTGGCTTATTTGTGACTTCAGACCCACAGCAATGTGGTTGACGCTTAACTGGCTTCTGAAACAGCCTAGAAAGAACATAGTTATGCCAAACTGCCATGACAAATTAGACGGCCCACCCAGGTTCTGAGACGACAAAAGCACACTCAGTCCAGTAAACCCTGCAAAGTCCTCCTCACTAACATCTGGAGGTTTGTGCCAAAATTGAGAAAGCTGTCCCACAGACAAGTCAAGCAACATCCTGATATAGCCATATTCACAGAATCTCACAAATCAGCCAACCTTCACCACACAGATTGCAGCAGTTGGAGAATGTGGTTCACTATCACTTGTCAAGGGTAATTGAGGATAGGCAGTAAATGTTGGCTTTGCCAGCAACACCAACACCAACATGAATTAATAAAAAATAAAGTTGTGTTGAGAAAGCTGTCAGAATGTGGCATAATCCAAGACTTCAGTTGTTAAATTGGGACATTCAGATCTGAATCTGAAGCCAAATTTTGGATTCACCCAATAATGCCAACCTGATACCGTATTATAAGCACCTTAACAGTGACATAAAGGAACGAGTGGAGTTGAAATTTGATGCTTCTCAAGCAAAGGTGCGTCCTGGCTAGGAGGCCTGAAATTGGGTCCCAGATTTCAGTAATTTAGACGAGATTTCGCAGCTCCACAAGCAGCTTGCGCCTTTGAAGAACTTAATATCGGGACACTTGACTCACCAGCAGTGGCCCGAAAGTACATCCCATAACATAGTGCAGGTGCAGATTGGGCACAGGATTTTGCACCTTAAAGCTGGTTCCTTTACCGCCTGAAAAACAGGTGCAACCAGGTCCAATTTCTACCCAATGTCTCCTTATGCTATAGTTAATTAAAATGAAAGAAGGTTAGAAATTCCAGTTTGGGGTTGGCGAGCAGAGAGGCACCAAATAATTCCAGTGGTGGGGGGGGGGGGGGGTCGATTTCTGGTTGAAGGAATCGTTCAACTTAGGGTGGAACTTGGATCCCCTGTGTTTCTACTCCACACATCTTGCCACCACATTTCACTGCCGAGAGAACAACCCGTCCAGGGAGAACTTTGGTGGCATTCCCAGAGTATCTTCCACCCAGCTCACTTCTGATTAGGACCATCACAGGGCTCAGTGCTAGCCCCAATGCTGTTCAACATATACACAAATGGCTTGCCAACAACCACGTCTCGCAAGCTCATCTATGCTGATGACATCTTTTGTGCCACCCAAGCTCCATCCTGCTGCACCCTAGACCAGAAGAGGTTACAAAGCTGACGGACTACTGCTGCACATGACATCTCACAGTGAATCCCTCTAAAACTATATCCAGTGTATTCCACCTCCACAATGCCGGTGCCAAAAATGAATTGTGTATCTACATGGATGGTCAGAGACTAAAGTATGAACCCAACCCAACATACTTGGGAGTGACTCTGGATAGGACTTTGTGCTTCCAGGAGCATCTGAAGAAAACAGTAGCAAAGGTCAAAACCAGAAATAATCTAGCAACCAAACTTGCTGGATCTACATGGATTGTTGCTGCCACACCACCCCTATCATATTCAACAGCAGAGTACTGTGCACCTGTCTGGCATAGGTCACCTCACGCACACACACCTTGTTGATACTCAATTGAATGAAACAATGCGCAACATAACTGGAACCCTCCGCTCAACACCCCTCCTCTGGCTTCCTGAACTCGCAAACATCACTCCCCCGCACATCCGCCAACTGACGAAAACCCACAAGCTGGTTGAAGCCATCCGTGCGGCACCTCACTTACCACTCCATAATGACATGTTCAAGCCACCTACTGCCTGCCTTCCATCTCAGTGCCCCATATGGAGAAACCTTCCTGAGCAAGATCTACCAGCCGACATCCTTTGGATCAAGGAATGGGAAACACAGGAAGTCACTAACAAGTTCCTTGTGACAAACCCATCTGTCAAATGGCAGGCTTTGAACTACCACGGCAAGCGTGGTCCTTGCTAAATAGGTTCAGAACAAACCAGGGTCCCAGTGCAGACAACCTCCACTGCTGGGGCCTCAGTACAAACGCCTGATGCAATTGTGGAGAGACGCAAACAATGTTGCACATTACTCAGGAGTGTCCCTCTACAGAGTAAGTGGTGGACAAATCACCTTAAACTCAACAAATTAGGAGGCTATCACTTGGCTCTGGGGATTTGCATTCACTAAATAAATAAATCTCTGATAGCCCAAGTGGAAACCAGGCCTGCTGGGAACCCAATTGTGGCTTCCATTCTGGGCCTCCTAAAGAGTCCAATAATAAGAAGCACTAAGGCAATAAATGCCATTCAGACCTGATGGGGAATGAAAATGTATTTTGCAGCCTTTAATCTTTTCCTTGATTGTATTTCAGATGCTCCCTTCTCAAAGCAACTATCTCAGTCGGGATGCACCTTTACAGGGTCAGGCTGCTCACCCCAAAGATCTAAACTTCCAGTCTCCGGGGTTTGATTCCTACCCTGCTGCACTCAGACCTCCTTGACTTTTTAGGCTAGATAGTTTGCGAACATGTTACGGAGATATTTGCGGTTCAGTGTGTACGGAGAAATGCTAAAGTGAAGTAAAAACGGTAACAAAAAAAATCCCATAATACTCCCAATTCCCGTAGTGTGAATTGAGAAAGTCTGTGCTTCTCTGTACATGTCACCAGGAGCAATTTAATAATTTCATCTGCTGATCTAATTGTCTGTAGGATCTGAACAATGCAACTTAATTTACCTAACCTAATGGCAATAATTTATTTATTTATCAGATATTCACACGTGCAAAAATCAAGGATAATATCTCAAAGTCTCTTCCCTCGTTGTGAAATATTGCAGTGAATTTTGCGCAAGTTCACTAGTTTAAAGATCCTCTTCCTATCATTTCTCTCTCAACCAAGGAAGTGCTTTCCTGTTCCACAATTACCTCCAACAAGTAGTGCAAGGAGCTCATGGACTTCTTTGTCACTAAGATCAAGACCATCCAATCAGCTGCCTCTACTGTGTCCCTCCCTCCCAGTAGCCCACCTGCCCAAACGTCTTATAATGCTCCCCACTGCCCTAGCCCTGAACTCACATCTTTCTTTCCTATCTCCCCTCAAGCTCTCTGAGCTGATCTTGTCCATGAGATCTTCCTATGAGTCCCTCGATCCTATTCCCACTAAACTGCTGATCACCAACTTCCCTTCCTGGTCCCCATGTTAGCCGATATTGTAAATGGCTCTCTCTTTCCAGTGTTGTCCCTGTCTCCTTTAAATCTGCCATCAGATGGTAGATGTGGTGATCAGATGCAGTGGTAGTGTCACTGGACTGTTAGAGAAATCTCCAAGCCTGTTTGAGAAGAAGACACTGAGACTAGGATGCTTTGGTGTAGATTGTTTATTACTTGTCATAGAGCTTACTTCTACTCACCAAACAACACCACCAGTCAGTGCTGGCTGGCTCTTTATATATACACACTTGAATACAATTAACTAATTAACATCCAAAAGTTGTTCACCCTATTATCTTGAACTACCAGGTGTTTATCATTCATTAGCAGAACTTCAGACCCTAACATAGATCAGTAATCCAGATGCCTCGGCTAATGCTCTGGGGACATGGGTTCGAATCCTACCATGGCAGATGATGAAATTTGAATTCAATTCATAAATCTGGGAATTAAAAAGCTAGTCTAATGGTGACCATGAAATCATTGTCGATTGTTGTAAAAATCTATCTGGTTCACTAATGTCCTTTAGAGAAGGAAACCTGCTGTCCTTACCTGGTCTGGCCTACATGTGACTCCAGACCCACAACAATGTGATTGACTCTTAAATACCTTCAGTGGGCAATTAGGGATGGGCAGTAAATGCTGGCCTAGCCAGTAACGCCCACATCCCATGAATGAATAAAAAAAAATCATCACCCACTTCTCAAAACAAAACAACCCTTGACCCCAACGTCCTTGCAAACTCGTGTTCCATCTCCAATCTGCCTTTCCTCTCCAAAGTCCTTGAACGTGTTGTCGCCTCTCAAATCCATTCCATCTTTCCCGGAACTCCATGTTTAAATCCCTCCAATCAGTTTTCTGCCCCTGCTACAGTACCAAAACTGCTCTTATTAAAGTGACAAATAACATCCTATGTGACTGTGACAAAGGGAAAGTTTATTCCCTCCTCCTCCTTCTCGACCAGTCTGCAGCCTTTGACACAGTTGAGCAGACCATCCTCCTTGAACACCTCTCCACTGTCATCCATTTGGTTGGCACTGCTCTCACCTGGTTCCATTTTTATCTGTCTAATCGTAGCCAAGGTATCACTTGCAGTGGCTACATCCCTGCTCCTGCACCATTACCTCTGATGTCCCCCAAGGATCTATCCTTGGCCCCCTCCCATTTCTCATCTACATACTGCCCCTCGGCGGCATCATCCAAAAGCACAGTGTCATGCAGACCCTCAATTGCCAAGAATGAGGCATATTAATGTTGTCATATGAACAAAGATTTTAAACTGTTGCTGGAGTGAAGAAATGACTTGTTTGAAGATCACCAGACACTGGGCTGGACGGACATTTGCATACTAAGAGATGCTGCTTGTGGAGACAAAGGGCTATTCCCTGCTCCAATTAACCCAAATGGATTTTGATCACCAGACATTGAAGGTGTAAGGAAGTGCATTCCAGGCCCTGCTAAGATGATACAATCCACAGAGCCAGGAGTGGTTAAAACAGCTGGTCACATGACTAACTGGCTGGTCCAGGTTTTTTGAACTAGCCACAGGACAGTTTGAATTCGGAAGGCAGTGTGCAACTGAAGCTGGAACAAGGAAGCCTGTCTCTCTCTCTGTCTTGCTTTCTCCCAAGCCACTGGACCCACAGAAGACGCGTAAACCTCATGAGAGAAAAGACTCCTGCATCGGAACAAGTTGAAGCGTGAACTGGGCCCCAATGAATTGCAAGACTTACCAGCAATCAAAGACTCCACATTGAACTTAAAGGACTGTAACTACCAGATTTGTCTCAAACTTTTCCCCTTTATTGCTTCTACTTTTTCTGTCTCTATCTGCATGTGTGTTTATCGCGTATGCATGCTAGTGTGGTCACATCACATATTCATAGTTGTTAACTGGATTAGAGTTTAAGATGAATAAACTTCTACCTTTCTTGTTTAAATCTAAGGAAACCTGTTTGATTTCTTTGCCTTACAATTGGTGCAGTGAACAAGGAATAAGGGGGAGCTAAAAACACAGTGCTTCTAAAATTAAACCCTGTTACGGTTAAACCAAGCAAAGGCTGAGAGGAAACCCGTAGACTCCTTCTCACTTAGTCGTAACAGAAATTTGGGGGCTTGCGTCTGAGATTTGACCCACAGACAAATGAGAAATTGGAAGTGGGAAACCAAATTGTTCCCAATCAAAAAAGAGCAAGATTTCAATACAGGTTTTCTTGCGGTTGTGTGTGCTTGAATATGAACATGTCTGCGACTGAAGCTAGTAGCTCCCCAAGGCAGGGTGAAGTAACTTGGAGTTACCTGGAGTTTGAGAAAAATAAGCAACTGGCTTTTAACCAGTGGCTGAGGGCTCTTAAAGTGCAGCTCAGCTATGAAAATCTCAGAGAGGTAATTTTTCTAGAGCAATTTAAAAACTCTCTCCCACTCTCCATAAAGACACATGTAGAAGAGCAGAAGGCTCATAAAGCCTGGCAGGCAGCAGTCCTGGCTGATGAGTTTGCTCTCATTTATAAGTCAGTTTCCCAGGGGAAAACCTTTCCTAATCACCCCCACAAATCCAAAAAGGACAAAGGGTGGGAAGGTAATAGAAGCCCAAGCATTCCTGGGAGGGAAGGAAAAGCAGGAGACACAGGGAGCCCTCCTCCAGCCAAAAAGGAAGGTGCTATAAGTAGGAGTGAGACCCAGAGACCTGTGTGCTTCCATTGTAATAAATAAAATTTAAGAGCTGACTGCTGGAAACTAAAGGGAAAACCTTTAATCAGGGCACACCCACTCAGTGAAGAAGAGACCCTGATGGAAATCACAGCAGAACAAGCTGTGGCTTTAACCGCAGTAAGAGTAGGGCCCAGGAAGTCTACCGCTGCAAGTGCAGGAAAATTTAATAGGATTCCTGAAGATTATCGGGGTTTTGTGTCTGAAGGGAGAGTAACCCCATACCCCTCAAGTGGGTCAAGCAGGCCCATAGTAATTCTCAGGGACACAAGCTCCACTATATCCCTTTTACTGGGAAAAGGCCTGACCTTTTCCCCCAGAGAGTGCAGTAAACTCCAGAATGGTGGTGAATGGTATTGGAGGGCCATATATGCCTGTACCTTTACACCAGGTGCACTTGGAGTGCGACCTAGTTTCGGGACCGGTGACTGTAGGGATTATCCCTAGTTTGCCTGTGGATGGGGTTGACCTGCTCCTAGGTAATGGCCTGGCAGGGACTTCCCCAGTAGTGAAAGAGAGACCGCAGGAGCTCAGAAAAACAGGGCAGTGGCAGGAGACGGTCCCCTGCAGTTTCTCTGAATGTGGAATGAGTCAGGCCATGATCAAGCCAGCTCTCCCAGAGGAGACTGAATTGGCACTGCAAGCAGATGACCATGAAGTCTGTCTGTCTGAGACTTTCTTTGGAAAGGTAGAAGACCCAGGAATTGAGTTAAATGGATCTTCCCTAGCTGAGGCTCAACGAGCTTACCCAGTAGTGAGAGAGTTAGCACAGGCTACCTAGACTGAAATTGAAGCAGAGGGAGTCCCTGATTGCTACTATTTAAAGAATAAGGTACTGATGAGGAAATGGAGTTCTCCTCAGACCTGAGAGCAAGGAGTGGACAGTAGTTCACCAGTTAGTGGTGCCGCAGAAGTACCGGAAAGAACTAGTAAGAATGGCCCATGAGACCACAGTGGCTGTACATGTTGGTATACAAAAAACCAAAGCCTGCATAAGACAGCAGTTTGACTGGCCAAAACTCCACAACGATGCGGTGGAGTACTGTAGGTGTTGCCACATGTGCCAGGTTGAGGGGAAACCCCAAACCACAGTGAAATCTGCATCCCTAAGTCCTGTATCGCTGTTTGAAGGACCCTCCAGCAGAGGGCTGGTGAACTGTAAGGGACCCCTGCCAAGAACAAAAGGGGACAGGCTGGCAACAGGTTAGAAAGGAACGGCGAAAAATGGACCAAAAGGGCAGGTTAAAGGAAGTCCAGGAAGAATGCCAGATGAAAACCCCTACTGTCCGGTCAGCCAACCCCGAAAAATTTGAAAAGTTAGATTCCACATCCTCCTATGTAAATGCAGACAGTAGAAGCACCCCACCAGAGTTGCTAAGACAAAGAAACTTCTCTGGGGGCAGAGAAACTGTGAGGGTGATGCCTCACCTAGTTGACGTGCCGCAGGAGAGTGCAGCAGGATCTGGACAAATACCTGCAAGCAGGAGTGTCCCAGAGGACAAAGGGTAGATTAGCAAAGAATCCTCCCCCACAGTCAGGGAAAAGGGAGCCAGCCGTCCCCTGAGGTGAAAAGTCCTTGCATGACTCATCAAGGCACTGAGAGTTCTGAGTACAACCGCCCATTGCCACCGCCCCTGAGCAGAACTCTAACCTAGGGCTAATTAAACCTAACCCTCCCCCTGCAGACTTCAACAAGAGCAAATGCACCTAAGGCAGTCATAGAAATGTGCAAACTGGAAAAAAAACGTCCCCAAAAACCACATGTTTATTGGGATGCCAGAAAGGGAAGGCCATTTAAAGCAGCATTGCTACCAAGAAAAGATAGGCTGTAACAATTGTTAGGCTTCTGAATGAAAGAGAGAGATGTATGTCAGTGTTTTCCTGTCCTTATCTTCTCTCTAGTCCCTTTTAATGAAATGCTCTTTTTTAAAAATCCCTTTTAATTGCGCTGGGTGTGCAGTTGTTATGTAGACCTTCACCTGCCATGAATGAGGCATATTCATTTTGTCATACGAAAATTGATTTTAAACTGTTGCTGGAGTGAAGAAATTACTTGTTTGAAGATCACCAGACACTGGACTGGAAGGACATTTGCATACTAAGAGCCACTGTTTGTGGAGATAAAGGGCTATTCGCTGCTCCAATTAACCCAAATGGATTTTGATCACCAGACATTGAAGGTGCAAGGAAGCACATTCCAGGCCCTGCTAAGATGATACAATCCACAGAGCCAGGACTGGTTAAACCAGCTGGTCACATGACTAACTGGCTGGTCTAGGTTTTTTGAGCCAGCCACAGGACAGTTTGAATTCAGAAGGTAGTGTGCAACTGAAGCTGGAACAAGGAAGCCTCTCTCTCTGTAGCAGCCTGTCTCTCTCGCTTTCTCCCTAGCCACTCGACCCATGGAAGACACATAAACCTCATGACAGAAAAGACTCCTACATTGGAACAAGTTGAAGCGTCAACTGGGCCCCAATGAATTGCAAGACTTACCAGCAACCTAAGTAAGCACATTGAATTTAAAGGACTGTAACTACCAGATGTTGCCTCAAACTTGTCCCCTTTATTCCTTCTACTTTTTCTGTCTCTATCTGCATGTGTGTTTATCGCATGTGCATGCGAGCATGGAGGGGTCGCATATTCATAGTTGTTAACTGGATTAGAGTTTAAGATGAATAAACTTCTACCTTTCTTGTTTAAATCTAAGGAAACCTGTTTGATTTCTTTGCCTTACAATTGGAGCAGTGCACAAGGATTCACTAAGGGGGAGCTAAAAACACGGTGTTTCTAAAATTAAACCCTGTTACGGTTAAACCAGGCAAAGGCTGAGAGGGAACCCCTAGACCCTTTCTCACCTGGTTGTAACAACAGCATTTGTTTTCACATGTGTGCAGATGACACTCAGCTCTACCTCACCACCACTTGTCTCAACTCCTCCACTATTGCTAAATTATCAGACTGCTTATCTGACACCCTGTATGGATGAGCAGAAATTTCCTCCAATTAAACATTGGGAAGGCTGAAGCCATTGTTTTAAGCCCCCACTCCAAATTCCATTCCCTAGCTAACGACTCCATCCCTCTCCCTGGCAACAATCTGAGATTAAGCCAGACTGTTCGCAACCTTGGTGTCGCATTTGACCCTGAGATGAGCTTCTGACCTCATATCCGTGCCATCAATAAGACCACCTATTTCCACCTCCATAATATTGCTTGACTTCATCCCATCTCAACTCATCTGCTGCTGAAACCCTCATTCATACCTTCATTACCTCTAGACTTGACTACTCCAATGTACTCCCGGCTGGTCTCCCACATTCTACTCTACGTAAACTTGAGGTCATACAAAACTCTGCTACCTGTGTCTTAATTTGCACCAGGTCCCTTTCGCCTATCATCCCTGTGCTCGTTGACTTACATTGGCACCCGGTCAAGCAACATCTTGCTTTTAAAATTCTCATTCTCATTTTCAAATCCCTTCATTGCGTCGCCCCTCCCTATCTCTGTAATCTCCTCCATCCACACAACCCTCCAAGCTCCTCTAATTCTGGCCTCTTGTGCATCCCTGATTTTAATTGCTCCACCATTGGTGGCGGCACCTTCAGTTGCCTAGACTTCAAGATCTGGAATACCCTCCCTACACCTCTCTGTTTCTTCACCTCGCTTTGCTCCTTTAAGACACTCCTTAACCTCTTTGACCAAGCCTTTGGTCATTTGACTGAATATCTCCTTTAGTGGCTCGGTGTCGTATTTTGTTTTATAATGCTCCTGCGAAGTGCCTTGTGACGTTTTATGACGTTAAAGATACTATATAAATATAAGCTGTTGTTGTTGTTGAACATGCCATCTGATCTGATGTTTTAAGGATTCAATGGGGTAGATACAGAGAAATTATTCTCTGATTGGGAAAAGCAAGAACAAAGGGACATAACCTTAAAATTAGAGCTAGGTCATTCAGGAATGAAATCAGGAAGTACTTTTTCGCACAAATGTTGGTAGCATCTGGAACACTCTCCCTCACAAGTTGGTGCTGAGTTAATTGGAACTTTCAAGACTAAGATCAATAGATTTTTGTGAGCTAAAGGCATCAAGAGGTAAGGAGCAAAGGCAGGTAAATGGAGTTTGGGTGCAGATCAGTCATGATCTAATTGAATGGTGGAGCAATCTCGAGTGGCTGAATGGCTTACTGCTGTTCTTTCTGTTCCTATGCTGTGATGTCATGGTCTGGGGTCTTTGTCTGCACAATGATGAGTAAACGTAATGTTGATTTTGCCACTGGGCCATATCCAGGCATAAAGGCTAACTCCATGTTTTAAATGCCTTCCCCAGGATATCGTGGATACACATCCAGGTCTAACGTTTTTGAAGGATGCGCCAGAATTCCATTCACGATACATTACCACGGTAAGATCAGGTTGGATAAGCTGCACTTTAAAATCATGCGTTTCAAGCTTGGGTCCCTGAACCCAAGGGAAATCACTGAGGAAATCTAGAGTCCCCAAGGTCATCAGACATCTGTCTGTCTGGCAACCGTTTTCTCTACTTTTTTAACTTATTTCTTTTGCTGTATACTAATAAAAATAATTTTCTGCTATAATAATGCTTTGCTGTCTTTGGGTATTGAACACTGACTTTCAGAAGCTAGGTTCCCAAAAGTGTGTCAATATTTACAGGGAATTTCCCCATACAGAAAAGTTTGAGAAGTGCTACTTTAGAATTTCCTACTAGAACAAACAGCTGTGAGACAATTCCGGCATGCTGAGGTATGGCCTGATGATTATTTTTTAGTATTGCTGACAATAGACAATGTCGAAGCTTTTCGTCTTCAGGACAATCCGCAAGAATACCAATGGAAGGGAAAACAACAACTTTATACTGTATGAAAAGAGAGTCCTGATTGGTTGCCAAGAGAACTCTGATTGGTAGAGGCGTTGCCATGGAGAATGCACCAGTTTATGGTGACTGACAGTTAACTGCCAAGCTTTGTTTGAAATTTAAACCAGGCAGCTTGACTCTGATTGGTCAAGGCCAATTCTTAGGAATGAACCAGCGAATGGCTGTCACATATTTTGTTTAGCTGAAATAGGCGCAATGTTTGTACATGTTCTTTCTAACTACAAAGAACAGGGCCATGTGTGTTAATATATGTAGCTTCCAGTACACGCAAATGCGCCACACTGCGAGCCCTACTGACACTGATATATGAATTACAATGCGGGTGTGATGCTAGATATATAGGCCGTACGTCCCAAAGACTGGCGGATTGTATCAAACAATATGTCCCTTCCGCTTTCGCAACGGGCAAGGTACAGGCCGTGCCCAACCAACCTGTGTTTGCAAAACTCAAAACACAGCGTCCAACATTAGATGTGATTCCGCGATTGGATAACATTTGCTAAATAATCTTCAGTGTGCTATTATGCTGACAACCAATTTAAGATTACGCCTGTTTCAGCTAAATAAAATATGTGACTGCCATTCGCTAGTTCATTCCTAAGGGCATGCCTTGACCAATCAGAGTCAAGCTGCCTGGTTTAAATTACAAACAAAGCTTGGCAGTTAACTATCAGTCACCATTAACTGGTGCATTCTCCATGGCAACGCCTCTACCAATCAGAGTTCACATGGCAACCAATCAGCACTCTCTTCTCATACAGTAAAAAGTTGTTGTTTTCCCTTGGTTTGGTACTCTTTCGGATTGTCCTGATGAGTGCAAGACGAAAAGCTTTGACAACATGTCTCTATTTTCAGCAATACTCAAGTACCAAAAGATTATGATTATTTTTTAATTGTATTGTCACGTCAAAATACAGTAAGTCTATTCTTTGGAAACAATCTGAACAAAGTCTTCCATGTCATTGGTCAGAAAAATTTGAAAGGATTATTAGTGATTCAGTGGAAAACTTTTAGGTAGGAACAGTTTCTTGAGCATTCTGCTGCAAGAGCTTTGCTGCTGTGTGGTCACAATGCCTTACATCATGGTACTGCTCTGGTTATTCAATCCTGTTGTGTGAACTTTGACACAATGTTGAAGTAAATTTGCTTCATATTATGAACCTTGTTTGCAAACTTTGTTAAAAATGTTGATGTTATCATGAAACTGTCACTTCTTAAAGAAAACAAAGAAACCTCTCTCCATGACATCTGCAGGGAATTTTGCAAGAGCAACCTAAGTGCCTGGATAGTACCACTGGAATACTGCCAGCACCATGAAGTTTTGACCCTTTCATGCCGAAAAAGATATCTACTTTATGGGTTGAGATGATTCACTCTTTCAATGTGTGTGCCGGCTCTCCAAAAGCACAGTCTTTTTCATTTAACTACCCCTAATCTACTTTCTTTTGTTGCACACAGAATGCATCATGGTGTGTCTAAATTCAGTCTTTCACTGTGGATTAAAAATACAATACACCAGGTGGTACAAATTCAATCCCCAACTCTACAGAGTTCCTAGTTTTCACAGTAGAACGATCTTCACCAGGCTGCACTCACACACCTCCCTTCATGTACTTATCTATTTCCCTATTGAAAGGCTTGATTATATCTGCCTCCACCACCCTTTCAGGCGGTGCATTCCAGATCAATACCACTCACTGCAAAAGAGTTTTTCCTCTTGTCACCTTTGGATCTTTTGCCAATCATTTTAAACACGTGTCCTCTGCTTCTCAACCATTCTTCCAATGGGAACAGTTTCTCTCTATCCATTCTGTTTAGACCTCATGATTTTGAACACCTCTATCAAATCTCCTCTCAACCTTCTCTTAATGAGAACAATGCCAACTTCTCCAATCTATCCACGCAACTGAAGTCCCTCATCCCTGGAAGCATTCTAGTAAATCTTTGCTTCACCCTCTCTGAGGTCTTCACATCCTTCCCAAATTACGGTGCCCAGAATTAGACACAATACTTCAGGTGTCCAAACCAGTGTTTTATAGAAGTTCATCAGATGTGTGGACCAGCAGGGGGAGTAAAAATAGAAGATACATTCCCATAATAGGTACATATAGTCAAAGATAAATACAACAGTTGAGCAATGTGTCGTGTTATTCATTGTTACACAGAAACTTGCTGGGTCACAATATTTGGTAGAGTGCGATAACCAAGGTTATATTTCTCTACCATTGTTCTGATTATTTTCCATGACATTTTTTTCGCATTCCAAATCAGGGAAATATTTGGTGCCATCTTGCTCTGCACTTAAGTTGGTATTCAATGATTTATCATACAGGTTTGAGACATATTGTTTCAACTAACATTGTTCCTAAGTAGTCAACCCTTCCAAGATACTCTGAAGGTTAGAAATTAAACTCCATCAAAGTCCTGCATTAATATTTCTTTGTTGAGCTGTGAGCTCATTCTGCATGCTGTCTCTGCCTGTAACTTTCAGCTAGATGACTACAAGAGATGAATGCATGTCACGTTAATGGCATTCTGTGGCTTTAACTCAAGTATAACTATTTATGAATTGCCATTGCCAATTCCTACTTCCCCTCCACTTTAGTTACTACACAGTGCCTTTGCAGCGTAACATTTGCAGTGAATAATTTTTGGGGCTTGTGTGGGGGGGAAAGGTAGCTGACATATTTCAGTTTTGATTCCTGTAAGTGGTGAGAATATTACTGGACTGAAGAGTCAAACTCAGTGGGCTTCAGTCACAATCCAGGGTGGGCCTAGGTGAACCTGTGGTTTAATTAACAGTTGGAGTTTTACTCCTTGTACACTGGGAGATTTTTTTAACTTATATATAAACTGGTAAATGATGAAATGGTTTTCCACCTGTTAGTAACAACTTCCATCTATAGCTATCAGTTTTCTACATGCCTCCTCTCGCGAATAGCAGCCATAAGGAGTTAAGCACAACAGCTTGGGGAAAGAATGATTGCCAGTATCCCATGACTTGATTTCTCTCCTCTCTCCCTTGTAGTGACAAGGCTAGTTAAAAATTGCTTCTCTACCCACAGTATTAGTTTCTGCCAAATGCCATAGATGCTTCCCAATATCAAGTAATGTGTAATGGAATCCCCATCAGTGACACAACACTCCAACTCCAATCATGGAAGGAGGTAGGGATATTGAGATCCTGGCATTTAAAAAAAAATCAGATTCACATGACTACCCCTTGAAAAAGAAAAGGGCTGACAACAGCAGCCACTTGCGTATGCATGAGTAAGTGCTAAAGATTTCCAAATTACCATGTCATGGAAAGAGTGAGAGTGCTCGAAGGTGATCTCTATCCTGTGACTCTCCTTATTAGGTCGGTAGTTTGTTATTTGTTTCCTTGATGTGTGAATAATGTTAATCCCTTTGTTTGTTAATAAGGCATAGTGAGGTGATTTAAAATAGAATGGTAATTTCTCCTTGGAGGCCAAGCATGTTAAATGACGCTTGAGGCTGGCAAGACTATGCTGTCAGTTTTATAGGCTGTCTGTCTATAAACTGCAGCATGTAACTGTGCTGCCAATTTACCCTTTCCCTTATCTCCTGGGAATAGGAACTTTCTGATTTCTATACAGTTCTGTATTGAGGGTTATTTGTGGTTTGTCTACTGTTTACTTCCATAGGTCATACAGAGAATATTCTACACAGTCAACAGATCCTGGTCTGGCAAGATAACTCTGACAGAGCTGAGGAAGAGCAACTTCCTACAAGTATGTAAATCTTCCAGCAGTTCGAGACATAGATCAGGACTTATCACAATTTTGTCATCTGGACAACATGCTTTTAGCAGTGGCACAGTTAAAACCAAAAATTAGGAGTTAAACAGAATTTTATGAATGTACTTAATGAGTTCATAGTAAAGAATATGAAGTCACAATATACATTTTCCTCCAATAACTTTAGCAAATTCTTTAGATTGAACAAGAAGGGGCCATTTACTACATCAGCTCCAATCCTTCCATTGACCATATACAACTGCCCAATCATAGACCCTGCCACATTTATCCAACTGGGCTAACAATATGACTTAAAACTTGTTAAATAAAATAAATTCAAGAAGACAAAACCCCCACGGTAATCTAGTAAATTCCATTCTAATATTGCAGTTTACCTAATTGCATTCAACAGTGCAATGGTTCCAACAACACAGGACTGCTGTTCCACAGAGCTTTTGATCCTCTATGTCTAGACTTGTTTTTTTAGCCTTCCATCTAATTCATAATTGGATATATAGGTCATGAAAATTTTCATCAGCAGTAAGTTCCCTTTTGCTACTTCTCAGTGGTTGCAATTAGAAATATTATACAGTACTGTGCTAACAGATCCACTAGCAACAGAAATCAGTACTATCCATATTGTTAGAGTGGGATTATTGAATTTAAAGATCTTGATGTAGTGCAAGAATTCAAATTCTATTTGAAAACATGTTGGGTCAGTTTCTTCTGGAGCAGCACATCCCCTTAGACTTGTTCATGCAGGTTTAGGTTTTAAAACGTTTTGCCCACAAAGCTGCTGGAAGTGCGAGCTGATAACAAGGGTAATAGGGCATCTAGGACCTTGATGAACAACAGTTCAAACAGCAGGCGGAATATTATTAGGCAGCTTTGGAGGCAGGAGGGTGGAGAATTTCAAAAAGTATCATTTCTGGGTGGCTCCCCAACGAATTCCCACCTCTGAGCGATCTTGCTGGAAGTAGGGTCTGAATGGCAATAGCAATTAAGTGCACAAGGGGCAAATTGGTGACAGTGCTGGGATCTTACTGCCGGCAGCTGGGCCCTCCATTGAGGCCAAAGCCCGGCAGATGCCTGGGTGCCAGCGCGTCTTTCTTTAATTTCCGCCGCCACTGTTTCCCCCACCCATCGCCAGTCCCTCACCAAAGACACAGGTATCAGAGGGCCACAGCAGCGGCCACAGGTCAACCCCTGGTAGCTGTGGCCACATTTATGTATGCCGATTTTTGATATCATCAGATGGAGGTGCCCTTGCTGTCTCCTCCAGCAGCACCCACCTCTCCCAATGGTGCTGCCGGCTGACCACAGCCCCAGGCATCTGATTGGCCCTCCCTTCTGTGCAGCCCACCTGCCGTCCTTAATTGGACAGTCCTCCAGGAGCTGTCCTGTTAATTCTCCACCTCTGGGAGGAGCATGCAGGCAGGCAGGACTTGGACACCATCCAATCGGGACCCAGCAATGGTCCTGGCCCGCATTTAAAAACTAAGGCAGTAAGATTCCATTCTTTATCTCCTTAACCAATGAGATTTAAGGATTGAGAAATAAACAGAGGAAATATTGAGAAGCAGGGTAAATTAGAGTGGGTGAATTCAATGTCAAATCAGAAAGAGAAATAGAGGGATGGAAAAATTAGTTTAAGAGAGAGAGAGAAAAAGAATGCAAAGGAAAAGTAAGAAAAAATGTAAAAATTTATAATCTGACATTTTTTGAATCTCCAAAAATTCACAACCTGAAGGAATGAGACTCCACACATTTAATTGTTCACTTTCTGAGCAAGAGGTTGACTGGCAGTCATTAACAATGATCATGTTGTTAAAATGGTGCTTATACTGTTAATTACTAGACTTGGCTTTCTCTGCTGAGTTTAGTGAGCATTTGTAGGAATGCAGCAAGACCTGGACAATATCCAGGTTTGGGCTGATAGTGGCAAGTAACATTCGCGCCACAAAAGTGCCAGGCAATGACCATCTTCAACAAGAGAGAATCTTGACATTCGGTGGCATTACCATCACTGAATCCCCCACTATCAACATCCTGGGGGTTACCATTGACCAGAAACTGAACTGGAGCCATATAAATACCATGGCTACAAGAGCAGGTCAGAGGTTAGGAATCCTGCGGTGAGTAACTCACCTCCTGACTCTCCAAAGCCTGTCCACCGTCTACAAGGCACAAGTCAGGAGTGTGATGGAATACTCTCCACTTGCCTGGATGGCTGCAGCTCCAACAACACTCAAGAAGCTCGACATCATCCAGGACAAAGCAGCCCACTTGAGTGGCACCCCATCTACAAACATTCATTCCCTCTACCACTGACGCAAAGTGGCAGCAGTATGTACCATCTACAAGATGCACTGCAGCAACGCACCAAGGCTACTTAGACAGCACCTTCCAAACCTGCGACCTCTACCACCTAGAAGGACAAGGACAGCAGATGCATGGGAACACCACCACTTGCAAGATCACCGCCAAGCCACACACCATCCTGATTTGGAACTGTTTCGCTGTTCCTTCACTGTCGCTGGGTCAAAGTTCTGGAACTCCCTAACAGCACTGTTGGTGTACCTACCCCACATGGACTGCAGCGGTTCAAAAATGTGGCTCACCACCACCTTCTCAAGGGCAATTAGGGATGGGCAATAAATGATGTCCTAGCCAGCGATGCCCACATCCCATGAATGAATAAAAAGATGAGTGTGCAAATGCAGCAACTTCATGAAAATCACTGAGGCTTAAGTGTGAGATGCCGTTTTCACAAAGCTCAGAGGGGAGTGAGGTAAATCAGCTAGCAACTTGTGGTGACTCACAATTCATGGGGTATCTCTTCCTTGCCACAAGTTGCTGACCGATTTGCATATTCATAATGCGTCATTCACAATACGGCTGCTTTTTCAGCTCATTATACAAGATCGTGGCTGATTTAAGGTCAGTTTTTTGCCAGCAAATTGACATTAATCTAAAGAGAACTCCACTATAATAAAATGCTGTCCATTTTGGCCTCAGTCCTTCTTAGCATCTCATCAGGAGGCCAGTCATTAATAAGGGACATTGGTAGAGGGTTGAAGGCAGATGGCCTGTCTGTCCTGTAAAGAATCGGAGGCAAGAAAAGAAGGAAATAATTTTCATATGTATTCATCATATGAGAAAAGATTCAGAGCAAGTTGTCTGCCAACAGCCAACAGCTGACATCCCAGATTAAGCAGTTGTGCAAATCCACCATGATGCCCAGCAACACCTGATGGGGAACAAAGTGTTTTGTATGTGTGATATATACATTTCTAGAAGTTTCGCTGCTACCCTAGTCCGACAGAATCCTACACTGATAGTGAGCGGTATAATATCCCATAACTGATCCGTCAATAACTTTAAAAGAAACAACCTGAAGGAAGGGAAGTGGGAAAGTAACAATCAGCAAAACCTAGAGACCCAAAAATTACAACAGCAATAAAATTGTGAAATGGTTGTCCAGCAAAAGCAGACAGATCTGTCTTGTCAGTTATCAACAATTCCATTTTTTTTACTGATTAAACTAAAAGTTTGCTAACTGTGCAGAATCAATAAAGCCCAATGTAACAGTAAGCGAAGAATCAGTTTGACACTTCTGATGTTCTTGCTACTTTCTAACACTTGTCGATCATCACTCCTTGATTTCTTCAGACTCTTGCCCTCCTGGAGGAAGAGGACGATATAAACCAAATTACAGACTACTTCTCCTACGAGCATTTCTATGTTATTTACTGTAAGTTCTGGGAACTAGACACTGACCATGACCTCTTCATTGACCAGAAGGACTTGGCCAGACACAATGACCATGGTGAGTAACTCTACAAATGACATATCATTGTGTCTTAAGTTTTGTACATTTTAATTTCCCTGTAATAATGTTATGTATTCTTGTTCCTTTTAAATCTCACTGAGAAAAAATTTAATTAACTCACTTAATTTTTGCATTCTTGTATCTTATTTCCAATTGTTTGGCTCCCAACCTGGAGACTATGAGTCGTGCTCAGTCGGCCACACAGCACCAACCCATCAGAACCTCATCTGAGGTCATTCTCTGTGTCTGAGCTGAGGCAGTGGATGTCAGCAGGGCTTCAACCATGAGGGATATCACAGCCTAGCCTGATCCTATCTCCAACTAGCATTTTTGTACAATAATTGCATTATTGGACAGCTTCCATTTTTAGTTTATTACCTCAGGTGGTTTCACTATCTTTAATTTGGGTTACATATGTATTTGCTCTGATTTTAAACCAGGGTGAGCATGGGGCTGGAAAGGGCAATGCCAATATCTCCCTTACTGACATGAGGCCCAAGGCCTTTTAACTCCACATGTCTCATTTATATAGACCAGGCATGATTTTCTGCCCGAACCTGGTATTAATGTTGTGAGGCCGGCAGGTCAGAGAAGGACCAAGATTTCCTTGTGGAGCCCGGAGGAGCACTCCCACTAATCCTGTCCCACAAGGAAACTTTAAAAATTTGGGCTGCTCCCTTTTGGCACCACATTTCACTGTTGAGATCAGTGGCAGGAGCAACCTCGGAGCACAGACCCCTGACTGTTGAATCTCACTGGGGCCGTCAAGGATGTGCAGCATGTATCCAGTGAATGCCACACCACCAATATTTTAACCAACCCACCCACATGCCCCAATCTCATGGAAGAGTTAAAATCAGAGCTATAATTCCATTGCTTGATTTATTTTCAATGCAAGTAAGGAAAGAAACTAAGGCAGAGTTTTAATTACAGAAAACCACTATCTAATAACAGTCGAAGTGGAAATCTCTGGTCTTAAAGGAAAAAAATCAAAATGATGGGGAATGTAATAATCATAAAAGGGCTCTGGATCAAACAAGCTCAGTACGCCAAATGGCTGTTTCACTCTTCAGACACTCTTCTGGTTTTAATTCTTGGACTATGTTGTGGAATTAGATGCATGACAGGCAGAGTTAGAGTTTTTTGCATGGGTAGAAGCCGATTCAATGTGCTACTTACAATGCTACTTACAATGTGCCTAAATATGTAAGACAGAAGAATCCAATGAAAGAGGATCCATTTGCCTCCATCACTCTGAATCTTTAATGCATCTGAGAAAAAGTTGTTCTTTGCAGACAGAATACAAAGACAAATAATGTACCGTGCAATGCCTGAATCTAAAATTGCCAAATGCACAAGGAAAAATAAAGACAGAGCGAGCAGACATACCTGCGGGCAGGTATGCAAGCAGGCAGGGGATGCAAATACTTGGCGATGTTTCCTATCGCTGTTCTCAGCACCACCAGCTTTCACCAGGGCAAGGGGAAGAGCGGCCCCGAGAATCTGCCTGATTCGGCACTGATGCCAATTTAGGTAGTTAACGAGCTCAGTGAGGCCCATGTTCTGATTTTGGCGGGGACGCACAGGCTGCAGTTGCTGTCTGGGACAGACCAGGTGCGTGGAGGCAGCATCACAGTGGGGAGCCAGTTGTCATTGCAGGCCCCCACCTGCCAAGAATGAGGCACATTAATTTCACCACATGGACATTAAATTTCAAATTGTTGATCAGAAGAAGAGAAGGCCTGTGACAAGGGGTTGCCAGCACCCTGGCTAGAAAGACATGTTCGCATATTACCAGACAGTGTTTGGGAACAAAGGAGCTATCCCCTGCTCCAAAACAATCCACAACCAGACATGGTTGGACCAGTTGGTCACATGACTAACCTGCTTGGCAGTCTGGGTTTTTTTCTGGTAGAGACAGTGTTTGAACTGGCAGGAAGCTGAATGCTCCTGGACTGATAAGAACTCTCCTGGCTAGCTCGACACAGCCTCTCCTGCCTGCCTGTCTGCTTCCATCTCTTTCTCATGGAAGTCCAAAACCCACTGAAGACATATGAATCCCAAGAGAGAAAAGTCTCTTAGTGTGAACAAGGTTTAAGAAGAATACTGGGCCCCAATAGATCTACCTACAAACAAAGACTCTACAGTGAGCTCAAAGACCCATAACAAAAACTCTTCAGATATTGCCTCAAACATTTCCACTTTTTTTCTTCTGCTCGTTCTGTCCCTATCTGCATGTGTGTATCGCATATGCATGCTAGTGTTGGCGCGTCAAATATCCGTAGGCGTTTAACCGAATTCGAGTTTAAATTTAATAAATTTCACTTTTCTCCTTTAAACCTGAGAAAGCCTGGTGTGCTGGTTTCTTTGCCTTATAATTGGAAAGCGGTGAACAGGGATTCACCAAGGGGGAGCTAAAAACACGGTGTGTTAAAAATTAAACCCTGTTACAGTAAGACCAAGTGAAGGCTGAAAGGGAACCCTAGACCTCTTTCTCACCTGGTCGTAACAGAAATTTAGGTGCTAGCGTCTGGAATTTTACCCACAGCCAAACGAGAGAAACTGGAAGTGGGAACTCAAATAGTTCCCATTCAAAAAGAGCAAGATCTTAATCCAGGTTTTCTTGTGGTTGTGTGTGATTGAATACTAACATGCCTGCAACTGAAGCTAGTAGCTCTCCAAGCCAGAGTGAAGCAACTTTGGATAAGTTAAAAGCACTGTCTCTGGAGGAGTTGAGGAAAATGGCTGAGCAGTGTGGGATCACTGTACTTGGCAAGGCTAGGAAGTCTGAACTCTTAAGACTAACGGCCAACCATTTTTCCTTTGAATCTGAAGAAGCGGAAACAGGGTTAGAAGCAGACCCGACAGGGTATTGTTAACAAAGATACAATTGGAACAAAGGAAACTTGAATTTGAGGAAAGGGGAAGAGAGAGAGAGAGAGAGACAGGAGAGGAAGAAAGAAAGAGCCTTCCAGAAGGAACGTGAAGAAAGAGAGAGAGAGGAGAGAGAGAAAGCAAGAAAGGTGAGAGAAAGAGAAAAATATTCCAGAAATAATGCAAAGAAAGAGAGCTGAAACAGCTTGAGTTATCTAGGGGGCGACAGAGTGAAAGCATGGCCTATGTGAAGGAGCATAATTCAGGGCTGGGTATGGAATTGTTAAACCTAGCTCGTCTAACCCCAAAATTCAATGAGGAAGATGTGGAGGCATTTTTTGTGTCCTTTGAGAAACTGGCAAGACAGCTAAAATGGACAGCTGAGACCTGGCCTCTTTTACTGCAAAGCAAGCTAACACGAAAAGCCCATGAGGTTGATTCCAAGTTGCCAGATGAGAGTTCATCAAATTATGAGCTGACCAAAAATGTTATCCTCGGATCATATGAATTAGTCCCCGAAACTTATCGCCAAAAGTTTAGAACCCCGAAGAAGCAAGCTAATCAAACTTATCTGGAGTTTGAAAGAAGAAAGCAGCTGGCTTTTGACCAGTAGCTGAGGGCTCTTAATGTACAGCTCAGCTATGAGAATCTCAAAGAAGTAATTCTGTTAGATGAATTTAAACAGTCTGCCCCACCCTCCATAAAGACCCATGTAGAGGAGCAGCAGGTTCCAAGAGCCCGGCAAGCGGCCGTTCTGGCCAGTAAGTTTGCTTTAATTTATAAGTCGGTTTCCCAGGGGAGAACCTTTCCTAGTCACCCCCACAAATCTGAAAAGGACAAAGGGTGTGAAGGTGATAGGGGTCCAGGCAGTCCTGGGAGAGAAAGGAAAGCAGGAGACACAGGGGGCCTCCTCCAACCAAAAAGGGAGGTGCTGTGAGCAAAGGTGAGACCCGGAGACCTGTGTGCTTCCATTGTAATAAAGCAGAGCATTTAAAAGCTGACTGCTGGAAACTAAAGGGAAAACCGGTAGGGTTGATCAGAGCACACCCGTTCAGTGAAGAAGGGACCCTAATGGAAAGCACAGCAGAACAAGCTGTGGCTTTAACTGCAGTAAGAGTGAGACCCAGGAAGCTTACTACTGCAAGTGCAGGAAAATCTAATAGGTTATCAGGGTTTTGTGTTTGAAGGAAAGGTAACCCCATACCCCTCGAGTGGCCCAAGCAAGCCCATAGTGATTCTCAGAGACACAGGGGCCACTAGATCCCTTTTACTGGGAAAAGGCCTGACCTTTCCCCCAGAGAGTGGAGTAAATGCCAGAATGGTGGTAAACGGTATTGGAGGGCAGTGTATGCCTGTACCTGCACACCGGGTGCACCTGGAGCGCAACCTAGCTTCGGGACCGCTGACCATAGGGATTGTCCCGAGTTTGCCTGTGGACGGGGTTGACCTGCTCCTAGATAATGATCTGGCGGGGTAAAGGTGGTAGCTCCCCCCCAGTAGTGAAAGAAAGACCGCAGGAGGTCAGAAAGTCAGGGCAGTGGCGGGAGACGGTCCCCTGCAGAGTCCCTGAATGTATAATGGATCAGGCCATGATCAAACCAGTTCCCCCAGAGGAGACTGCATTGGCATTGCAGGTAAATGATCATGAGGTCTGCCTGTCCGAGACTTTCTTTGGAAAGTTAGGAGACCCAGGGAATGAACTAAATGGATTTTCCCTAGCTGAGGCTCAGCGAGCCGACCCAGTATTGCGAGAGTTAGCACAGGCAGCCCAGTCTGAAAGTGAAGCAGAGGGAGTCCCTGATTGCTACTATTTAAAGAATGAGGTACTGATGAGGAAATGGAGTTCTCCTCACAGACCTGAGAGCAAGGAGTGGATAGTAGTTCATCAGTTAGTGGTGCCACAGAGGTACCGGAGAGAAATATTAAGAAGGGCCCACGAGACTACAGTAGCTGTATATGCCGGTATACAAAAGACCAAAGCCCGCATAAGACAGCAGTTTGACCGACCAAAGCTCCACAAAGATGTGGTGGAGTACTGCAAGAGTTGTTACGTGTGCCAGGTTGAGGGGTAACCCCAACCTACAGTGGAAATTGCACCCCTAAGTCCTGTACTGGTATTAGGAGGACCCTCCAGCAGGGGGTTGGTGAACTGTAAGGGACTCCTGCCTATAACAAAAGGGGGCAGGCAGGCACAAGGCTGGCAAAAGTTTAGAAAGGGAAGAGAAAAAGAGACCAAGAGGGCAGATTAAAGGAAGTCTGGGAGGAATTCCGGTCAGCCAACCCCCAAAAATTTGAAAATTTAGACCCCACATCCTCCTACATAAATGCAAACAGTAGAAGCACCCCACCAGAGTTGCTAACAGCATTTACAGGTACCTGTGGAGACAAAGGAAGACCTCCAGGGGGCAGAGAAACTGTGAGGGTGATGCCTCACCTAAGCGAAGTGCCACAGGGGAGTGCAGTAGAGAGTGCACAAATACCTGCAGGCAGGTGTGTCCCAGAGAACAGAGGGAAGATTAACAAAGATTCCTCCCCCACAGTCAAAGAAAAAGGGAACCACCCATCGCCTGAAGTCAAAAGCCTTTGCACGACTCAGCAAAGCACTGAAAGGGAGTTCAGGATAGACCCGCCCACTACTGACTTTTTTTTTTAAATTACCTCAGCCGGAACAAAAGCCCTAGGCAGTCATGGAAATGGGCAAATGGAAGAAAAACTTCCCCAAACAACCACATGGTTACTGGGATGCCAAAAGGGGGAAATTAAAGCAGCACTGGCACCAAGAAAAGACAGTTTTAGTAAGTTTTAGGATTCATGAATGAATGAGAGAAATGCATGATTTTCTGTATCTTATATTTTCTCTCAACCCTTTTAATGACAAGGAGTTGCCAAGGGGAGCTAAAAACATGGTGTGTTCAAAATTAAACCGTGTTACAGTAAGACCAGGTGAAGGCTGAAAGGGAACCCTAGACCTCTTTCTCACCTAGTCGTAGCACAGTCATGGCCACCCTAACAAATTGGGTGGGCTCCATGAAAGACAGAACCTGATTGACACACAGGTACCATCAGGTGAGCGGAGGTTGCAGGGAGAGTGCTCGGTAAGCACATGGACAGCACAGGGGGGGACATCACCCTCCTGGCATCACAGGGAAATAAGAGCGGAGTAAAGGCTTCCAAACACAATTAGGAGTCCACCTGAGCACAAGGAAGGCAGCAGCTGGCAATGGGAGCACTACTCTCAGATTTTAGGTCCAGTGAAAATAAGGAGCAACATCTTCCACAGGAATGACAGAGCCCCGCACATCAGGAGAGCAGTGGAGAGGGTCGAAGGGCAGGAAGACAACAGAGGTCATAACCTCAGTACAGGCTGTGCTGCTGAAAACAGAGCTACCTTGAGATGACCAAGAACCAGTGCCGGAAGAGACTGCGCCTATCCAGGCAGATGGTCACTGGACAGATGTCCTTGTTGCAAAGATTTCACACCTCACAGCACTACTCGCCGATTCCTGACTTTAGCCATCAAAGTCACTGTGGCCTTGAACCTCTTCACCTCTGGCTCCTTTCAGGGATCAGCTGCAGACCTTAGTAGCATCTCACAAGTGGCTGTACACACTGCATCTCACAGGTCACTGATGCCTTTATTGCGGAAGCTGGGCAGAAAATACAGTTCCTTACAGATGATGCAGGCACAGAGGGCAGTGGGTTTCTTCTCCATTGCTGGATTCCCCCAAGTACTGGGCATCATCGATTTTACCCATGTGGCAATCATGATCTGACTGATCGGCCAGTGAGATCCATCAACAGGAGGGGCTTCCACTCCCTCAATATTCAACTGGTCTGCGACCACAACAAGAGCTTCCTGTATATGTGCAATCACGTTCTTGGCAGCTGCCATGGCTCCTTCCTCCTCCGGCTGTCCAGGGTTCTGCAGCTCTTCATTCCAACACACCCTCCCCAAACTCTGTGGATGGTTTCTAGGGAACAAAGGACATCCCTTGGATACATGACTACTCAGCCTTCTATGTGACCCTGAAGGCGCAGAGGCACTACAACCAAAGCTATCTGCTCACCATCACCAGCATTGAGCAGGCCATTGGCCTTCTGAAGATGCAGTTCCAGTGCCTGGACTGGTTGGGTGGCTCCCTGCAGAACACTCCTGCAAGAGTCTCACACGTGGTGGTGGTCTGCTACGTTCTTCATAACATAGCCCTTCAGAGAGGTCTGGGCCTTGAAGACAGTGAACCACTGGATGGACACAGCTCATCAGAGGTAGAGGAGGAGCAGGACATGGAAGAGGAGGAGGATGAAGATGCAGAGCATGGAGATTCCCCGGGGCTGGCACAGGGCTTGAGAGTCTCATCAGGATGTCATCAACGTCGGATATTGTCTGATTCAGGCCTCTTTCAGCTAAGCCCCTCTGACCCAATAGGAAAGTCATGGTCTGGAACTCACTCTGAGCTGCCTGTGCTAACACTTCCATTGAAGACACAACCTGGAACAGTTCAACCGCCAAAGAAGGATGCACATCTGTCCAGAGGTTTCACTGTCACCATTGATGGACCCTTGCTCCCCTTCACCACTTCATCCCTCTTCTCCTGTCCCTCATTATTAAAAGGAGGCTCACACGTCTGGCTTCATGTGTCAATATTTAGATGTGCTCCAAAAGACAAATCATGCACATTTACAAGAGAAAGAGACCCCAATGACCCACTCAGTGCTCTACCCGACGTGGTGACCTCCGCTCTCGGCCACTTCTACACAGCTGAGCAGGGCTGTGTCTGTCTCCATCCTCCGAGGGGGACTACCCACAGCTGCCTCTGCTTTTGGCATCTCCTCCTGCAACCAGAGCATTGCTCTTCACCCAGTGCCATCCAATCTAACCGCACATGAGGACCCACTGAGGTGACTGTATCTGGTCTGGTGGAGGGTGCGCTTGTAAGGTGTGACGGTGCTTGGTCTAAGCTTTGCTGTGTCTGTGCTTGGTCCAGTGATGGTGACCCACACTCCGTCTGCTCACAGTGTCAATGGCCTTAATCTAGGCCTGCTTGGTCTGGGAGGGTAGCCATCTCATGGCAGCCGCAGTAATGATTTGAGGGAGAGATGAATAGGTCCAAGATGAGTATTTTAAACTTAAATAAAGGCAATTATGAGGGCATGAAAGCGGAGCTAATTGAAGTGAACTGGCAAATTAGGTTAAGGGATAGGTCAATAGAGATGCAGTAGCAGACATTTAAGGGATTTTTCAGAATACACAGAATAGATACATTCCAATGAGAAAGAAAAATTCCAAGCGGTGGACCCACCATCCATGGTTAACGAAAAAAATTAAAGATAGTATCAAACTTAAAGAAAAAGCATATAATTGCACAAAAATGGGTGACAGGTCAGAAGATTGGACAGAATATAAAGAACATCAAAGAATGACTAAAAGATTGATAAGGAGGAAAAAATTAGAGTACGTGAGAAAGCTAGCTAGAAATATAAAAACAAATAGTAAGAGTTTCTATTATTATTTTAAAAAGAAGAGTTAACAAAGTGAGCATTGATCCTATAGAATGTGAATCTGGGGAATTAATGAGGGAAAATAAGAAGATGGCAGATGAATTGAACAGGTATTTTGCATCAGACTTCGCTATAGAAGATACAAGTAACATCCCAGAAATAGCTGTAAATCAGGAAATGGAAGAGAGGGAGGAGCTCAAGAAAATTAAAATAATCAGAGAAGTGGTACTGAGCAAATTGTTGGAGCTGCAGGTTGGCAAGTCCCCAGGTCCTGATGGACTTCATCCTAAGGTCCTAAAAGATGTAGCTACTGAGATAGTTGATGCATTGGTTTTAATTTTCCAAACTTCCCTAGCTTCGGGGAATGTTCCATTAGATTAGAAAATAGCGAATGTAACTCCTTTATTCAAAAAGGAAGGGAGACAGAAAGCAGGAAACTACAGGCCAGTTAGCTTAACATCTGTCTTGGGGAAAATGTTAGAAGCTATTATTACAGACGTTATAGCAGGGCACTTAGAAAAATTTAAGGTAATCAGGCACAGTCAACATGGTTTTGTGAAAGGGAAATCACGTTTAACCAATTTATTGGAGTTCTTTGAAGAAGTAGCATGTGCTGTGGATAATGGGGAACCAGTGGATACACTGTATTTAGATTTCCAGAAGGCATTTGATAACGTGCCACATCAAAGGTTATTGCGAAAAATAAAAGCTCATGGTGTAGGGGGTGACATATTGGCATGGATAAAATATTGGCTAGCTAACAGGAAACAGAGAGTATAAATTTGTAGGCATAAATGGGTGATTTTCTGGTTGACAATGAGTGGTGTGCCGCAGTGCTGGGGCCTTAGCTTTTTACAATTTATATCAATGACTTGGATGAAGGGACCGAAGGTATGGTTGCTAAATTTGCTGATGACACAAAGATAGGTAGGAAAGTAAATTGTGAAGAGGACATAAGAAGGTTACAAAGGGATATAGATAGGTTAAGTGAGCGGGCAAAGATCTGTGTGAGAATGTGAAATTGCCCATTTTGGCAGGAAGAATAAAAAAGTATATTATCTAAATGGTGAGCGATTGCAGAGCTCTGAGATGCAGAGGGAGCTGGGTGTCTGAGTGCATGAATCGCAAAAGATTAGTATGCAGGTTCAGCAAGTAATTAAGAAAGCTAATAGAATGTTATTGTTTATTGTGAGTGGAATTGAATACAAAAGTAGGGAGGTTATGCTTCAGTTATACAGGGCATTGGTGAGACCACATCTGGAGTTCTGTGTACAGTACGGTCTCCTTATTTAAGGAAGGATGTAAATGTATTGGAAGCAGTTCAGAGAAGGTTTACTAGACTAAAACCTGGAATGGGCAGGTTGTCTTATAAGGAAAGGTTGGACAGGATAGGTTTGTATCTGCTGGAGTCTAGAAGAGGAAGAGGCGACTTGATTGAAACATCTAAGATCCAGAGGGGTGTTGACAGGGTGGATGTGGAAAAGATGTTTCCTCTTGCGGGAGCATCTAGAACTAGGGGTCACTATTTAAAAATAGGGGTTCGCCCATTTAAGACAGAGATGAGGAGAAATTTGTTCTCTCAGAGGGTCGTGAGTCTTTGGAACTCTCTTCCTCAAAAGGCAGCAGAAGCAGAGTCTTTGACTATTTTTAAGGCAGAGGTAGATAGATTCTTGATAAACAAAGGGGTGAAAGATTATCGGGGGTAGACGGGAATATGGAGTCAAGGTTACAATCAGATCAGCCATGATCTTATTGAATGGCGGAGCAGGCTCGAGGGGCCGAGTGGCTACTCCGGCTCCTAATTCATATGTTCATCTGTAATCGAGCCTGAAATTTCACAGTCCCGCCTCCCTTTCTGCCCCCGCTTCCTGTCAGTTTTCTTCATTGATCAGATAGTCACTGCTTCATCATTCCAACAATGGTTTTATGCTGCAAAATTATATTTGATACAGTAAAAGAGGTGAGTCTCACTGAAAAAAAAAACCTTGTTAATAATATAACCATCTATCAGTTCACATGATCACTATCATGAATTTGCTTACATCACAAATGTGCGTAACATATGGGGTGATTTTAACCTTACAACCCCCACCCCATGGCAGAAACCAAATGGGTGGACAGTTAAAATCACTCTGGAGCCACCAGAAAATTGTTCATTCCGATTTTAACCTATGTACTGGGTAGGCAGCAAGGAGGCCTGGCCAAAACTGCAGGGTCCCTTTCTTGCATCTGAACAAATTTGTAATGCAGATGTGACTTTTCTGCAGCCTTTTCCTCTGATTTCCAACACCCAACTAGCCACTGCTTGGCATGCATTGGCAGAGGCTGTCATGATGAGATGCTTTTTCAGCTCTTCAGCCAGTTTTCTGGGCCTCAATATTTAATATCCAACCACACCTGCAGAATATGAGATGTTCTAATATTGCTTTATTTCTTTCTCCATAGCTATCTCTAATAGAATTATTGAAAGGATATTCTCTGGAGCAGTCACAAGGTACTTAAAACATCTTCATTTTTGTATAACTGAAAAATGTTTTCCATAAAATTGATTCATTTGATTAACATGTTTGTAGGAAACTCTTCTCTCTATGTGAAGGGAGGCATTAACCCTTTTATTTACCTAAGGAAGGATATACTAGTCTTGGAGGGAGTGCAACAAAGGTTCACTAGACTGATTCCTGGGATGAGGGGATTGTCCTATGAGGAGAGATTGTATATACTGGGACTATAATTCCCTGGCATTTAGAAGAATGAGCGGTAATCTCATTGAAACATATAAAACTCGTTTAGGTTTTGATAGAGTAGATGCTGGGAAGATATTTTCCCTGGCTGGGGAGTCTAGAACTCCGGATCATAGTCTCAGAATATGGGGTCGGCCATTAAAGACAGCTGAGATGAAATTTTGTGATGAAATATAGGTATAATAGGGATAATTAGGAAAGAATATAGATAATTAATACATACACTTAATTAGGTAGAATTCAGATATAATCAATACATTACACTTTAGTAATAGTAAACTGAAGAAATAAAGATTCATTTAATACAATTAAAGATTGAATAAATGGTCAGTTTTCAAAATTCACTGGACTTCCCCTTTCAGACCAGAGTTAAAAATTGCTGATTCTCTTGTAATTATAAAAGCCCATCTCAATGTCTATACTACATTGGAATCTATAAACTAATGAAAAATAAGGCATTCTGAGATATACTGCACCTGGTACACACTGATGGCTATAGTCAAGCTATGGTCCTAATTAATTGACAATAATAATATAGACAGACTATCTTAAGGAGATAGTACAAAGTAACACCAAGGAATCATTGCACAATCACAAAAATAGTACATTACGTAAGAAAAACAGATGCCATGCAACCTCAATTTAATTTAAAAAGGAAAAAACACTTACTGCACAAAGTTTGTTTTAAAACAGCTTTTTAGAAAAGAACGCATTTATAAAACATAATAGTGTTACTATAAAACACGACAGATATTTTGACCAGATAAAAGCTCACAACTAAATGGTAAGGGAATTCTCAGCAATTAAATTAATTAGGAATGATACAACCATATATGGATAACAAGAGAGAAACATTTACAGAAAGGTAAACCCATATTTGCAAAGGATGAGTTAATCAATTAGAAACAGTATAAATGTGAGAGTTTTGAGTTGAAAAATCAAAAATATTGAATTCCTCAACAATGCTTCTCAACCAATGGTAAAGGCGGCTGACTGCGTGACAAGAGAACTCTACTGTTTACCGAGAGTGCTTTATCTTGTTAAGCAGGAGGCCTACTCGGGGAATTTAAGGTAACAGTTTACTTTGGATTTTAATGAATGTTCTAAGACATTTTGCTGTAACATTTTCAAGGTGAAACCTTTGAATTCTATTTTAGAAATAAGATTATGTTTTACATCTTTTAGTAATCTTTGATATTGTAGTATACTTAGCCACTTAAAGTGTATTGCATGTTCAATTCTTTAATAAATTTATAAAAGTTAATAAATCGTCTCATGTAGCATTCTGTATACAACTGCAAAAACCCCCTCTCTGTGTCTCCTTAAATGGGGAGATTCGTATTGAAGAGAGTTTCCCAGACCCTTGTAATATCTGGGATATTTATGACTTAGCTATAAATTATTAAAAATAGGCTATCTGGTAATATTCTCTGTGGATTTCTTTCTTTGAGGGAGAGCTAGTTCAATTCTTCGGACCGAAACAAGTGTCTGTGAGAATCTGTCTGGTTTGAACTTAATTGAGAGAGATTTACAGGAATGTACTCCTGATTTGGTTTAGTCCCTATAAGGGGTTAAAGTCATAAATCACTTCAATTTCTTCACGCAAAGAGTTATGAATTTTTGGAATTCTCTCCCCCAGCTGACTGTACAAGCTCAGTCATTAAACATATTCAAGATAGAGATCAATAGATTTTTTGGATATTAAGGGAATGGAGGATAGTGGAGGAAGATGTAATTGCAGTAAAAGGTCAGTCATGATTGTGTTGAATGGCGTAACAGGCTCAAAGGGCTGAATGGCCTACTCCTGCTCCTATTTGAAAATGTTCTTATTTTAACAGAGGCATTAACCTATTTAAAATAATGAACAAAGAATTTTCACACAAATATATTTAGTATTCATACACTAACCTTGCACAGTGTAATTTCACCCGATCTATGTGAGAACTTTCAAAAGAGAGGCAAAAGCTTAGCACTTGTATTGTGCGGGGGCTTGTGCCTGCTTTATATCATAGTGCTACCTATAGCCCTGACGTCAGTGGTATCACTGATAATGGAAATCAAATCATACCACTGCCTCACACTTAAAGTGATGGTTTTCATCAGTACTCTGATAACAAATAAAAATGAGAACTGTTGATGACACAGGGAAAGATCCCCACTCTATCTGGCAGTCAGTATGTCCACATAGTGACCCGGCTCTCCTGCCCCAGCCAATTGCTGAGTGGGGGGGTGGGGTGGTGGTTGCAGGTCTGCTGGCCATTCATGAATCATGACCTTCAAATGACTTTGCATGCTTTGGCGGGATTAGTATTTTCATTAAGACCATTTTACATTTATCTTTTGAAAAAGAACTTGGCAAGCATTATTTACTCTGATTTGGTAAATACAACACCTCCATTTTCAGGGGTAACTGTGTGCAGAAAGAAGGTCGGATGAGCTATGCTGATTTTGTCTGGTTTCTGCTTTCTGAAGAAGATAAGAAAAATCCCACCAGGTAATATTTCTAATGAGATTATGAACAGCAGTCATGACCCTCTGTCATTTTTAGCTGCAGTCTTACCCCCTTAATACCCCCTGCTCTGCAGCATTTTCTGAAGGCCCCTGTCAGCACTGGACAGCTACATTTCTATAGAATCCATCTTCTAGATCTGCCTTCACCATATACCAGGTGTGAGGGCAGATAAGCTGTCTGTATCCAGATACTGATGTGATGCCCCACTGTTTGGCTCCTCTGACAGTTTTCCCTTCCTGTTCAGCATCTTCAAATACTGTGTCAAAAACTCGCGACGAAAATCTTATAAGCAAACCTGTGAGTTGCTACCCAGTACAAAGCATGAATCAAAGACCAATTATTGGAATCTAATGTCAGCAGCAAAATCAAAGGTTTTCATTCTTTCTTATTTAATTCATTCCCGGGATTTGGGATTATAGCTGGTGTCAAAGAATTAAGAGGAACTTCTAGAAAAACTGAGCTGTTTAGCTTTGAAAGGAGGCAACTAAGATGGGACCATGACATTATATGGCTGATAATCTGGTCCCTGCATTTCACCAGTGGTGACCCTGCCCAATAATGTGCAGTTCGCTCACTTGAATGTTGTTCGAGTATTCTTAACATGCCACGTGTGACACCTTGGGAGCACCAGGAAGTTGGGGGCCACAATTTTGGGCACCAGCAGTTAGTGAAGGGCTGTCAGCTGCTCATTGAGCACCAGGAAATGTTCTAAGGATGGGAGCAGAGATGGTAGAAAGAGATAGAAAGAGGGAGAGAGAAGAAAAGGGAGAGGAAGGGAAGGCTTATCTATATGGAAAATGTAAAATAAAACATTTTCGTTGAGGTCTCCCCTCAGTGCCTGATTAATGGCCCATGTGGGAGAAGGTTTCATCTGTGTGCAGGTGTAGCAAACCTGGAAACCTGTTCTTCATCAATGGAGTGAAGATTTCAGTACAACTACAATATATGTTATTAGAGGTAAGAATCAATGACTGCAACAGGAATCTTTTTGAAGGAAAACAAAGTTGTTATTCTGCAGTGGTTCTGGTTCTCATTTTGAATGCTTCATTCATGAGGTTATATCAGGCAAAGTGCAGTGTCTTCTACCAGGCCTTTAACATATGTGACCTCCAGTCTTTTCAAAATAAGGCTTAGGATGTTTTGCAGAATTCTATCAAGTAATAAATGAGGATTACCCTGTAAGTTCCCTTTGCTAACCAGGAAACCACATACGTGATTTATAATGGACATCATGTTATCCTAGGTCACCCAGAGGTCATGGGCATCTTAGTCTTAAATCTAATCATTATTTTTGTAAAACAGTATAGACTAACTAGTACAAAATGGACACAGGACTTTCAGTGAGTGTGTGGGGTGGTGGCCTAAGAAACTGAAGGTTTACTCAAGATTAAACACAGTGGCGCAGTGGTCAGCCTCACAGCTCCAGCGACCCAGGTTCAATTCTGGTTACTGCCTGTGTGGAGTTTGCAAGTTCTCCCTGTGTCTGCGTGGGTTTTCTCCGGGTGCTCCGGTTTCCTTCCACAAGCCAAAAGACTTGCAGGTTGGTAGGTAAATTGGCCATTATAAATTGCCCCTAGTATAGGTAGGTGGTAGGGAAATATAGGGACAGGTGGGGATGTGGTAGGAATATGGGATTAGTGTAGGATTAGTATATATGGGTGGTTGATGGTCGGCACAGACTCGGTGGGCTGAAAGGCCTGTTTCAGTGCTGTATCTCTAAAACTAAAACTAAAACAAAATGTCATCAGTGCAACCCTCTTGCCCTGCTCAAAGTTTGGAGTTCAGGACGAGTATATGATTGTGATTCACATATGGGGAAAGATATTTTCTGTTAATTGCCAGTAATTTGTACTTTTTGTTATACCTCATGGATAGTAATTGTAAAGCAGTAAACATTTGATTCCCTTTATTTAGCATGGAGTACTGGTTTCGGGCCATGGACATCGATGGGGATGGCATAGTCTCTATGTATGAGCTGGAGTACTTCTATGAAGAACAATGTGAACGCATGGAGGGAATGGGCATTGAGCCATTGCCATTCCATGACCTCCTCTGTCAGCTGCTGGATTTAGTGAAGCCAGAATGTGAAGGTAAATAAATGTAGCGCTACATTACAGGAGTGATTCCCCAATCCAGTTCTTCCAGCAGGGAACACCACTCCAGGAAAGTGCATTTCAGAAAATTAATGGCCAAAAAGCATTAGCTCTGTGCAAAAAAAAATTCCAAGATGTGCTTCCTATCGATGGCCATCTCCACTGCTGGAAATCAGAATCATCTCTTATGAGAACAGACAATAACTAATCTGGAAATGGCTATAAGCGATTAGCACCTTGTACCACACTCCTCTCACTATGCTATTTTAAAATATAGCATCTTGCATCAAAGAATTGTTACAACACAGAAAGAGGCCATTTGGCCCATCATGTCTGCACCGGCTCTCCAAGTGAGCAATTCACTTCATGCCAGTCCCCACAATCTCCGCATAATCCTGTACATTCTTCCTTTTCAGGAAACAATCTAATTCCCTTTTGAATGCCTCAACAGAAATCATGGCTGTGTGTAAAAAATTTCCAAGATGTGCTCCCTATCGATGGCCATCTCCACTGCTGGAAATCAGAACCATCTGTTATGAGAACAGACAATAACTAACTTGGAAATGGCTATGAACAATTGGCACCTTATATCACACTCCTCTCTCATTGCTATTTTAAAATAAATAGGTTACTGCCTCTGTTAAAATATCAGTGATTGGAATTTGTTGAAAGTATGTCAAGTGTTTGTAGATAACATTGCTCACAGTAATATTCTTACAATATTCCAACAGCTTCCATTGTCTTTTTTTACTAGATTTATTCAATGAAGTTTCATAAATTACTTTGGTAGGATTTGAGCTTGCAACCACTGAGTTACTGTTCCAGTAACATAACCGTTACACTACCATACCAATAGATGGTATGAAAATAAGGAGGACTTTCTCTTTAGCACAGACTGCAAGTGTATGATCGATCACACTTTACAGAACTCTATTAGCAACAGAATCATCACCAACAGTTGTGTCATATCAGAAGCACTGTCGTGGAAGATGGCATTGTCAGAACAGATGAGACAGAGATGGAGAAACCGGGAGAATGTAATAGAGTTCATACAGGAAGCAAGGCGTGATGAAATATAGTCAAGGTAGCTGTGGGAATCAGTCAGCTTATAATAGATATTGGTCGATAGCCTATCCCCAGAAACAGAGACAGAATTTGAGGAAGGGAAGGGTGGAAATTGGAAGCAAAGTTGATGAAATTTTCTAACTCGGAGAGAGAGCAGGAAATGGCTGAAATGTTGGCTCTATCAAGGTAGTCCTTTCTTTGAATCTTCAGAGTGAGGTAAAAGTGTGTGTGGTTTGGGGTACTATGACATTGCAGGCCATGGAGAGAAGATCTCCAGAAGAGATGAGGTCAGTGACAGTAATGGAAATGAGGGCTTGATATTCAGTGGTAGGCTCTTGGTCCAGGGAGAAATAGGAGGTGCCAGAGAGTTGGCGTTCACTCTCCGCTAGGTGCCAAGTAACAACAGCACCACCCTTGTCAGCAGGTTTAATGACAATGTTAGGGTTGGATCTGAGAGAATTGGAATGCTGCAAGGAGGTAGATTAGGGTGAGTTAGGGGAGCAGGGAATTTGCGTTGGCTGATGTCATGCTGGCAGTGAAAAAGCAATATGTTTCCTACTCCTGACCACTATCCAAAGACCAGCTACTGTGGAGGTGCTTATGTGGACATTGGATGAGGCCAAGATCAGGCTCAGCTGTGATAGCTGCCTTCGTTCAATAGCCTACTGACATTTTCGTCAAGGCTTACTCATGAAAACTGAATCTTCCACTATCCCACCCGGTTCATATTTTAGCCAACCTGGTTTGTTGGCAATTTTCTGAACAGCGGGTTAAAAAAGGCAGCACCAAGATGGAACTGTGACAACAAATAATTTGCCTAAGAAATTATAATTGTAATTTTAATTCTTGTCCTCCTCACTTATTTTTATTACTGTTCTCCATTCCAGGTAAAATAACCATGCGGGATCTAAAGAGGTGCAGAATGGCTCACATTTTTTATGACACCTGCTTCAACTTAGAGAAGTACCTGGACCATGAGCAGAGAGATCCATTTGCTGTGCAGAAGGTAATCATAGATGGGGCAGTCAAGTAGTTTCATTTAACAGCGCAGGAGCAGAGCACTTACTTTAAGGTCAAGTCAGAGTCTTAAGCGCCATGGCTGCCTCTGACCTGAATGTGCCAAACTCCTGATGCGGTGTGTCAGTTTCAAAATAAATTGCAAGGTGGAATGTCTTTATAATATCAGAATATTACAATATATCCATCTGGAGATGGATATCCACCCCTAGAACCATACCCTAGCATAAGCTAGGAAATTGAAAAGGTGGAAATAGAGGATACAAGTGTAACTGCAAAGTGGAACATAAACAAACATTATATAGAACCTCGTGTAATGTTTATACAATGGATTGATTTTATTCTTCTAAAACTATTCAGCAATTTGAATAGCTACTTTATGCAACTGAATCAGATGCTGTTTCTGCTGAGGAAGGTTTTTCTAATGGAGCCAATGGAGTTTTCAAACACTTGTCAACAACAAGGCAAAGAAGGGACTGCACTGATAACAATATGAATGTCACACATTCAAACCTATCTTTCACTGTAAGGAGTATAAATTCATCCTGGTGGTAGGGCAAATGCACAAAACCACAGTGGTCACCCATTAAATGTCATGTCCGATATTCAGGTCCATTGACATCACTGGAACTGAATATTGGGCAACGTGTATAACAGGTGATCAATGCAATACTGCCGTACTTCTGCCACCACCCAGGACAAATTTATACCTCTAAGTGCTGAGTATTTAATCATGTCTTTATCCTGTTGCTTTAAGTACACACTACTTTTTCTAGTTGAAGATGTCCAAGATAAGGTTATTTGAAATTTTGAGTGGGATTAATTCTTGAGTAATTCAGGGCTATTTGACTTTTGTGAGCTTTGGGCCCTGTAGGTTTGGATAAGGAATCAACCTTCCATTTTAAATATATATTTTTAAAAATTAAGAATGAAGTCACGGCATTTTTGTTGACCATTGTTTTCTGCATTCTGTAGGATATTGACAGTGATGGTCCGGAGCCTTCCGACTGGGACAAGTATGCAGCTGAAGAATATGAAATTTTGGTTGCTGAGGAATCGGCCAATGAGCAGTTACAGGAAGGGTAAGTGGCTGCAAAGTGACATTAGTCATTCTATTTGTGTCACGCAGTGTGGTTAAAAAAAATTCAACAGTGGTCTCAGTTCATTGTTTTTGGGTCTTAGTTTGGGCCCATTTCTTGACTAGAATGATTGAATGACAGGAAGTCTCTGATCACCTTTTATTCATTACAATATGTTCCAGAATTTAAAAATGACCAATTGTTGATTTATCAGTATATGATTGGTCAAGTCCCAATGAATGTGGGCATTTAGCTAACCAGCTGATTGGACACAATTTCATGGCTGAGAGAAATGTTACATTTTTCTGAACGTTTGGTAACATTGGTACCTTCCAACAATGTCATCTTCAGATGCTACCCAGAGCATCAGACAATTCACAACTCATTACCTGCCTCAGCCTTCCCATTCCTCTTATGATCTAAAGCCACAATCGGGGTCACCAAATTGCTGTATAATTTCTCCACACTTTTCAACTTTGCTGGGAGCAAACACCAAGGCCCATGGCTCTTCACAAGGATTTGCAATGAAAAAAAATCCAGACAGGTGGAAGACCAGTGGGACCCCTGGGGAAATGATGCAGATGGCAATTCATAGATGAGAGATCGATAAGAGAGAGGTAGAACCTCTGAGAACCTTCAAGGCACAGATGTCTAGTCCATTAAGCAGAAAATGTTGTAATGTTTAAATGAGCGCTGAAATTCTCTCACAATACAAAAGCAAAATACTGTAGGTGCTGGAAATCTGAAATAAAAGCAAAAAATGCTGAAAATACTCAGCAGGTCTGGCAGCATCAGTGCAGAAAGAAACAGAGTTAACGTTTCAGGTCAATAACCTTTGAACTGAAGCTCTAATGAAAGGTCATCGACCTGAAACATTAACTCTGTTTCTCGCTCCACAGAGGCTGCCTGACCTGCTGAGTATTTACAGCATTTTCTCAGTTTTTTTACAGAAATTCTCACATCTGCTTTAGCACAACTATCAGTAAGACCTCATAGGATATCTACTTATTTGGAGGACTTAGCATTTTGATTACGTAGTATATTACCTGAAGAAAAGAGAAAATAATTTGTTTTCTTCAATGCTATATTTAAATAATTGTTTTTATTGACCAGGGAATAAATTCAAATAAGATTACTCAAGATAGAACATATAATGTGATCTACATATTAATCACTATCTTCACAATCTGTAGCAGCACCAAAACTAGTCTGTTAAAAAGATGTATTTTGATGCCTTGATGGCTCAGTGAATTACATCAGGTGTAACTGAGCTTTACAGGTCAATAAGGTCTCAGGGTTCATCCTTGGTTTGTGCATTAGGGCCACCACAGTTGGCTTCAGCACCATTGGTCTTGGTAGAGGAAAGAACAACATATATTAGCATCCAGTGATTCTTGCTGGAAAGTGAGTTTGCGTGGACTTTGAGTGAGAAGAGGATTAGCCATGTTCAAATAGTCTGCTGGCAGTTACTGTCAGGGATCAAACATGGAGCCTGGTCACTTGGATCAAGTAGAGAAGGCTGTTTGTAGCGCAGGACAGATGAGAAAATTAGAAGGAAAAGAATTCCATGGAAAAACATTTGTGATAGAGTAGGTTATGGCCACCAATGATTATTCAGCTACTTCACAACCATGCTGTTGGAGTGCAGCTAGTGTATTTTAGGTGGAACAGTGGAGAGGAATAACCAGAAATGGCCCCACATGTTGAGGCAATGATCTCCTGGATGCAAAATGCAGCTCAGCAGTTGTTTGGAACCACTCAACTAGTTGGGCTCAGGGCTCATGAATTATTGCGCTCACAAGCAAATAAAATAGGTTGATAGCATAGTGTCACATTAAGCTTCTTCAAAATGGTGTTATCAGAACCAATCTCATGGCCTGCGCACTAATGCAACATTTGTAAACATGATGGTGCTTAAAGTAGCACTTTAATGGAGATTGGCCTGCCCCTTCCTCTGCTCCTGCTCCTGACTCCATCCACTTCATAGCACTGTCAGGAGTGATGCGGAATTAAACTACAGGGTTCGTTGTACCTGAAACGTAGCCATGTGTATATTCGTATTTTAACTAAAGGTAACGCCACTTACTGTTAATTTAGATATTGTAGCCACTTGTGGCACTCATAATTGACAAATCCAGGGAAGCCAGCTTAAAGTGTAAAAATTTAAATCACCGTTCGAAAGACTGACTCTCAGTTTGCAGATAGGAAGTAATAAAGAGATGAACACATTTCTGTGCTGTATATTCTCTGTCACATATGTTAATAATAATGATGTTTTAGAGGCTAGTTACTGCTATGAAGAGAAGTATGAATAAAGTGTCACAGAGTGCTGCCACCTGTTGTTGAAATAGAGACAATGCTAAAGCTGTGTCCCTTCCTCAGTCATGCTGGTTCTGTTACTCAATCAGAAAAAAAACACATTGAATTCTTTTCATTAGAGGCCATTATGTTCTGCCCAGAAAATCTACATCTTAGTGCAGATCTGTAAGTCTCCTACAATCAGCACTGTAATTAGTCCCGTTTCTAAACTCTCGAGTGCAATTTAGTAAATCTCAAACAGATGAGAAAATGTGAAAAATTTGTAAAACTAACAGTTTGGACAGCACAAGTAGGATGGGAGAGGAGAAAAATGATGAGGAGGGGAGAGATATAGGGCTGAATTTTACATGCCCCCGATGTCGGGGGTCGTGGTGGGGCGGGGCCAGAAAATACCTCCGGGAAAGGGCCGCCATGCACCCATGCTGGGAGGACCTGGCCTGATATTGCCAGTGGTGCAGGATAGGATCCTGTTCAGCTGTGGTGCTCCCCATGGTTGAATACCCTGCCAACACTCACTATCTAGTGTCACATACAAAAAATGGCTACTTGGACGAGAACTGGATAATGGCTGATACCCATGGAATGATACACCATAAATATTCAGCACCTGTTAGAAAGAAGAGAATTTTTTTTTAAAGAAAAAAGTCAAAAAGATACTAGCTCTGTTTTTAATTTGCAGTGAGAGTTGTGCAGACAGGACACCATCCGGTCCTGTCCAGTGTGAGGCCCAGGAGATTTTAACTCCTGGGCCGCAATTGCACAGGCCCCCATCAGTCTCCCATCCGATACCGGTGAGAAGCGCTTGCTGGCTGGTGATTGGGAGCAGGATTTTACACAGCAAGATACCACTGCAGCGGTCCCGAAGGAATAGTTCCCGGTAATCAGTAAGTGTTCAGAAGGGACGTCGAGGGAGGATTTCCTGGGCAAGGGATGTCCAAAGTTTCCATGTGGAGCCTCGAGGAATCCTCCTACTCTGCCTGGCCCACAAGAAAACAAAAAAAAATAAATGCCTTGCCTTTCTTGGCCTCTTCCAGCATTGGATCCACTTCCCCCCCAGATTGGCCTGGCAGCAAAGCCACAGTGGCTTCCCCGTACAGACCTTGGGTTCAAATTGATGTCATGGGAGCCTGATCTGCATATTTGAAGAAGTGCACAGCTGAATTTTGTTTGATCTCATCAAAGTAAAGGACATTAGCACTGGGAAATGCCAAACCTTCCCATTTTGGGCACCCAGTATCAGCATCTAGCACTCCCAGGTCAGGAAACTCCAGTATATGGCTCCCTATATTCAGCACCAATTATATGTTGCAGCCACATCCTCAACACAGCATACAGACAAACTGACAAGAGCTCTAAGGTTCAGATTCCCTGTAGGCTTATTTGAAGAATTATGAATGCAGGATTTTGTGAATCAACAGTGATGATGATTACACAAATATGAATAAGGTTTAGCATTTCCCAATGACACTTACTGGACGACCCCACTACCTAGTAGCAGGTTTCATCAGAACACAAGAAATAAAAGCAAGAATAAGCCATTCGGCCCTTTGAGTCTGCTCCGCCTTCCAATACAATGTGGCTGATCTTCTACCTCAACTGCACCTTAACACACTATCTCCATCTCCCTTAATTCCCTTAGTACCCAAAATTCTATTGATCTCTGTCTTGAATGTACTCAGTGACTGAGCATCCACAGCTCTTGGGGGTAGAGTGTTCCAAAGATTTACCACCCTTTGAATGAAAAGAGCAGGTTAAAATTACAACCCTCAGGGAAGCAGTGGGATTGGAGAGTTAAGTTGGTGCAGTCATTTTAATGCACAGTTTCTGCCAGGTGGGCAGGATTAAAATCAGCCCTTATTTATTCTGTGGTGATTGATAAAACAATTAAAGTATTTAAACAGCTGTAGGATTTGGTTCGATTCTGGTACAATCTTTTGCTTCTTCCTTGCAGTTCATTTGAGGAAGACTACGAATCAGATGAGTTATCCACTGGCCCAGAACTCAGCAACAAGATGGACAAACTTGTCATTTCTGACCTTTCGACATAAATTCAAAGCTAGCTCAGCTGCTGGACAGTCAGGGTGACCAGTAGATACCAACTTTAAGGACTGACCACTGCCCGGTCAGACATGTAGAGAAAAGAAATTGTTTATATCTTTTTTGTTTGTTTTTTTCTTGTTGAAGAGATTATGCTAGATTTTATATCAGAACAAAAGAAGTACATGCTTACCGTGTGCAATGGACTTTATTCAAGATCAAAAAATGCTGTCTGTTTGTGCAATATGTCTTAAAATGCAGTGTTATGTATATGGATTTCTACTAGCTACCCATTGCTGCATTTGTTCCTGTTTAGTTATTGCTTGCTTTTCTTTCCTCTCCTTGTTCACATTTCAGGGTCACCTTCTTTCCAGTATGAACCACCCTTTATCAAGGCTTGGTAGAGTTCCTTTCCTCCTATCAGTAGTCACATGCTGTGATTCTGTTTTTTTAATTTGTTCTCACTATCCAAATACAGTTGTAGCTGAAAGGGCTGAGAAGCCTGACTTCAAGGCCCAGCTGGATAAAATGATGTGCGAGTTGCCCATTACAACCAACAACAATACAACTTGCATTTCTATAGTTCCTTTAATGTAGTAAAACATCCCCAAAGCACTTGCTCCATAGCTCTGTCAATTGTAATGAAATGCATAGAATCCCACAGAATCAGACCAGCGTGAGCTGTGATATAGCTGGCCTAAAGGAGATAGCTAATTTTCCATTTTCCTTACATGTACAATATATATTAGTTTGTGGGAGTTTCTACAAACTGGAAAATGCATTTTTTCTTTAAGAGCCATTCATAAAATGGCCCAGTCAGTTCAGTTCACAAGCACCCCCAAGAAACCTTTCTGAACCTGCACCTTTGGCCCTTGTGGGCACCTGTACTTGCTTTCACTTGCTAATAGTCCATTCAAATATTTACCTGATATTGATCCGTTGACTCTGCACTTTTGATGCACTCCAATTGCTGCTACTGCAAGGATCCATTCTTTAATCCAACACTGGTTTCATGTAGTTTAGATGCAGATTAAATAATATTTACCAACTGAGGAGTTCCTTTTTGCTAACCATGAAAGTACTTTTCATTTTCCAGTTGCATATTACAACAAAAGCAACAGTGGCCCAGGTCAGTGCCAAATACACAATTTCACACAGGAGATGCAAAATGCAAAAAAAAATTGATCACCTATTTCCTCCATTTTGTGGCATTAACAATCCACTTCAGTCATCAATAAAGTCTGTAATTATTACTTTCCTGCAATGGGTCTTAAAAACCATTTGAAAACTACCCTCTATCGACCCTAACAAAAAGGTTAGGTTATTGAACAGGAATCTTACCCCTTCAGAGACCAAAGTCCTTAAATTGTAAAAGCAAATAGAATTCCCGGTCGCAGAATGTAGAAACTTAATTTAGCACCAGCATGAAAACTTATGACGGTGCCTTCTGTTTCTGAATGTTAAAGGAAATCTGTAAATAAAGCAAATTTCAGGTCACTAATATTAAACAGTTAATACAGAAGACCGTACAGGTTATCAATATTAAACATTTAATACAGGGAAGCGCATAGTAATCGTTCAATCAATACAATTCACTTTTATTCCAACCTCCCTATTTTGATAACATCAACTAAGCTATCATAACCTTCTTTGCAGGTTCATTCAGAATGTTGTGCAACATCTAGTCAATTCTCTGTTTCACTGATAAGGTGGTTGTTTCTGTTCTTCTGCATTTTTCCACTTGCTATTCTATTCAAATTTCCACCTGATATTGAGCCATTGAGTCTGCGCTTTTGATGCACTTCAATTGCTGCTACTGTAGGGATCCATTCTTTCACTGAACAACCAAAGTGCTCACAACTCCCAACAATCGCAGAATTTCTCAACTTTCAACGGGAAATCTTTTTGGTGTTGCACTTTGGAGATTTTGTTTGCAGCCCATGATGTACTCCAGTGTCGGGCATCTCTCTGTTTCAATAAATGACAATGGAGAAAGAAGCAACTTGACTTCACAATACCAAATTGAGAAAGACATTTTGATTTTCAAATGGTATTTTCACAATATGCAGACAAGAATATAAATACTGATTGAAGGCTATGGCATTATGTTATTAGATATTAATTAATTCTAGCCCCAAATTTTCTCTTTTCTGTCATATATAAAAAATGTTGTGCAATGAAGAGAGACCTAAAATTAGGAAGCTGTCTACTTAAAAATTACATAAATATCAATATGAAGTAACAGAATTAGTTTAACATTGTGTCTAACTTGTATTTTTTTAAATTAAATTCCTATTTGCTTTTTGTTCTCCCTACTCCACTCTCAAACTTCAATCAATATCTACACTGCAATGCTTCCTGATCCTTGATAAGGTCAGTAAAAGAAAAGAACTGAAAATGCTGGAAGTATATAACAGGTCCATCAGAATCAACCTATTAATGTCCTATTTGTGATTGAATCTTTTTTGCTTCCCCCACCACAAACATTTTTTCTCTACTAAAGGCTTCCTTATTGTTCAGCTTTGAGGACTATTCATAGAAATCATAGAATGGTTACAGCACAAAAGGAGGCCAATTGGCCCATCATGTTTGGTGCCAGCTCTCTGCAAGAGCAGCACACCTAGTCCCACTCCCTCGCCTTTACCCCATAGACCTGCACATTTTTTCTCCAGATAATTATCCAATACCCTTTTGAAAGGCATGATTGAATCTACCTCCACCACACTCTTAGGCAGTGCATTCAGATCCTAACCACCCACGGCGGAAAAAAGTTTTTCTTCATGTTGCCTTTGATTCTTTTGCCTTTCACCTTAAATGGTGTCCTCTGGTACTTGACCCTTCTGCCAATGGGAACAGTTTCTCCCTATCTGCTCTGTCCAGACCCCTCATGATTTTGAACACCTCTATCAAATCTCTCAATCATCTCTTCTCCAAGGAGAACAGCCCCAGCTTCTCCAATCAATCCACGTAACTGAAGTTCCTCATTCCTGGAACCATTCTAATGAATCTTTTCTGCATCATCTCTAATATCTTCACATCCTTCCTAAAGTGTGGTGCCCAGAATTGGACACAATCCTCCAGTTGAGGCCAGACCAGTGTTTTATAAAGGTTTGCCATAACTTCCTGCTTCTGTATTCTATTTATAAAGCACAGGATCTAAAATGCCTCATTAACCGCTTTCTCAACCTGCCCTGCCACCTTCAACGATTATGCACATATACTCCCAGGTCCCTCTGTTCCTGCACCTTCTTTAGAATTGTATCCTTTATTTTATATTGCACCTCCTCATTCTTCCTCCTAAAATGTATTACTTCGCACGTCTCTGCATTAAATTTTATCTATCACTTGTCCTCCTGAAGTCCGTCAATATCCTCCTCACAGTTCATAGTACTACCAAGTTTTATATTATCTGCAAATTTTGAAATTTGTCTATTCATACTTACTCTTGACTAACCCGGCAAAACCTTCTCCCCACTCTCCAGGCCATTTTACCCTCCCTCTGCCTGAACATTATTCAAGGCAATTTTTTATGAGACTGCAGTGCTCTTATATTGTTGCTGTCTAGACGTTGTTCCTGTTCTGAATATACAAATGTTCTCCACCTACAGGGGATCACTCAATGCAAAACAATTATGCCAATTTTAACTTATAGAGGTAGATTTCCAATGATTTGGTTGGAGATAAATATCATGCAGTGTCCATAAATGGACAGCTGGTCTGCAATGCCAGTTTTATGCCCAAAGTTGAAATTGTTCCCCATAATATTTATTTTGCTCCATCTTAAAAAAAAACCTTTTCTTGTCACAACTTAAATAAACTTCAGAGAGATTGCATTATGAACATGGTGACTAATATAGTATTTTTAGATGGTGACTAATGCAATATTTTTAAAATTAATAAAGGCACAATGCACTTTTTTATTGAAAGGTCCTGCCTGAATAGGAGAACAAAAGAAGCTATTGTCAGGAATCACTACCCACCACCCCCACCCTCACCCTGAGCTATATGAAAACTACAACAGTGATTCAAAGGGGGAATCAAACTTTTCTTTACCCTAAAATTTGTTCTATCCAGGCCTGGCAGAAGACTTAATGCCAATGTAACCACATACAACCACAATTAATTATTTTCTGTCTGTGTATTTATCAATTGAAATTAAGTATTACACAATTCTGAAGTGGAGCATTACCTCACACTGTAACCTTGATCAAGCACTAAAACCCAATCTCAAAAGAGCAACTCTTGTATTACCCAATGTGCCATCTCCATTTCCTACACAGTTTGCCCTTATGGTCTAGTTGCCAAATCTGTGCATGTTTTATAAAGAAAAGGGCATTTTGTGATACGCCAGTGTCCAAACACATTTTAGTTAAAGCAGCTGGCTTATGTCTCATGTTGGACCCTTCACTTGGTGTATAAACAGAGGAAGATGTGATTGCTGCATCTGCTAGATTAAAAAAAAGGTTTGTGCTGTGGCAGATTTAATCTCTGTTGCAGCTGACAGGCAGGCACGTCAAGGTTTTCCACATAGGCTATTTCAGGATTTCAACCCAGTAAAATCTCCCTGAGAAATTCCTTTGAGGCAAATTCATGGCATCCATCGGGTTGGATTTTAAACTAAGTTGCAGAAGTAGAAGGGCCCTTTCCAGTTTAAATGAAAATATTTCTTTTGCATACATAGTTTATTATTTACATGTTTTCTCTGTCTCTTACCTAGGTAGAACGGAAATATTTTGGTAGAGGGTTGTGAGTAGTTTAATCCAGTAGGTTTTTGCTGTTTGTGTGGTCCAATTTATTGTTTCACCTACCAAGACTTTACTTCTATGTATTGTCAATAAACAGAATTACCTGGGAATTTCCATTCAGACTATGATGCGAAAGCATAACTGGCTGCCAAAGTATGGTGCCAACATTAACATTTAGTGGATTACTTATCTTCTTCTTCTTCTTTGGCCTCCTTGTCTCGAGAGACAATGGGTAAGTGCCTGGAGGTGGTCAGTGGTGTGTGGAGCAGCGCCTGGAGTGGCTATAGAGGCCAATTCTAGAGTGACAGACTCTTCCACAGGTGCTGCAGATAAAATTGGTTGTCGGGGCTGTTGCACAGTTGGCTCTCTCCTTGCGCTTCTGTCTTTTTTCCTGCCAACTGCTAAGTCTCTTCGACTCGCCACGCTTTAGCCCCGCCTTTATGGTTGCCCGCCAGCTCTGGCGATCGCTTATAGGCTATAGGAAATCACAATATTTGTAGCAATACTGCAATTCAAAATAGTTGAGAGCAGTATTGTAGATGGTTGCACGAAGGTTACAGTGGGATGCATTTTAGTCAAAGACCACAAATGTTCAGCTCAACTTCCAGAAATTATTCCAATTCCAGTAATTCCAATCAGCTATTAATATCTGGAGTGGGGTGTAACTTTCTGTATGTGTACCGTACTGTGCACTGGCATGTTTTGGAATTCCAAAAATAACGCAGTTTCTTTTGTTAAAAAATGCTGTGCTCATTTCTTTTCGTATGTTAGTTTGGTAAAATGCATAATCCAGGTACAGGTAATTTTACAAAGAAGAAAACGCTGATAATTTCAGTTGCAGAATGGATCCCCATCAAAACAAATTTGGTCCTATGTCAATATAACCTACTGGTAATCAAGAAGGGGTAGAGGAATATAGTGACTAGTGGTTCACTGAGAAGCAAGTGCTTGAGTAACACTGTACCCAAGAGCAGAGATATGGGTTATCTTTTAACAAATCCTTTCAAAAATATTAAATCACTGACACTTTAATTCTAACGGATTCAATGACATCCAGTGGAACGTCACAACCGTTGTCCCCTTGAAACTGGGAATTACATGCAAATATATTCCTAGAGATTGGAAGCTCTGATTTATATCAAGAATTGCACAGGATATGGCAGTTCCCTGCATCTGAGGCTGAAGCCAGGGTTAAATGGATGCTTGTTGGCCTTTGGAGATTATTTACATAGAACTTTCCATCAGTATATTAAATGGGGGAAGGGTAAAGACCATGATAATGTAGAACATGTATAGCTCTTGATAAGAATGGATTTGATGGACTGAAGGACACTTTACTGTTGCATGTTTTCTCCTTTGTACCACAGGTTTTGTGTTTATTTCCACATATATGGACTAACTTACTGCATGTAAGCTTCTAACTTCCTTTCTCACACATGCAGGATAAACTATGAGCATGCTGCAATCCAAATTCTACCTTTATTAAATAATAATGCCTTGCAAGCCAAAAAATTCCAACTTGTGAAACCCACAATTATATTTGAAGCCACCAAGATGGTGGTAGAATTTGAACCTCTGACCCTCAATTGATCCCGGGGATACTAGCATGCAAAAACTTAATGCTTCGGAATGAACTACCTCACTCCGCTGTCTTAACATTTTTAAAATAAGGAGGTTAATACCTCTGCTAAAATAACAGAGAGGAATTTCAGACAACTACATTAAGCATTTATTCTGGGTAATTTCAGGGCCTCTGTCTTTGAAATAAAGAAGTAATAGATTTCTGGGAGTGATTACAGTGCAGTAATCTGGTCAAGGGGAATCAGTTGGAATCAGAAACGCCCAAAGCAAATCTTGAGTGATCTCTATGTCACTTGAATCCCAAAATGTGATTAAAGCTTGAAAATTAAATCAGGGAATCTTTCTTTTTGAATAGGTTCTGTGAACATCGTGAGTGTTTTTATTTAGCTTAGCAATTCATTTTGGGTGACAGCAGCTTGCAGTGGAGAAACCAATGACCAGTGCACACCACACAATTGATGGATGATGACATCTACAGTGAAGAATAAATAACTGTGACATAATCATAGTAGGGTTATTGAGATCTAAGGAATTAATTATCAGAGAGAAGGAGTATACTGTACAGTCACCGCTCAGGTTCAAACAGAACTACGACTGATAAGACAAAAATCTCCTCTAAATATCAGCTGCAAGGGTCTTATTTTAAATAATTTTGGGCAGTTCCTAATTGGTTGGCATCTACAGCACAATCTCTCGACAAATTGGTGGTTATAAAGGTGTCTAGGAACTGGAAGAATTCACGTTAATGTTCCAACGTTGGTAATTAACTACTGTGTATTTGGCCGAGTAGTACCAGAGGTGGAAAGGTTTTTCATTTTCCAGCATTGGGATGCCTTTTGTTCATAAGCACAAAAACTCATCAAAATTAATTTTTAAAATTATTAGGAAATAATATACCCGCTATATACTGTATATATAACATTGGAGGCATTGGTGCAAAAAATGCTGTTATTATAAAATTGCAGTATACTATTGGCTTGGCAATGTTAAGACAACTACTGCATTTTTGTAACAACGAAAAATGTATTCTTCTGTGTACTGGGTGTAGCAAAATTATGAACACATTTACAATTGCTATCCATATTAGACAAAGGAAATCTCTCTTCCATGTGGGCAGTTCACAGCCGTTCGCCATAATTACATTGCCTTTCATGACTAAACATTAGCAGGTAAAATTATATTTAAAAAAATTATTTGAAGAAACTTAAAAATCTTTTTGTTAAAAAGTCACAAGAACCAATATTATAATGCATGAAGCTGGAAAGTGAGAGAAACAGTTCAGTGCCTTGCATAAAAAGGATGATTTGTTTTGTTCTGTTATCCAGAATATGTTTAAGTGCTGGTCTTTCTGCAGAGTAAGTGAGTGATGATGGTTTTAGTTGTGTGCTATCAGGGCTTGATCGTTATTCCAATGTCACTTATTAAAAACTTGTCTGTTTGAAGTGAATTGCAAGCAGTGTGATAATTTTCAATTAGATCCCAAATCAAATGGTCTTAAAATATAAAATGTGTAATATAACATTAGTACCTTTACCTAGTTGTGAAAAATCCTCAAAATATGAATGTGATAATCATGTTATTCAGAAGGTGTCTTTTCAAATTTTCACCATTGTGACTGAGAATCAAGCACATGATATCATAGATGAGATGTGCAGATATTTTTCCATGGATGAGTAACAATAAAAATTAGCACGGTTTTATGTGTGCTTAATTAAAATCAGCAAAACACATTTTTTTTCCTCTCTTCATCCGCAGTGAGGTGGAGTGACCACCAGTCGATGCAGGGTATGAACCACACCAGTACACTGAAAGTTTGATTCTTATTTGGCATAGTGTCCTGTATAGATGTAGAATGAATATTTCACCTTTGGATTGTGATCTTGAACAAGACTGGCTAAAGCATAATTACCAACATATTTAAACAGACCTCTTTTTTTTCTGTCTTCAGTCAGATACCCATTAAGCAAAGCTGTTTCCCCTGAAGATTTGTCCTTTGAACTCTGCATAGCAATAAATTGTGCCTTCCTGAGCCCACTGTCCTGGGGTTTCATTTTAGCCCTCCCCAGTTCAGAGAGGTCAGAAGCAGCAATCGCAGTATCCCGCCAAAGCAACAAAAGATTTACAACTCCAAGAACAACTTATTTTCCTTTTGATTACCAGTTATGTAGCACCTTGAACTGACAGCTTTCTTGGATTGGGCTTGGATTATATTTTCTAAAGTAAACATATTTGGGAGTTTTGGTTACACTAATACTGGTAGTGATGTGGGCCTGGACTGTATTCAATGATGCTATACTGTAAATGTTAGCTGAAACAAGATTACATCCTATAACTCCTCTTTTTGTCGCAGGAGATTTTTGAAGATCCTTATTTTCCTTCCAGTGTGCAATTAAAATTCCAAGAGGAAGTGTAGTTTTGTTTATTTCTTCTAACAATATATCTTATACTTGCACAAAATTCATGTTTAGTCAGACCACAACCAGGATGCTCGAACCACTTGAGACATTTTTTTTTTATATAGGAGGAAAGCCACATAGCCAAATATGAAATTCAGATTCATCACTTTTTAAAAGTAAGGTACCACTTTGCACTGAATCGAAATTTCTCCCTTTTTCATCTAGCTCTGTTTCTTGTTTGCTCCCACTGATTTGCACCATTAATCAGTTCAGACCGTACCTCTCAACTTTCATTTTAAGTGGGACGTTCCAACATTAAAGACTGTTTCTGAAGAAAGCGGCAGTGGCAATGCAAGGCTCCAAGCTGACAAAATTGGCCAGCTTGGTAAGTCTGCAAAAAAAATGGTTCCACTGTCTGCCAAGTCTGCCCTTTTAACACACTGCAGTTTGAGAGATATGGTTCAAACTAATTTGAAAACCTACATCTGTATCCTTCTTTCTATCACACAGTCTGTGAACCTCTGTAAAATGTACAAATATGATACATTTCTGCAACTGCTATTTCTTTCTTGTTAAAACTAAATAATTTTTTGAAACTGTGCCTTATTTATAACAATGTTCTAGATAATTAATGTATACGTGTGTAGAAGAACTTAGTTATCTCTGTAAGTAATGTAAAAAAAAGGTCAGCCAAAAAGTGTGAAATTTGTTTTGTCCATTCTGCGTGGTTTGCCAATATAGAAACCTCAGCATTAGAATATCTGTAAATTTATACACCACCTTCCCTTATTAGGGTTTTCTTTTTATAAAAAAAAGCAAAGGAAAGTGACTTCAGAGTTTGAGATTGAGATTAATATTCAATTTATTCTGAATGGTGAACTGGACAGATTTATATATTAAATATGAAAAGCTCCAGCGTTGTTGAGTAACAATTTTTCCAGTGTTGATTATTTATAGCAATAGGTCTTCTGTTTTTTATTGTTAAAAACACACTCGTTATTCAGATGTGACACAACCCGTACCAAATGACTGAAGATTTGAGATGAAAAACTGCCATTTTTTTCCACAGTACTTCGAGCTCTATGCAAACACATCGGGGACATCTATAAAAAGTGTGAGCTACTGTATAGCAACTTAAAAACTGCTCAAAGTTTTTAAAGTATTATAACTGTTAATGATAAAAAGCAGTATAGAAATGTTCTAAATGAAAACTGTGTTTGTTGTTATGATGTGCTTTTTTGATTGCTGAAAATAATTACGTGGTGTGAAATATGCTGGTTGCTTGTGTTAGCATGGCTTTACATTCGCTGAATTTGCTTTGGAATTTTGAAATTAAATAAAGACTTTTAAAGAAGTTATAAGCTTTTTCTTAATTTAGGACCATTTTTTTCCCAATTTTCCCATCTCATCTCCCAAATTTCTGCATTCAACTGCAGAAGGCATCACAGCTGAGCTATATCCTGCCTTCACACAAAACTTTCCAGCAGACAAATATTAGGTGATGATGATGCCAATTTCCTGTCCCGAGCTTGAAGCACAGAGACCAATTGCAGCAACCCCACTGGCGTCCTAGCCAAGATCAGCTAAAACAAGCCTGGGATCTTCAGGTCTGTATGGCTGAGTATAACACTGGACAGTGCCACTGACCACTTGAGTTTTGTTTATTCAGTAATGTAATTGCCTTAACCTCAACCATGGAAGAGGTGTTCCCATACTCAAAAAAAAATTCAAAATTAGTCCTCTTAGGCTCAGTTTATTTGTATCAGTTTTAACCACATTTCTCAGGTCAAAAACTTTTCTGGATCACATTAGGGTGCAACCTAACTCCTTATGTTGTTGCACAGTATGTCTGAATCCAAAGAGAATTCAAATTAGGCCATTTTGAATCTCTGAGATGCTAAATTGTGTTGATACAACAATTGTGACAATTTCAGCTCTACTGGTGTAGCTTTTTTCATTTTTCTTGAGCGTAATAAAAGGTCTTAAGGCACTTCACTGGTGAATTATAGAATAAAATTTTACACCAAGCCACATAAGAAAATATTAGGCCAGATGAGCAAAAGCTTAGTCAAGGATGTCGGTTTTAAGGAGGGTCTAAAAGGAGGAAAGAGAGGTGGAGAGGTTTAGGGAGGGGCTTTCAGAGACTAGAGTCTTGGCAGCTGAAGGCACGGCTGTCAATGGTAAAGCGACTAAAATCGGGAATTTTCAAGAGGCCAGAATGGCAGAGCACAAATATCTCGGATGGCTGTGGGCTGGAGGAGATTACAAAGAATGGAGCGGGATGGCGGAATTTGAAAACAAGATGAGAATTTCAAAATTGAGCTAGTGCTTGACCAGGAGGCAAATGTGGATCAGTGAGCACAGGGGAAATGGATGAATGAGTTAAGACATGGACAGCAGAGTTTTGAATGACCTCAAGATTGCAGAGGATAGAACGTGGGAGACCAGGCAGAAGTGCATTGGAATAATCAAGCCTAGAGATAACAAAGGCACGGATGAGCGTTTCAGCAGCTGATAAGCTGAGGCAAGGGTGGAGTCAGGTGATGTTATGGAGGTGGAAATAGGTGGTCTTAGTAATGGTGCAGATGAGTGGTAGGGAGCTCATCTCTGGGCCAAATATAGCACCAAGGTTGTAAACTGTTTGGTTCAGCCTTAGACAATTGCTAGGGGAGAGATGTAGTTGGTGCAAGGATACAGAATTTGTGATGGGGACCAAAATCTATGGCTTCTGTCCTCCCAATATTTAGTTGGAGGAAATTTCTGCTCATCCAGTACTGGTTGGAGAGAGGTGGTGGTGAGGTAGAGCTGGGTATTGTCAATGTAGAGGTGAAAACTGACACCGTGTTTTACGATGATGGCACAGAGGGGAAGCATGCAGATGAGAAAAAGAAGCGGACCAAGGATAATTCCTTGGGGGACACCAGAGGTAACGGTGTGGGAATGAGAAGAGAAGCCATTGATGGCGTTTCTCTGACTATGACTGGATATATAAGAATGAAACCAGGCGAGTGCAGTTCCACCCAACTGGATGGCAGTGGAGAGGTGTTGGAGCAGAATTTCATGTTCAACCTTGTCAATGACTGCAGACAGGTCAAGTAGGATGAGGAGGGATAATTTACCCTTGTCACAGTAAACAAGGATGTAATTTGTGATTTTGGCAAGATCCATTTCGGTATTGTAAGGGGGGGCTGGAGTGGAAACCCAATTGGAGGGATTCAAACAAGAAGAAATATTATGAGCTAAGATGGGAGCCAGGAAGTGAAGCGGAGTAGTCAATAGTTTTGTAGGAGTAGGCTCTAGAGAGCAAGAGGTGGATCTTATTGATAAGATGAGCGTGGAGAGGGCATGAAGAAGGATAGGTGAGAAACTATACAAAAATTCTCCATGATGAGAATCTAGTTGCAGTATTTTCTCACCTTGTCCTTCCTTTGATCTCTGTGTCCCATCCAACACCGTCCTTGGTAAGAAAAGGCGGAAGTAGTTTTCTTCCAATCACACTCTGAAGCTGGTTTCCAAGAGTTGCCCTGACAACTGAGACTCTGATTTTTCTCTCTGATTAGGAGAGAATTGGCCTCACCTCAGCACTGAGCCATTACAAGAGGAATGAGATCAAGAACACAGGAGAGTGAACAAGCAGGTGGAATTCCAGTCTGATCTCTTGAGACAAATTTTATTATTGAGATGCCGGTCCCGAGGCACGCCGGGGCAGGAGTGGCCAGCTGCACGTGATTCAGCAGCAGCTAGCCAATTAAGCCTAATAAGCCGTGACACCTGTCCTATTGTGTGGTTGGTGTCGGCCCAGAGGCAGGAAATACAGTGTCAGGTGATGTCTCGTTAGGTGTTGGCACCATTTTTAAAGGGCCCTGAAGCGATGGCTGGGAGAAGACCCTGGGCAGCCCCACGCTTACCTCCAGGTGCTTTTGCAGGTTGCAAGAGAGCAGAAAGACACATTGATCCCGACGGACTGGAGAAGGAAATGGAAGGGAGGGAGGAACTCAAAAAAATTACAATCACCATGGAAGTGGTACTGAGCTGCGGGCTGACAAGTACCCGGGTCCTGATGGATTTCATCCCAGGGTCCTAAAAAATTAGCTAGTGAGATAGTTGATGCGTTGGTTTTAATTTTCCAAAATTCCCTAGATTCTGGAAGGTTCCGTTAGATTGGAAAATAGCGAATGTAACTCTTTTATTCAAAAAGGGAGGGAGACAGAAAGCAGGAAACTACAGGCCAATTAGCTTAACATCTGTCTTAGGGAAAATGGTAGAAGCTATTATTAAAGACATTATAGCAGGGCACGTAGAAAAATTCAAGGTAATCAGGCAGAGTCAACATGGTTTTGTGAAAGGGAAATCATGTTTAACCAGCTTATTGGAGTTTTTTGAAGAAGTAACATGTGCTGTGGATAATGGGGAACTGGTGGATGTATTGTACTTAGATTCCCAGAATGCAGTTGATAAGGTGCCACATCAAAAGTTTTTGCGAAAAATAAAAGCTCATGGTGTAGAGGGTAACATATTGGCATGGATAGAAGATTGGCTAGCTAACAGGAAACAGAGAGTAGGCATAAATGGGTGATTTTCTGGTTGGCAAGATGTAATGAGTGGTGTGCCACAGGGATTAGTGCTGGGGGCCTCAACATTTTACCATTTATGTAAACGACTTGGATGAAGGGACCGGAGGTATGGTTGCTAAATTTGCTGATGACACAAAGATAGGTAGGAAAGCAAGTTGTGAAGAGGACATAAGGAGGTTACAAAGGGATATGGATAGGTTAAGTGAGTGGGCAAAGATCTGGCAAATGGAGTATAATGTGGGAAAATATGAAATTGTCCATTTTGGCAGGAAGAATAAAAAAAAGAAGCGTATTATCCAAACGGCCAGAGATTGCAGAGCTCTGAGATGCAGAGGGATATGGGTGTCTTAGTGCAGGAATCACAAAAGGTTAGTATGCAGGTTCAGCAAGTAATTAAGAAAGCTAATAGAATGTTATTGTTTATTGTGAGGGGAATTGAAGACAAAAGTGGAGAGGTTATGCTTCAATTATAGAGGGCATTGGTCAGACCACATCTGGAGTATTGTGTACAGTACTGGTCTCCTTATTTAAGGAAGGATGTAAATGTGTTGGAGGCAGTTCAGAGAAGGTTTACTAGACTAATAATTGAGATGGGTGGGTTAACTTATGATAAAAGGTTGGACAGGCTAGGCTTGTATCTGCTGGAATTTAGGAGAGTAAGAGGCGACTTGATTGAAACATACAAGATCCTGAGGGGTATTGACAGGGTGGATGTGGAAAGGATGTTTCCACTTGTGGGAAAATCTAGAACTAGGGGTCACAATTTAAAAATAAGTGGTCGCCCATTTAAGACAGAGATGAGGAGAAATGTTTTCTCTCAGAGGGTCGTGAGTCTTTGGAACTCTCTTCTTCAAAAAGCAATGGAAGCAGAGTTTTTAAACATTATTAAGGCAGAGGTAGATAGATTCTTGATAAGCAAGAGGGATAAGTTATCGGAGGTAGGCGGGAATGTGGAGTCAAAGCTACAATCAGATCAGCCATGATCTTATTGAGTGGCGGAGCAGGCTCAAGGGGCCTAATCCTGCTCCTAATTCATATGTTTGTAGGAGTCAAATCAAACAGGCCTAGCTCCAGATCACAGAGCAGATCAGCAACCTTGGGGTCAGGCCGCGAACATAGATTCAGTGCCACAAGCGGCTCCAAGACTTCATCCGGGCTGTGAAAGTGAGTAACTTTTAATGCTATCATCCTCTTGGGTCTTGCAACTGGCAAAGAGTGCATTGGGAGGAGAGGGCTCAACACCCCCCAGATGTGGGCAAAGGGTCTGGGATGCAAGCTGACGACTGCGGCATAGCGAGGTGGCCCTGAAAGGAGGCCCCCACAAATAGTGCAATCCTGCAAGGTTCCTGGAAAGGGGACCAATGCAGGAGGCATCTGTGTGGCCCTGTCAGTGACAGCTGGACTGCCAGTAGGCTTTGTGCTGGAATTGATGTCACTGGGGGACCATCAGCTCCCTTCCCCTCTGCAGGAGAATATAGCACATAATCAGAGAGCACGGATCAAGAATGGTAGGTGGGCTCCCCATTCCGCATGTCATAATACCAATGGAGGAGGAGACCATGGAGCTGGCTGGACTGCAAGATGGCTGGAGAGGCAAGGGCACCTTCTCAAGACAGTGAGTAATGTTGCCATGGGGTACAAAGCTGCAAGTGCAGCGATGCAGCCATGCTAATCAACAGGAATCCAGTGTCCACAGGGGTCTACATCGTAGGGGTGTGTGCTATGGTGGGAAGGGAGGCCCTTGAGCCTTCCGTGTCTCTGTTCTCTCATGCAGGTCAAGCGGTGCCAAATCAGACAGGCTCCAAATCCGCAGAGGAGCCTGCCACCTCTGAGGGGGGAGGAAGGCGCCTCAGAGGGGCCATCGACATCTCATACTCCTGCACCCTCCACCAGCACAGATACACCTTGGTGGGCTTGCACTTGAGTTTAGATCTCGGCACAAAACCTGGTGAGCACAGCACACACACCCGAGCAGCTGACGGAGGCTGTGATAGCCCAGGCCTCTGACAGTGGTGGGACTGTGGGAGGTCAGGAAAATGCTGAGCCACAGGCTCATGACGTGCCTCTGGTATTGCAAGCATCAGGTACAAGATCAGCCATGATCTAGTTGAATGGTGGAGCAGGCTTGAGGGGCTGAATGGCCTACTGCTCCTATTTCCTGTGTTTCTATGTTTCCTATCATGACAAATGCTGCAGCTGCAGCGAGAGGTCCAGCAACATCTGGCAGAGATGCCAGAAGCAATGTGCTTAGCTCAAGCAATGGAGGAAGGAGGCCAGAATAGTTCAGGCACCAGGGACTGTGTCAAAATGTAGGCATCGTGGCAACTTCCCAGGAAGCCTGCATAGACTTGCAGGATCCGTTTACAGTGTTTGCAGACCAGTTGTACATTGAGGGAGTGAAAGCCTTTCCTGTTGATGAAGGCTGTTGGCTGGTGTTCTGCAGCTTCGATGGCCACGTAGGTGCAGTCAATGACAGCCTGCACGTAGGGGAATCCAGCGTTGGCCCCAAACTCAATGGCCCTCTCAGCTTCAGAGTTGGGATCCGTGCGGAAGTGCACATCGTCTTCGGCCCTCCTGAAAAGGGCATTGGGGATCTCCTTGATGCACCAATGGGCTGCTGACCTTGAGATCCCACACTTGTGCCCTGTGGATCCCTGGAATAATCAAGCGCATAGATGTTCAGTGCCATAGTGATCTTCAGGGACACTGGCATCAGATTCCCACCAAGTTCCCTGGGACATAGCTGATCCTGCATCATGGTACACAGGTCTGTGATGGCCTCCTTGGAGAGGTGGAGTCTTCATTGGCACTGCCTCTCGGACATCTGCAGGTAATTGAGCCTTGACCTGTAGGGCCTCTCTGGAGGATACCTCCTTCTGCCTAAGGCAGCTCCCTCTCTCTCTCCTCTGTGCCCTTCGCCAGCATCTGGAGGCCGCTGCTGAATCTTCTGTGGGCTCACAGGTTGTTGCGGTGCCAACAGGCGCCTGGTCCTCCCTCCTGCTCTGCTGCACCTCGTCTTCAACAGGGTCCCCGAAATCTGGATGAATAAGGCCCATGATAGGTTGCCTCTCTCCGAATGACAGTCCTTCCCTACCAGTGCCCCCCCTGCTTGTTGCCCCTACTTGTGAGCCTTGCCCTGGTGTCATTTACCTGTTAGCACCCCCCCCCCCCACCCACAGTTCAAACAACGTTCCCCTTACTCCTCCCTCTGTAACCAAGCCAGACACTCAATGGTTGCCGTCCCAATAATCTCCCCTAGCAGGCTGCCATGCTGTCCCGCCTCCATGTCGCCTCCTTGAAGGAGGCAAGCCTCTGAAGTCCCATGAGACACATGCGCCATTTATAAAATCCAATCCGGACCATAAAATCACTTTCAATTGGCATCTAAAGCATCTTAATTACCTACCTGTTGCCATCAGACCTCCACTCTCCATGTTTGCCACCATGAACAAAAATGGGATGGGATGTTACAATGATGGACTTCCTGTCCCATCCCTATTTTATGTCCCCCCAGCCTCCGTTCCCGTCCACTTTGTTACCTTAACATTCATCCCATTGTGTCAGTGTTTAAAGGCTTTACCACGCTATCCCATTTATTTTAAACATATGTACCATAACTAAATATATAATAGCAAGTATTTACAAATGGAAACTTTGATTTAAGTTTCTTTTTAACATGTTACATATCAGAGTTTTGGGCAGATCTGGGCAGATTTAGATCGTTATTGGATTCTGATGGTATTTTATACTGACAATATTCTTCTTGTTGAAATTATCAATAGTGTGAACCCTTCTCACAGGCAATCCTGATTTCTCTTAATGTCTCTAACTAAACACAGCACAAGTGCATTACAGTACCAAATGTAGGACAAAGTTCAAGATGAATCCAATTTCTACCAATATAAATGAGAAGAGCCTGTGATTCAAATCTGTTTACCAAAGAAGTATTAAACCATCTCTAGAGTTTTGTTTTTACTCTGAATTAACATTTTTCTGCAGTACTTTAACATTGCTGTAAAACATGGTGTAAACAAAGGCTCAAGATTACTGAAGATTATATAACAACTATGAACAATAATCATGAAAGAATTCACTGCCATCATCAACATGCAAACTAGACTAAATTGGATTGAATTCAAGGTCCATAGAAATGAAGAGCATCATATTGAACAGAAATTGTACTCCACTAATGCAATACCTGTCTGGGGGCCACTTATGGTGTCCACCGCACCCCCTTTACGCCTAGCTGTCAGCAGACATCTTGCATATATGCCTCTGGAGTTCCATTCATGATTTGTCCAGCTATGAGATTAACAGCACCGGAATTCCCTATCCTTGTCCAAAAAGAGAAGGTATTTGAGCAAATGGTGCTATGAGAGAGAACTATCCAGCACCAATAAAGTGGGTGGAAGAGCTCTATTAGAACTATTAATCCTAAAGCTTCTTCTTTCCCATGGGAAAGTGCCTCGCTTCACCAGGTAGCTCTTGATAATGGAACATTAAAGGGCCTCCTACTGTAAGAAAATAATGCTGCATTTCCATTTCCCATGACTGTGTGATACGGGCAGGATTATGTCCTGCCCCTGGAGACGGGAATAGAGGCGGCGAGGGCAAACAAAGTGGCAAGGTGTGGCATGCCCGATGTTGTCCTGGCCACCTGTCATTTTGCCTGGGTGGTGAAGACCAAGGACAGCCTTCCAGCCCCAGGCCAATTAATAGCCACTTAAGTGCAACCTCCCACCTGCTCCAATTTTGTGGAAGTTGGAGGGATCTGCAACCGAGTGAGGTACCACCAGGTGAGACCTGGCTGCCTCATAGCAGGCTCTGGGGGGTTGGGGTCCCTCCTTTGGGGGAAATCCATGTTCCCTGGAAGGCCCCCTAAAGCGATGGCTGCCCCCACAGCAAGACCACCCCACCCCATCCTCACCAACACTCCCCCCACCCCATCGCCGCAACCTGCCTGACTGGCCCCAACGACCCCGACCCCACTGACCTCTCCTGGGGTATTCTTCACTGCATCACTGCAGGGCCTTCTGCAATACCGGCAGTGGCCACCCCTCCCAATGGCACTGCTGGTATTGCAGAACTGGCAACCCTCCAGTTGGCTGGCAGCTCTGGAGGCAGGATCTTGTCCCTTAAAGGGACGGCGGGCAGTTAATTGGCTACCCACCGTTAAATTGCAACGGGGGTCCTACGGAGGGCCAAGACAGGTTCTCACCCTGCCTTATGGCCTTCCACCAGGACGCCCATTGCCGGAATATAATACAGCCTGTTTCAGCATTACAGGAACTTTCCCCTTAAGCAAGACACCAGTTGGGATTGTGGTCTGTGAGAAAATGGAATAAGAGTGTAATATTCAAACAATACTTTACATATGTTCTTTCACACATTCAGATGTATGTTAACAAGTCTTCAATGCTCTTAAAAATATCTCATGTGCTGTCACTGGCAAAATGTCCTACATTTACACTAGGTAACAATTGTGATTTACTTCCTTTGACTAAACATTCTGGTTGTACTAAGTAATCCAAATATTATTGCATAGTAGCAGTAATTTGGTTCATTTTCTTCACATTTTTGTCCATTTACATGAAGGGAACAAGGACAAACTAGAAATTTTCTACCATCCACCCTCTAAAACTGATTTCTCAGAGGTGCATGAAAGCACCCTAGGGGTGACGGTCTCTGAATTTCCCTTCCTGTGAAGAAATAAAATGGCTTCACCACAGTGCTTCTCCATAGCAACAGAAATGAGATTAGAAACTCTCTGTGATCGATTGCAGGCATGAACCCAATCTAATCTCTCTTTGTCACATAATTTTGAAGCTTCAACATGCTATTCTATTTATTTTAAATAACTATGCATTTTATACTACATTGTATGCAACTTTTTATTAAGTATAATTTGTTTTATTTTTTACATCGTATATATTGGAGTTTTTGGCACTGAACAGATTTAGATTAGGCCTCCCATGCCATTTCTTCAGTACTTTGATGATTTCTACCTTATATTTTAGAGACAGCTGACAGCAGTGCAAGTATAGGGCAGGTATCCATCTGTGTGTATGTGTTCACTGAATTGAAATCTCCCATGAGATATGGTCCTGCAGTTACAAATTAGGTATTAATAAACAATTATTCTTGGAGACAGGTATTTACTGTGAAATTTTGTTACTAGCTTACTGTTTAATGGAGTAATCAAGTTTTATGGTAATAAAACTCCTCATTTGCTAGATGCCTCAAAAAAGTGCTGTTGTTTTCACCTATAAAATTGAAAGTACAGCTAATGTTAACCATTAGTAAAAGCCTGTGCACTGCCCTGCCAACCCTGAGTTGACAGCAGCAGACTGTTGTCATAGCAACAAGAAAGCATTAGACAGATCCATCTCTGTCCTCTTCGGATTGGTCAAGCTCCCGGCTATGTAAACAAGAATTATCTGATTACACTCTCCAGGCATAAGCTACTGCTCCTGACATAAGCGGCATCCTTCGTCTCACACACAAACTGCATAAAGCTTTAAATAAATATTAAACAAACCAGAGTTTTTCAATGTTGTACAGATAGGTTTTATTTAACTGTTTAAAATTCAAACATGCATAATGCTTTAAGTAATCTGCCAGATAGGCAAAAACATTAGGGGCATTCTGGATGCTTTAATATGAGATTCAAGGTACAAGAACAATGTACTTTGATAGGTTAAATTACCTATTTTCAACCTTTACTCTTCTTATGCCTTTATTATCATTCTTGAGTTAAATTACACTTGAACAGAAACACAAAGAATATTTTGGATTTTATATGAAAAGAGGTAATTTTATACATTCTTTTTCTTTCCCTGATGGAAATTGAGACACACGAGTTGCTTAGCCTCTATTGCGTGCAGTGTCACATCAAGTGACATCACAACATCAGTGGACTGGTATTCCAACAATCATGATCTGACCTGGATTCAAACAAGTTCCTAGCGTAGAATAAGCAGGCTTATGTAATATCTGCTCATTGCTACAGGAGAGAATCATTAGCTGATTATGACTCAATTTGACATTGTACTACTGAGCACTAAAAATTCAGTAATTTTTACTTTACAGAAAAATGTAAACATCTACTATGCAGTTTAATGTGGATAATTATGATTCTCAAGGAATATCAATAATTTGTATAAATTTCCTACCTAATTCTGTAATTTGTTTAAAGAAAATCTTGATAGTTAAAATATATATTCTTTATAAATGAAGATGATTTTAAAAACAATTTATTTGGATCTTTACCCATTTCACTCTGCAAGTATACATTTGTAAAAGTAATAAAGCCCCTAAGGATGGATGAGATGGCTGGTAACTTACTGGTTTGTAGCTTCAATCAATTTCTAAATATGAGAGGTAAAAGAGGTGGGGGAGTGGCATTGCTAATCAGGGATAGTATCACAGCTGCAGAAAGGGAGGTCGTCGAGGAGGGTTTGTCGACTGAGTCATTATGGGTGGAAGTCAGAAACGGTAAAGGAGCAGTTACTTTATTGGGAGTTTTCTATAGACCCCCCAATAGCAACAGAGACACGGAGGAACAGATTGGGAGGCAGATTTTGGAAAGGTGCAGACGTAACAGGGTTGTTGTCATGGGTGACTTCAATTTCCCTAATATTGATTGGAACCTCCTTAGTGCAAATAGTTAGGATGGAGCAGTTTTTGTCAGGTGTGTCCAGGAAGGTTTCCTGACTCAATATGTAGATAGGCCGACTAGAGGGGAGGCTATGTTGGACTTGGTGCTTGGCAACGAACCAGGCCAGGTGGCAGATCTCTCGGTGGGAGAGCATTTCGGTGATAGTGATCACAACTCCCTGACCTTTACTATAGTCATGGAGAGGGACAGGAGCAGACGGGATGGGAAAATATTTAATTGGGGGAGGGGAAATTACAATGCTATTGGGCAGGAACTGGGGAGCATAAATTGGGAACAGTTGTTCTCAGGGAAATGCACGACAGAAATGTGGAGGTTGTTTAGGGAGCACTTGCTGCGACTGCTGGATAGGTTTGTCCCGATGAGGGAAGGAAGGGATGGTAGGGTGAAGGAACCTTGGATGACAAGAGATGTGGAACAGCTAGTCAAGAGGAAGAAGGAAGCATACTTAAGGTTGAGGAAGCAAGGATCAGACAGGGCTCTAGAGGGTTACAAGGTAGCCAGGAAGGAACTGAAGAATGGACTTAGGAGAGCTAGAAGGGGACATGAAAAAGTCTTGGCGGGTAGGATTAAGGAAAATCCCAAGGCGTTCTACACTTATGTGAGGAACAAGAGGATGGCCAGAGTGAGGGTAGGGCCGATCAGGGATAGTGGAAGGAACTTGTGCCTGGAGTCGGAGGAGGTAGGGGAGGTCCTAAATGAATACTTTGCTTCAGTATTCACTAGTGAGAGGGACCTGGTCGTTTGTGAGGACAGCGTGGAACAGGCTGATATGCTTGAACAGGTTGATGTTCAGAGGGAGGATGTGCTGGAAATTTTGAAAGACATGAGGACAGATAAGACCCCGGGGCCAGATGGGATATACCCAAGGATATTACGGGAAGCGAGGGAAGAGATTGCCGCGCCTTTGGCGATGATCTTTGCGTCCTCACTGTCCACTGGAGTAGTACCAGATGATTGGAGGGTAGCAAATGTTATTCCCTTGTTCAAGAAAGGGAATAGGGATAACCCTGGGAATTATAGACCAGTCAGTCTTACATCGGTAGTGGGCAAATTATTGGAGAGGATTCTGAGAGACAGGATTTATGATTATTTGGAAAAGCATAGTTTGATTAGAGACAGTCAGCATGGCTTTGTGAGGGGCAGGTCATGCCTCACAAGCCTTATTGAATTCTTTGAAGATGTGACAAAACACGTTGATGAAGGAAGAGCAGTGGATATGGTGTATATGGATTTTAGCAAGGCATTTGATAAGGTTCCCCATGGTAGGCTCATTCAGAAAGTAAGGAGGCATGGGATACAGGGAAAGTTGGCTGTCTGGATACAGAATTGGCTGGCCCATAGAAGACAGAGGGTGGTAGTAGATGGAAAGTATTCAGCCTGGAGCTCGGTGACCAGTGGTGTTCCGCAGGGATCTGTTCTGGGACCTCTGCTCTTTGTGATTTTTATAAATGACTTGGATGAGGAAGTGGAAGGCTGGGTTAGCAAGTTTGCTGATGACACGAAGGTTGCTGGAGTTGTGGATAGTGTGGAAGGCTGTTGTAGGTTGCAACAGGACATTGACAGGATGCAGAGCTGGGCTGAGAAGTGGCAGATGGAGTTCAACCTGGAAAAGTGTGAAGTGATTCATTTTGGAAAGTTGAATTTGAATGCAGAATACAGGCTTAAAGACAGGATTCTTCGTAGTGTGGAGCAACAGAGGGATCTTGGGGTCTATGTCCATAGATCGCTCAAAGTTGCCACCCAAGTTGATAGGGTTGTTAAGAAAGCGTATGGTGTGTTGGCTTTCATTAACAGGGGGATTGAGTTTAAGAGCCGTGAGGTTCTGCTGCAGCTCTATAAAACCCTGGTTAGACCACACTTGGAATATTGTGTTCAGTTCTGGTCGCCTCATTATAGGAAGGATGTGGAAGCTTTAGAGAGGGTGCAGAGGAGAATTACCAGGATGCTGCCTGGACTGGAGGGCATGTCTTACGAAGAAAGGTTGAGGGAGCTAGGGCTTTTCCCATTGGAGCGAAGAAGGATGAGAGGTGACTTGATAAAGGGGTAGAAGATGATGAGAGGCATAGATAGAGTGGATAGCCAGAGACTTTTTCCCAGGGTGGAAAGGGCTATCACCAGGGGGCATAATTTTAAGGTGATTGGAGGAAGGTTTCGGGGAGATGTCAGAGGTAGGTTCTTTACACAGAGAGTGGTGGGTGCGTGGAATGCACTGCCAGTGGTGGTAGTAGAAGCAGATACATTAGGGACATTTAAGTGACTCTTGGATAGGTACATGGATGATAGTAGTATGAAGGGTATGTAGGTAGTTTGATCCTAGAGTAGGTTAAAGGTTCAGCACAACATCGTGGGCCGAAGGGCCTGTACTGTGCTGTACTGTTCTATGTTCTATTTGCTTAAAAATAACTCCCATTGCACCTGACTTTTGCCAATTGTGTTGTGAAGATGTAACCAGTTGGGGGTTTTACCAGGGAAGATACTACAATGCTTCAATGGAATTTCCATTATATTATTCCTTTTTGGATTTTTTTTTTGCTTCATTTTTCACAAACTCAAAAGTCACTTGGTTACTGCAAGCTGTTAATCTTTTTAATGTATCTTCAATTCTTTATAATGTGGGCAGCACCTTGAAAATCCCCGAAACAGGGATTCAGCTTTAAATTTCCAGGGCAAGAGTATTACTTGTTTTGCCACTGTGTCATTGTCCAAATAGAAATATTTAGGTCCATTGCTTGGTACAAAATTCAAACAGCTTTTCTAATTAAATGTTTGCTGCACAGTATGAATAATTATCTTCAGTTCCAAGTGCAATATCTTTGTTATGAAACACCTCAGTGTGGCAATATTACTGTTCTTTGTATTCAATAACAAATGTCATTAAATATATATCAAGTTACAGAGGTAAAATTTCATAATAGTTCATTAACTCATTAACACATGCTGTTGGTGGTTGAATTGGAACAATATATTAATCTTGGATGCTTTTACAGATTAAATGGAATAGGAATAGCCTGGGTAGCAATAGATCTAGTTAATGTGCAACACAAGTCAACATGTAGCAAACAGCAGTTTCATGTTTTGGGTCTGTCTTTGACAATCGCTTGATACAGAGGAGCACAGAAACAGGAGTAGGCCATTCACCTTCTCAAACCTCTTCTGCCATTCAATTAGATCATAGCTGATTCGTATCTTAACTTCATCTACCCGCCTTGGTTCTGTAACATATAAAATTCTTAGAAGGTTTGACAGGGTATATGCTGAGAAGCTGTTCCTCCTGGCTAAAGAGCCTAGAACTATGGGTCATACTCTCCGGATAAAAGGTCAGCTACTTAGGACTGAGATGTGGATAAATTTCTTCACTCAAGAGAGTTGGGTATCTCTGGAATTCTCTATCCCAGAGGGCTGTGGATGCTCAGTCATTGAGTATGTTCGAGACTGAGTCGATAGATTTTTGGGCAGTGATATGGGGATGGGGTGGGAAAGTGGTTTGGACGTAGAAGATAAACCATGATCTTATTGAATGTCAGAGAAGTTTTGATGGGCCACAATGGCCTACTCTTGTTCCTATTTCTTATGCTCATGCTTAATATTCTTGCCGAACAAAAATCTCAGTTTTGAAGTTTTCAACTGACCTAGCCTTACCAGATTTTTGGGGAGAGAGTTCCAGATTTCCACCAGCTTTTGTGCAAAGAAATGCTCCCTGACATCATTCCTGACTGGCCTAGCTCTAATTTTGAGGTTATTTCCACCCCCCCCCCCGCCGCCCCCCTTCTGCACTTCTCCAAAAGAGGGAATAATTTCTCTCTATCTACCCTATCAGATTCTTTAAAGTTTATAAGTCACCAGGACTAGATGAGATGCATCCAAGGATACTGAGGGAAGTAAGGGTGGAAATTGAGGAGCCACTGACCATAATCTTCCAATTTTCCTTAGATACTACAGGTGTGGTGCCAGAGGACTGGAGAATTGCAAATGTTATGCCCTTGTTCAAAAAAGGGTGTAAGGATAAGCTGAGCAACCACAGACCAGTCAGTTTAACCTCGGTGGTGGGAAAGCTTTTAGAAAAGATGATTCAGGATAAAATTCCAGTGCCAGTGCGATGCCAGGTACGTAGGCTGTACATCCGAACGACTGCAGGATTGTATCAAACAGCACGTCCATTCGACTGTTTGCAATATGCAGAGTACTGACCATATTCAACCAGCCTATACTTTTTTTTATTCGTTCATGGGATGTGGGCGTCGCTGGCTAGGCCAGCATTTATTGCCCATTCCTAATTGCCCTTGAGAAGGTGGCGGTGAGCTGCCTTCTTCAACCACTGCAGTCCTTGGGGTGTAGGTACACCCACAGTGCTGTTAGGAAGGGAGTTCCAGGATTTCGACCCAGCAACAGTGAAGGAGCGGTGATATAGTTCCAAGTCAGGATGGTGTGTGGCTTGGAGGGGAACTTGCAGGTGGTGGTGTTCCCATGCATCTGCTGTCCTTGTTCTTCTAGGTGGTAGAGGGCACAGGTTTGGGAGATGCTGTCGAAGGAGCCTTGGTGAGTTGCTGCAGTGCATCTTGTAGATGGTACACACTGCTGCCACTGTGCGTTGGTGGTGGATGGAGCATTAATCAAGTGGGCTGCTTTGTCCTGGATGGTGTTGAGCTTCTTGTTGCAAAACTCAGAAAATGATGTCTAACGTTAGATGTGATTCCATGATTGGACAGCACTTACTGAACAATCCCGAGTGTGCTAAGAATTACACTAACACCCAATTTAAGATTATCAGTCGTGCTCGCAAAGTGGCTCACTTACTCTAGCTAGAAGCTAGATATATTCATACGCAGGGACTTGTCCTCTGCAGGTAAAAGGAACATGTCCAGGCATTGCGGCTTTTTTGAATTAACCAAAAGTAAGGGACAATAGTTCCCTGGTGTTCCATGGCAATGCCTCGACCAATCAAAGTCAACTTGCCAACCAATCAACACCCCTTTTCTCATGCAGTATAAATTGTTTCTCCCTTTGTAATTTAGCATTCTTGCATGTGTCCTGATGAGTGCAAGATGAATAGCTTCAACAGCATGTCTGTTTTTCAGCAATTCTCAATTATAATACCCCAATTTCTAATTCCAACAAAGCACTAAATATTTTGATATTGGGTTTTAGACAGCTGGGGGAGGGGCTGAAAATATTGAGAAATAGAATTGTTTTGGGCTGTTTTTGTTAGAATAAAGGAAATTAAGAGGTAATTTGATAGAGATGTTTAAAATTAGAAAGGGAAGGGGCAGAGTAGATAGAAATAGACTGTTTCCAGTTACAGCGGAGTGGAGAACAAGGGTACATAGATCGAAGATTAAATGTAAGAAATTTAGGACAGAGAGTGGGATTTTTTTTTTAGACTTTGCATGTTGAGTCTCTGGAAGGCACGACCATTGATGCAGAGACCATGTCAATATTTAAGAATAAGTTAGAAAGGAAATAAAGGGTTCCAGGAACAGAGTAGGCACATAGGATTAGGAACATAGGAACAGAAATAGGCCATTCAGCCCCTCAAGCCTGTTCTGCCATTCATTGAGATCATGGCTGATCTGTACCTTAACTCCATCTACCTACCTTGTTTCCATATCCTTGTCTAACAAAAGTCTATCCATCTCAGATGTAAAACTATTAATTAAGTTATACTTACTACTTTTTGTGGGACAGAATTCCACATTTATATTACCCTTTGCAAGAAAAAGTGTTTCCTACTTCTCACCTGAATGTCCTGGCTCTAATGTTAATGTTACATCCCCTGGTCCTACACTCCCCCACCAGCAAAATAAGTTTCCATCTACCTGACTGATTCCTTTCAAAATCCTAAAACCTCAATCAAATCACCCCCTTAACTTCTAATATTCCAGGGAATACAAGCCTAATTTATTAAATCTCTCTTCATAATCTAACCATTTACAGCCCTGGTAACATTATGATTAGGGATTAGGACTGCTGCTCCTGTGGAGGAAAAACAAATCAGTTGGACTGAAAAGTCAGATTCTGTGTTGTAATTTCTATGTAATTCTATAATCCCAGGACATATGATGAATCTAATAATTTGATAGATATTTAAAGACATGATCTGCTGCTAACTAATTAGAATACTAGAATACTAGAATAATACAGCACAGAAGGAGGACATTTGGCCCATCGCATCTGCGCTGGTTCTTTCGAAGAGCAATCCAATTAGCCTCACTCTCTGGCTCTTTCCCATATCCTCATTCAAGTAATTATCCAATTCCCTTCAGAAAGCTATCATTGAATCTGTTTCTACCACCCTCTCAAGCAGTGTATTACAAATCCTAACTACTCATCATGCAAAATGGTTTTTCCTCATGTCACCTCTGGTCCTTTTGCCACTCACCTTAAATCTATGTCCTCTTGTTATCAACTCTTCAGCCGTTGGAAACATTTTTCCTTTATTTACTCTTATCAAACCTTTCATGATTTTAAACATGTCTATGAGATCTCTTCTTCGCCTTCTCTGCTCTAAGAAGAACAGCCCCAGCTTCTCCAGTCTGTCCACATAACAGTAATCCCATATCCTTGAAACCATTCTAGCAAATCTCTTCAAAACCCTCCTCAAAGCACATTAGTGAACCAGATGGGTTTTTATGACAATCAATGATAGTTTCATGGCATCATTACTGAGACTAGCTTTCAATTCCAGAAGTCATTAATATAAATCAAAAACAGCAGTGGTTCTTATACTGAATGCTGAGGAACAGCATTGTATGTCACCCTCCAGTCCCAAAACACCCATTCACCCCATTTTCATTCTTTAGCCAATTTTGTATCAATGTTGCGACTGCCCCTTTTATCCCATGAGCTTCAATTTTGCTAACAAGTCTATTATGTGGCAGTTTACCAAATGCCTTTTGAAAGTTCATATACACAACATGAACTGCACTGCCCTCATGCATCCTCTCTGTTAGCTCATTAAAAAAAATTAGTTAGTCAAAAGTGATTTATTCTTAGCAAATCTGTGCTGGTTTCCCTTTATTCATTCATACCTGACCAAATGGTTGTTAATTTTTTCCTGGATTATTGTTTCTAAAAGCTGTCTCACTACTGACGTTAAACTTACTGGCCTGTATTTGGCAGGTTTATACTGCTTTGAACAAGAGTGTAAACATTTGCAATCCTCCAGTCCTCTGGCACTACCCCTGCATTTAGGGAGGATTGGAAAATGGTGGCCAGCACCTCCGTAATTTCTATCCTTACCTCCCTCAGCAACCTAGGATGCATCCATCCAGACCATTTGCCTTATTCACTTTAAGTAGTCCCAGCCTTTCTAGGTAAGAAAGTAAGAAAATAAAAAATAGGAACAGGAGCAAGTCATTTGGCCCTTCGAGCCTGCTCTGCCATTCAATAACATTATGGCTGATCTTCTACCTCAGCTACATCTTCCCGCACTATCCCCATATTTCTTGATTCCATTAGTATCTAAGAGGTTACTCATCTTTGAATATTCTCAACAACTGAGCATCCACAGCTCTCTGCAGTAGAGAATTCCAAAGGCTCACTGCCCTTTGAGGGAAGAAATTTATCCTCACCTCAGTACTAAATGTGCGTGCAGTGGTGATCTGCCCGAGGACAGGTGCGATGCTCATTTCTCCATGCCTCACGGTCCTGCGCTTTCCTCTTCAGTTTCTCCTAACAGCATCACAATTTTGAATTTCCATGAGAAATGAGCAAAAAGAAGAGGGAAAAAGTACATGAAGTGGTTTTTCGTTGCTTTCCTTGTGTACTTTTAAAGGAAATACGTCCTTTTCCTGAAGGGTCCTCCGTTGTAAGTAGCCGTTGTCCCTCAAGGTTCTTGCTCTTCCGCCCTCACCACTGAAAATTCGTTAGTTCTGCTGTTGCCCATGGCTCATAACTCTAAGCATGGGACCGTTACCTGGACCTGGGGTGACTCGCAAGAGGGCAGAGATGACCACCTGCTGAGGTCTCAAATGACCCTGCTACCCTAAATGGACAAACTCTTATTTTGAGACTGTGAACCGTAGTTCTAGACTTGACAGGCAGTGGAAATATCCTTCCTGCATCTACCCACTCAAGTCCCTTAAGAACTGTATATGCTTTAATGAGATCACCTCTCATTCTTCTAAACTCTAGGGAATATAGGCCTAGTCTACTCAATCTCTCCTCAAAAGACAATCCTCTCACTCCACGAATCAGTCTAGTGAATCTTCATTGCACTCCCATGAAGGCAAGTATATCCCTCCTCAGGAAAGGAGACCAAAACTGTACAAATACTCCATAGTCTCACTAAGGCCCTGTACAATTGCAGTAAGACTTCCTTACTCTTATACTCCAGTCATTTTGTAATAAATATTTACATACCATTTGCTTTCCTAATTACTTACTGTATCTGCATATTAACCTTCTGTGATTCGTGAACAAGGCCTTCCAGGCCGCTCTGAATACCAATATTTCACAGTCTCTCACCACTTAAAAAATATTTTGTTTTCGATTTTTCTTACTGAAGTGGGTAACTTCACATTCCTTCACATTATATTCCATGTGCCATGTTCTTGCCCACTCACTTAATCTGTGTATATTCTTTTGCAGCCTCCTCACAGCATACTTTCCTACCTAAGTTTGTATTGTCAGCAAGTTTGGATACATTACACTTGGTTCCCTCTTCTAAGTCAAGATTGTAAATAGCTGAGGCCCAAGAAGTATCCTTGTGGAACATAGGAGAAGGAGTATGTCATTCAGCCCATCGAGCCAGCTCTGTCATTCAACCAGATCATGGCCGAACGTCTACCTCAACGCCACATTCCCGTGCTATTCCCATATGCCTTGATGTAACTAGTATCCAGATATCCATCCATTTCTGTCTTGAGCATGCTGATTGATTGAGCTTCCACAGCCATCTGGGGTAAAGAATTCCAAAGATTCACCACCCTCTGAGAAATTCCTCTTTATCTCAGTCTTAAATGGACTACCCCTTATTCTGAGACTGTGTCCCCTGATTCTAGTCTCACTATCCAGGGGAAACATTCTATTTACATCCACCCTGTCACACCCTATAAGAATTCTGTAAGTTTCAATGAGATCACCTCTCATTCTTCGAAACTCTAGAGAATACAGGCCCAGTTTCTGCAATCTCCCCTCATAAAACAATCCCACCATTCCAGAGATTAGTCTGGTGAACCTCCGTTGCACTCCCTCTATGGCAAGTATATCCTTCCTTAGATGAGGAGATCAAGACTGTACACATTACTCCAGGTGCAGTCTCACCGAGGCTCTATACAATTGCAGCAAGACTTCTTTACTCCTGTACTCAAAACCCCTTGCGATGAAGGTCAACAGACCATTTGCCTTCCAAATTGCTTGCTGCATGCTAGCATTTAGTGACTCACGTTACAATCAGATGAGGAGGGATCACAGGGCTCCCCTCTTGTCCTTCCTTTTATTTGAACACAACGGGGTTTTATTCCTTTTAAACAGTTTGGGCCTACTACCTCACTGAGTGTTTTACCTTTTACCTTTGTTGTGATTGCAAAGAACCAATCGGACAGGTTTTCTTGAGTTTAAACAAGAAAGAGGTGAGTTTATTGTACTTAAAAAAACTAAACCCATCTAGATAAAATGATAAAATTACGCTACACTTGCACGTACACATGAGAATCACACACAAACAAACAGATTACAGAGTGATGAGGATAGATTTGTGTTGGATTAGAGTCCAGAACAAATAAAAATAACACACAGTCTGTGCTGATTGGTGCCTTTAGTGGTCTTCTGGATGAATTTGTGGTCCTGTTGTGCTGCATTGAGTCATAGAGAGATACAGCACTGAAACAGGCCCTTCGGCCCACCAAGTCTGTGCCGACCAACAACCACCCATTTATACTAATCTTACATTAATCCCATACTCCCTACCACATCCCCACAATTCTCCTACCACCTAGCTACACTAGGGGCACTTTACAATGGCCAATTTACCTATCAAGTTGCAAGTCTTTGGCTGTGGGAGGAAACTGGAGCATCTGGCAGAAACCCACATGCTCACAGGGCGAACTTGCAAACTCCGCACAGGCAGTACGCAGAACTGAACCCAGGTCGCTGGAGCTGTGATATCGTGGTGCTAACCACTGTGCCGCCCACAAATTGGTATTTGTTCTTGGAGACAGTTGAGCAGAGGGCTTCCTTCTCGGTGTCTTTGGCTTGGATCTAGCAGCCAGCAACTAGGCTTTGCATGCCCCACCAGGCCTTCTGGAGAGAGAGAGAGAGAGAGAGAGAGAGAGAGAGAGAAAAAGACAGCTCTTCTAGCTTCTGCCCAGAATGAGTCACTGGCTTGTTTGCTTGTCCAAGGGAAACTCCTAGTTTTCAAAGATGGACAGATGGTCACATGATTGTCTCAGTGTACTCTCTGGTACCTTCTAATGAGATTCAAATTTATGAATTTTCATCTCTCAAGCCTCATGGTGTCAATGTTCAGTCCTGGAGGGGGTTTGCTCTTTCAATGTTAATGTCCCAGGATGGCATTGAATGTTTTGCTAATGAAAGCAATCTCAGGTAGTTCAATCAATAGGGCAAGCCATTGTTTTGGGTACAGGCTAATCAGACATGTGTCTCCACTTTGATGCTTTTGGAATGTGCAAGGTTTTCAAATGCAAATGGAGGCAGTCGTTTTTAGCTGTAGCAAAGTCTTTGTAAAAGTTGTCTGTAATATTCCAGCTTTCCTTTTTTAAGTTTAATGTATGTTTCCAACCAATGAATTAAAAATCCTCATTTGGCATAGCATGTGTTCTTGACACCTCCACACCACACAGAATGAAATGAGATGATAGGAATATTTCATTACAAGCTTGTAAAAAAAAAACATGCATTCATTCTCAAATTCACATGTTAATCTTAGAATTGCTGCAGCTGGCACTGTCTGCAACAGCTATTCTGGTTTAATTTTTTGGAATTTTGTCCTTTGGATGAGGTACTATGAAGGAATTGCATTTCTTTTGGGTCATGTGTTGTCAAATGGGGTTAAAGTTTCTCTAGTATTAATTTGTAATACTCTGGGAATGTGCATCTCAATAAACATCTGGTTTTTGGTGAAGCTTGGGGTATGTAAATTTTCATACTGCCTGTGGCAAGTCCTCCTGTATCAACAAGCTTTAACCCATCAATTGCTGTTTCTGCAACACGTGGCTTTAACCATTCAGGTTCCAGCACCTTGATAATCATTCTCTCTGTAGTGACAGTGGGTAATTAATAGTTTTTTAAGTCCGTGAGGTGTCTGAGAGATCCTCCAGGCCGTTGTTCTCGCTGAGTTGCGAATTGAAATTGTTGGGTTTGATTAGCATTGGATTTGGGACCTGATCATTGGACCTGAATCGTCTTGCCTTTTCTCAGCAGAAGGGATTGGATGGCCCCTAATTATGACTACAGGCTTGCTTGCCTCACCTGAGGGGTATTGGGTCACTTTTCCTTGGGCCACAAATTCCTGGTATTTTGATAAGCTTTCCCACACTCACAGTCGTAGGTTTACTGGGTATTACTGCCACAGTTAAAGCCACAGCCTGCTCTGCTGTGCTTTTTGTCAGGACCCCTTGTCCTGTACTGGTCTGGTCTGGCCTGGCCTGATTAATCCTACAGGTTTTCCCCCTTCCTTCCAGCAGTCAGCTCAAAGGTGATCTACCTTATTAAAATGGAAACACCCAGATCTTTGGGCGTCACTCCTGCTGTCAACATCATCCTTTTTGGCCTGAGGAGGGGCCACTGTGTGTCTAGCTTTCCCTTCTTGCCCAAGGCTGTTTGGGCTCCTATCACCCTCCTACCTTTAATGCTTTTCAGGTTTGTGGGGGTAACTGGGAAAGGGTTTCTCTTGGGGATAAGGGCTGGTGTACAAGCGTAAATTCATCAGCAAGGATTGCGGCCAGCCTGGCTCTTGGAACCATTTGTTCCTCGATGTGGGTTTTATGGGAAGGGGGTGTGAGTTTTTGAACTCCTTGAGAAGGATCACCTCTCTGAGGTTTTCATATGTGGACTGTATCTTAAGTGCCCATATCCACTGGTCTAAAGCAAGCTGCTTAACTCTTTCAAACTCGAGGTAAGTTTGTTCAGGCTGCTTTCGGAGGATTCCGAATTTTTGGCAGTATGCCTCCAGTACCAGCTCATATGCGCCCAGCTTTTCATAAGTGACAAAAAATGCTTCCACATCCCCTCCATGGAACTTTGGGACTGGGAGAACTTTAAGAGCTCAGCACTAGGTCCTGAGCTAGGGGCAGCTCGCTCACTAGCTGTGCCTTCACTGGGTGTATTAGGTCTTCCCCTAGTTAGTTCGAGCTGCCTTAAATCCCATTCCTCCTTCTGAAAAGCTCTTTTTCCCTTTCCTCCCTTTCTTTTTGACACTCTCTCTGCTCTTTCTCTGGAATTCTAATTCTCCTTTGTTCTAATTATCTTGGCTAACATTACCCTGTCTGTTGCTGACTCTAACCCAGTTTCTGAGTCTTCAGCTTTAAGTGCAAAATGGTTGGCCACCGGGTTTGCTAGCTTTTAGACGGATAGTAATCCCTAACTGCCCAGCTACATCCTCAACTCTACAATAGATAGGGCATTTAACCTGTCCCAAGTTACGTGACTCTGGCCTTGAATGTGGACATGTTAGTACTCGAGCAGCAAAATCCTCAATCCATACTGACATATTACCCCCCATCCCATGAGCATGTATTAAAGTTGTTAAAATTTTGATAGGGATCAATCTGGTTTCCTACTTCCAATTTCTCATTTGTCGTTGGGTTACGACCAGGGACTCGAGTCCCCAAATTTCAGTTACGATCAGGTGTCTGTTTCCTGTCTTTTAACCAATTCTTAATCCATGCCTGTATATTACCCCCAATGCCATGCACTCTAATTTTGTTTATGGACCTCCTGTGTGGGACCTTATCAAAAGTCTTCTGAAAATCCAAATACACCACATCCACTGGTTCTCCTTTATCTATGCTACAAGTAACACCCTCAAAAAACTCCAACAGGTTTGTCAAACATGATTTCCCTTTCATAAATCCATGTTGACTCTGCCCAATCATATCATTATTTTCTAAGTGTCTAGTTATCACATCCTTTATAATAGATTCTGACATTTTATCGACTACTGACATCAAACTAACAGGTCCCACTATCCCATTAGCTACAACCTACAAATCCAAAAATGACCTGTTTATTCCTATTCTTTAATTTTGTCCATTAACCAATCCTCAATCCATACTGACATATTACCCCCCATCCCATGAGCACTAATTTTGTTTAGAGCCTCTTGTGCAGTACCTTATCGAATGAAAATCCAAATACACTACACAAACTGGTTCACCCTTTTCCACCCTAACAGTTACAACCTCAAAAAACTCTAACAGATTTGTCAAATAAAATCTGTATTAATTTTGCCCAATCATATTATGATTTCCTAAGTGACCTGTTATCACATTCCTAACAATAGATTCCAGCATTTTCCCTACTACTGATGTCAGGCTAACTGATTTTTAGTTCCCCGATTACCCTTTCCCTCCTTTCTTGTGGGATTACATTTGCTACCTACCAACCATGGGGACCACTCTAGATTCAAGGGAATTCTGGAAGATCAAAACCAATGCATCGACTATCCCTGTAGTGGCCTCTTTTAAACCCCGAGGCTGTAGGGCATCAGGTCCAGGGGATTTGTTGGCTTTTAGTCCCATTAATTTCTTCAGTACTATTTCTTTACTAATTTCCTTAAGTTCTTCATTTTCACGAGACCCTTGGTTCCCTACTACTTCCAGAATGCTTTTTGTGTCTTCTACCATGAACACAGATACAGAGAGCCTGATTTCATTTCCGGGGGCATGGAACAGACATCAGAACTGTTTCTGGGTCCCGATCCTGACCCAGGCAGGAAGAAATCCCTAGCCTCAATTTTCACAGGGCAGTGAATGAGAGGAGGGAGTTCCTTTTCGCAGAGGGTGGCAGAGGAGGCGGTGGCATCGTGGTATTGGCACTGGACTAGTAACCTAGAGAGCCAGGGTTTTGCTCTGGGGATATGGTTTCAAATCCCACCACAGCAGAAGGTAGAATTTGAATACAATCATTAAATCTGCAATTAAAAGCTAGTCTAATGATGGCTATGAAACCATTGTCGATTGTCATAAAAGCCCATCTGGTTCACTAATGTCCTTTCGGGCAGGAAATCTGCTGTCTTTACATGGTCTGACCTACCTGTGACTCCAGACCCACAGCAATGTGGTTGTCTCTAAAATGCCCTATGAAATAGCAAAGCCACTCAGTTGTATCAAACCGCTACAAAGTTAATTAGGAATGAAACTGGACGGAAAACCTGGCATCGGCCTAGCCGCTGGAAATGAAAATGGCAAACCCACCCTATCAACCCTTCAAAGCCCTCCTTACTAACAGCTGGGGGCTTGTGCCAAAGTTGGGAGAACTATCCCATACAAAAGTCTAGTAGCAACCTGACATAGTCATACTCACAGAATCATACTTTACGGACAATGTCCCAGACACTGCCATCACCATCCCTGGGTATGTCATAGAGTTATACAGCACAGAAACAGGCCCATTTTCCACCACTTGGCCCGTAGCCTCGTACTGTCCCACTGGCAGGACAGAGCCGGCAGAGGTGGCAGCACAGTGGTATACAGTCAGGAGGGAGTTGTTCTGGGAATCCTTAACATTGACTCTGGATCTCATGCAGTCCCATGGCATCAGGTCAAATATGGGCAAGGAAACCTCCTGCTGATTACCACCTACTGCAACCCCTCCCCTCAGCTGATGAATCAGTACTCCTCCATGTTGAACACCACTTCGAGGAAACACTGAAGGTGGCAAGGGGGCAGAATGCACTCTGCGTCCATCACCAAGAGTGGCTTGGTAGCAATATTACTGACAGAATCCTAGTGGACATAGCTGCTCGACTGGGTCGGCGGCAGGTGGTGAGGGAACCAACAAGAGGGAAAAATATACTTGATCTTGTCCTCACCAATGTGCCTGTCACAGATGCATCTGTGATCAGTGGTGTACCGCAAGGATTGGTGCTGGGACCCTTGCTGTTTGTAGTGTACATTAATGATTTAGAAGTGAATATAGGAGGTATGATCAGTAGGGTTGCAGATGACACAAAAATTGATGGTGTTGTAAATAGTGAGGAGGAAAGCCTTAGAATACAGGATGATATAGATGGGCTGAGCAGTGGCAAATGGAATTTAATCATGAGAAGTGTGAGGTGATGCATTTTGGGAGGACGAACAAGGCAAGGGAATATACAATGGATGGTAGGACCCTAGGAAGTATAGAGGGTCAGAGGGACCTTGGTGTACTTGTCCATATATCACTGAAGGCAGCCGTATAGGTAGATAAGGTGGTTAGGAAGGCATATGGGATACTTGACTTCATTAGCCAAGGCATAGAATATAAGAGTAGGGAAGTTATGATGGAGCTGTATAAAACGCTAGTTAGGCCATAACTGAAGTACTGTATAGAGTTCTGGTCACCACACTATAGGAAGGATGTGATTGCACTGGAGATGGTGCAGAGGAGATTCACCAGGATGTTGCCTGGGCTGGAGCATTTCAGCCATGAAGAGAGACTGGATTGTTTTCCTTAGAGCAGAGAAGGCTGAGAGGGGACATGTTTGAGGTATATAAAATTATGAGTGTCATAGATAGGGTAGATAGGAAGAAACATTTTCCCTTAGCAGAGGGGTCAATAACCAGGGGGCATAGATTTAAGGTAAGGGGCAAAAGGTTTCGAGGGGATTTGAGGAAAAGTTTTTTCACTCAGTGGGTGGTTGGAATCTGGAACACACTGCCTGAAGAGGTGGTCGAGGCAGGAACCCTTACAACATTTAAGAAGTATTCAGATGAGCACTTGAAACACCATAGCATACAAGGCTATGGGCCAAGTGCTGGAAAATGGGATTAGAATAGATAGGTACTTGATGGCCGGCACGGACATGATGGGTCGAAGGGCCTGTTTCTGTGCTGTAAAACTATGACTCTAGTATTGGTAGGAGTGACCAGCACACAGTCCTTGTGGAGACAAAGTCCCATCTTCACACTGAGGGTACCCTCCATCGTGTTTTGTGGCACTACCACAGTGCTAAATGGGCTAGATTTCGAATAGATCTAGCAACACTAAACTGGACACCCATGGGGCACTGTGGGCCATCAGCAGTAGCAGAATTGTACTTAACCACAATCTATAACCTCATGTCCCGGCATATCCCCCACTCTGCCATTACCATAATGCCAGGGGACCAACCCTGATTCAATGAAGAGTGCAGGAGGGTATGCCAGGAGCAACACCAGGTAAACCCCAAAAAGAGGTGTCAACCTGGTGAAGCTACAACCCAGGACGCCTTGCGTGCCAAACAGCCTAAGCAGCATGTGATAGACAGAGCTAAGCGATCCCACAACCAACAGATCAGATCTAAGCTCTGCAGTCCTGTCACATCCAGTCGTGAATGGTGGTGGACAGTTAGACAACTAACTGAAGGAGGTGGCTCCACAAATATCTCCATCCTCAAAGATGGGGGGAGCCCAGCACATCAGTGCAAAAGATAAGGCTGAAGCATTTGCAATAACATTCAGCCGAAAGTGTAGAGTGGATGATTCATCTCAGCCTCCTCCTGAAGTCCCCAGCATCACAGATGTCAGTCTTCAGCCAATTTGATTAACTCCAGGTGACATCAAGAAATGACTGAAGGCACTAGATACTGAAAAGGCTATGGGCCCTGACAACTTTCCAGCTATAGCACTGAACACCTGTGCTCCAGAACTTGCCGCACCCAAGCTGTTCCAGTACAGCAACAACACTGGCATCTACCCGGCATTGTGGAAAATTGCCCAGGTATGGCCTGTACACAAAAGCAGGACAAATCCAACCCGGCCAATAGCCACCCCATCAGTCTACTCTCGATCATTAGTAAAATGATGGAAGGTGTCGTTGACAGTGCTATCAAGCGGCACTTGCTGAGCAATAACCTGCTCACTGACGTTCAGTTTAGGTTCTGCCAGGGCCACTCGGCTCCTGACCTCATTACAGTTTTGGTTCAAACATGGACAAAAAAGAGGTGAACTCAAGAGGTGAGGTGACAATGACTGCCCTTGACATCAAGGCAGCATTTCACCGAATATGGCATCAAGAAGCCCTGGCAAAACTGGAGTCAATGGGAATCAGAGGGAAAACTCTCCACTGGTTGGAGTCATACCTAGTGCAAAGAAGGATGGTTGTGGTTGTTGGAGGTCAATCATCGCAGCTCCAGGACATCACTGCAGGAGTTCCACACGGTAGTGTCCTAAGCCCAACCATCTTCAGCTGCTTCATCAATGACCCTCCCTCAATCATAAGGTTAGAAATGAGAATGTTCACTGATGATTGCACAATGTTCAGCACCATTTGCGACTCCTCAGATATTGAAGCAGTCCTTGTAGAAATTCAGCAAGACCTGGACAATATCCAGGCTTGAGCTAATAAGTGGCAAGTAACATTTGTGCCACACAAGTGCCAGGAATGAACATCTCCAACAAGAGAAAATCTAACCATCTCCCCCTGACATTCAATGGCATTATGATTGCAGAATCCCCCACTATCAACATCATGGGGGTTACCATTGACCAAAAACTGAACTGGAGTACCCATTTAAATACTGTGGCTACAACAGCAGATCAGGTCTAGGAATCCTGTGGCGACTAACTCACCTCCTGACTCCCCAAAGCCTGTCCACCATCTACAATGCACAAGTCAGGAGTGTGATGGAATACTGTCCATTTGCCTGGATGGGTGCAGTTGCAACAACATTCAAGAAGCTTGACACCATCCAGGACAAAGCAGCCCGCTTGATTGGCACCCCAGGCACAAGCCTTCACTCCCTCCACCACTGATGCACAGTGGCAGCAGTGTGTACCTTTGTTTAAGAAGGGTAGCAAGGATAATCCAGGAAATTATAGGCCGGTGAGCCTAACGTCAGTGGTAGGGAAATTATTAGAGAGGATTCTTCGGGACAGGATTTACTCCCATTTGGAAACAAATGAACTTATTAGCGAGAGGCAGCATTGTTTTGTGAAGGGGAGGTCGTGTCTCACTAACTTGATTGAGTTTTTTGAGGAAGTGACGAAGATGATTGATGAAGGAAGGGCAGTGGATGTTGTCTACATGGACTTCAGTAAAGCTTTGACAAGGTCCCTCATGGCAAACTGGTACAAAAGGTGAAGTCACACGGGATCAGAGGTGAGCTGGCAAGATGGATACAGAACTGGCTCGGTCATAGAAAACAGAGGGTAGCAGTGGAACGGTGCTTTTCTGAATGGAGGGCTGTGACCAGTGGTGTTCTGCAGGGATCAGTGCTGGGACCTTTGCTGTTTGTAGTATATATAAACGATCTGGAGAAAAATGTAGCTGGTCTGATTAGTAAGTTTACGGCCAACACAAAGGTTGGTGGAGTTGCGGATAGTGATGAGGATTGTCAGAGGATACAGCAGGATATAGATCATTTGGAGACTTGTGCAGAGAAATGGCAGATGGAGTTGAATCCGGACAAATGTGAGGTAATGCATTTTGGAAGATCCAATACAGGTGGGAGGTATACAGTAAATGGCAGAACCCTTAGGAGTATTGACAGGCAGAGAGATCTGGGCGTACAGGTCCACAGGTCACCGAAAGTGTCAACGCAGCTGGATAAGGTAGTCAAGAAGGCATACGGCATGCTTGCCTTCATCGGTCGGGGCATAGAGTATAAAAATTGGCAAGTCATGCTGTAGCTGTACACAACTTTAGTTAGGCCACACTTAGAATATTGCGTGCAATTCTGGTCACCACACTACCAGAAGGACGTGGAGGCTTTGGAGAGGGTACAGAAGAGGTTTACCAGGATGTTGCCTGGTCTGGAGGGCATTAGCTACGAGGAGAGGTTGGATAAACTCGGATTGTTTTCACTGGAATGACGGAGGTGGAGGGGTGACATGATAGAGGTTTACAAAGTTATGAGTGGCATGGACAGAGACCAAGCAGGCCTGGATAGAGGTCAACAAAACAGTAAGCAGACAGAGTGTACTCCACAGAAACTGGGTACAGTGCCAAAATAGACCGGTTTACTCCAGCAAGGTGAGAGCAACACCGAACCCTCAAGACAGGCCTTTGGGAATGCAACCTCCAGCAGATACTTCAGCTGAGGAGCATGCTGCTCCTGAACATGGGACGAATGTACACTCAGGGTACTTAACTACCCCTCATCAAGGCTCAGAGCCATAGTGCTGCTAAGGACCTGCCAACACTTAGATATGCACCACTGGCTGTTGAGACCTCATCTCTCTCTTTTTTTCCTTTCAGGAGAAACGGGTAGATAATTCCCACGAGAGGGCCCATATGGGAGGAGGGGAGGCCTGCCTGCACGTAAATCACCAAGTGGAGGAGGGAGCCATGGAGATCACCAGGCTTGCTGACAAACAGCGTCGGGGAAGGCGACCGGGCTTCCCTGGTGGAAGTGGTGAATACTGACTCCAACACGTTCATTAAGGGAATGCATTGTAATACAGCCCATCTGACAGCTTTCCAAAGACTCAGCTCCATTGGGATGCCTCAGAACTGCAGAGGCTTCTGCACTCCAAGGCTGGTTCTCATGACCTCCTCATGTTTCCCCACAGGTGCAGATGTTGAGGCGCTATGACAGACTCCTTCACCATTGCCAGGCCAAGCATTGCAGGAGCAGAACTCAGACCAAGCACAATCAAACCTTACAAGCAGACCCTCCACCAGCCTAGATACAGACACTTTGGTGGGTCCTTGTGCGATATTAGATCGGGTGGCACTGGATGAAGAACACGTCGCGAGTGTGCAGGAAGAGATAACAGAGGCAGAGACAACAGTGTGAAGTCCCCCTTGGATGATGGAGGACAGCCACAGCCTTGCTTAGCTGAGCGCAGATGCAGGGCCTCAGGAGTCACAAGAAAGGAGGTCTACTTCGAGCAGCAGCACCAGATGTGCTCCCGAATGTCAGAGTTCTCCAATACAAAACTCGGCATCCATGAGGCACTGTGGGCCATCAGCAGCAGCAGAATTGTACTCAAGCACAATCTGTAACCTCATGGCCTGGCATATCCCCCACTCTACCATTACTATCAAGCCAGGAGACCAACCCTGGTTCAATGAAGAGTGCAGGAGGGCATGCCAGGAGCAGCACCAGGCATACCTCAAAATGAGGTGTCAACCTGGTGAAGCTACAACCCAGGACTATCTGCATGCTAAACTGCGTAAGCAGCATGCGATAGACAGAGCTAAGCGATCCCATAACCAATGGATCAGATCTAAGCTCTGCAGTCCTGCCACATCCAGCCGTGAATGGTGGTGGACAATTAAACAACTAACTGAAGGAGGTGGCTCCACAAATATCCCCATCCTCAATGATGGGGGAGCCCAGCACATCAGTGCAAAAGATAAGGCTGAAGCATTTGCAACAATCTTCAGCCAGAAGTGCCGAGTGGATGATCCATCTCAGCCTCATCCTGAAGTCCCCAGCATCACAGATGCCAGACTTCAGCCAATTCGATTCACTCCGCATGATATCAAGAAGCAACTGAAGGCACTGGATACTGCAAAAGCTATGGGCCTTGACAATATTCCAGCAACAGTACTGAAGACCTGTGCTCCAGAACTTGCTGCGTCCATAGCCAAGCTGTTCCAGTACAGCTTCAGCACTGGCATCTACCCTGTAATGTGGAAAATTGCCCAGGTATGTCCTGTACACAAAAAGGACAAGTCCAACCCGGCCAATTACCGGCCCGTCAGCCTACTCTCAATCATCGGTCAAGTGATGGAAGGTGTCATCAACAGTGCCATCAAGCGGCACTTGTTTAGCAATAACCTGCTCAGTGACACTCAGTTTGGGTTCCGCCAGATCCACTCAGCTCCTGACCTCAATACAGCCTTGGTTCAAACATAGACAAAAGAGCTGAACTCAAGAGGTGAAGTGAGAGTGACTGCCCTTGACATCAAGGCAGCATTTGACGGAGTATGGCATCAAGGAGCCCTAGCAAATCTGAGGTCAATGGGAATCAGGGGGAACACCCTCCACCGGCTGGAGTCATACCTAGCGCAAAGGAAGATGGTTGTGGTTGTTGGAGGTCAATCATCTGAGCTCCAAGACATCACTGCAGGAGTTCCTCAGGGTAGTGTCCTAGGCCCAACCATCTTCAGCTACTTCATCAATGACTTTCCTTCAATCATAAGGTCAGAAGTGGGGATGTTCGCTGATGATTGCACAATGTTCAGCACCATTCGTGACTCCTCAGATACTGAAGCAGTCCCTGTAGAAATGCAGCAAGACCTGGACAATATCCAGGCTTGGGCTGATAAGTGGCAAGTAATATCTGCGCCACACAAGTGCCAGGCAATGATCATCTTCAACAAAAGAGAATCTAACCATCTCCCCCTGACATTCAATGGTATTACCATCGCTGAATCCCCCACTATCAACATCCAAGGGGCTACCATTGACCAGAAACTGAACCGGAGTAGCCATATAAATACCATGGCTACGAGAGCAGGTCAGAGGCTAGGAATCCTGCGGCGAGTAACTCACCTCCTGACTCCCCAGAGCCTGTCCACCATCTACAAAGGCACAAGTCAGGATGGGTGCAGCTCCAACACTCAAGAAGCTCAACACCATCCAGGACAAAGCAGCCCGCTTGATTGGCACCCCATCTACAAATATTCACTCCCTCCACCACCGACGCACAGTGGCAGCAGTGTGTACCATCTACAAGATGCACTGCAGCAATGCACCAAGGCTCCTTAGACAGCACCTTCCAAACCCGCGACCTCGACCAACTAGAAGGACAAGGGCATCAAATACATGGGAACACCACCACCTGCAAGTTCCCCTCCAAGTCACACACCATCTTGACATGGAACTATATCGCCATTCCTTCACTGTTGCTGGGTCAAAATCCTGGAACTCCCTTCCTAACAGCATTGTGGGTATACCTACCCCAAATGGACTGCAGCGGTTCAAGAAGGCAGCTCACCACCACCTTCTCAAGGGCAATTAGGGTTGGGCAATAAATGCTGGCCTGGCCAGTGACACCCACATCCCATGAATGAATTTTTAAAAAAAACCCCGATTGAGATGAACCAAACCAGGTGTCTTTAGATCAAATTAACTCTTTAATTAGAAAAACTAAATTCTTAAACACGACTAAGATATAAACATCTAAAAAATAGTAACTACAATAAAATCTGTGCAGATTTACGCTCCTGAAGTGGAATCTTCCAATGTGGAACCGTCCAAGGTTGCTTTAAGTCCTCGCATCCGTCCGATGGGAATAAAAAAAGGTCCAACGTCCGAAACTTCAACTCCTCTTTTGTCCAGCGATGACCTCAGCCAATCAACAACTCACAAACACTTCAATAAATCAATTTGGCTTTAGAACTTTGAGGGGTGAAAAGTGATGTCTAAAATTCACCTTCCTTCAGTTTAAATTATCAGAGAACTCGTTAGGTTCATGCTGGTCCAGCTGTCTGTGTCTGTTAACTGTGTCTCCACTAAAAGCCAGTTCAAAAAATGTAATTGCCACATTGTATATTTTGTCCTTGTTCTCTGAATGGTTGTTGCCAGGTAACCAGGATACATTCTTTGAAGCTGGTTGGTTCCCTCTCCATATGGTTATATCCAACGGCAACCAAAATGCATCATCTTAGTAATCCCTGAGGCTTGCTTGTTCTTAAAGCAATACCGAACCTTTTACAGCCTTAAAGGCACACTGCATACTTCCCAGAAAAGAAAAGAAAATCTACAGGATCATAACAATATCGATCCCAACCTGTTCAGCTTGAACAGGTCACTCGTGCCACAGAACTTGTTCTGATCTCCCAGGAATCTGAAGCTCTTCCTTCTGCACAATGTATCTAACCATACTTAAATCTGTCATATCCTCCTAATTGTATTCTCACTAGTATGTGCTACCGGGAGTAATCCAGAGATTACTACATTTGAAGTCCTGCTTTTTAGACTTCCTGACTGCAGGACCTCAAACCTTTCCTACCTATGTTGTTAGTGCCAACATGAACCACAACTTCTGGCTGTTCTCCTTCCCCTGCATCCTCTCCATGATGCCCCTTTCCCTGGCACTAGGGAGGTAACAATAACATACAGGACTCAGATCAGCAGTAGCTGAACGGCCTTTGTCCCTTTGACTATCAAAATCCCAGTTACTACTTTGTTCCTATACTTTGTGTGTCACTCTGTGCAGTCCTTTAGCTCACTGTAACAGGCTCGAGACTTTACTCCTTTGAGGGTCTTCACCCTCAATGGTATTCGATGCCGAATGGAAGTTTGAGAGTACCAAATATCTGGAGCATTCCTGCACTGCCCATCTCTTTTTACCTGCCCCGCCTGTGTCTTTCTACCCTTGTGTGGCCACCCACTTGTTACTTTGTTCGATTATCCTCTCTAATCTCTTTTCCAGGTGATAGTTTCTGTGCCAATTTTCTCCAGCTGCATGTACATAGGAAATAGGAGCAGGAGTCGACCATTCAACTAGATCATGGCTGATCTTCTACCTCAAAGTCATTTTCTCACACTGTCTCCATATCCCTTGATATCTTGAATAACTAGAAATCTATCAATCTCTTGAACATATGCAATGACTGAGCCTCCACAGCCTTCTGGGATTGACAATTTTAGATTCACCACCCTCTGAGTGAAGAAATTCCTCCTTATCTCAGTCCTAAATGGCCTAACTTGTATTCTAAGACTGTGTCCCCTGGTTCTAGAACCCAAACCAGGGGAAACATCCTTCCTGCACCTACCTTATCGAGCCCTGTAAAGATTTTGTATGCTTTAGTTTAGAGATACAGCACTGAAACAGGCCCTTCGGCCCGAGTCTGTGCCGACCATCAACCACCCATTTATACTAATCCTACACTAATCCCAGATTCCTACTACATCCCCACCTGTCCCTCTATTTCCCTACCACCTACCTATACTAGGGGCATTTTTTTTTTATAATGGCCAATTAACCTATCAACCTGCAAGTCTTTGGCATGTGGGAGGAAACCGGAGCACCCGGAGGAACCCCACGCAGACACAGGGAGAACTTGCAAACTCCACACAGGCAGTACCCAGAATCGAACCCGGGTCCCTGGAGCTGTGAGGCTGTGGTGCTAACCACTGCGCCAACCTTTAATAAGATCACCTCTCATTCTTCTAAACGCTAGAGAATACAGGCAGTCTTCTCAATCTCTCATCATAGGACAATCCCACCATCCCAGGAATCAGTCTGGTGAATCTTCATTGCACTCCCTCTATGCAAGTATATCCTTCCTTAGGTAAGGAGACCAAAACTGTACACAATACTCCAGGTGCAGTCTCACTAAGGCTCTATAGAATTGCAGCAAGCCTTCTTTACTCCTGTACGCAAATACTCTTGCAATAACGGCCAACATATCATTTGCCTTCCTAATTGCTTGCTGCACCTGCATGTTAGCTTTCAGTGACTTATGAACAAGGACACCCAGGTCCCTTTGAACATCAACAATTCCCTGTTTTTCCTACCAAAGTGGATAACTTCACATTTTTCTATATTATATTCCACCTGCCATGTTCTTGCCCCCTCAGTTAGCCTCTCCAAATCTCATTGAAGCCTCTTTGCATCCTCCTCACAACTTACATCCCTTCTTAATTGTGTGTCATTAGCAAACATGGAAATATTACATTTTCCCCCACATTTAAATCATTGATATAGATTGTGAATAGCTGGAGACCAAGCACTGATCCTTGCACTATCCCACTCGGCACAGCCTGCCAACCTGAGAATGACCCATTTATTTATTCCTACTCTGTTCTCTGTCCATTAACCAATTCTCAGTCCATGCCCGTATATTACCCCCAGTCCCATGTGCCCTCATTACTAACCTCTTGTGTGGGACCTTATCAAAAGCCATCTGAAAATCCAAATACACCACATTCACTGGTTCCCCCATACCTATTGTTAGTTATGAAGTTTCAGGGTGGACATTACTGTCTGTTATAAGCTTGACAGCCAACTAAATTCAATAGAGAAGATGTGCACCATACTCTGTCAAACCATTTCTCCCCTCCCCACCCACAGCAAACAGAAAATGAGGCTAATTTACCTATTGGAAGAATAGGCATTTACCCTATGTGCTAGCAGACAGGAAGTTGGGGTGTTGCTTCAGAACAGGTAAAACATGTAGCCAGAGCAGTCACTATATTAGCAGATATTTCATGTATTGATAGTTATATCAGATTATTACACAACTTTAAGCTTGGTTAACACAAATATTCTCATCTTATTACCCCATTGAAATGTGAATTCTTCTTTCTTTGGCCTCCTTATCTCGAGAGACAATGGGTAAGCGCCTGGAGGTGGTCAGTGGTGTGTGGAGCAGCGCCTGGAGTGACTATAAAGGCCAATTCTAGAGAGTGACAGGCTCTTCCACAGATGCTGCAGAAAAATTTGTTTGTCGGGGCTGTTACACAGTTGGCTCTCCCCTTGCGCTTTTGTCTTTTTTCCTGCCAACTGCTAAGTCTCTTCGACTCGCCACGCTTTAGCCCCGCCTTTATGGCTGCCCGCCAGCTCTGGCGAACACTGGCAACTGACTCCCACGACTTGTGATCAACGTCACAGGACTTCATGTCGCGTTTGCAGACGTCTTTAAAGCGGAGCCATGGACGGCCAGTGGGTCTGATACCAGTGGCGAGCTCGCTGTATAATGTGTCTTTGGGGATCCTACCATCTTCCATGCGGCTCACATGGCCAAGCCATCTCATGCGCCGCTGACTCAGTAGGGTGTATATGCTGGGGATGTTGGCCGCCTCGAGGACTTCTGTGTTGGAGATACGGTCCTGCCACCTGATGCCAAGTATTCTCCGGAGGCAGCGAAGATGGAATGAATTGAGACGTCGCTCTTGGCTGACATACATTGTCCAGGCCTCGCTGCCATAGAGCAAGGTACTGAGGACACAGTCTTGATACACTTGGACTTTTGTGTTCCGTGTCAGTGTGCCATTTTTCCACACTCTCTTGGCCAGTCTGGACATAAGTGGAAGCCTTTCCCATGCGCTTGTTGATTTCTGCATCTAGAGACAGGTTACTGGTGATAGTTGAGCCTAGATAGGTGAACTCTTGAACCACTTCCAGAGCGTGGTCGCCAATATTGATGGATGGAGCATTTCTGACGTCCTGTCCCATGATGTTCGTTTTCTTGAGACTGATGGTTAGGCCAAATTCATTGCAGGCAGCCGCAAACCTGTCGATGAGACTCTGCAGGCACTCTTTAGTGTGAGATGTTAAAGCAGCATCGTCAGCAAAGAGGAGTTCCCTGATGAGGACTTTCCATACTTTGGACTTCGCTCTTAGACGGGCAAGGTTGAACAACCTGCCCTCTGATCTTGTGTGGAGGAAAATTCCTTCTTCAGAAGACTTGAACGCATGTGAGAGCAGCAGGGAGAAGAAAGTCCCAAAAAGTGTGGGTGCGAGAACACAGCCCTGTTTCACGCCACTCAGGATAGGAAAGGGGTCTGATGAGGTGCCGCCATGTTGAATTGTGCCTTTCATAGTGTCATGGAATGAGGTGATGATACTTAGTAGCTTTGGTGGACATCCAATCTTTTCTAGTAGTCTGAAGAGACCACGTCTGCTGACGAGGTCAAAGGCTTTGGTGAGATCAATGAAAGCAACGTAGAGGGGCATCTGTTGTTCGCGGCATTTCTCCTGTATCTGACGAAGGGAGAACAGCATGTCAACGGTCGATCTCTCTGCACAAAAGCCACACTGTGCCTCAGGGTAGACGCGCTCGGCCAGCTTCTGGAGCCTGTTTAGAGCGACTCGAGCAAAGACTTTCCCCACTATGCTGAGCAGGGAGATTCCACAGTAGTTGTTGCAGTCACCTTTGTTTTTATAGAGGGTGATGATATTGGCATCGCGCATGTCCTGAGGTACTGCTCCCTCGTCCCAGCACAGGCATAGCAGTTCATGTAGTGCTGAGAGTATAGCAGGCTTGACACTCTTGATTATTTCAGGGGTAATGCTGTCCTTCCCAGGGGCTTTTCCGCTGGCTAGATAATCAATGACATCACTGAAATGTGAATACTTCATAACTTAAGCCTGTACTGTATTGGTTATACGATGTAAAAGTGTTATTTGTTCAGTACCAGTAAATTACACATCTTAGGAGAGGAGCTGTTAAATGGCTTAGTGAATAGCTGTCAAAAATTTAGTATACTTCTCACAGACAAATGAGACTACTATAATTTTAATTCATTCATTGCATTTATGCTTCTTCTTGTGTTCCTGACACTTAGTCATTCCTTCTTCACCTTCCGATCAGTTGTTCCAAAGTTCATAGGACAGTTTGACCAGCAACAATTAAAAAAACTCTTGTATAGAATCATCACTGTTGAGGGGAGTCATGGTCACTATCTCTATGTTCAGCCAATGAGTGACTGTGGAGGGAACAGCCAAATGAGCTAATCATTTGTCAAAATGATACAGACATGAGCACGTGTTGATATAGGCAGTCTGGTTCAAGGGGTTAATTCCTTACATGGTTTCAGTGTTCAGATGAAATGGCTTTTCACTAAATATAGTGTGGTGTCAACAAACTGAGTCAATTAGCTTTGAGGTTTGGATAAAAGTGTTATGGCAAAGGGCATTGTGCACTGCACTTATATGTAAAACCAGGAGACTTAAATGAAGTAAAACATAGAAAGTAAAGTGCAAATGGTTAATTCAATCGTCTGAGTTAACTGAAAAAAAAGTTACATCATATGTAGAAATAATTAAATAAGGAAAATGACAAATATATAAAAGCTTGCCACAGATACAATCCAGGAGACCAAAGCCAACCGGCTATTCAAGTAGTTTTATGAGTTTATGTACATTACCAAGCAACAACCTGATGCTGGAGGCCTACCAGTGGAAGGCAGAATATAGATTGTGAACTTAAAACTCAAGTTCAAACTATAAGCTTGGATGTCAAATACGACTTTCATATTGTTACTAAATAAAATCCAGCTAATGCTGATATATTGCGAAGTTTACAATTAAGTTACTGCTATACTGCTGATGATTTGGGTACTGTTTATAAGAATTAAACTACCTTTACTGTCATCACCAATACTTAATCTGGTGATGGTAATAATCAAATCATTGGAAAAAGAGTGTTTGCAATATATCTGTCTCCAAAACTATGATATTTCTGGCAAATAAGAATTAAACTGCAATGTGGTCATCCTACTGACTGATCTGATTTAGTCAATAAATCAAGATTTTTCAGACTGAGCCATATATGGTGGCCTGAAGCAAACCTATTTGGGAATTATATATGACATGTTAAAACCCAATTTCATTTCCTGGTGTGCATATACACAACAAAAATACATTGTGAAAGGGGGAAGGAGTTGAGATTAGTCTGATTCTCTTCCACTAATATGAGCTACATATTGGGATTTTTGATACAGTATTCCCAACACACATGAGCCATTATGGAAGCAAACAACACAAGACCATTCATTCCATTGTGCCTGTGCCGCCTCTTTGAAAGCAATAGCCTATTAGTCTCATTCCACTGCCCTTTCCCCATAGACTGCAATATTTTCCCCATCAATATTTATCTACTATCCAACAATAACTTTTGAAAATTATTGAATCTACTCCCACCACCCTTTTAGGCAGTGGATTCTGGATCATAAGAAATCTTTTTACATAGCGAGTTGTTATATCATTTGTCATTAATCTTGAATGTGTCTCCTCCGGTTACTAAACCTTCTGCCGTCAAAACCCTTCATAATTTGGAACACTTCTATTAAATCTCCTCTAACCTTTTTTGCTCCAAGGAGAACAACCCAGCTTCCCTTGTCTCTTTATGCAAGTGATGTCCCACATTCCGGATATTATTCCAGTAAATCTCCTCTCCACTTTCTCTAAGGCTTTGACGTCCTTTCTAAAGTGCAGTGGCTAGAATTGGACACAATGTTCCAGCTAGGGCTTAGACAGTAATTTAGAAAGGGTTTCCATGATTTCCTTGCTTATATACTACATGGGCTAAAAATTGGTTTACTTATGTTTTTGGGTGTGGGGGCTGCAATTCACAGCATGCCCGCGCATCTTCTGATGGATGTTGGGAGCACGTCGGGCAGAATTTTCCCAGCCCAATGAAGGCTGGGTTGGGGCGAGCCAGGTGGGAGTGTCCCAGAAATTGACATTGAGTCTGGATCCCAACATGATCACACCCTCCTTAGGCTTTCTCCTGGGCTGCATGAAAGGTGGCCGGAGATCCCTTGGCTCTGTCGGGTTATTAATTAAGTAAAAGCAAAATACTGCGGATGCTGGAAATCTGAAACAGAAACAAGAAATGCTGGAATCACTCAGCAGGTCCGGCAGCATCTGTGGAAAGAGAAGCAGAGTCAACGTTTCGGGTCAGTGACCCGAAGAAGGGTCACTGACCCGAAACGTTGACTCTGCTTCTCTTTCCACAGATGCTGCCGGACCTGCTGAGTGATTCCAGCATTTCTTGTTTCTGTTATTAATAAAGTAGTTGCTGTGGTCGTTAACAAGCCAATTATGAGGTACTTTAACCCTGAATCCTGGATTTCCCATGGAACCTGTATCCGATCCTGTCAGCACTGCGCCAAGATCACCCAGGTGAGTGCACAGTAGGAAAAGCTTCTTCAGTGAAACCGACAAGCTGGAAAGTCTTTGATCAGTTACACTGAAGAGTTCCAGCCATGGTCATTGAGAAACTGCTGTTCAAAACACTTCTCTCAGAGTGCTTTCAATGCTTGACAGGTGACTGCTTTTCAAGAGTTGGCAATTCACCTTTCAAGCACCTCACCCACCTGCAGCAGCACTACCCTACTGCTAGCCTTCAGCATGGCATGGCAGCAGCTTATACAGCTCCCCCTTTCACCTGCACGGAGGCTCAAGAGCAGAGGCCACATCACTGCCAACTTCTCCAGCACCAGAAGGACCACCACCAGCAGCTGCACCAGCTGCTTCCTCCTCAACCACATGCCCCTCCAAAGGGCAGATGGGATGGACACCAAGATCCCCCAACACAGGGTCCACAGATAGATGATCAGCTCTTGGGACATTTGAGCACTAGTGCCACAGGAGGCTCAGATTGCTGCTGATTTGCATCCACCTGGAACAAGACCTTCTTCCCAATGGAACAGGTGAGCATGGCTGACAAGGTGCCAGTCACTGGAAGTCCCCTCCCACCCACCCCACTGGATCTCTGCCTCTTGCCAAATTGTGTGCTCTTTGCTCCTGCAAGGAGAGAAAGCAGGGGGTGAGTGCTCAATGTCTTTTGTGCAGAGGAGGAAAGGGCACCATTTTTGGAGGGCAACTATGAGTTAATTGCTTTCTCAGCCTGTGTTACCGCATTCAATGATTTGTGCACATATACCCCCAGCTCTCTGTGTACCTGCACCCCTTTAGAAATCCTTTATATTGCCTCTTTTTGTTCTTCCTACTACAATGTATCATTTCACACTTCTCTGCATTATGTTTCATGAGCCATGTCTGCTCCTTCCACCAGCCCATATATGGGTCCTCTTGAAGTCTATCACTATCCTCCTCAGTTCACAATACTTCCAAGTTCTGTGTCATCTGCAAATTTTGAAATTGTGCCATGTCCACCCAAGTCTAAGTCAGATATATAGAGTAAGAAAAGTAGTCCTAGTACAGACCACTGGGGAACCCCACTGTATATCTCCCTCCAGTCCGAAAAACAATTCAGCACTATTCTGTTTTCTGTCACTCAACCAACTTTGTATCCATATGGCTACTATCCCTTTTATTCCATGGGCTTCAACTTTGCTGGCAAGTCACTTATATCGCACTTTATCAAATGCCTTTTGGAAGGCCACATCAACTGCATTACTCATATCTCATCAAAACCTCAATCAAATTGGTTAAACACAACTTGCCTTTAACAAATCCATTCTGGCTTTCCTTAATTAATCGACACTTTTCCAAGTGACTGTTAATCCAGGACAAAGTTATCATTTCTAAAAGCTTTCCCACCACCGAGGTTAAACCGACTGGCCTGTAATTGTTGGGTCTATCCTTACACCCTTTTTTGAATACGGGTGTAACATTTGCAATTCTGCAGTCCGCTGGCACCACCCCTGCATCTAAGAAAGGATTTAAAGATTATGGCCAGTACCTCTGCAATTTTCACCCTTACTTCCCTTAGCATCCTTGGAAGCATCTTAACCAGTCCTCATGACTTATCAACTTTAAGTATAGCCAGCCTTTCTAATACCTAGCAATTATTAGCCCATCCAGTATCTCAACTACCTCCTCATTCACTATGATTCCAGCAGCATCATCCTCCTTGGTAAAGACAGATGCAAATTACTCATTTAATACCTCAGCAATGCCCTCTGCCTCCATACGTAGTTCCCTTTTTTGATCCCCAGTCACCCCCATCCCTCCTGTTACCACCCTTTTACTATTTATATGCCTATAGAAGATTTTTGATTCCCTTTTATGATAGCTGCCATTTCTTCTCACATTCTCCATTTGCTTTTCGTTTCCTTTTTTACTTCCCCTCTGAACTTTCTATAATTTAGTCTGGCTCTTGCTTGTGTTATCAACCCGATATCTGTAACACACACCCTTTTTCTGCTTCATCTTACTCTCGATCTCTTTCGTCACCCAGGGAGATCTGGCTTTGTTTGCCTTACCTGCTCCCCTCATGGGAATGTTCAACTGTACCCGAACCATCTCCTCTTTAAAGGCAACCGATTTTTCTGTTACAGTTCTGCCTGCCAATCTTTCATTCCCATTTACCTGGGACAGATCTGTTATCAACCATTTGAAATTGACCCTCCTCCAATTAAGTTTTTTTTAAACTCTGGATTGCTCCTTGTCCTTTTCCACAGCTAGTCTAAACCTATGATACTATCATTGTTCCCTAAATGTTCCACTACTGCCACTTGATCAACCTCATTCCCCAGAACCAGCAATGCCTCGTTGCTCATTGGGCTGAAAACATACCAGTCAAGAAACTCTTCTCCCTATCTACCCTTTACTGTATTATCCCAGTCTATATTAGGATAATTAAAGTCCCCCATCATCACTACTCTAAGTTCGTGCACTGTTCTAATTTCCCTGAAAATTTGCTGCTCTGGATTCTATTCTTTTGGTTTGTTAGTAATCTTCACAAGGATTATAATACTATTCATTTTGGAAAACAGTCATTATGTAAACACAAACTTTGATGAAATTCTCAATGCAGAAATAAAGTGATTCCAGCAGTCAGAAATTCATTGCTATCAATCTCATCTTGAGAGGTAGTAATAAACAGAACAAATGCAATGTTGGCATTATAGTGCCGAATCAGCCGAGTTCAAATTCCCAGAAGTCATGCTGAAGCTGCGCCAGGCACTTGGGAGTGGAGCTTGTATCACTGCACATTGTTGCCAACTCCCCATTTTGAGCAAGCATCAGCATTTTAACCCGTTTTCATCACTTGTGCAGTATCTCCAAATCCCATTGATTTCCCAAACATCAACCCAAAAAACCTTGTTTGTTATCACTTCTGCAGCAGCATTGAAACATTAGGTATGTGAATAGATTACTTGTAAATGTATTATAATTGATTTAAGCTGCAAGTATGTCAACTTCTGAAAATTCTGCATTCCAAGTTAAACTCAATAGTTGCTTTAATACAGAATAGTCCATCTTTAAAGTGAACTCTGTAGGGGAATTTAATATAACTCAAACATGGCAGTAACATATTCTTTGAAGTGTGTTCTAATTCAATATTTGGAACTAATGTGCTGGAAAATGCACTGAAGTGTGTGCAGTTATAATTACTAAATACACCACTGCAAAAGTGCATTTGTGTATTTTACTATTTTCCCCCCTATAATATAGTTGAGGGAATATAGGGTATAGCTATAGCGTAAATCATGATAAGTATTGGATCACTGCACTCCCATCATAACAAAGACCAGTACTAATAACAATCTTAAAATCTAATAATGAAAAAAATTACCATTCAACCACCTTGAAGTAGCAGCTTTGATCATCAGACATTTAGGGCTTTCCCTGAACTGCCCACTGTTGTGCATTAGCTTTGAGCTGTTCATCAACATTCACTGGTTTTGTATATTGGCATATGTGTGATTTTTAGGTAAAGGTCAGAAAATAGAGCAGGATGTCACTCAGGAATATACATCCAAGATATGCTGAGTGCTTCGGATTTGATTATAAGCCTTCTATGTCACACTCACATGCAGGCTAGCTTTTGCTTTCAGAAAGCAAAAACAAGTGAAATTATATAAAAGGATTTTGAACCCTTGTATATCAGAAATGTAAAGGCTAGGGTCCAATTTTTTTTTTTAAGAAAAGGACCTTAAAATGTTCATTCACAAACTGAATACAGGATTGTTAGAATCATACAGCCTGTGCTCGATTTGAAAGAGCTGCCCAATTTAGGCCCACATCCCAGGATTTTCTCCATAACCCTGCAAATTAGTTCTTTCCAAGTACATGCCCAACTGCCTTTTGAAAGTTCCAATCTGACTCCATCAGCCTTTCAGCTAGTACATTACAGATCTTCACAACCCTCTGAAAACGTCTAATTTTCCCTCTAGTTCTTGCAATAATTATTTTAAACTTATGGCTTCTGATTACCAACCCATGTTCTAGAGGATACAGTTTTTCCCTACTTGCTCCATCAACATTTTACTCTCGATCATCAGTAAAGTGATGGAAAGTGTCGTTGACAGTGCGATCAAACTGCACTTGCTTAGCAATAACCCACTCACTGATGCTCAGTTTGGGTTCTGCCAGCGCCACCTCAGCTCCTGACCTCATTCCAGCCTTGGTTCAAAAAAGGACAAAAGACCTGAATTCCAGAGGTGAAGTACTGCCCTTGACATCAAGGCAGCATTTGACTGAGTATGGCATCAAGGAGCCCTAGCAAAACTGGAGTCAATGGGAATCAGGGGGAAAAACACTCTGCTGGTTGGAGTCATACCTAGTGCAAAGGAAGATGGTTGTGGTTGTTGGAGGTCAATCATCTCAGCACAACGACATCACTGCAGGAATTCCTCAGGGGAGTGTCCTAGGCCCAACAATCTTCAGCTGCTTCATCAATGACCTTACTTCAATCTTAAGGTTGGGGATGTTCGCTGATGATTGCACAACGTTCAGCACCATTTCCGACTCCTCAAATACGGAAGTAGTCCATGTAGAAACGCAGCAAGACCTGGGCAATATTCAGGCTTGGGCTGATATGTGGCAAGTAACATTCGTGCCACACAAATGCCTGGCAATGACCATCACAAACAAGGTTCTAACCATCTCCCCTTGACATTCAATGGCATAACGATCACTGAATCCCCCAATATCACCATCATGGGGGGTTACCATTGACCAGAAACTGAACTGGAGCAGCCATATAAATACTGTGGCTACAAGAGCGGGTCAGAGGCTAGGAATCCTGCAGTAACTCACCTCCAGACTCCCCAAAGCCTGTCCACCATCTACAAGGCACAGGTCAGGAGTGTGATGGAATACTCTTCACTTAGGTGCAGCTGTAACAACATTCAAGAAGCTCGACACCATCCGGGACAAAGCAGCCTGCTTGATTGGCATCCTATGCACAAACATTTACACCCTCCACCACTGACGCACAGTGGCAGCAGTGTGTACCATCTACAAGATGCACTGCAGCAATGCACCAAGGCTCCTTGGACAGTACCTTCCAAACCCACAACCTCTACCACCTGGAAGGACAAGGGCAGCAGTTGCATGGGAACACCACCACCTGCAAGTTCCCTTCCAAGCACCACACCATCCTGACTTGGAAATATATCGCTGATCCTTCACTGTCACAGGGTCAAAATCCTGGGACTCCCTTCCTAACCGCACTGTGGGTGTACCTACCCTACATGGACCGCAAGTTCAATGCGGCAGCTTCTCAAGGGCAATTATGGATGGGCAATAATGCTGGCATAGCCAGCGACGCCCGCATCCCACGAATGAATTAAAAAAAAGTTTTCCCACCCTGATGTTTGGCTGTAGTTACCAGGTTTATTCCCCTTCTCTTTATTGAATAGGGGTGGAACATTTGCAATCTTCCCGTTCTCTGCCATCACTCCCATATCCAAAGATTAAAAGAACTTATACTATTTCCACCGTAGCTTCCCCCAGCATTCTACGATGCACCCCATCTGGACCAGGTGGCTTGTTAACTATGAGTGATGCCAACCTATTTAGCACTTCCTTTCTATTTGGCATTCCCAAAACTTCATCAGAACAAGAAATCTAACTGGGAGATGCAAAGTTAAGAAATGAAAAATGAAAAAAAAAAAAAGCTGGTACAGGAGTCCTTACAGTTTATCATATAGCTAAGCAGATATAATAGAAATCTAATCAATAACAATATAGAAATGTTCAAGTTCTTATAACAAAATCTGAAAATTTGCAGTAAAAATCTGATAACTTTGTTGGCACTCAGATGAAAGCCCTGAAGCAAGAGTAATAGCTTTTAACAAACTGAAATGACAAGTAAATCAACTGAAATAAGTTACCAGATCCACTGTTAAGAGGTTAGGAATCAATCTCCTGTTTAGATGCATTCTTTGTCGAGGTTCCCGATTTATTTTTAAAGTTTTTCTTTAACTTGTTAAAATATTATTTTTTGTGCTTAATTATAATATAGTTCTAATTTTAACTGTTCCACCTCCCAAGACACTTAAGCAACAGACAGAAATAGCAGCAGCATCGGCATAGATACACTATGTGTAGCTATCTCCCAAGTAGAAATTTTCCTACTGCTGCATTTATTCGTCAATCTCTAATGGTCCTGCCAAGCTGAGTCTAAAAACAAGAGTCTATCATTCACATGTCATTGATATTCTGCTGTTACGTTCTCATTGCTAAAGATCTTTTAGGCAAACATGGTAGCCAATTTGCACATGGCAAAGTCGCTTATAAAACATGTACATAAATATTTACCAACACAGATAGGGCGACATATCCTGGATGATCAGTGAACCGTGCCATAGCAGATTCTTCTGTATATTTTTTTTTTAAAGTTACTGGCATAAATTGAGGGCTTTACACACACTGCAGCTAATTATATTTAAGAATCACAATAGCTACGTTTTGAAGTCTGGATTGATAGCATATGGTTCCTTTACATTCAAAAAATATATTACGAATTTTATAATAAAATGTAGGACTTTAAACACAAGTTCACTAAAGTAATTATAAGTCATTCCAACTTGCAGATTGGAGTTTTTCAAGCTCCTTATAAAGTGGGCAAAGTTACATCTCAATCAAACATGTACTCAGCTTTAAAAAGGACCTGTGGACTTCATCCAAGGCTTAGAAAAAGTATTTAGTATTGCACTGTCAAAGCAATACAAAACAGTAGTGAACAAAGTTAACTTAAAAAAGACTTGTATTTATATAGCGCTTTTCACAACCACCAGATGTCTCAAAGCTTTACAGCCAATGATGTACTTTGGAGTATTGCCACTTCTGTAATGTAGGAAATGCGGCGGCCAATTTGTGCACAGAAAACTCCCACAAGCAGCAATGTAATATTGACCAGATAATCTGTTTTTGTAATGAATGAGGGATAAAATATTGGCCAGGACACTGGAGATAACTCCGTGGATATTAGTGCCACGAGATCTTTTACGTCAACCCAAGAGGGCAGACGGGACCTCTGTTTGATGTCTCATCTGAAAGACAGCACCTCCGATAGTGCAGCACTCCTTCAGTACTGCACTGGAGTGTCAGCCTTGAGTTTTGTGCTCAAGCTCTGAAGTGGAACTTGAATGTGGAACATACTCTAATATACTGGATTAATGTTATTATAAACTGTTATAGATGAAGCAATTAAAATCCAGGCCCGAAACTTCTTACAGGCAGACAGTGGAATGCTTAACTTCCATGTCCCTCACCACGTTGGGGGAGGCAGCTGTTTAGGACTGGACCCAGATATGGGATTTTACCCTTTTCGCACTAAGCTTTGTCCTCCACCCCCTCCTTGTCAATGTTGTATGTTTTGGTGGGGGCAGGGAGGGCATGGAGAAAAATCGTGGCAGGGTTGATAGCTCTCAAACTTCTCTGGGAAATTCAACCCTTATAAAGGCTCAAGGGGATCTTACGCTGAGACCTTAGAAGCTCCCAAGAAAAAAGTAACAATCCCATAGTTGATCTATCACTTCAAAAAATCCCCGCAAATTGCACCATTGAAAAAAAAAACCCACCAGCAACTTGCCTTTGGCCCAAGAACGGCATCAGGGTCCACCTGTCAGAGCAGCTGTGCTGCTCAGACATCAGGGTAGTTGTCTTTGTTGCATCCACTCTAGTCATTTAAAAGACTCCATCCTTGGGATATTGGGCCCGAGATCTTGGGTTCATTTTTCTGCATGTGCTGATCAAGATGACGTCCAGGAATTTTGCGGCTCCAACCTCCTCTGATGGTTTAGTGAGCAAAGGAACCAGTATAAGTTTAATCCTCAATCTGTGCCAAATTAACTGATCTCACCTGAGTCAGGTGTGGGGGCCACAATTAAGCTCAACGCTCTGTTAAAGAAAGAATACCATACCTATCATTCTCCAGGGCCCCCTGCTGGAAAAGCACAAGAGCACACACATCAGATTCAGCTGTGACGCTTGCTAGTCAAGAGAAGGTTAGCAACTTAACAAAAGGAAAGAAAATATTAATTCATTTATTTTTCCCAGGATATGAATCTCATTTTCTCATGTCGAAGTATAATCTGTGGCTAGGAAGTAAGTGAACGAATCACAGGATGCCACCTATCTACTAGAGGGTGTGTAGGAGGAGCTACTCTATGATGCAATGCACCCTTCCATATAGGTAAGTAATTGCCAATTAACTTAGTATCCTCCACCCCAAGTAGCAGTCAAGATTGTTAACCTACTGTTCCCCCACCACCATGATGTTGACTGTCTGGAGCCCTAGTCTGCCTTTTATATTTCCAGTTTGTAATTATTTTTGTCTCAATAAGGGTGAATGATATTTATAGGCTCCTGTTTTGAGGAGCTACTCAATCTAACAGTACAAGTGAGCCGAGTTAATGCAGCCTCAATTAATATTAATTTGGCTCCATCGCATCACAACTCCTTTACAGAATTCCTGACAACACCATCAGACTCTGAATTTAGAAAGAACTTAAAAAAAACATTTTATTTACAGAAATAGCTGGAAGTACTGATGGTGATAACCCCTTTATAAATCATTTCTGTTTTCTGCCAATACAAAATAAAAATTTGCAGGTACTAGATTGCAAGTCCAATAACTATTTAATCCCCTTTCAAATCTCATAAGAGCCAAACTAACCAGCTTTGCTACAATACACAAATATTTTGCACTTTTTGGCCAATATAGTAATTTAGCCATTGCACCCTGAATATAGCTAAACCAGAGTAGTATAAAACTAATGTATTTATTCATTACTTTCTCATACATGTTCCGGAAAAGCGGCAGTGAGTATACCAGCATTAAAAAAAATTAAGGAATTTTTTTCTAGGTTCCTCAAATGGAATCTGCACCAACTTTTACGACGAGTAACAGGAAAACAACAGTGTTAATACAGCTTCACAGCTTTGCAGAAATGTCATGAAATGGTTCCATGGACTTTCTTGTGGCTATATATCAGTATTTCTGTTTTCAATGCTCCAACAGCAAGCACAGAGTTCATGCGAGAGTTAGGATCAACCACCTACTCAATTAATGGATTTTTTTTTTTGGTCAGCATACAGAAATCACATTACACAAATACAAAGAAACATAGCTTTGCTAAGACATTAAATCTACCACGGATGTCAAAATATTAAAAAAAAATGTAGGTGCCTTAGGTGCTAAAAAAGACAAGAAAACTGAAGAAGCATTTTCCACCATTTACTCTCATTATCAAAAATAGTTTTCAATTCTTCTCGCAAAACAAAAAAAAAGGAAAAACAAAACAAAAAATTAAAGTACAGACTGGACACAAAACATCACATTATTCCTATGGCTTCAAAACACTACTTGACCACATTCACAGGAATTGACACCAGCTACACTATAAAAACAAACAAAAAAAAAGGTGCCATTCGATCTCTTTCTGTATGTGAAAGATTTCCTGCACATTTACACTAGGTGAGTAACCATTGTTGTGCATGCTATGTGCCAAACCAGAAGTGAGGCTGAGGAGTAATTTCATATACATCATTACAATGGTGGACAGTGGTACAAGCAGTTCAGCCACATTGACACATATAACGGGATTGAGATATTAATAAAATACTGGATTTTTTATCAAGGGATGTGAGGGGGAAGAGAAGAGCACATGCACTAGTCCCCATTTTTGAAGTGCCTTAGTAAAAGTAACGGTATTTATTCCTTTCAATTTTATATCCATGTGGACCAAACTGCACAATTACACAGGTACTGGTTGTTTTGTTAACTCAGCTGAGTTTGTGCCAAAGTGAAACCTGAATTTGCCAATGTGGCTAAAAGGTACAGCATTTACTTTGGTCAGACATGCCGACAATTAACTGTCAGCTGCAGTACTAAACTATCTGGCATTAGAAGCCATGGGTGCACTTTGTAAATATAGTACAATACAATAAGTGCTATGCTACCCAATGGCAGACAGCCAGTAATGCAGAGGCACTGCCATAATATGCACATTTGGGGTGAAAAGTCAATTCTTCATTACTCTGCTTTTCATATCACCGCCGAGACAGTGGCGAACTGTAGCATGTATCCAGCGTAGTAACAAATTATACAACTCTGTAAATTCATAATAGAATAAGCCCCTCAAATATTGTAGAAAAACGCTTGCACAAAATATTTCTGGCCAGATTGACAGACACTTGTGCACAACTTAGCCCACTCAATAAGCTTCTTCTGTACACACTTTCATTAACGTAGCTCCAACACCCTCTCCAATTGTAGGCATCTAAGTGCATGTGCAGGGTGGGGGTGGGGTCTTCCAGCAACCACCATTCATGACAGAATTACATACTGAGCACCAGATAGTTCTCCTAATGAAACAACAAGCAGACCTGAGGGAAGAAAATATATATCATGTGCGTCTAAAGTGTCATCCTTATTCTACTTAAAATGTGTAACTACACAGGTGTAATGGGAGTGTTTTGCTTTGTGCAACTGATCCATGTTAATGCAGTCATTAGAAAATAATGAGGCATTTTGTTTTAAATATATTCTTGGGTCATCTAATGACATTACCAAAATAAAACAAAACCAATGTTTCTTTTGATTTAGAGAACACAAAAATAATTTGCATATAAAAAAGTGACATTATATTCTACATGTAATTTTTTTTTTAAACTGTTCGTACTGTAGTTCACCATTTTCTGTTTTTTTTAAATTACACCTTAACCTTTTGCGATTATGCACAATGCATAAGCAGCAACAATGAGGTCAAATTTCTCTTGCCAAAGATCATTCAGTATAAACCACTTGCAACAGTTCATTAATTACATCTTATTCAACAAATTAACCTATTCCTCCTTTTTGGAGCCAGGCCTGCTGATTTACATTTACTTCAAGTGATCTATACCCAAACCACTACGGCAAGTTCAACAGTCTATTTTCTCCAAAAACAGAACTATAGCTGCCTTAAAATTGTAGCCAACCCCATGAACAGGGACAAGCCTAAGGTTTACCAGATCAATTCCAATCTAACAGTCATATCTATAGTCAATAGGTTCATCCAAGCTTTTGTCGTCATGTGGACTGGCAGCTAGGAAAGTTGGTATGGGTGACCCCGTTGTCACATTGATGACACTTGCGCTCGTGCTTGCATTCCGCACCGCGTTGCTGATGCTGGTTAGGCTGATGCCCACAGTAAGCCTGGTCTGTTCCAGGGCCTTTTCTGGCACAGCAAAAGCCTCCAATTTTTTCTCGCCATTGGCCATGTATGAGTTCTGGCAACCACGGCAAATGCAGTCCAAACAGGCCTTGCGATTCGAGTAACAAGGGCAACGTTGCCCACGACACGTAAGAACACTTGGGTTTTGTGTAGCACGTCCACACTTGCACCCCTTTTTCTCTTGGGGCTTTTTGTATGCTATTTTTGATGGGCTACCAGGCATTACAGTACTGCTATGAACTTTCTCCTTAGTTTTAGATTTGGTTGTTCCCTGCTTTACTTTTGAGTGCGATTTCTTTGCTCCATGTTCTGCATGCTTTTTAACACTTTTACTGGCCACAAGCAAGGATTTGCCCACTTTTAGTGTGCCGCCATTTGGCACTGTGACTACAGTTTCTGTGGACAACTTGGTCTCTCGTTTGGCAGGAACAGGAGCAGCAGCCCCTAATGGTGGGCCATGTATAATGCTGGAAATAGGTAGGGGCTGAATTTTTTCACTGTCACTCTCCGATCGAGATCGCTTCCGATTCCCCCGTACAATTTTAGGTGTTGCTGCTACACAGGGAATACCATGAGGAGGTGCATTGCTAGAAACAAAAATACTGCTTTTAGGAGACAAGGAGATGGGTTTGGCATGTATAAGAGGTCCATTGGGTGTACTTGCCTCAGAAATAGGTTGTGAATAATTGCTACAAACCTCAAGATTATTTGCAACAGTTTCTAAGTCTTGAAATACATGTCCACCAGTAAATAACAAAGAACTAATAGGCTTTATGTCTTCACCATAACTACAAATGTCAACTCCCACTACATCGACATTACTACAAGACACTACTTCGTTGACTATCTGCAAGCTATCAGAAATGTCCCTACTTTTGAAGTCCTCCTCAGTGCAAGATGTATTAAGCCTTTCTGAATTTTCCGAAGAAATATTTACAGTAAATTCACCAGCTGGAAGTCCATTGCAACCAGGCAACCCATTGAAACTAGAGCAGGCCAGTTCAGTATTACTTGAAACTTGTTCACTGTCTTGAATATTTTCAATGATTCGTGGTGTTGCTGCCATTTCCAGGTCACTGGTGCATTCTGAGGTTGATGGAGTTGGGGAATTTGACAAATTTAAAGCACTGGTCAAAGCAGAATTCCCTTGCCGCTCTTCATCCAACGATAGTCCCTCTTGCAGCAGGGTTAAGATGTCAGGAGCACCATCCATAACCGTAGCTAGATGTTGTGAAATTGGGGATTCAGCTACATATTCACATAGTTTTTTGTAGCAGCAAACCAGGATGCTCAGTTGTTTATTTTCCTCAAACTGCTCATAATCTTTGCACCAACTACAGGAGGGCTTCATCATCATCTTTTTACCTTTACACGTTTTGCAGACATAGTGCTGGCAAGTGGAGTTTGTAGGAGCAATTGGTTCTTTCAGTAGATTTCCTGTAAAAGAAAAAAGTATTAATTTATCTGGAAAGTACTGTTGATAAGACTACTGAAACTTCAGTCATGTATTGTATTTAAAAGTTAGAAGCTTTTTCTTCAAGTATTGTTTCCCATCTATTTTCAAGACAATATATTGCTTGCAATTTTTTTTTAAGCAAATTGCTGATACATTACTTCTCAGAAACAATTCCCATGGCAATGTCTCTGCCATTTGATGAATATATTTTCTCCCACGGTGAGGAAAGAGGAGAAATAAAATTTACCGAAATATATTCATTTTCCTTGTTGCTATTAAATAAAGTTTTTACTCTTTTGTAGCTGTGGCTGTACACGCCTTTTTGAAGATTCTGCCACTCAAGTAACTCTCAGCTCTATTCCAATTTATAAACTATAATGCTAATAGCTGAAGGCTGTAGTGACTAAAGTGCATGTAAAAGAGATTCACACAATACAAACATTAATGATTCCAGTATGCCATCTGTTAGTAAGTGATTTGAGAGATCGGTGAAGCAGACCAGAAAACGCATTGTTCTTCATGCAACTGCTTCCTGTACCAGAACTACTGTAAAGTGGGCTGTTACAGCCACAACTATAATGACAATCAGATTTCTCTTTAATAGGGTGGCAAGAGCTCATAACACTTGTCCAATACTGGTACTTTCTACTTAGTATTCCACTCATGTTTTGCCATCATTGATTATGAATAAAAGATCTCATATTGTAGTTTGCTATGTCAAGTAATTGGCATTTTGCACCTGAAGCTATGCTAGCACTTTGGACCCAGAGAGATAAACTGTTGTAAGGGAGAAGTGTGTGGCACATCCTTCTAATCTAAGAGAAGGAAATAAATACCAGTACGTGATCAACGCAAAACCTAAGTAACAAATATTCAATTAGCACCCTGTCTACATACTCACCTACAAACATGCAATCGGCAAAAACTTCTATTTTAGCAATAATAGGCTAGCTACAATGTAGAAAAAAGGAATGAGGAAGAGAAAACAGATGGACCATTTGAATGCATAAGCTATTCTTTTGTGAATTAAAGCAATTTAAAGTGAATAGCTAATCTTCCCCTTTGCCCATGTTAAAGATAGTCTTGTACATTTCCTTTCAAAGTCACCTGCTTAAAACAGCAATTTAATTAATGTGCACTGTGTATACATACATTTTTCAAGCAATGCCCCCAAAAGCTTTAGTCAAAGATGATTTTCATGAGGGTGCTCAAACAAATTTAATTAAACAAGAGAACAAGACCAACTAGTTGATTAGTGTCGCATCCATTACTTATTGCCATTCTAAAATGACCAGGACTGCTACAAATCATTTAAATTTCAGCTTTAAGTTCTCAACACTTGCTTTGCCATAGCATTATGGACTTGAGAGTTATAGAAAATAAACAGTTGAACATGTGTAATCATGTGCAACATGATATCCAGTAAAGCACAAACTGACTGCAGCATTATACACTCAACCAACAGTGCACTAGCCATTTTACAAGGATTCAAACATCAAATTTGAAATTATGTTCTACTCAAAATATTATGTTCTTCATAAGGGACAGAAATAAGTTATTGCTTGTCTGCCTAGTAAGCATAAGCCAAAACATCCTCAGACTTCTACATTGGTTTCTTGAGTAAACATATCAGGGATACATTAATCAATGTCTGAACAAAGTACAAGGGTTCAGACAAAGTTAAAAGGGGAGCATCTGCAGCAATTTAAGGAAATTTGGAAGCCAACGTAATGAAACTAACATAAGCTGGTGTTGCTGGACATCACAGGCAAACTTTATGAATATATAGACAAATCCAATTCTTGTTAACAAATGTAACAAAATTGTTTGGTGTTTTCACACTGAACTGAATATGTTTCATTAAAACAAGGCAAATGACATATAAGACAGGCATGTTTTTTCTCAACAAATGAAAAGTTAAAACATTTCTGCAATTGATAGCAACACTTTACTAAGTACAGCAATCAAAAACAATGTTAGCATAGAATGCCAGTAAATTGTTACTGCATCATATTATTTCCAACCTGTCTTCTGTTTCTTTAGCGATAAATTCCCAAGCATTGCTCATCTTTTACCTTAACTTTATATCCACGCCCCCTCACCAACTGATAACATCTTCCAAAACCCGATACAGCTGACTGCATCTGAAAAGCAGGTACATATCTTCTAATAAAATGAGTTAAATATTTACTGTATAGTAAACACTTAACTCACCTTACTGAAGATATTCTACTATTGCACACAGTGAAAAGGCTGGCACTGGGTCTTCAGAACATGCTGGTAACCACCATAACAATGTAATCTCACCTTAATTGCTTTCATCTACAATTTTCTCTTGCACTACCAGGTGGTAGACAGTACAACAGAGTAAAAGTTGGCAACGTAACCTCCTAGGTTCCTCTAAATAGGTCTGAGCCAAGTAACAAAAAAATGAAGAAACACATTAATAGTACAGCAGTAGGCTGTGCACCATAAGTTAAATCCAACACAATTCTTAAAGGCTAATTATTGCAATCAACAACTACAAATCAGAATACAACTCTCAGGTGAGTGAACACTGAGAATACCACCCAATTTTAGACTAAATGTTTTTGTTTTTTCAACTCTAGAATAGCAATTGAAAATCGAAGATACAGGAGTACTGCATTCAGTTTTGGACAGCGAAACTTAGAAGGGTTACAGCAGATTCACTGGAATGATACCAGGGCTTTAAAGGTTAAAGTATGAAGTTACATAAACTTGGTTTGTATTCCCTTGAGTTTAGAAGGCTGAGGATGATCTAATTGTCCTTAAAATGATAAAGGGGTGCAATAGGGTAGATACAGAGAACTATTTCCTCTGGTGGAGAATCCAGAGCAAGAGGGCACACTCAAAATAAGGGCTCGGCCATTTGGCTAGGCCATTTGGGAGTGAAATCAGGAAGCACAAGCTCATGCAAAGGATAGTTTGGAAATTTCAATATGGAAAACCAACACCTTTGCTTCAATGGCTTACAAGAATATTTGCGTTACTGATCTCAATTAAAATTGGAACAGACTGATCTGCTGGACGTCTCGCGCAAATCTTACAGGATTGCTAAATCAATTGCTTTAATGCAAGGCATTTACTCCCAAAACATTAAAATGAACTACTCTCTAGTACTAAATTCCTGTTAAGGGGATTCTACTTTACGTTTGAAATGGCTATCAGTATCCTGTCACTGCACCTTATCAATAGCATTGAAGGTTTTACTTTATTTTCAACTTTTAAAAAATTTAAAATTTGTACCCAATCTTAGCTTAAACTAAAGAGCTCTTCTAAATAAATGTGGACAATTTGCTGAAAATCAAGACTCCCTATTACTCATTTTAACAATTTTGGAATGTATCAAAATTAGGTAAATAATAGGTTGATATAGCACATTCAGTCCATCATCCCTGTGCTGGCTCTTTAAATAGAGCTATCCAATTAATCCCACTCCCCTGATCTTTCCCCATAGCCCTGCAAATTTTTACAGAATAGCATACTGGGAAAGTAGTAAGATTGCTTTAAAAATGATAACTGCAGGGAGTAAATCTGGATACATTTTCTCTGTCATTTCTGATTTGGGCTAATTGCATACACATTTTGCAGATTACCCTTGCTATTTTCCCTAATGCATACTAAATGACCTGACTCTTGGCACTTTGCCCAGAGCTCGGCGCCCAAACAATGAGGCAGACATATAAACCATATCAGGCACTAACCAACTAGTCATCTCTTACAAAACGACTTACCCAACGTATGAATGAAAAAAGATGAAAATTCTGTACCAAGGAGATGAAGTTTCTTACCTCATTTCATATAAAGTAAAACAAATGTGTCCTGACATGGATCACAATTAAAACATAAAGGGTCTAAGTACACCGGAACAAAACACCTCATCATGTTCTCCTTCCTCCCTCATGGTACAATGTGCCCCCATCATGGTGCTCAATTCAGAAGTCTGGGATCTCGCTGTTTGATTTTGGGGCTGAAGCCCTTCCCTGGACCTGCAGCAAGCTGCATACACCATCCTCACACTTAGACATGGCACCTCTTGGGGGCTTTGGGAGGGAGAGGAGAGGAAGAAAGGTGAATATATAAATACCCCCCCAAACATTGCAAGAGGGTCTCTTTCTCCTAAGTCCATGTAACATTGCTTCTCTCTCCCATTCAACATAGTTTTTCCCTCAAATGGTTAGTTGAAAATTAGGCCTTGAATTGTAACTTTTCTACAACTCCCAAAAGCTGAATCATGTACTACCCTACCAAATCCACCACCAAAACCCACTCTCTCTCAATATTTTCATGAATGAAGTAGTGAATGAAACCAAATGTAAAAGAAAAGACAAACTGCAACACAAGCTGGTATCCATAATGTAATTTCAGACACTCTATACGCAAAGGCCTAGAGATCACACTAGGGATATAGCAGCAAACAACTGTGCACTAGCATGGACTAAGGGGAAAGGGAACAAAAGTGACCATTGGAAATGCCTTCAATCAAACTCAACTTCAAAACAAAAGCAAAATACTGCCGATGCTGGAAATCTGAAATAAAAACGAAGTGTTGGAAATACTCATCACGTCTGGCAGCATCTGTGGACAGAGAAACAGAGTTAATATTTCAGGTCTGTGACCTTTCATCAGAACTGGCAAAAGTTAGAAATGTAATGGATTTTAAGCAAATGAAGCGGAGGCTGGGGGGGGGGGGGGGGGGAAGATAACAAAAAGGGAAGGTGTGTGATAGGCAGAGGGCAAGAGATATAAACTGACAAGGAGGTCATGGGAACAAGACAAAGGGAGTGTGCTAATGATGTGGTGAAAGACAAAGCATGTGTGCAGAGAGAATGTTAAATGACAGAATAAACAGCTCTGTCCAAAAGCACAAACATGGAAAACCAAGTTTAAGGCAGGTACATGGTTTAAAAATAAATAAAGGGCCAGTCATGCTCTGAAGTTATTGAACTCAATGTTCAGTCCGGAAGGCTGTAGAATGCCTAATCGGAAAATGAGGTGCTGTTCCTTGAGCTTGGGTTGATGTGCACTGGAACACCGCAGCAGGCCAAGGACAGAAATGTGGGCATGGGAGCAGGGTGGTGAATTGAAATGGCCAGCAACCAGGAGCTCGGCGTCATGTTGGCAGACTGAGTGGCGGTGTTCCACAAAGCACAGTGGGGTGGAATCCTTGGTTGAAGTAAAAGGCATATCAGAAGCGCTGTTGTGGAAGATTGCATCATCAGAACAGATGCATTGGAAACAAAGCACTGGGAGAATAGGATGGAGTCCTTATAGGAAGCAGGGTGTGAGGAAGTGCAGTCGAGGTAGCTGTGGGAAGGTGGTGAGCTTATAATATTAGCAGACAGTCTATCGCCAGAGAACTCAAGGAAGGGAAATGTCAAAGATGGACCATGTTAAGAGAGAGAAGGGAGGATTCCCCCCCACTGTGGTTGACAGGGCCCTCAACTGTGTCCGACCCATTTCCCGCACTTCTGCCCTCGCCCCTTCCCCTCCCTCCCAGAACCACACAGGGTTCCCCTTGTCCTCACTTTCCACCCCACTAGCCTACACATCCAAAGGATCATCCTCCGCCATTTCCACCACCTCCAGCGTGATGCCACTACAAAACGTATCTTAAACTTCCCTCCCATCAGCATTCCAAAGGGATCGTTCCCTCTGCAATACCCTGGTCCACTCCTCCATTACTGCTGCCTCATCCCCCTTCCCATGCAATCACAGGAGGTGTAATACCTGCCCTTCTATCTCTTCTCTCCTCATCATCCAAGCCCAAACACTCCTTTCAGGTGAAGCAGCGATTTACTTCTACTTCTTTCAATTTAGTATACTGTATTCGCTGTTCACAATGCGTTGCCTCTACATTGGAAAGACCAAACACAGACTGGGTGAATGCTTTGCGGAACACCTCTGCTCAGTCCGCAAGCACGACCCCGAGTTTCTGGTTGCTGGCCATTTCAATTCACCACCCTGCTCCCATGCCCACATTTCCGTCCTGGCCTGCTGCAGTGTTCTAGTGAACATCAACACAAGCTCAAGGAACAGCATCTCATTTTCCGATTAGGCACTCTACGGCCTTCCGGACTGAGCATTGAGTTCAATAATTTCAGAGTATTACTGGTCCTTTTTTATTATTTTATCATTTTTTAAAAAACCATGTGTCTGCCTTAAACATGGTTTTTCATGTTTGTGCTTTTGGGCAGAGCTGTTTATTATTCTGTCATTAACACTCTTTCTGCACTAATGCTTTGTCTTTCGCCACACCATTAACACACTCCCTATGCATTGACCCCATGGCCTCCTTGTCAGTTTATCTCTCCTGCCCATCACACACCTTCCCTTTAGTTCCCTTTCCCCCCCACCCGTGCTTCACTTGCTTAAAACCTACTACATTTCTAACCTTTGCCAGTTCTGATGAAAGGTCACAGACCTGAAGCATTAACTCTGCTTATCTCTCCACAGATGCTACCAGACCTGCTAAGTATTTCCAGCACTTTCTGTTTTTATTTCAACTTCAAAACAAGTCTGCATCCCAGAAGCCAGAGTCAAAAACAAACAAAAACTATTCACACACAAACAGTGGAAACACACTCTGGGCCCCAGAACAATTACCTACATTTGAAGACTAGTATTGTTTCTTTAACATATGTAATTTTAAATTCCACCCTGCCTCACATCCCGTTAGTAAAAGCTATTTAAAAACACACATTTGGATGCCCCCTTTACACTTGTTGTCATTTGCGTTTTAGCTTAACCATCAAAATTGCTATCATAGTAATCCAAGTGTTATGATACACCATTTTTTTCTTTCAACAAAGAAATATAACATGATTTTGCGTTTCTATCTATATTTAGTTGAAACAAATGTCAAACACTAGAGAGAGTACTTATGACCTTGGACACAAATGCTCATAAAATGTTATTTTACTAATTGAAATTTTAATTCAAGTCTACATAGCAAACATAAAATATAACAAGTGCGACCTTCAATACTACTTGCACAGTTTACCTCAAGAAACTGTACCAAAAATATCTTTAGACTTAACTGCAAGAGCCAGAATGCAAGACAAAAAAGAACTAAAGATAATGACCATGTAGGAAACTTCAAAACAGTCTTCATTACTCTGCATAGCTTTTACTTAAAACTATTTTAAAATATAGCTCATTTATATGCATTAAAAAAGTGTCTGGATGAGATCCAATTAGTGCAATAAGGAATCAGCAAACATTAGGGAGTGTAGCAAGTTAGTAATTCAACAAATAGCCACAGATTGTCAGGGTTCAGGTGTATACCTACAACTCCCACACAAACAATCCCTTTTTTTTTTACACGATCAGTAGAGTGACAAGTACAGGATTCCCTACAAAAGGAGAACAAAAATATTTTAAACAGAAGGTGGGTCACCCTCGGCTGCTTTAAAAGCTTCCCCTCCAGAACAAGTTACTGGGAGGCCCAAATATAAAGATATTTGGAAAAAAAAAAACTTACAAATTTAAACATGCCTTAAATAAAGGCCCATTAGGAATTCAAACTGCATAACAAAATAATGGGAGAATTTTCCTCACCAACACAAAAAGGATACTCAAAGAATGCTGAAAAATGAATAGTTTCTATTGTGAACATACACTAAAGGGACAATTCTCCTATAACTTGATCACTTCAAAAGATCGGTAAATATACAGTTTTATGAAGGCAATCAAGAATGTGACATTTAACAACCCATGAAAATGTCAGATTAACCATTCCGCACAAGGTCGTCCAAACTTCCTAAAATATAACTAAGAACGACAGAGGTTTTGACGTAATTTTCGGAATTAAATCGAATCTATGAAAAGTTTAAAAATCTAAAGAGGTATGACTGAAAGTAATGGATTGCTATAGGAGCCGAGTTGCTCATTGGGTGAACTTGCTGCGTCTCCAGATCGAAGCCTCAGAACACGTGTGCGTGTTTACTTTTGGTCAGAATACAAAAGCGTCCCGGTACTATTCCTACTCCTCTTCTTGGGCCAACTAATGCAAAATTCAACCTTTAAAAACAAGCGTAAATACATCCACGTCTGTCAACAACTGACAGTGACTTACTTTGAAAGATTCCCCCATTGGTGCAACCAGATTATAAAGCGAGGTTTGCACTCGCCGACGCAACTGGCGGGGATTTGAAACAACCAGACTTCCCATTCATATTTGTACAATAGCTGGTCAATTGCAAAGAAAAAAGGGGGATTTAAAAAAAATAAACAACATTTTCTTTGGAATTCTTAAACCCGTCACAGCTCACAGATTAATCTCATTTAATGATGTTGCTCCACATTAAAAAATTAGCGGATTATAGAGGAATTGAAATAATGTCTAAAAAAAATACTATTACGTGGTAATGAAACCATCTCCCTAAACACGTGGTAACTTTTATTTTCAAGTCAGAGAAATACAAATCACAAGCCTACAAAGATCTCGGATTACAACAGAAAAATGCACAAAGAACCAGTACAAATGCTTTTGAGTGTTCGGCGAATAAAGGACATTCAAATGTTGTCATCTTTGTACTTACAGGCTTGTAGGAAAATTACAAATTGTGTTTGTGATCGATATTATAAAAAGCACAGACCTGTTGCAACGAAAAACAATGAATCAGTACAGGAACTGTTTAAGCCGTACTGAAGCCTTCTCACCTCTCCAGTTTAAAAAAAGGCATTTTAATATGGTTGAGTTATAGGCGAGAATGCTAAATTCAAATGAACTCCACAGTTTTGACAACACGCCAGACCATTGCTGCAATGCAAACAGGGAAACAAACGAATAAATGCAGTCCTCGTGTTAGTCTGATGGAAAGGATGCGATTATACCGAGTTCACTTAAATTAATCGCGAAAAAAAGTCTTCAGCAAAGATAAAAGCGTATGGATGGCATAACACTAAACAATGCAGGCTTCTGCTGCAATGTAAGAAAAATCTGACCCAGTTATGAAAGGGAAAATATATATTCCTTAACATCAATGTTCAATTACACAATAACCTTATCCTAACTGTTGTGCTTAAAGATTTAAAACTCAGTCAGATTTCTGCGATAAGAAACGCAGATTCCAGTTTTACTTCCCGAGTACTGTGTACAATACAGGCCTCTTACTGCAATGCAAGGGATAGATCTCAACAGGAGCGGGGAAAATTACGCCACTTGCACTGAGAAAAATGTAAAAACAAACAGAAATTTACAACTGAACTTGCACAATCTGCAATTCGTATCGAAAAGCTTTTAAAAATTCAAATACATATGTAGTTATGGTGGTGAGCAGACCAGGCCTCTGGTGCAATGCACAAACCCTCCTTATAGAATTCACATGTACTGGAGAGGAAAAAAAAAATTCAGGCTTAAAAATAAAACATCATACTGCAATGCTCGTTATATAATTGATTCGGATCTCCAAACCCGTCCTTTTGCAATAAAAATAAAGAGAGCGAGTGCCACTGTTGCTTTATTTTGACGGGTTTCTTTGCATTTTCTATATACTGATAAAGAAAAAACTCACCGCAGACACAGCAGGAGAGGGACTGGCGCAGGTAGGGCAGCAGTTTGTAGAGCTCGGAGAAGGAGCCGGGCTCTTGCGGCTCGCACTGCATGATGTAGCGACAGGTCGACACGTACAGGCTGGTAGCGTTGACCGGATTCATGGTGGAGGCGGCGGCGGTGTCGGAGCGGGCCGGGCCGTTATGCCGAGGCTGCCGCCGACGAGGATATTTCCGATTCCTCTTTCTCCGACGCCCAGTTTCCGCGGCGATGCCAACGTCCATTTAATTAGAGCGATGTGTCAGCGGCAGAGCCGCTGCTGTTTACCTCCTCGGCGGGTTGTAGTCTCCGGTGGCTCGGTTCCACTGGCAGAGCCATACTAACGGCGGCGGCGGCGGCGGAGAGCCTAGTGGCCGCGAGCCGTGTCCCCATCCGCGCTGCGCGGGCTCCGGGCTCGGCGGCACCTACTGGTTAACGCGCGCGCAGCGGGCCTTGGCCGCGCACCTCTCGCCATTCGCGAGAACTCGCCTCAGTCTCTCTGCCCCCTCCCCGCAGCCTCTGGGCTTCACCCGCACCCTCCTCCGAGACCTGGCGGCACCGAGAGCGTCCGCTTTCCGACAGAAGGAAAATGAGGGGGTGGGGTAGGGATAAGAGAGCGGCCGAACGAGCTCAATCCCTCACAAGCCCCGGGCCCGATATCGACATCATCATCATCCTCCTCACCGCGACGGCGGCTTCACTTCTCTCTCTTCCCCCGCTGACGGTTATATCCTGCCGCCCTGTTTAAACTCTGCCTAGATTGGGAAGGCAGCGATAGGTTGGGGGACGATTTTTTTTTAAATGGTGGAAACGTTCGTTTAAAGAGGAAAAAACGGAAAGAGCTCGAGCACCAGTCACGTGACTGGAAGAAAGAAGGTAATACGAAGCGTCTTCCCAAATGCCTGATCGTTTTCATTTAAAAAAAATGTTGAATCGCTCCCGATATGAATTATATCCCCTTTTATGCAGGTTGGGCTGCAAAATAATTGCATTCGATTTTATTCACCTACTTTTGTCTTAATGAAACTAGTTTTGAAACAGTCTGCAGTTGCCTACACCGGCAAAGCTGTTTGGATTTTACATGTCGAAGGAGATTGATTCGCTTTTTATACGGAGGTTGGGCTGGCGGGTGCACAGCTGCTCAGCCAATAGTAACGGCGGCAGTTGAGGTCCTTCGCGCAAAGGGCTGGGCTCGTGTGAAACACGCTGGGATCTGTAGTTTCTATTCGATGATGCTGGCGCACGCGTTCATTTTAAGGCTTCCCTGAAAACTACATTTCCCAGAAGGTAGTTGCGTTTTTACGAAGAACGCATTGCGTATGTTTGATTTACCGCGCTCGCAACCTATCCTGACATCAGTGAACCCGCCTAGTTCCAATTCATTGGCTGAGATCGTCCCCAGTGTTGTAGCTAAGCCTTGATGAGTATTTCAAGCACTTTCTGTTTTTATTTCGGATTTCCAACATCCGCAGTATTTTGCTTTTATTTTAGCTAAGAAACCTATTGGCTGCCAGGGTGCCAATCAACTGACGCGCCGCAAATCTCGGTCGAGTTTGGTTAGCTGGGAGGCGAGAACTCATTCAGCAACATGGCGGCGGGGTTGGCGGTGTTGTGCTGTTCCCGGCTGCTGGCAGGCGTGTCGCGGGTTACTAAATACGTTTCACCCGTTTCGGCGGCGATCAGAACTGCCGAGGAGCGGAGACAATGGTATTCACGCAGCAATTTGACCGTACAGGAGAGAATCGAGAAGAAGTCTCAAAGGGCAATGCTGGGAGGAGGTCAACTCAGGATAGATGCCCAGCATAAGCGGGTATGTTTAGCATATCATCCGTGGCAGTGTTTTACCCGCTGGGAACTATTAAAACATAAAGACACATTCAGCCTTTAGCTTCCGTGTAATTTTCGCTTTTGTTTAATTTGTGAAGTTCGCCGTCATGAGAACCTGCGACAAAAACAAGAAATGCTGGAATCACTCAGCAGGTCTGGCAGCATCTGTGGAAAGAGAAGCAGAGTTAACGTTTCGGGTCAGTGACCCTTCTTCGGAACTGACAAATATTAGAAAAGTCACAGATTATAAGCAAGTGAGGTGGGGGTGGGGCAAGAGATAACAAAGGAGAAGGTGCAGATTGGACTTGGCCAACTCACAGACACCTCTTCCTACCTCCCTCTGGACCATGACCCCACCACCGAACATCAAGCCACCGTCCAAAGGACTGTCACTGACCTCATCTCCTCTGGAGATCTTCTCTCTACGGCTTCCAACCTCATAGTCCCACAACCCCGGACAGCCAGCTTCTACCTCCTTCCCAAAATCCACAAACGGGACTGTCCCGGCAGACCCATTGTGTCAGCCTGCTCCTGCCCCACTGAACTTATATCTTCCTATCTTGACTCTATCTTTTCTCCGCTGGTCCAGTCTCTTCCCACCTACATCCGTGATTCTTCTGACGCCCTACGTCATTTTGACAATTTCCAGTTTCCTGGTCCCAACCGCCTCCTCTTCACCATGGACGTCCATTCGCTCTACACCTCCATCCCCCACCAGGATGGTTTGAGGGCTCTCCGCTTCTTCCTGGAACAGAGGCCCAACCAGTCCCCATCCACCACCACCCTCCTCCGTCTGGCTGAACTTGTTCTCACATTGAACAACTTCTCCTTCAACTCCACTCACTTCCTTCAAGTAAAAGGTGTGGCTATGGGTACCCGCATGGGTCCTAGTTATGCCTGTCTTTTTGTGAGATATGTCGAGCATTCTTTGTTCCAGTCCTACTCAGGCCCCCTCCCCCAACTCTTTTTCCGGTACATTGATGACTGTATTGGTGCCGTTTCCTGCTTCCGCCCCGAACTAGAAAACTTTATCAACTTTGCTTCCAATTTCCACCCTTCTCTCACCTTTACATGGTCCATCTCTGACACTTCCCTTCCCTTTCTCGACTTCTCTGTCTCCATCTCTGGGGATAGGTTGTCTACCAATATCCATTATAAGCCCACCAACTCCCACAGCTACCTCGACTACACTTCTTCACACCCTACCTCCTGTAAGGACTCCATTCCATTCTCCCAGTTTCTCCGTCTCCGACGCATCTGCTCTGATGATGCTACCTTCCATGACGATGCTTCTGATATGACCTCCTTTTTCCTCAACCGAGGATTTCCCCCCACTGTGGTTGACAGGGCCCTCAACCGTGTCTGACCCATTACCCGCACCTCTACCCTCACCCCTTCCCCTCCCTCCCAGAACCGTGATAGGGTTCCCCTTGTCCTCACTTTTCATCCCACCAGCCTCCATATCCAAAGGATCATCCTCCGCCATTTTCGCCACCTCCAGCGTGATGCCACTACCAGTCGCATCTTCCCCTCCCTTACCCTGTCAGCATTCCGAAGGGATCGTTCCCTCCGCGACACCCTGGTCCACTCCTCCATTACCCCCACGACCTCGTCCCCGTCCCAGGGCACCTTCCCCTGCAATCGCAGGAGGTGTAATACCTGCCCATTTACCTCCTCTCTCCTCACTATCCCAGGCCCCAAACACTCCTTTCAGGTGAAGCAGTGATTTACTTGTACTTCTTTCAATGTAGTATACTGTATTCGCTGCTCACAGTGTGGTCTCCTCTACATTGGGGAGACCAAGCACAGACTGGGTGACCGCTTTGCAGAACATCTCCGCTCAGTCCGCAAGCAGGACCCTGAGCTTCCGGTTGCTTGCCATTTCAACACTCCCCCCTGCTCTCATGCTGACATCTCTGTCCTGGGATTGCTGCAGTGTTCCAGTGAACATCAATGCAAGCTCGAGGAACAGCATCTCATCTACCGATTAGGCACACTACAGCCTGCCGGACTGAACATTGAGCTCAATAATTTCAGAGCATGACAGCCCCCCATTTTACTTTCATTTTTAGTTATTTTGTCTTCCTTTTTTTTTACATTCTTTTTTACATTTTTTACTATTTTTTTTGCATTTATTTCATTTCATCTTAGTTTGTTCAGTTTGCTTACCCACTTTTTTTCAGGTTTTTTTTCAGGTTTGCACTTGCTGCTGTTCAATATTCAGTGTATTCACACCTAATCTGTACTAATGCTTTGTCTTTCAACACACCATTAACATATTGTTTGCCTTTGCTCAGTGACCTTTTGGTCAGCTATGTGGCCTGGTCCAATCTAGACCTCCTTTGTTATCTCTTGCCCCACCCCCACCTCACTTGCTTATAATCTGTGACTTTTCTAATATTTGTCAGTTCCGAAGAAGGGTCACTGACCCGAAACGTTAACTCTGCTTCTCTTTCCACAGATGCTGCCAGACCTGCTGAGTGATTCCAGCATTTCTTGTTTTTGTTTCAGATTTCCAGCATCTTTTGCTTTTATTATATGAGAAACTGCGATGTGGTCCCCAAGTCTGACGAGGGTATGGTCCCATAGGCTGGCCAGTAGGGTCATTAATCCTGGTTGTACTGAATGATTATCACTATTTCAGTTAAATGCTGCAACTCTTCTTGCAAACACTGTGTTTTTGTTGCCTGAAGTGTCATCATTCTCCCAAACAAAAGAAAGGTGAATGATTTGTCCTGAGGGAAACGCTGGGCGTTAAACTAAATTAATTTGCAGTCTCTATCTCTTTTGTGGTTCGTTCGTGAGGTGAGCTTACTCTTGGCTACCCGCTATGAAGGGCATCTTTGTAACAAGTGTGCAATAGTTCAAACCACATCAACTGTTTTGTTGGCAGTTTGGAGGCTCCTTGTGACAATCCGCTAGATTGGTGAAAATACTCAGTGTAATTGACTAAATGTTAACAATTAGTTAATTACACCTAATGAGTATGCACCTTATCCAATAGGCAACCCACCTCACAAGGGAGTTTTAATTGTTTATTAAAAATTGTTTACTGTAACTTTTGTATGTAATTTTAAATAAAAGTATGTGATTTTAATTTGTCACGGCAGTCAGATAACCAGTGAGAGTGTGTTCTACTCCGCAGTTTCATCTCATCTTACGTCTCATCCGATGCGTTAACAAAAAACTTTTTTTCTTCCTTTCAGGTGTTAAGGAATGCAAGCTCCAGCTGCTGATGGGGACTAATGCCCCTCAAGATCCTCCCTCCGCTTCACTTCCCTCTGACCCCACCCCTTCTGATCTGACCCCTTGCCGTGTATTCACTATACCCTCTGACCTCCCCCTCTCTGATGCTGAGCGTTCTGTACTCAGCAAAGGTCTCAGTTTTATCCCCTTACGCCCCCACCTCAATGAATTTCGCGCTCGGCATGACGTTGAGCTCTTCTTCCGTCGGCTCCGCCTCTGGGCTGACTTCTTTGACCAGGAGTCCTCCCCCCGAACAGCAGACCCATTCACCCGCCTCCAGCATTCTCCCTCTACCTGGACCCCTCCCCCTGGCCTCTTACCCGCTCTTGATATCTTCATTGAAAACTGTCGGCGAGACATTGGTCGTCTCAATTTCTCTGCCCCCCTCACTCACTCTAACCTGTCCCCCTCTGAACTTGAGGCACTCCGTTCTCTCAGGTCTAACCCCGACATGGTCATCAAACCTGCAGACAAGGCTGTTGTTGTATGGCGTACCGACCACTATCTTGCAGAAGCTCAGATTAGGCACACTACAGCCTGCCGGACTGAACATTGAGTTCAATAATTTCAGAGCATGACAGCCCCCCATTTTACTTTCATTTTTAGTTATTTTTTCTTTACATTCTTTTTTACATTTTTTACAATCTTTTTTTTTGGCATTTATTTCATTTCATCTTAGTTTGTTCAGTTTGCTTACCCACTGTTTTTTTTCAGGTTTGCACTTGCTGCTGTTCAATATTCAGTGTATTTACACCTAATCTGTACTAATACTTTGTCTTTCAACACACCATTAACATATTGTTTGCCTTTGCTCCATGACCTTTTGGTCAGCTATGTGGCCTGGTCCAATCTAGACCTCCTTTGTTATCTCTTGCCCCACCCCCACCTCACTTGCTTATAACCTGTGACTTTTCTAATATTTGTCAGTTCCGAAGAAGGGTCACTGACCCGAAACGTTAACTCTGCTTCTCTTTCCACAGATGCTGCCAGACCTGCCGAGTGGTTCCAGCATTTCTTGTTTTTATTTCAGATTTCCAGCATCCGCAGTATTTTGCTTTTATATTAATGAGAGTGTGTTATTGGGCTGAGCATTTATTGGCTTCTGGTTGTACCTAATATTGACTTCTGTAATGTAATTTCATAGAAGACAAATATTTCTTGCAAAAGTAAGGCTGCAGTCTTCTGCAATTGAGAAAATTTGGCTTGCTTGGTACTTCACATTTTTTTTACACTGCAGTTTTTCTACAAAAAGTTCCTTTTGCTGTGTTTGTATTGGCATGTAATAAACACACAGAAATGGGAGTAGGCCACTTAGTCCCTCAAGCCTGTTCCATTCAATGAGCTCACAACTGATCTGTGATCTAACTCCATTTACCCATCTATGCCTCATATCCATTAAAATACCTTTGGTTAACAAAAATTTGATCAATCTGAGCATTAAAATTAACAATTGGTCTAGTATCAGTTGGCATTGCGGAAGAGAGTCCTAAACTTCTACCGCCCTTTGTGTGAAGAAGTGTTTCTAATATCACTGTTGAAAGAGCTGGCTCGAATATTTAGACTATGCCCCAGAGTCCTTGACTCCCCACCCCCAGCGCAATTAGGGTAGATAGAGAGAAACTATCTGTTCCCTTTAATATCTTGAAAGCTTCAATCAAATTTTCCTTTAAATTCAGGGAATATAAACCTTGGTTGTGTCATCTTTCCTCATAATTTTACCTTGGGGTCCAGGTGTCTTCCTAGTAAATTTACCCTGCACTCCCTCCAAGGCAAATATATCATTCCCAAGGTTTGGTGGCCAGAACTGCTCATAGTACTCCAGATGTGGTTGACCCAGGGCTTTGTATAGCTGAAGCATGACTTCTACCCCCTTGTAGTTGAGTCCTCCAGATATAACAGCCAGCATTCCATTTGCCTTTTTGATTATTTTCTGTACTTGTTCATGACATTTTAATCTATGTACCTGGATTTCAATAGTTTTTATATGTAGTCTGATTGTTTACTCATCTTCTCTCAGGTTCACAACACCTTGTTACAGGGAAGATGGTGGCATAGTGATAATGTCACTGGACTAATAATAGAGAGACCCAGCTAATACTCTAGGGACACAGGTTCAAATCCCATCATGGCAGCTGGTGGAATTTAAATTCAATTAATAAAATTCAATCAATAAAAATCTAGAATTGAAAGCCAGTCTCAGTAATGGTGGCCATGATACTACCATTGATTGTTGTAAAAATCGATCTGGTTCACTAATGTCCTTTAGGGAAGGAAATCTGCTGTCCTTACCTGGTCTGGCCTACATCTGACTCCAGATCCACAGCAGTGTGGTTGACTCTAATTGCCCTCTGAACAGGCCTAACAAGCATTCAGTTATACAAATCTGCTACACCAAAGTTGAAGAGGAATAAAACTGGACGGAACCCATGGTATGGACCTAGGTGCCGGAAATGAAAATGGCAAGCCCAGCCCTGTCAACCCTGCAAAGTCCTCCTTACTAACATCTGGGGGCTTGTGCCAAAATTGGGAGAGCTGTCTCACAGACTAGTCAAGCAACAGCCTGACAAAGTCCAACTCATGGAAACATACCTTCCATCCAATGTCCCAGACACCACCATCGCCATTCCTGGGTATATCCTGCCCCACCAGCAGGACAGACTCAGCAGAGGTGGCAGCACAGTGGTATACAGTCAGGAGGGAGTTACCCAGGGAGTCCTCAACATGGACTGCGGACCCTAAGATGTCTCATGGCATCAGATCATACATGGCAAGGAAACCTCATGCTGATTACCACCTACTGCCCTCTCTCAGCTGATGACTCAGTACTCCTCCAAGTTGAACACCACTTGGAAGAAGCACTGAGGGTGGCAAGGGCACAGCATGTACTCTGGGTGGGGGACTTCAATAACCATCACCAAGAGTGGCTCGGTAGCACCACTACTGACTGAGCTAGGCGAGGCCTGGAGGACATATCTGCCATACTGGGCTTGCGACAGGTGGTGAGGAAACCAACAAGAGGGAAACACCTACTAGACCTTGTCCTCATCAATCTACCTGTTGCAGATGCATGTGGTATTGGTAGGAGTGACCACCACACAATCCTTGTGAAAACTATGTCCTGTCTTCACTCTGAGGATACCCTCCTTCATGTTGTGTGGCACTGTGCTAAATTGGAAAGATTCAGAACAGATCTGACAGCTCAAAACTGGGCGTCCATGAAGCAATGAGGACCATCAGCAACAGCAGCAGAATTGTATTCAGCTGCAATCTGTAACCTCATTACCCAGCATATCATCCACTCTACCATTATTATCAAGCCAAGGCATCAACTGTGGTTCAATGAAGAGTGCAGGACAGCATGCCAGGAGCTGCACCAGACATACCTAAAGATGAGTTGTCAACCTGGTGAAGCTACAACGCAGGACTACTTGCATGCCAAACAGCAGGAGCAGCATGTGATAGACAAAGCTAAGCGATCCCACAACCCAACGGATCAGATCAATGCCCTGCAGTCCTGCCACATCCAGTCATGAAATGTGGTGGACAATTAAACAAGGAGGAGGAGGCTCCACAAATATCCCCATCCTCAATGATGGTGGAGCCCAGCACATCAGTGCAAATGATGACACTGAAGCATTTGCAACTATCTTCAGCCAGAAGTGCTGTGTGGATGATTCATCTTGAACGTCTCCTGAGGTCCCCAGTATCTCAGATGTCAGTCTTTATCCAGTTTGATTTGCTCCACGAAATATCAAGAAATGGCTGAAGGCATGGGATACAGCAAAGGCTAGGGGCTCTGACAACATCCAGCTGTGGTACAGAAGAATTGTGCTACAGAACTAGATGCACCGCTAGCCAATTGTTCCAGTATAGCTACACCACTGGCATCTACTCGACAATGTGGAAAGTTTCCCAGGTCTGTCTTGTCCACAAAAAGCAGGACAAATCCAATCTGGCCAATTACTGCCCCATCAGTCTACTCTCAATTATCAGTAAAGTGATGGAAGGTGTCATCGACAGTGCTATAAAGCACCACTTAAACAGCAACAAGCTGCTCATTGATGCTCGGTTTGGGTTCTACCAGGGCCATTCGGCTCCTGACCTCATTACAGCCTTGATCTAAACATGGACAAAAGAGCTGAACTCGAGAGGTGAGGTGAGAGTGATTTCCCTTAATATTAAGGCAGCATTTGACAGAGTGTGGCATCAGGGAGCCCTAGCCAAATTGAAGTCAGTGGGAATCGGGAAGAGTCTCCACTGGTTGGAGTCATACCTAGCACAAAGGAAGATGATTGTGGTTGTTGGAGGCCAATCATCTTAGCCCAGGACATTGCTGCAGGAGTTCCTCAGGGTCATGTCCTGGGCCCAAGCATCTTTCGTTGCTTCATCAATGTTCTCTCCATCATAAGGTCAGAAGTATGGATGTTCGCTGATTGTACGATATTCAGTATCATTCGTAACTCTGGATACCAAAGCAGTCCATGTCCATATACAGCAGGACCTGGACAACATTCAGGCTTGAGCTGATAAGTGGCAAGAACCGTTTGCGCCACACAAGTGCCAGGTATTATGACCGACCACTCCAGTCAAAGTCCTCGATCAAAATATATTCTAATTGTGGTGGGAGAAACGCACAGTGAATTCAATCCTGTTCCTCCACAGATCGCCTAACATATTATTTTAAACTTCACAAATTAAAGAAAGACCCAGTCAAATTGTACCATCTATTAACCCCCGAATGAGGCTAACCAAACCAGGTGTCTTTAGATCAACAAATTAACTAATTAGAAAAACTAAATTCTTAAACACTATGAAGATATAAACAACATTTAAAATAGAAAAAAATTAGTTCTTGCAAATTTACAGTCCAATGTTGCTTGAAGTCCTCACAGCCATCAGATGGGGGAAAAAAGATTCCTCCACAGTAGCACAGTCCGTAGTCTAATTCCAGCAGTAAGTGATGCTTTCCTTCTCCAGCGATAGATTTCAACAATTAACAACTTGCAAACACTTTCAATAGAATCAATCTGACTTTAGAGTTTTTGAGGGATAAAAGATTGTCACTGTTTAACTTCCCTTCCTTCAGTTTAAATTATCAGAGATCTCTGTTTTGGCTTGACTTTTTTAGAATTTTGAGAGAGAATAATTAAACAGACTAAATTCTCTTCCTTCAGTTTAAATGCCTGAGAGCTCATTATTCAGGTGCTAACACCAGCTGTCTGTCTGTGTTCTGTTAGAACAGACTGTCTTCAACTAAAAAGCCAGTTCAAAAAATAATTGCAACATTGTATACCTGCTTCTTGAGTCCCTGAGTGGCTGTTGCCTGGTAACCAGGATGCATTCTTTGAAGCTGGTTGGTTCCCTCTCCATATGCTTGTATCCAACGGCAACCAAAATGCACTTTCTCCAACTCCTGAGGCTTGCTGGCTCTTAAAGCAGTACAGATCCTTTGCTGTCTTAAAGACACACCACATATTTCCAGGAGAGAAAAAAAACGACAGGATCATATTACCGCAGGGAGGAGGATAAGCCAGTACGGGTATGTAAGGTAATCGGGACTGTGGAGAAGGAAAAGGATAGCAAGGATGAGGCAGAAGTAGGCCTAGGAAATTCTCAGATTGAACCTCCAACTATCCCATTAGCGAATGCAGAATGGCTAGGAAAATTAAACCATATGCTTTTACACTTGGAGGCAAACCAGAGTGAAGTCCGAACCAGGGTTTTCACAACGTTTCAAAAATGTTTGTAGGGATAAGCCAGGATGTACAACCTTAGCCGCACATGATGTGGGTATAAGGGGAACCATTCCTTTAAAACAACATCCTTGTTGCTTAGGTCCAGACAGACAGGCTCAAGTAGAAGCAGAGGTACAATGCATGCTGAAGGGCAGCTGGATTACCATGCATGCGAAAATGTAATTCGTCGCTTGTCAATCCCGGCCACGCCACCTATCCCCACTTGGCTGCTCACTCCCTGCATCATCACCACGGCCCCCCCCCCCCCCACCGTGGGCCCTCACTCGCGGCCTCACTGATTCCTCCCCTCTGCATCTGCTCCCCGCTCCCTCCTGCGATCGTTACCTTTCTTTCCCACATTGGGGAAGCGGGGACGAGAGAGACAAGATAGGCAAGGGAGGGGAGGGAGACTGCAAGGGGAGGGGAAGCGGCCGAGGGGAAGAAGTGGCGAGGCCATGGATTCTGTTGAATTGCAGACACGATCATGCTGAACACAGGCTCCCAGGATTTATCTTTTCCAACTTCCAAAATGTTAGAAATCTCTTTTCAAAATGCTCACTGGTTTAAAATTCAGGTTTGTGGTCCAGAAATAATCGTCAATATAATTCACTAAACAACCTGTTGCGGGGACGAGAAGCGGGAGGGAGTGTGGAGCAGAGCAGAGGGGAGGAAGCGGCGAGGCGGTGATCGCCTTTTTTCATTTGTTTTTGTGATAAATAGAGCAGCGCTATCTTTGCTACTGACAGCTGCCAAAAAACGTCACAGATGATGACGTTTCCATGTATCAGGCTGCATTTGCAAGTACTGCACCACTTGGTGGTTGTGTTGGCAGCAAACGCAGCCATGATAGAATACTTTCCACTTACCTGGGTTGAGTGCGACTCCAACAACACTCAGGAAGCTCAACATCATCCTGGGCAAAGCAGCTCGCTTGATCAGCACCCCATCCACTACCTTAAACATTCGCTCCCTCCACCGTCAGTGCACAGTGGCAGCAGTGTGTACTGTATACAAGATGCACTGCAGCAACTCACCACGCCTTCTGCGGCAGCACCTTCCAAACCTGTGACCTCTTCCACCAAGAAGGACAAGGGCAGCAGACGTGTAGGAACACCATTATCTGCAAATTCCCCTCCAAGCATGCATTATCCTGACTTGGAAATGTATCACCAGTCCTTCACTGTCGCTGGATCAAAATCCTGGAACTCCCTCCCTAATAGCACTGTGAGTGTACCCTCACCAGTTGGGTCATAGCAGTTCAGAATGGCAGCTCACTGCCACCTTTTCAAGGGCACTTCGGGATGGGTAACAAATTGCCAGCAATGCCCACATTCCATGAAACGAGTAAAAAAAAAAGTCTTGTGGTTCCTTTCTGAACTTTGAAGAGGTTTGATGCATTAAAAATGAATAGTTAATGAATAGTGAAAGTTCCTGTCAATTGAATGTTTAGCAATTCAGCAGACCATATTACAGGTACATTTTGCAGACAGAATAACATTACAATTGTGATTAATGTTCAAGCAGTTTTGAAGTTTGCACTGTATACACACTGACACGGAACACAAAAGTCCGAGTGTATCAAGCCTGTGTCCTCAGTACCTTGCTCTATGGCAGCGAGGCCTGGACAACGTATGTCAGCCAAGAGCGACGTCTCAATTCATTCCATCTTTGCTGCCTCCGGAGAATACTTGGCATCAGGTGGCAGGACCGTATCTCCAACACAGAAGTCCTCGAGGCGGCCAACATCACTAGCTTATACACACTACTGAGTCAGCGGCGCTTGCGATGGCTTGGCCATGTGAGCCGTATGGAAGATTTTTCAATTAGAGATACAGCACTGAAACAGGCCCTTCGGCCCACCGAGTCTGTGCCGAACATCAACCACCCATTTATACTAACCCCATATTCCTACCAAACATCCCCACCTGTTCCTATACTTCCCTACCACCTACCTATACTAGTGACAATTTATAATGGCCAATTTACCTATCAACCTGCAAGTCTTTTGGCTTGTGGGAGGAAACCGGAGCACCTGGAGAAAACCCACGCAGACACAGGGAGAACTTGCAAACTCCACACAGGCAGTACCCGGAATCGAACCCGGGTCCCTGGAGCTGTGAGGCTGCAGTGCTAACCACTGCGCCACTGTGCCTCCCAAGATGGCAGGATCCCCAAAGACACATTGTACAGCGAGCTCGCCACGGGTATCAGACCCATCGGCCGTCCATGTCTCCGCTTTAAAGACATCTGCAAATGCGACATGAAGTCCTGTGACATTGATCACAAGTCGTGGGAGTCAGTTGCCAGCGTTCGCCAGAGCTGGCGGACAGCCATAAAGGCGGGGCTAAAGTGTGGCGAGTCGAAGAGACTAGGCAGTTGGCAGGAAAAAAGACAAAAGCGCAAGGGGAGAGCCAACTGTGTAACAGCCCCGACAAACAAATTTTTCTGCAGCACCTGTGGAAGAGCCTGTCACTCTAGAATTGGCCTTTATAGCCACTCCAGGCGCTGCTCCACACACCACTGACCACCTCCAGGCGCTTACCCATTGTCTCTCGAGATAAGGAGGCCAAAGAAGACTGTTTACACAGCAGCCCTTCTCTTCAAATGTAACTAACCAGACTATTATTTGTGTGAATTAATTAAGGTAACAAATAGTGTGAGAAAAGTCTCAAGCATTTCATAGTGTGAATACTATTTTTATCATCATTCAGTAACACTTTCTCCTCTTGGGTATGTGTATGTTTTGTGATTTTTCCCTCTTATTTTTCTTTCCACTGCTGTGTATGTGAGAGTTCTTAGAGAATTTGTTGCTGCTGGTCAGGCTTGGATCACCTTTGTTTAAATTTTGAGGTGGCCAAAGCAACTGAAGCTCCTGATAAGAAATGGAGAAAACACCTACAACATTTTAAGTGGGTAATTGAAGAGGGAATTAGATATTTTTATGAAGGAGAGTTTGGTGGATATGGTGAGCAGATGGGTAGATGGTATTAAATCAGTGGGAAAATGCATAGGTTTAATGGATTGATTGGCATTTTCCTGTTCGAGTTGGGTCGAATGGCCTTTCTTTGTTTACATCTCAAATTTGCAGTAATTGAAGTAAATAAAACTAGCAATGGTATGCTAATAAAATGAGTTTATGGATCAGTAATAAGGTGCTATATGAATTTATTAAATATTGTTTACAGCACACTTGATATCATTTCCTTTAGTTCATGATAATGTACTATTGAATTTAGACTGCACTGGGATGTCACTGGAACTATTGCACAATACAAGTGTCAATTTGGTTGCCACTTAAAAGCATTAAAAGAACCAAGATATTTTGAGAATCCTAGGTTTATGACAGTGTATGGAAATGTAACACCCCTATACTCGAAATGAGGGAGACAGAAAGCAGAAACTGTGGGCCAGTTAACCTAACATCTGTCATTGGGAAAATGCTGGTATCCATCATTAAGGAAGTAGTAGCAGGACATTTAGAAAATCATAATATAATCAGGTAGAGTCAACATGGTTTTATGAAAGGGAAATCATGTTTGACAAATTTATTAGAGTTCTTTGAGGATGTAACAAGCAGGGTAGATAAAAGGGAACCAGTTGATGTAGTGTATTAGGATTTCCAAAAGACATTTGATTTGATAAGGTGCCACATAAAAGGTTGCACCACAAGATAAGAGCTCAAGGTGTTGGTAATAAATTAGCATGGATAGAGGATTGGCTAACTAACCGGAAACAGAGAGTCAGGATAAATGGGGCATTTTCAGGTTGGCAAACTGTAACTAGTGGAGTGCCACAGGGATCAGTACTGGGCCTTAACTATTTACAATCTGTATTAATGAGATGGATGAAGGGAGCAAGTGTATTGTAGCCAAATTTGCTGCTGATACAGAGATAGGTCGGAAAAACAAGTTGTGAGGTGGACTCTGTGTCTACAAAGGGAAATAGATAGGTTAAAATATTTAAATGGAGAGAGACTACAGAATGCTTCAGTGCAGAGGGATCTGAGTGACCTCGTGCATGAATCTCTCAAAGTCAGCATGCAGGTACAGCAAGTAATTATTGCAAGGGGTGGAGTATAAAAGTAGGATGTCTTCCTAAAGCTGTTCAGGGTACTGGTGAGGTCACACCGAGAGTGCTGCATACAGTTTGGGGCTCCTTATTTAAGGAGAGATATACTTACATTGGAGGCGATTCAGAGAAGGTTCACTAGATTAATTCCTGGGATGAAGGTATTGTCTTATGAGGAAAGGTTGAGCAGGTTAGGTCTATACTCATTGGAGCTTAGAAGAATGAGAGGTGATCTTATTGAAACATCGCGAACATAATATAGAATTTTACATTATGTTTGAAGGTGAGGTGGTTCAATCAGAAGCCAGGACGTAAATTTGAACAAAGGAAATTATGAAGGTATGAGGGACAAATTGGCTGAGGTGGATTGGGGAAATACATTAAAAGGTATGACAGTACAGTCAATGGATAGTCTTTGAAGAAATATAACATAGTTTACAGCAACTATACATTCCTTCAAGGCACAAAAACCCCAAAGGTAAAGGCAGTCAACCGTGGATAACAGGAAGTTAAGGACTGTATTTCTTTTTCTTTGGCCTCCTTATCTCGAGAGACAATGGGTAAGCGCCTGGAGGTGGTCAGTGGCGTGTGGAACAGCGCCTGGAGTGGCTATAAAGGCCAATTCTAGAGTGACAGGCTCTTCCACAGGTGCTGCAGAAAAATTTGATTGTCGGGGCTGTTACACAGTTGGCTCTTCCCTTGCGCTTTTGTCTTTTTTCCTGCCAACTGCTAAGTCTCTTCGACTCGCCACACTTTAGCCCCGCCTTTATGGCTGTCCGCCAGCTCTGGCGAACGCTGGCAACTGACTCCCACGACTTGTGATCAATGTCACAGGATTTCATGTCTCGTTTGCAGATGTCTTTAAAGCGGAGACATGGACGGCCAGTGGGTCTGATACCCGTGGCGAGCTCGCTGTACAATGTGTCTTTGGGGATCCTGCCATCTTCCATGCGGCTCACATGGCCAAGCCATCTCAAGTACCGCTGACTCAGTAGTGTGTATAAGCTGGTGATGTTGGCCGCCTCGAGGACTTCTGTGTTGGAGATACGGTCCTGCCACCTGATGCCAAGTATTCTCCGGAGGCAGCGAAGATGGAATGAATTGAGACGTCGCTCTTGGCTGACATACGTTGTCCAGGCCTCGCTGCCATCGAGCAAGGTACTGAGGACACAGGCTTGATACACTCGGACTTTTGTGTTCCGTGTCAGTGTGCCATTTTCCCACACTCTTGGCCAGTCTGAACATATCAGTGGAAGCCTTTCCCATGCGCTTGTTGATTTCTGCATCTAGAGACAGGTTACTGGTGATAGTTGAGCCTAGGTAGGTGAACTCATGAACCACTTCCAGAGCGTGGTCGCCAATATTGATGGATAGAGCATTTCTGACGTCCTGCCCCATGATTTTCGTTTTCTTGAGGCTGATGGTTAGGTCAAATTCATTGCAGGTAGCCGCAAACCTGTCGATGAGACTCTGCAGGCACTCTTCAGTGTGAGATGTTAAAGCAGCATCGTCAGCAAAGAGGAGTTCCCTGATGAGGACTTTCCGTACTTTGGACTTCGCTCTTAGACGGGCAAGATTGAACAACCTGGCCCCTGATCTTGTGTGGAGGAAAATTCTGAAAAGGACTGTATAAGATTAAAAGAAAAGGTCTATAAAATTGCCAGAAATAGTAGTAAACCTGAGGATTGGGAGGATTTTAGAAGCAAAGAAGGACGAAGATTGTGATAAAGAGAGGGCGAATAGAATATGAACGTAAGCTAGCAAAAAATATAAAAACGGACTGTAAAAACTCCTATAGATATGTAAAAGGAAACGTTTGGCTAAGACAAATATGGGTCCATTACAGGCAGAGTCAGGAGAATTTATAACGGGGAATAGAGAAATGGCAGAGGAGCTAAATGATTACTTTGTGTCTGTCTTCACTGAGGAAGATACAAGAAATCTCCCAGAATTAGAGATCCAGGGGATAAGGGAGAATGAGGAATTGAAGGAAATTAGTATTAGTAAGAAGGTTGTATTGGAGAAATTAATGGGGCTGAAAGTTGATAAGTCCCCAGGACCTGATATTCTACATCCCAGCGTGTTGAAAAAGGTAGCTATAGAGATAGTGGATGCTTTGGTGATCATCTTCCAAAATTCTATAGATTCTGGAGCAGTTCCTGCAGATTGGAAGGTAGCAAATTTCACCCCACTATTTAAGAAGGGAGGGAGAGAGAAAACAGGGAATTACAGACCTGTTAGCCTTACATCAGTCGTTGGGAAAATGCTAGAATCTATTCTCAAGGATGTGATAAATGGACATTTGTCTGATTGGGCATAGTTAATATGGATTTTTGAATGGGAAATCATGTTTGATGAACATGTTGGGAGTTTGTTGAGGATGTTATTAACAGAATTGATGAAGGGGAGTCAGTGGACGTGGTATACTTGGAGTTTCAGAAGGCTTTTGATAAAGTCCCCCACAGGAGGTTGGTTAGCAAAATTAAAGCACATGGGATTGGAGGTAGTATACTGGCATGGATTAAGGATTGCTTAACAGGCAGAAAGCAGAGAGTTGGACTAAAAGGGTAATTCTCACATTGGCAGGCTGTGATTAGTGGGGTACCACAGGGATCAGTGCTTGGGCCCCAGCTGTTCACAATATATATCAATGATTTGGATGTGGGGACCAAATGTAGTGTTTCCAAGGTCGCAGATGACACAAAACTAGGTAGGAAAGTGTGTTGTGAGGAAGATGCAAAGCGGCTTCAAAGGGATTTGGACAGACTTAGTGAGTGGGCAAGAACATGGCAGCTGGAATATAATGTGGAAAAATGTGAGGTTATCCACTTTGGTAGGAGGAACAGATGTGCAGAGTATTTCTTCAATGGTAAGAGATTAGAAAGTGTAGATTTTTAAAGGGACCTGTGTGTCCTTGTCAATAAGTCACTGAAAGCTAACATGCAGGTGCAGCAAGCAATTAAGGTTATTGGTATGTTAGTCTTTATCGCAAGAGTATTTGCGTACAGGAGTCGTGAAGTCTTGCTTCAATTGTATAGAACCTTGGTTAGACCACACCTGGAGTACTGTGTGCAGTTTTGGTCCTCTTACCTTAGGATGGATATTATTGCCATAGAGAGAGTGCAACAAAGGTTCACCAGACTTGTTCCCGGGATGGCGGAACTGCCCTGTGAAGAGAGATTGGGGAAACTGGGCATGTATTCTCTCGAGTTTCGAAGAATGAGAGGTGATCTCATTGAAACCGACAAAATACTTAAAGGGATGAACAGTGTAGCAGGTAAGATGTTTCTTACACAATTTCAAAATAAGGGGGTAGCCACTTAGGACAGAAATGAGGAGAAATTTCTTTACTCAGAGGATTGTGAATCTTTGGAATTCTCTACCCCAGAGAGCTGTGGAAGCTCAGTCATTGAATATGTTTAAAGGAGAGATTGACAGATTTCTAAATACCAAAGACAAAAGGGGGATATGAGGATAGTGTGGGAAAAAGGCATTGAAGTGGATGATCAGCCATGATCATATTGAATGGTGGGGCAGGCTCAATGGGCTGAATGCCCTACTCCTGTTGCTATGTTCCTATATAAGATTCTGAGGGGGCTTCACAGGGTAGATGCTGGGACGATGTTTCCCTGCATGGGGGAATCTAGAACTGGGGCACAGTTTCAGAATAAGGGGATCTCCCATTTAAGACGGAAATGAGGAGGAATTTCTCCTCTTGAGTTTTGTTAATCTTTTGGAATTCTTCACCCCAGAGAGCAGTGGAGGCTGGGCCATTGAATATATTCAAGACTGAGTTAGACAGATATTTGATCTACAAGGGAGTGGAGAGTTATGGGGGATAGGCAGGAAAGTGATGTCGAGGCCATGATCAAATCAGCCATGATTTTATTGAATGGCGAAGCAGGCTCGAGGGGCTGAATGGACTACTATTTTTTCTCTTTTTATCTTGGCCCTCTCCTGAAGTGCCCAGCATCACCGATGCCAGACTTCAGCCAAGCCGATTCACTCCACGTGATACCAAGAAACAGCTGAAGGCACTGGGTACTGCAAAGGCTATGAGTCCTGACAACATCCCGCCTGTAATACTGAAGACCTGTGCTCAAGAACTAGCCGTATCTCTAGGCAAGCTGCTTCAATACAGCTACAATACTGGCATCTACCTGACAATGTGAAAAATTGCCCAGATATGTCCTACCCACGAAATGCAGGATAAATCCAATCCGGCCAATTATCACCCCATCAGTCTCGATCATCAGCAAAGTGATGGAAGGTGTCATCGACAGTGCTATCAAGCACTACTTGGAACAATAGCCTGCTCCCTGATAAGTTTGGGTTCCGCAAGGGCCACTTGGCTCCTGACCTCATTACAGCCTTGGTCCAATCATGAACAAAAGAGCTGAACTCGAGAGAGATGAGAGTGATTGCCCTTGATATCAAGGCAGCATTTGACCGAGTGTGGCATCACAGAGCCCTAGGCAAACTGAAGTCAGTGGGAATCGGGGAAAATCTCCACTGGTTGGAGTCATACCTAGCACAGGAAGACGGTTGTGGTTGTTGGAGGCCAATCATCTCAGCCCCAGGACATTGCTGTAGGAGTTCTTCAGAGTAGTGTCACAGGCCCAAACATCTTTAGCTGCTTCATCAATGATCTTCCCTCCATTATAAGGTCAGAAATGGGTATGTTTGCTAATTGTACAATGCACAGTACTATTCGCAACTCCTCAGATACCAAAGCTGTCTGTGTCCATATGCAGCAAGACCTGGACAACTTTCAAGCTTGAGCTGTAAGTGGCAAGTAACGTTCATGCCACATGAGTGCTAGATAATAACGATCTCCAGTAAGAGAGAATCTGACCATCTCCCCATGACGTTCAATGGCATTGCTGTCGCTGAATCCCCCAGTATCAACATCCAGGGGGTTACCATTGACTGGAAACTGAACTGGACCAGCCACATAAATACTGTGGCTACAAGAGCAGGTCAGAGGCTGGGAATTCTGTGGCGAGTAACCCACCCCCTGTCCACCTACAAGGCACAAGTTGGAAGTGTGATGGAATACTCTCCACTTGCCTGGATGATTGCACCTCCAACAACATTCAGGAAACTCGACACCATCCAGGACAAAGCAGCCCGCTTGATTGGCACCCCGTCCACCACCTTAAACATTCACTCCCTCCAACAGCGACGCAGCTGTGTACACCATATACAAGATGCACCGCAGCAACTCACCATGCCGCCTTTGACAGCACCTTCCAAACCTGTGATCTCTTCTACTTAGAATGACGAGGGCAGCAGACACATGGGAACACTGCCACCTGCAAGTTCCCCTCCAAGTGGCACACCATCCTGGCTTGGAAATATATCGCTGTTCCTTCACTATCACTGAATCAAAATCCTGGAACTCCCTCCCTAACAGCACTGTGAGTGTACCCGTCCCAAATGGACTGCAGCGGTTCAAGAAGGCAGCCCACCACCACCACCTTGATGATTAGGGATGGGCAAGAAATGCTGTCCTTGCTGGCGACGCCCACATCCCATGAAAGAATGAAAAGTATTCATAGTTTTGCAGTGATGTGTAAGCCACATGTGCTGGATCTTTGGAGTGCGCTTGCAATCCGAACCTTTGGACTTGGAAGTGGCAGTACTACCACTGAGCCAAGGTTCACACCGGTAGGTGTCAAATTTGAATTTAAGAAATGAAGCTGCCATGGGTGGCAACATGGTGGAGTTGGTATAATTGGCTGAATACTACAGTTGTTCCTATAAAACTTTAATTGCACAATATGTGATTATAAATAACATTCTTGTGGCTTTTATCATTTGAGAAAAGAAGGGGGAGAGGAAGAAAGAGAGAGAGGTACAAGATTCAAGTCTTTAAAATGATGAAGTGGATAATGAAAATTGCTTATAAGAAGGCTGTAGACAGTGAGTGCAGAAATAAATAGGGCTAATTTAAAATTAACAAGTTAAGCAGATATTTTCGTGCAGTACTTTATAGTATCCTTAAGTATGAGGTATGTTACATTTATGTAAATATATACAAAAGTATACTGCAATCAAATCTGTATCTTGCTATTTGAAGAGCCTGGGGGTTAACCATTGTTCCACTGTCCCACATGGTCGAGTGCACTGATATTTTGTACTGTTGGTATTGGTTTCTCTGTTGTTTATACATGTTGTTTTCTGTGGGGAATGGTCTATTAAATTCATTCTTGCATCTTCCACTTATAGTCCAAGTTTAGTTTACAGTTTGGCAAAATATTTTTCAGAAATCTGCAGTGATACATGCCATATTCACCAACAACTGGAAATCTGAGTGTGGTGTCATCCTGACACTTGGCTGTTGTTGGTTGTTTCACTTTCTAAAGCACTTTAAATTTCCATGCCTTGGAGCAAATCTGATTCTGTTAAATAACATTTTTTAAATTCCCCAAGTTTTTTTTTCTTCCTTTGTTTTGGGTTCATGATAATCTGAGTGTCCTTGTTTTATCATATATTACATTGGTTTGTGTCCTGACATTATCATTTGTCCTTGTATGGTGAAGTACTTATCTCCTTTTATGTGTTGCTTTGTTGTTCTTTGTCTTTTGTTTTTGATTTGCAAGGTACAGTGTGTTTCATGCTTATTTTGAGCACACAGATCAGGGCTGAAATTAAATATCACCAGATGTATCTGACTTTTGTTTTACCCAGTGGTGACAATTTCCATAATAGTTATTCTAACTTTCTATTGAGCTTCATTCGATTGGGATCAGACTCCACTCCAATGCATGTTTTATGATCAAGGTTTTTTTTAAATATCTGGACACAAATGTAACAAAACTTTTCACTTTGCAACTGGTCTTTTACTGAGAGCATTGTGTTTCAGAAAAATTGTAGTGGGATGCCAAGGTACATGCTACAGATTTACCATGGGTCTATAAACATGATTTAGCAAGTGAAAAAGGGATCACTTGTTGGCACATTCAAGACAAAGTCAGAACTCTTCCAGCCATTTCAACCAGATTCTATAGAAGTGGATGCATTGGAGTTGTTTCTGACATCGACCACGTATTGCGTGAAAGTATTTGTCCATGTCTCCGTTATAAAGACGTCTGCAAACGCGACATGAAATCGTGTGACATTGATCACAAGTCGTGGGAGTCAGTTGCCAGCATTCGCCAGAGCTGGCGGGCAGCCATAAAGACAGGGCTAAATTGTGGCGAGTCGAAGAGACTTAGTAGTTGGCAGGAAAAAAGACAGAGGCGCAAGGGGAGAGCCAACTGTGCAACAGCCCCAACAAACACATTTCTCTGCAGCACCTGTGGAAGAGCCTGTCACTCCAGAATTGGCCTTTATAGCCACTCCAGGCGCTGCTTCACAAACCACTGACCACCTCCAGGCGCGTATCCATTGTCTCTCGAGATAAGGAGGCCCAAAAAGAAAAAAGATTTGTAAGAGCATCGAACTACCAAAACTGATTTCCAATTAAGATGATAAGTCTAATCCAACCAGGCAGACAGTTTCAGAATATTTTGGTAGTGACCTCTTGAGAGTGTAACTGTCATAAATCTTGAAGTTACAATTGATTGTCTGGATCCCAGATTAATTGGATTAAATGGTCATGGTAAAGGTCACCCTCCATGTGTGGCATCAGCACCCTGCGAAATGCGATGGAATCAGATCCCACGCTTTCCCCCTCGCTTTCTCTCTCCCCTCCCTCGCTTTCTCTCTCCCCTCCCTCGCTTTCTCTCTCCCCTCCCTCGCTTTCTCTTCTCCCCTCCCTCGCTTTCTCTTCTCCCCTCCCTCGCTTTCTCTTCTCCCCTCCCTCGCTTTCTCGTCTCCCCTCCCTCGCTTTCTCTTCTCCCCTCGCTTTCTCTTCTCCCCTCGCTTTCTCTTCTCCCCTCGCTTTCTCTTCTCCCCTCGCTTTCTCTTCTCTTCTCCCCTCGCTTTCTCTTCTCCCCTCCCCTCGCTTTCTCTTCTCCCCTCCCCTCGCTTTCTCTTCTCCCCTCCCCTCGCTTTCTTTTCTCCCCTCCCCTCGCTTTCTCTTCTCCCCTCCCCTCGCTTTCTCTTCTCCCCTCCCCTCGCTTTCTCTTCTCCCCTCCCCTCGCTTTCTCTTCTCCCCTCCCCTCGCTTTCTCTTCTCCCCTCCCCTCGCTTTCTCTTCTCCCCTCCCCTCGCTTTCTCTTCTCCCCTCCCCTCGCTTTCTCTTCTCCCCTCCCCTCGCTTTCTCTTCTCCCCTCCCCTCGCTTTCTCTTCTCCCCTCCCCTCGCTTTCTCCTCCCCTCCCCTCGCTTTCTCTTCTCCCCTCCCCTCGCTTTCTCTTCTCCCCTCCCCTCGCTTTCTCTTCTCCCCTCCCCTCGCTTTCTCTTCTCCCCTCCCCTCGCTTTCTCTTCTCCCCTCCCCTCGCTTTCTCTTCTCCCCTCCCCTCGCTTTCTCTTCTCCCCTCCCCTCGCTTTCTCTTCTCCCCTCCCCTCGCTTTCTCTTCTCCCCTCCCCTCGCTTTCTCTTCTCCCCTCCCCTCGCTTTCTCTTCTCCCCTCCCCTCGCTTTCTCTTCTCCCCTCCCCTCGCTTTCTCTTCTCCCCTCCCCTCGCTTTCTCTTCTCCCCTCCCCTCGCTTTCTCTTCTCCCCTCCCCTCGCTTTCTCTTCTCCCCTCCCCTCGCTTTCTCTTCTCCCCTCCCCTCGCTTTCTCTTCTCCCCTCCCCTCGCTTTCTCTTCTCCCCTCCCCTCGCTTTCTCTTCTCCCCTCCCCTCGCTTTCTCTTCTCCCCCCCCCTCGCTTTCTCTTCTCCCCTCCCCTCGCTTTCTCTTCTCCCCTCCCCTCCCCTCCCCTCGCTTTCTCTTCTCCCCTCCCCTCCCCTCGCTTTCTCTTCTCCCCTCCCCTCCCCTCGCTTTCTCTTCTCCCCTCCCCTCCCCTCGCTTTCTCTTCTCCCCTCCCCTCCCTCGCTTTCTCTTCTCCCCTCCCCTCCCTCGCTTTCTCTTCTCCCCTCCCCTCCCTCGCTTTCTCTTCTCCCCTCCCCTCCCTCGCTTTCTCTTCTCCCCTCCCCTCCCTCGCTTTCTCTTCTCCCCTCCCCTCCCTCGCTTTCTCTTCTCCCCTCCCCTCCCTCGCTTTCTCTTCTCCCCTCCCCTCCCTCGCTTTCTCTTCTCCCCTCCCCTCCCTCGCTTTCTCTTCTCCCCTCCCCTCCCTCGCTTTCTCTTCTCCCCCCCCCTCGCTTTCTCTTCTCCCCTCCCCCCCCTCGCTTTCTCTTCTCCCCCTCCCCTCCCTCGCTTTCTCTTCTCCCCTCCCTCGCTTTCTCTTCTCCCCTCCCCTCCCTCGCTTTCTCTTCTCCCCTCCCCTACCTCGCTTTCTCTTCTCCCCTCCCCTCCCTCGCTTTCTCTTCTCCCCTCCCCTCCCTCGCTTTCTCTTCCCCCCCCCCTCGCTTTCTCTTCCCCCCCCCCTCCCTCGCTTTCTCTTCCCCTCCCTCCCTCGCTCTCTCTTCCCCTCCCCTCCCTCGCTCTCTCTTCCCCTCCCCTCCCTCGCTCTCTCTTCCCCTCCCCTCCCTCGCTCTCTCTTCCCCTCCCCTCCCTCGCTCTCTCTTCCCCTCCCCTCCCTCGCTCTCTCTTCCCCTCCCCTCCCTCGCTCTCTCTTCCCCTCCCCTCCCTCGCTCTCTCTTCCCCTCCCCTCCCTCGCTCTCTCTTCCCCTCCCCTCCCTCGCTCTCTCTTCCCCTCCCCTCCCTCGCTCTCTCTTCCCCTCCCCTCCCTCGCTCTCTCTTCCCCTCCCCTCCCCTCGCTCTCTCTTCTCCCCTCCCCTCGCTCTCTCTCTCTTCTCCCCTCCCCTCGCTCTCTCTCTCTTCCCCTCCCCTCCCTCGCTCTCTCTTCCCCTCCCCTCCCTCGCTCTCTCTTCCCCTCCCCTCCCTCGCTCTCTCTTCCCCTCCCCTCCCTCGCTCTCTCTTCCCCTCCCCTCCCTCGCTCTCTCTTCCCCTCCCCTCCCTCGCTCTCTCTTCCCCTCCCCTCCCTCGCTCTCTCTTCCCCTCCCCTCCCTCGCTCTCTCTTCCCCTCCCCTCCCTCGCTCTCTTTTCCCCTCCCCTCCCTCGCTCTCTTTTCCCCTCCCCTCCCTCGCTCTCTTTTCCCCTCCCCTCCCTCGCTCTCTCTTCCCCTCCCCTCCCTCGCTCTCTCTTCCCCCCCCCTCGCTCTCTCTTCCCCTCCCTCCCTCGCTTTCTCTTCCCCTCCCTCCCCCCTCGCTTTCTCTTCCCCTCCCTCCCCCCTCGCTTTCTCTTCCCCTCCCTCCCCCCTCGCTTTCTCTTCCCCTCCCTCCCCCCTCGCTTTCTCTTCCCCTCCCTCCCTCCTCGCTTTCTCTTCCCCTCCCTCCCTCCTCGCTTTCTCTTCCCCTCCCTCCCTCCTCGCTTTCTCTTCCCCTCCCTCCCTCCTCGCTTTCTCTTCCCCTCCCTCCCTCCTCGCTTTCTCTTCCCCTCCCTCCCTCCTCGCTTTCTCTTCCCCTCCCTCCCTCCTCGCTTTCTCTTCCCCTCCCTCCCTCCTCGCTTTCTCTTCCCCTCCCTCCCTCCTCGCTTTCTCTTCCCCTCCCCTCCCTCCTCGCTTTCTCTTCCCCTCCCCTCCCCTCCCTCCTAGCTTTCTCTTCCCCTCCCCTCCCTCGCTTTCTCCTCTTCTCCCCTCCCTCGCTTTCTCCTCTTCTCCCCTCCCTCGCTTTCTCCTCTTCTCCCCTCCCTCGCTTTCGCCTCTTCTCCCCTCCCTCGCTGCTTCCTCGCCCCCCCCCCCCACCTGCATTTCCTCGTCTCCCCCCCCCCCCCGTGCTCTCCTTACCTCCCTCTTACCCCCTCCAACCTCGTTCCATCTTTCCATCTCCCTGTCCTTTAAGGTCCTCAAGGCCTGCTTTACCATGGTTCTGTCCATCCCTTCTAGATTCTCCCTCTTTTTCTCTTGGCATTCATTTTTGTCCGATTACACCTTGATGCGCCTTTCTACGTTAAAAGCACCATATGAATGCAAATTGTTGTTGTATAGGATATTCATGCTATATTGGTATCGAAGCCCTATATTTACAAAACATACTGGTATTTCTGTAGGTTTTAATGCTCAGTTCTCCAGTTAACTAGTTCTCCAGTTAAAACAATTCCGAGTTGGTGAGTTGTTTTACGAATATATGAAGGTTACCATAGTTCCTGAAACTGTTACAGACACTTTCGTGAAAGAACGGCTTCAGGTGTTGCATTTGATTGCCAGTATTTCCCGAGTATGAGCAGGTAAACTGTACCCTTCCTTTCTGTTTAGGAAGCTTGGCAGAAATAGTATTAAAAAGGCTTCAAAGTGGGTCTTAAGGCATGCCAAATTCTATATATACAACAAGCACTAAGGTAACTTTCAGTTGCTTTCCTAAACATACTTTGGATACAGTAGTTCTTCCCATTTTTTTATATTCCTGGAAATAGTAATTTGTAAACATTAATTGAAGTCTTGACTGTCTACTTATGATCGTGTCTACCTAGGGAAAGCTGACTGCCAGGGAACGTGTCCAACTGCTCCTGGATCCTGACTCCTTTGTAGAATACGACAAGTTTGTGGAACATAGGTGTTCGGATTTTGGCATGGGCACAGAAGATAATAAGGTAACAACAATAAGGTATCCATTTAGCGGATATGGTATGCCTTTTTTATAGCAGAAACAACTGTCCAGCTATACATTTTGGTATTAAAAACATCAATCCCTTTTTCCTGGTTGGCCACTAGGTTGATGTCAATTACAGATCATGTCCTAGAGAGCCAGTAGCTATGACTTCAAACTGACCTGCAGGTTGTCCAGGAATTACCTGGTCCCAGAAATCCTACTGCCTGAAGATGCAGATTTTTCAGACTCTTGTCTCTCGGGCATTAGGAAAATTGAGAATTTTTTTTAAATCGCTTTATGGCAAGAATAGAGTTTTCTTTTATAAAAATTTGAATGCTTTTGAACAAAACTTCCCACCTCACCCCCAACCTCAGACTTCCGTTCCCCTTTAAGTTATTAATGCAAACTTGTTGATTCAAACTTTATTTTCATTTGTTACCTCTTGGAGAGCTGGAAGAATTGCACTAATGAATAAGGTGCTGAAACTGTCCCCTTCTAAAATGTTGCTTTGGCAAATAAACAGGGGTAATTCTTGCTGTGCACTGTAGCTGCCACTTGCCGTGGATGGTATTGTGCTTTAGCAGGCATACACAAGAAAATCTCCTCTCTTCAGTCTGCTGCTTTATGAGAGGTGATCTTATTGAAACATATAAGATTCTGAAGGGGCTTGACCGGGTACATGCTGAGAGGATGTTTCCCCTCGTGAGGAATCTAGAACATATGAAGTAGGAGTAGCCACTCAGCCCCTCGAGCCTACTCTGCCTTTCAACAAGATCATGGCTGATCTGATTGTAACCTCAAATCCACATTTCCACCTACCCCTGATAACCTGTCACCCCCTTGCTTATCAAGAATCTACCTCTGTCTTATAGATATTCAAAGACACTACTTCCGCCATCTTTTGAGGAAGAGAGTTCCAAAGACTCAGGACTCTGAGAAAAAAAATTTCTCCTCATCTCTGTCTTAAATGGGTGACCCCTAGTTCTAGATTCTCCCACAAGGAGAAACATCCTTTCCACATCCACCCTGTCACGACCCCTCAGGATCTTATATGTTTCAATTAAGTCATCCCTTACTCTTCTAAACTCCAGCAGATACAAGCCGAGCCTACCCAACTTTTCCTCGTAGGACAACTTGCCTATCCCAGGTATTAGTATAGTAAACCTTCTCTGAACTGTTTCCAATGCAGTTACATCCTTCCTTAAATAAGGAGACCAGTACTGTACACAGTGCTCCCGATGTAGTCTCACCAATGCCTTGTATAACTGAAGCATAACCTCCCTACCTTTGGATTCAATGCCCCTCGCAATAAACGATAACATTCTATTTGCTGTGCCTGCATACTAACCTAGGGGGCGCAGTTTAAAAATAAGGGGTCTCCCATTTAAGAAGGAGCTGAGGAGGAATTTCTTCTCTGAGGAGTGTTAATCTTTGGAATTCTCTTGCCCAGAGAGCAGTGGAAGCTGAGTCATTGAATGTATTCAAGGCTGAGTTTCACAGATGTTTGATCTACAAGGGAGTTGAGGGTTATAGGGGGCTGTCAGGAAAGTGGAGGTAAGGCCACAGTCAGATCAGACATGATTTTAGTGAATGGCAGAGCAGGTATGAGTGGCCGAATGGCCTACTGCTCCTGTTTCTTATGATCTTATGAATGCTCTTGGAGGGAAAACAAACCCCTGCAACCTGACCATGCCATAACAGATGGTCTGTTTCTTACATACATAAATTTCCGCAAAGTATTTCAATGTTGAACAATGATTATGTACTTTGGTACTGCAGCAGTCATCATACTGGATGAGCAACTCAGAAGCTGTGCTCTCAAATTTGGTAAATCTGGTTATTTTTGGACTGGCAGCAAGAAAACAACTTCTGTGGAAGTTACTGAGTTGTTGTTAAAACCCAACTGGCTCATGAAAATTCTTCAGGGGACCTCCCATCCCTACTGATCTAGCCTCCCGTATGATTCCAGTTCCACACTGTGGTTAATTCTTCATGCCTTTTTGTTTTTAAGCTGTAGCCGCCTTCGAAACCAGCTGCAGGGTTAAAAATGCTCTTAATAATCTTTTTGAAAGTATTATAAAAGTTTTTAGATACAGAGTATATCTTTGTTTATATTTTTAAAAAACAATGAAACTTAAATCCATTACAATAATTCCAATATTATGCATTGTAATCCAAATTTGTATATTAAAAATGTAATGTTTAGCACAATCATTAATAACTCAATTTTTGTAATGTGTTCCAAGCTGGTATGAAGTTAACAGCTGGTTCTTAATTTTATTAAAACACGTGTAAAAGAGTTCAATTTAGTTATCTCAATTTGGTTTCAATTTTTTTTACATTTTTTGTGAATTCTATGCTTGTCATAGTTGAGGATATTGATGATGGGGCTTAAATCCATTTCAGACAGGGATTGAATGCATTATTCTGTCCAGCAGTGCATTTCAGTCCCAACTTCAAAAGTTACACTATACTAGCATCTTGTCACCTTTGTGAATGTGTGCTAATTAGTGCCAATTTAGGGGCACTGTTGTGCACATATGCCCTCAATGAACTGGATTGATACTACTATTGATTATTTCACTCCGGAACCTTGCAGTTAGTCTAAGCTGGATTTGAACCCAGGTCCAAGAGGTGAGATAAGTGTCTAACCCACTGAACTACTTCCTCTTGTCACTTCCCCTCCTTCAAAATCTATCCCTTCAATCATATATTTAGTCTTCTGCTGCTCAACATCTCTTCCCCAATTCTGTGAAGCATGTTGGGATAGTTTATGTTAAAGGCACTATATAATTGCAAGTTGTTGCATTTATTTTATGTTATTACAATATTGTTCTACATCTTCAAAAAGAAAAGAATGTATGGAAGAGTTAGCAGGTCTATCTTGGATATTTCACTTGTTTTTCTAATATCCATAGATCTGAGTGTGCATCACTGGAGATTGTGAGGAGAGCTCAAGATGGCCAAGGTAGGAAGAGGTAGCACAGAGGGAAATATTAAAAAAAAAGCAACACACTGAAGTAAAAACACCTAAACTAAAATAGGGGGACTTGAAAGGGGAAAATGTAACATAAGTAGGGAACAATTGGCAAAGAAAGAAAGATAAACCAAGAAAGTGTGAGCGAAAATGAGGAGGAAAAATAAGCACAGAAATAAGGAACAAAAAGAGTATAAGCATAAAAGATAATCTATACCCTACATGAACATGCTATTTCCTTTAGTTTCAAACCACTGTCAGTTTAAGCTATCACTGCTTCACTGAGATACAGAAAATGCTGTTATTGCAAACCAGTATTTGGGAACAGAATGGCTCCACATTCTATTGGCACTTGAGATTCTCATCACGTTGACATTGATGTCCTTTATCATCACTGACAAAAAAAGCAACAATTATAGAAAACTGCGAGAACTGAATAATTCACCAAACATTTTCTGTGAAGTTGCATTTTGGAGCTGTACAAAAATCATTCTATCAAATTTTATGTTTTATCTTGTTGGAAAGGGACCCAAAAAGGGTGCACAATATTGTGGTAAACTTACCATTTAATTAAAAGCCCCGTTCTTTATCTAATTTGCATCTTTTTACTTGTCTTTTTTAACATCTCTTTTGAGTTCATACGTTATGGAAAATTATGGAGAAATCTTTTGACCATTCTGAAAAAAACTGCATCGAATGCAAATTAATTTTAATTATTACATCTAAACATTCTAACTCAAAGCAATCATTATGTAAAGGTTACAAAGATGGTTCTCCTTACACAGTAGTAAGTAGAAACATTCTATTTGAATATTTTCAAAAGTTTAGGTTTAAAATGATAACTTAATGTTAGACTGCATTTAAAAAGAATCAAACTGTTGTTATATATCTTGTAATATAACTTGAGATATCCCTTACAGTGGGGTTAAACAGACGTTGTTTATTGTAAATGTAGGAAATTTTAAATTGCAGTTCTACCACCTAAACTGAATTTGTCAGGCTTGATCGGAATACATCTTAGGTGAAAAAGTGCTTTCTTAAGTGTGCTTCCTAATTGCCAGTAGCTTTGAAGGAAGAACTGCATTTAATCAACAAAAAAAGTGGTGGAGAGCGGTTACAGTGAATTAATATACTGTACTCTTTTCGACCACCTCCAGGCGCTTACCCATTGTCTCTCGAGATAAGGAGGCCAAAGAAGACTTTTTTTTTTTAGAACATTACAGCGCAGTACAGGCCCTTCGGCCCTCGATGTTGCGCCGACCTGTGAAACCATCTGACCGACACTATTCCATTTTCATCCATATGTCTATCCAATGACCACTTAAATGCCCTTAAAGTTGGCGAGTCTACTACTGCTGCAGGCAGGGCGTTCCACGCCCCTACTACTCTCTGAGTAAAGAAACTACCTCTGCCATCTGTCCTATATCTATCACCCCTCAACTTAAAGCTATGTCCCCTCGTGTTTGCCATCACCATCCGAGGAAAAAGACTCTCACTATCCACCCTATCTAACCCTCTGATTATCTTATATGTCTCTATTAAGTCACCTCTCCTCCTCCTCCTCTCCAACGAAAACAACCTCAAGTCCCTCAGCCTTTCCTCGTAAGACCTTCCCTCCATACCAGGCAACATCCTAGTAAATCTCCTCTGCACCCTTTCCAAAGCTTCCACATCCTTCCTATAATGCGGTGACCAGAACTGCACGCAATACTCCAGGTGCGGTCTCACCAGAGTTTTGTACAGCTGCAGCATGACCTCGTGGCTCCGAAATTCGATCCCCCTACTAATAAAAGCTAACACACCATATGCCTTCTTAACAGCCCTATTAACCTGGGTAGCAACCTTCAGGGATTTATGCACCTGGACACCAAGATCTCTCTGTTCATCTACACTACCAAGAATCTTCCCATTAGCCCAGTACTCTGCATTCCTGTTACTCCTTCCAAAGTGAATCACCTCGCACTTTTCCGCATTAAACTCCATTTGCCATCTCTCAGCCCAGCTCTGCAGCCTATCTATGTCCCTCTGTACCCTACAACATCCTTCGGCACTATCCACAACTCCACCGACCTTAGTGTCATCCGCAAATTTACTAACCCACCCTTCTACACCCTCTTCCAGGTCATTTATAAAAATGACAAACAGCAGTGGCCCCAAAACAGATCCTTGTGGTACACCGCTAGTAACTAAACTCCAGGATGAACATTTGCCATCAACCACCACCCTCTGTCTTCTTTCAGCTAGCCAATTTCTGATCCAAAGCTCTAAATCACCTTCAACCCCATACTTCCGTATTTTCTGCAATAGCCTACCGTGGGGAACCTTATCAAACGCCTTACTGAAATCCATATACACCACATCCACTGCTTTACCCTCATCCACCTGTTTGGTCACCTTCTCGAAAAACTCAATAAGGTTTGTGAGGCACGACCTACCCGTTACAAAACCGTGCTGACTATCGCTGATGAACTTATTCTTTTCAAGATGATTATAAATCCTGTCTCTTATAACCTTTTCCAACATTTTACCCACAACCGAAGTAAGGCTCACAGGTCTATAATTACCAGGGCTGTCTCTACTCCCCTTCTTGAACAAGGGTACAACATTTTCTATCCTCCAGTCTTCCGGCACTATTCCTGTCGACAATGACGACATAAAGATCAAGGACAAAGGCTCTGCAATCTCCTCCCTAGCTTCCCAGAGAATCCTAGGATAAATTCCATCTGGCCCAGGGGACTTATCTATTTTCACACTTTCCAAAATTGCTAACACCTCCTCCTTGTGAACCTCAATCCCATCTAGCCTAGTAGTCTGAATCTCAGTATTCTCCTCGACAACATTTTCTTTCTCTACTGTAAATACTGACGCAAAATATTCATTTAACACTTCCCCTATCTCCTCTGATTCCACACACAACTTCCCACTACTATCCTTGATTGGCCCTAATCTAACTCTAGTCATTCTTTTACTCCTGATATACCTATAGAAAGCCTTAGGGTTTTCCCTGATCCTATCCGCCAATGACTTCTCGTGTCCTCTCCTTGCTTTTCTTAGCTCTCCCTTTAGATCCTTCCTGGCTAGCTTGTAACTCTCAAGCGCCCTAACTGAGCCTTCACGTCTCATCCTAACATAAGCCGCCTTCTTCCTCTTGATAAGCGCTTCAACTTCTTTAGTAAACCACGGCTCCCTCGCTCGACAACTTCCTCCCTGCCTCACAGGTACATACTTATCAAGGACACGCAGTAGCTGCTCCTTGAATAAGCTCCACATTTCGATTGTTCCCATCCCCTGCAGTTTCCTTCCCCATCCTACGCATCCTAAATCTTGCCTAATCGCATCATAATTTCCTTTCCCCCAGCTATAATTTTTGCCCTGCGGTATATACCTGTCCCTGCCCATCGCTAAGGTAAACCTAACCGAATTGTGATCACTATCACCAAAGTGCTCACCTACATCTAAATCTAACACCTGACCGGGTTCATTACCCAGTACCAAATCCAATGTGGCATCGCCCCTGGTTGGCCTGTCTACATACTGTGTCAGAAAATCCTCCTGCACACACTGGACAAAAACTGACCCATCTAAAGTACTCGAACTATAGTATTTCCAGTCGATATTTGGAAAGTTAAAGTCCCCCATAACAACTACCCTGTTACTCTCGCCCCTGTCGAGAATCATCTTCGCTATCCTTTCCTCTACATCTCTGGAACTATTTGGAGGTCTATAAAAGACTCCCAACCTCACCTCTCCTGTTTCTAACCTCGGCCCATACTACCTCAGTAGACGAGTCCTCAAACGTCCTTTCTGTCGCTGTAATACTCTCCTTGATTAACCATGCCACACCACCCCCTCTTTTACCATCTTCTCTGTTCTTACTGAAACATCTAAATCCCGGAACCTGCAACATCCATTCCTGCCCCTGCTCTACCCATGTCTCCGAAATGGCCACTAGTTTAGTTCATATCAAACTGTGACTGGCAGGTAAGGTTATTCTGGAGAATCAGTTTGGGTATGATCAATCCAGCATATGAACGGCAGGGGTCCAAAGTACAAAGTTGCCCACAAATGAACACAGATGTATGGCTGGCATAAGAAATTAAAAAAACAAGACATTGGCAGGGGTACTCTTCCAGTTGGACTGAAGACACATTGGCAGGGGTAAAGTACATGGGAACATTATTTCTGTATTAGCAGTCCTTTTCCTGAAATCGAATTGCTTACTGTTAATGTTGGACATGCGCATAGAAAAAGTATTCATTTCACAACTATGACATCCCTCACCTTGGTGTGCACAGAAGTACAGTATGGTGCATAAAGATTAATAAATCCATCACTCTGCAAAAACGTTTTGTAATGTGTAAGTGTTTTTATTATTTTCTTTTCTTTACCATAAATCAGATCCTGGAACAGAATAGAATCTGAGTGGGTGCTATCTCAGCCATAAACTCTTATGGCCCTTTACAAGATAGTTTGGTTGTTAAACATCTAATTTCACTATATCTGTCATGACAATATTTTGAATGTTACTTCACTGTTTATTAGTTTCTTGTCTTTAAACCATTTCATAGTTTCCCGGTGACAGTGTGGTGACTGGTCAGGGCCGAATTAATGGGCGACTCGTTTACGTCTTCAGCCAGGTAATAAGATTCATGTTTTAATTTGAAGTTTCTCTTCTTGAAAAGATTGAGTTACTGGGAGTATTATTCATTTATGGGCCAAAACACGGGGGTGGGGGTGGTAGATTTCTCCACATCAGCATACAGTGAGCAGGCAGGTGGAAAATATTGACCAGCTTCCCGGTTGCCGTACCAGAAGGCCTGATCCATTTTGAGGACCGGTCTGCATTTGCATTAGACTGGTGGCTGTGACTGGAAACAGGGCACCCTTCTCGGTGATTTTTCTTCTCAATGGGCTGGATTTTACCTTAGGCAGATGGGAATTTGCCACCGAAGTAAAAGTCGGTGGTGAACCCGCTTCCGCCTAGCCCGGGGATCTGTCCCGCATTTTATGGGTCCTGAGGCGGGACTTCCACCCGCTTGAAGGAGGAAGTCCCGCCTCAGTGAGCTGCCAGCCAATCAGCGGGCAGGCAGCTCTTAGTCCCAGCAATGCCACCGGGAGTGGTGGCCGCTGCTGGGAGTGCAGCCCAGGCGACCAGATGGAGCCAGGAGACGAGGTTAGTTGGGCATGCCTCACCAGGGAGATTGGTCCTTCCCTGTTGAGGCTGGAGTGGTCATTTGGGGGGAGGGGGGCGTCTTGGGTCCCGGGGGTGGGTTGGAAAGCGGGGCGGCCCTCAATCGGGTACCCTGTGCCAACTGCCATGGTGCCCCCCCCCGCCCCCGGCGCACAGAAAGGCTGGCAGCTATCGCTGGGCAGCCTTTCACATCACCAGCATGCCCACTTGCCATGGTTACATACCCGTGGAGGCGGGAGCAGAGCGGGTATGTCTCCCGGAGCTTCCCGCTCAATTTTACGCCGCCCCCACGCCACCGTCCGACCCGCTGGGGCGGCATTACGTTCAGCCCAATGTATCTGGGGGTCATGAAGAAATGGGAATTGTTGCCACATTGTGTCAGTTGGTGGCACTCTCACTTCTGAGTCAGAAGGTTGTGGATTCAAGTCCTACAAAAATTAATGTTGACACTCCAGTGCAGTACTGAAGGAGTGCTGCACTGTTGGAGGTGCCTTCTTTCGGATCAGACATTAAACCAAGGCCCCGTCTGCCCCTTGGGTGAACGTAAAAGATCCCACAGCGCCATTTTGGAGAAGAGTTATTCCAGTGTCCTGGCTAAAATTAATCCCTCAATCCACATCACAAATAAAATTATCTGGTCATTATCACATTGCTACTTGTAGCAGCTTGCTGTGTGCACATTGGCTGCCCCGTTTCCTACATTACAACAGTGACTAAATTTCAAAAGTAGTTCATTGGCTGTAAAGATGTCTGGTGGTCATGAAAGGCACTATATAAATGCAAGTCTTTCTTTTCATACTACACTATTGTATAGTTTAAGATGGAGAACCTCCACAAGGTTTTGGTTTAAATCTCAAAGCAAGGAGTGGTAGTGCTTTATGTTTTTGGTTGCATCAGTGACATGGAATGTGGCATATAACTTAATTTGAAGAATGACAATGAGAACATCTAAAGTTAATAATCTCACTGATACCATTGTATCTCAATTGGAAAAGTCAGCAAACATGTCTGACTTCCTTTTGCATTAATTTGAGCATGATCTCACTATTTTTGTCTGATTTCATTCCCTTTGCATTGAGATATTGAAAACATTCTTTACCTCACTGTTAACATTGAATATCTTCCAGTACTTTAGGCTAATTTCTATAACCTGGACCTGTTTGACATCCAGGACCTTGAAAATTCAAAATAAATGCAAATTCTTCTCTGAGAATTCATTAAATTTCCTAATGCATGAGGAGATGTTGTAGTAAGAGTAGAGGATATGAGAAATTACAGAAGTGTGTATTTTGCTGAAGTATTTTGAAAATTGCCCTGTTATTGAAATGTGAAATTTTTCTGTTGCCAGCTTCTAACGAGAAAAATAAATTGGCAACCAAAATAAAAATGGGATAATCTGTTAATTTCAAAATATATATACCCCTGCAAAGATAAGTCCTGTCTTTTAGACCCCTCTGCCTTACTGATCATTCTCTTAAACTCTTCCTTGCCCTTGTTAGGTCTGACCCCCACTTATGAAGTGCCTTGGTACATTTTGTGTGCTGTTGAAGCTACTGCACAAGAGTGAGTTTTTTAAAATAGCGTTTTTTCTTGTAAATATGGGGTGAAAGTGCTGTAGTATCCGGACTTGCTAGTTATACAATGAGGCAAAACAAAGCAACTTCACATTTTTGTACAAAACTGATGCTCTTCACATCAGTTACTCAAAGTATAATTTTTGTTTCCTTTCTTTTGGCAGGATTTCACAGTATTTGGAGGAAGTTTGTCAGGAGCTCATGCACAGAAGATCTGTAAGGTAAAGGGATAAATGAGTGGAGGCAACATTCAATTTGAGGGCAGGTCATTCAATCATGCCTGAGTGGCCCTTCTTGGTGGAGATGTAACTTATGTGATCTAGAGCTTCATTCAGCTGCAGAGAAGAGGTGTACACATTCAGGATGGTTATCTTTTGAACTAAGCTGTTAGACTTGCCAAAGCAAAATACACTAATTCTTTAATAAATTTTATAGAACAGCAACAGCAAAATACTGTGGTCGCTGGAAATCAGAAATAAAAATAGAAAATGTTGGAAATACTCAGTAGGTCTGGCAGCATCTGTGAAGAGAGTTAACATTTCAGGTCGATGATCTTCAGAACTGATGAAATGTTATGACCTGAAATGTTAGCTCTGTTTCTCTCTCCACAAAAGTAGGATAGCAGTCTTGTTAAATTAAGGATGGTGTAACAGATATGATCTTTTAGACTTTATTCTTTAGTGGCCCTGCTTACAGTTCCTTCCTGTTCTCAACCACCATTCTTCAAGGTAGCCCACATCCACTTAATATAGCTGCTACACATTTCAATACGTTGTTTTTAAAAGGCTTGATATAGTTAAGCTGTACCATGTAATATGGGAAGAACCAGGACAGTTCTATGGGAATTGTCTCTTACTGAGATTACTTGTACCTAGATTAATAAACACATTGCTCTAGTATGTAGTATTCTATGATTCTAGTACATTGCTCTTGCAACGTCATGATTTTAAAAGTTTCATCCTTGTTTTCACATCCCTCCGTGGCCTTGCCCAACCTATCTCCATAATCTCTTCCAGCCCCACAACTCTCAGACTCTCAGTTGGAGTCACTGTGGCTCATCCGCAAGGTGGAGGATGACGTGGATAGCACGTTTCAGGAAGTAGTCACCACGGAGCTTAAGAAAGCATGGTCAGAGAGGGACTAGATAGCTGCCAGACAGACAAGAAGGTCAGGTAGTGCAGGAGTCCCCAGAGGGCATCCAACTTTCTAACCAGTATTCTGAGTACCGATGGGAAGGAGAGGCCCTCTGTAGAGTGCAGTGAGAGTCATGACCAGCGCACCATGGGTGACTCAGCTGTGCAGGGAGGGAGGAAAAAAGGCAAGCGAGCAATAGTGATAGGTGATTCTATGGTGAGAAGAACAGATAGGCGTTTCTGTGGTTGCAGATGTGATTCCAGGATGGTATGTTGTCTCCTTGGTGCAAAGGTCATGGATATCACCAAGCGGCTGCAGAGCATTCTGGAGGGCGAAGGTGCACAGGGAAGGGAACAGGAGGCAGAAAACTGGCAAAATTAGCAAATATGAAAGACAGAAGAAGCAAAGGTTAAAAAGTGTGGAACACAGGAGTTTGTCAGTGTTAAAGGATATTTATTTAAATACAAGGAGTATAGTAAATAAAGCCGATGAGTTGAGGGCACAGATAGACACATGGCAACACTATATCGTTGCTATAATGGAAACTTGGCTTAAAGAGGGGCAAGAATGGCAGCTCAACATCCCTGTATATAGAGTTTTCAGGCGTGATAGAGAGGGAGATAAAAAAAAAAGGAGGGGTTGTAGCATTCTTCTTTGGCCTCCTTGTCTCGAGAGACAATGGGTAAGCGCCTAGAGGTGGTCAGTGGTTTGTGGAGCAGCGCCTGGAGTGGCTAGGAAGGCCAATTCTAGAGTGACAGACTCTTACACAGGCGCTGCAGATAAATTTGATTGTCGGGGTTGTTACACGGTTGGCTCTCTCCTTGCACTTCTGTCTTTTTTCCTGCCAACTGCTAAGTCTCTTGGACTCACCACTCTTTAGCCCCGCCTTTATGGCTGTCCGCCAGCTCTGGCGATCACTGGCAACTGACTCCCACGACTCGTGGTCAATGTCACAGGACTTCATGTCGCGTTTGCAGACGTCTTTAAAGTGGAAACATGGACGGACGAGGGGTCTGATACCAGTGACTAGCTCGCCGTACAATGTGTCCTTGGGGATCCTGCCATCTTCCATGTGGCTCACATGGCCAAGCCATCTCCAGCGCCGCTGGCTCAGTAGGGTGTATATGCTGCGGATGTTGGCTGCCTCGAGAACTTCTGCGTTGGAGATACGGTCCTGCCACCTGATGCCAAGTATTCTCCGGAGGCAGCGAAGATGGAATGAGTTGAGACATCGCTCTTGGCTGACATATGTTGTCCAGGCCTTGCTGCCGTAGAGCAAGGTACTGAGGACAACTTCTCCTTCAACTCCACTCACTTCCTTCAAGTAAGAGGTGTTGCTGTGGGTACCCGTATGGGTCCTAGTTATGCCTGTCTTTTTGTGGGATATGTCGAACATTCCTTGTTCCAGTCCTACTCAGACCCCCTCCCCCAAATCTTTTTCTAGTACATTGATGACTGTATCAGTGCTGTTTCCTGCTCCTGCCCGGAACTGGAAAACTTTATCAACTGTAAGGACTTCATCATTCTCCCAGTTTCTCTGTCTCCGATGCATCTGCTCTGATGATGCTACTTTCCATGACAGTGCTTCTGATATGTCTTCCTTTTCCCTCAACCGAGGATTTCCCCCCCCCCCCCCCCCTGCCCCCCCACTGTGGTTGACAGAGCCCTCGACCGTGTCTGGCCCATTTCCCGCACCTTTACCCTCACCCCTTCCCCTCCCTCCCAGAACTGCGACAGGGTCCTCTTCACTTCCCCATCAGCCTCCATAGCCGAAGGATCATCCTCCGCCATTTCCGCCACCTCCAGCGTGATGCCACCACCAAATGCATCTTCCCCTCCCTTCCCTTGTCAGCATTCCAAAGGGATAGTTCCCTCCGCGACATCCTGGTACACTCCTCCATTACCCCCACCACCTCGTTCCCTTCCCATGGCACCTTACCCTGCAATTGCAGGAGGTGTAAGATCTGCCCATTTACCTCCTCTCTCCTCACTATCCCAAACACTCCTTTCAGGTGAAGCAGCGAATTACTTATACTTCTTTCAATGTCGTATACTGTATTCGCTGCTCACAATTTGGTCGTCTCTACATTGGGGAGACCAAACGCAGACTGGGTGAACACTTTGCAGAACGCCTCCGCTCAGTCTGAAAGCATGACCCTGAGCTTCCGGTTGCTTGCCATTTCAACACTTCCCCCCCCCCCCCCCCCCCCCCCCACCCCCTGCTCTCATGCTGACATCTCTGTCCTGGGATTGCTGCAGTGTTCCAGTGAACATCAACGCAAGCTTGAGGACCAGCATCTCATTTACTGATTAGGCACACTACAGCCTGCAGGACTGAACATTGAGTTCAATAATTTCAGAGCATGACGGGCACCCCATTTTACTTTTATTTTTAGTTACTTTTTCTTTTTAATTTTTTTTGTGTTTATTTTGTTTTATCTTAGTTTGTTCAGTTTGCTCACCCAATTTTTTTTCATGTTTGTACTTGCGGCTGTTCAATTTCAGTCCGTTAACACTCTATCTGTACTAATGCTTTGTCTTTCAACACACTATTAACATATTGTTTGCCTTTTCTCCATGACCTTCTGGTCGGTTATTCTCTGTGACCTTGTCCTATCTGCACCTTCTCCTTTGTTATCTCTTTCCCCACCCTGGCTTTACTTGCTTAAAACCGTTCACATTTCTAATATTTGCCAGTTCTGAAGAAGGGTGACTGACCTGAAACGTTAACTCTGCTTCTGTCTCCACGGATGCTGCCAGGCCTGTTGAGTATTTGCAGCATGTCTCGTTTTTATTTCAGATTTCCAGCATCCACAGTATTTTGCTTTTATTTTAAGGTACGGAGGACACAGGCTTGAAACGCTCTGACTTTTATGTTCCGTGTCTGTGCCCCATTTTCCCACACCCTCTTGGCCAGCCTGGACATAGCAGCAGATGCCTTTCCCATGCGTTTGTTGATTTCTGCATTGAAAGACAGGTTACTGGTAATAGTTGAGCCTAGATAGGTGGGTGAACTCTTGAACCGCTTCCGGAGCTTGGTCGCCGATTTTGATGGATGGAGCATTTCTGACGTCCTACAGTGACCATTGTCATCACAACTGCTACCTGTGGATCCTGAGAGATATAGAAAACATTAAAACAACAGCATTTTACTGAGGAGATGAAATGTAGTTTATGTCAGCTTTGCTCAATTGGTAACACTTTTACCTCTGTTTAGAGGCTGGCACGCTCGCCAGGGGATGCACGCAGAGAGCTCAAACTCCTGCTGCTTGTTTAATGCCGGAGCCGCTATGGGGTTGCGCTGGAGCCGCAGTGCCTAGACTGGGGCGACGATGAGCGCATGCCAAGGGCCCAGCGAGGCCACGGCCTCCCCGCTGGTATCGTTCGGAAAATCCTTAATTGGATCCCAGGAGAAGAAGCTCTACATCGCAGCTGGCCATAGCACTGGCTTCTCTCCCCGCCCCCCCCCACTCTCGTTCCGGCGTCCCGTCTCTCCCCCCCCCCCTCGGCCCGGCTCTCTTTCCCACCCCCCTGCAGTCATGTGCTTCTTTGGGGCCCAGTAATCATCTTGAAACTTTATTCACCTGGCAAGCTTTTCTTTGAGTTTCACGCATTTTCACAAGATTCAGTTCCTTGGGGCAAGATGATGTTAGGTAGGCAGAGGAGATCTTCTCAGTCCATGAGCACACAGCGTTCTGCCAAAATTCCCTTTATGGGAATTCAAATTCAAAAAAAGCTCCCAGGTTGCCCTGCAGATTACTCGTGACTAGTTCCTTATATGGATCCCCATTGTTTCAACCTTGTCTGTTACCATGGAAATGTCTTACTGATCAGGGTTGCAATTTTAAGTTATAATGTTCATGTAACGAAATAATGTGTGCCTCATTCTTGGCAGGTGGGGTTTGCCTGACATGAGGGATAGGATAAACTGTTACTTAGAAAGGCACAGATTAATCAGGGATAGTCAGCATGGATTTGTTAGGGGAAGGTCATATCTTACTAACTTAGTTGAGTTTTTTGAGGAAGTAACAAGGAGGATTGATGAGGGTAGTGCAGTGGATGTGGTCTACATGGATTTTAGTAAGGCATTTGACAAAGTCCCGCATGGTAGACTGGTCAGTAAAATGAAAGCCCATGGGATACATAAGAAAGTCTGTGGAGAGAGAAGCAGAGTTAACGTTTCAGGTCAGTGACCCTTCATCAGATAGAAAACAGAGTTGTGGTGAATGGCTGTTTTTTGGACTGCAGGGAGATATTACAGTGGTGTTCCCCTGGGTTCAGTACAATGACCACCACTGTTTTTGATACATTAATGACTTGGATTTTTAGGGTGCCAGACACAATTTTGAAATTTGCAGATGACTTGAAAATTGCAAGTGCAGTAAAGAAGTTGGTAATAGACCTTAAGAGGACATAGGCTGGTGGAATGGGCTGATCCATGGCAGATGAAATTCAACATAAAAGATTGAAATGAGAGACAAAACAAACTAAATGGTACACTCTTAAAGGTAGTGCACGAACAGAGAAACCTTGGAGTGTTTTGCACAGATCTTTGAAGATAACAGACAGGTTAACAAAGTCGTTATTAAAGCATATGGGATTCTGGGCTTTTTGAATAGAGGCATAGAGTACAAAAGTGAGGAAGTTATACTAAACCTATGTAGAACACTGGTTTGGCCCCAGCTGGAGTATTATGTCCAATTCTGGGGCTCACATTTTAGAAAGCATGCAAAGGATTTGGGGAGGACACAGAAAAGGGCGCAGTGGTTAGCACCGCAGCCTCACAGCTCCAGCGACGCGGGTTCAATTCTGGGTACTGCCTGTGTGGAGTTTGCAAGTTCTCCCTGTGAACCGCGTGGGTTTCCTCCCACAGCCAAAAGACTTGCAGGTTGATAGGTAAATTGGCCATTATAAATTGCCCCTAGTAAAGGTAAGTGGTAGGGGAATATAGGGCAGGTGGGGATGTGGTAGGAATATGGGATTAGTGTAGGATTAGTATAAATGGGTAGTTGATGGTCGGCACAGACTCGGTGGGCCGAAGGGCCTGTTTCAGTGCTGTATCTCTAAATAAATAAATAAAAAATAAATAAAGTGGCAGGTTGGATCCAGAATTGGCTCAATGACCGGAAACAAAGGGTAGTCGTCGATGGATGTTTTTGTAAATGGAAAGCAGTTTCCAGTGGCGTTTCACAGAGCTCGGTGTTGGGTCCCTTGCTGTTTGTGGTATATATTAATGATTTGGACTTAAATGTAGGAGGCATGATTGGGAAATTTGCTGATGACGCAAAAATTGACCATGTAGTTAATAGTGAGGAGGAAAGCCATGGACTCCAAAATGATATCAATGGTTTAGTTGAGTGGGCAGAAAAGTGGCAAATGGAATTCAATCCAGAGAAGTGTGAGGTATTGCATTTGGGGAAGGCAAATAAAGCGAGAGAATACATCATAAACGGGAGGATATTGAGAGGGGTAGAAGAAGTGAGATACCTTGGAGTGCATGTCCACAGGTCCCTGAAGGTGGCAGGACAGGTAGATAGAGCGGTGAAGATGACATGGATTGCTTTCCTTTATTGGCTGAGATATAGAGTACAAAAGCAGGGATGTGATGTTGGAACTGTATAGAATGCTGGTTAGGCTACAGCTGGAGTATTGTGTGGAGTTCTGATCACATTACAGAAAGGACAAAATTGTTCTGGAGAGAGTACAGAGGAGATTTACAAGAATGTTGCCAGGGCTTGAAGGTTGCAGCTAAGAGGAAAGATTGGATAGGCTAGATGAAGGGTCACTGACCCGAAATGTTAACTCTGCTTCTCTTTCCACAGATGCTGCCAGACCTGCTGAGTGATTCCAGCATTTCTTGTTTTTATTTTGGATAGACTAGAGTTGTTTTCCCTGGAACTGAGGAGGCTGAGTGATGACTTGATTGAGGTGTACAAAATTATGAGGGGCCTAGATAGAGTGAACGGAACGACCTATTTCCCCTGGCGGTGAGGTCAGTAACCAGGGGATACAGATTTAAGGTGATTGGTGGAAGGATTAGAGGGGACATGAGGGGAAACTTTTTCACCCAGAGGGTGGTGGGTGTCTGGAAACCACTGCCAGGAACAGTGGTGGAGGCAGAGACCCTCAATTCTTTTAAAAGGTACCTGGACATATACCTGAAGTGTTGAACCTGCAAGGCTATGGATCAGGTGCTGGAATGAGGGATTAGTTTGGGCGGCTAGTTTGTTTTTACCAGCGCGGACATGATGGGCTGACTGGCCTCCTTCTATGTTGTACTTTTTCTTTGGTTCTATATCTATGCTCCTCTAATTCTGCTCTCTTGAGCATCCCTGATTTTAGTTGCACCAGCATTGGTGGCTGAGCCTTCAGTTCCCGAAGCCCTAAGCTCTGGAATATCCTGCCTACACACACTATGTCTCTACCTCACTTTCCTCCTTTAACAGACTCCTTAAAACCTACCTCTTTGTCCAAGCTTTTGGTCATCTGGCTTAATATCTCCTTATGCGCTTGGTGTTATATTTTGTTTTATAATACTCTTGTGAAGCGCCTTGGACATTTTATAATATAAAAGGCACTATATAAATACAAGAGGACAGGAATATTTTTGGCCACCAGTTTTTAACACATTTATTAAATCAATGTTATTTGCGTGACTTTCTAGATTATGGACCAAGCTTTGTTGGTTGGAGCTCCTGTTATAGGACTAAATGACTCTGGAGGAGCACGTATTCAGGAAGGTGTGGAGTCTTTGGCTGGTTATGCTGATATTTTCCTGGTGAGGTTGAAAAGTTTTTTCACTTAAGTACTTTTCTGGATTTTTAATCTGGTTTCAGGTGTTATTTTGAGTAAGAGGAAGAAGAAAAAAAGTAACTTGGATTTATTATATCTCTAAGAAGCTGGGTGTTTTTTAAAATTCCAACTTCAAAAGTACACTTTGAATAATAAATGTACAAACAGGCATTTGCATGCAGGTTGTGTTTACCTGCAGCTCTGACAGATTCATCATTTGTCAATACAAAATGAATATCAAATAGTATCCTTATATTTAGAACTGATACCCTATTTTCATTCCCCATTCTCTGGGCTCATATTTTAAAATATTCTCAGGATGTGGGAGGCACTGACAAGACTGTCCTTTATTGGCCACCCCTAGTTTACCTTGAGAAGGTGGTGGTGGGCCTTTTTAAATGCTATCGCTCAATTCTGGTTGAAATTCCTTTCTAAGGATAAGTAAGTGATGCGCTTGCAGGTCTCTGCTAGAGTTGCTCTGTTGTCTGTTACTAGAGTGGCCTGGGTAACCTTTGATTTTTGTTCCTCTGAATAAAAACCTAAATGGCCTGGGCTAGAACTTACCAAATATGGGAGGAATTTTTATTATTCATTATTTCTTTATTTATACATATGTGGAATGTGGGCATTGCTAGCAAGGCCAACATTTATTGCCCGTCCCTAACAACTGAGCGGCTTGCTAGGTCATTTCAGAGGGCAGTTAAGAGGTAACCACATTGCTGTGGGTCTAGAGTCACAAGTAGGCCAAATCAGACAAGGACAGCAGATCCCCTCCCTAAAGGATATTAGTGAACTGGTTGGATGTTTACAATGATCAGGTCATTTCATGGTCATTATTATTGGTACTGGCTTTTTATTCAAAGTTTATTTAATTAACTGAATTCAAATTCCCCAACTGCCATGCTGGGATTGGAACTCGTGTCTCCAGATTATTAGCTCAGGCCTCTAGATTACTAGTCCAGTTACTTAATCACTATGCTACTGCACCCATACTGTCAATCAGGATGGGGGAATACTGCCACTTTTATATCTCTGCATTTGTTGCATTTTCAGAACCTTTTTACAAATAGTACAATGAAGAATACTCTGCTTCAAGAGAAGTTATTTTGGGTTGTGAAATTTAGTGCACAGTAGTGGATGTCCCATGGCATTGTTTGCTATAAGTCAGATGATGCACGGTTAAATAAGTGTTACATATATAATACAGAATGTATTCTGCTAGTAATGTGGGTGTGTCCCTTTAGGCCACAAAGTTCAATTGTTAAATAAACAGAGCTTCGAGTGATTTTAGAACTTGATTGTTTGGTCGGGCAGTTTTGCAAATTGAATGCAGAGCCTCGGGTCAATTCACTTTATTTGGTCAAGGAACTTTGTGAATTTTGGCAAAGACTGCAGGAGTTCAAGAAGGTGGCTCGCCACCACCTTCTCGTGAGCAATAAATGCTGGCCTTGCCAGCGCTACCCATGTCCTATTAACGTATTAAAAAAGAAAACTTGAAATGTGCTGGTCATATTTAGGCTCCAGGTGAGAAGAGCAGAGCATTTTAAAATTGTCTTGCCAACAAAGCATGATGCCTATATGTGCTGACATATCACTTTAAAATTTAAATAAATATACTTGATCCCGTTATAATTTTAGCCTGTCGTTCTTTCCCTCCCCTCCATTCCCTCCCCCCACCCCACCCCCGACCAAAAAAAAAGCAAAATTTGTAAGAGTGGATTGTGTTACGACTGAAGCAGGAGGAGTGAACTGTTTGTTCTAGTTCCATTTCGCCACAGATCACAGCATATATTTAAATTTTCCCACTTATTGATACGGTCAATCATCTACTCTATTTTTCCCAGAATTTAACACACTAACCAGGTTTCTTTAATGAACAACAAAATTATCAGTTTATTATGAAAAAAAGTCTTAACTAGTAATGAAGTAAAGCATAGAGACACAGATTGAAATTTTAAAGTCCCCTTTTTACCTTAGCCCCTCACACACATATAAACACACACATATACCGGAAAAATAAAAAGGGATTTTGGTTCAGAGCTCTGTTACAGACATAAAATATACTTGGGCTTAATACTTGCTCATTTTTGAAGAAAACAGCAGATGAGATATGTTGTGTTCCACAACTGGCATACAGTCTAGCTTCTGAGTACACTTAAGACAGGTCACTGAGATCTTTTAGGACAGTTCTTTTCAGGCGGTGTTGAGAAGTAATTTAGCAGGCTTTGCTTCAAGGACAGGAGACGAGATGAATTGATACAGTGGACTTCTCAGCGTCTTTTAGAGAGTTCCTGGAAAGTGAGCTGGGTTGTGGTCTTCTCTCCTTCCTTGACACTTCTTCAGCATCAGGCTAACTTTATCTCATTCCAGAAGATAAAACACACACTACAACCAAAAGCTTGTGCATTTGCTGCCCTTTCGGATGCGTGGTGCTGCTCTTGGGCTTGTCCTATCAAGGGGTGCCTGTCACTTCTGTGCCCACATTTTCCCCTGTTACCAGGGTTTTTGTTCTGTTTTTAACTTGAGTCATGTGACAACCAGTAAACATTGTTGCCAAAACAGTTCTTTCAGTGCCCCCTTGATGACTCTCGGAAAAAAAACTGATCCAACATTCCTTCAGTTTGACTATGAATTCCACAAAAAAAACAGAAGCACCTTCATAACAATTGGTGCAGCCTATCTCTGGAGGCTGTTGTCAGTGCTACTTCATGGTGGAATTTTGCAGGAAGGGATTTTCTTAGTAAATGTTCCTTTCCCCTTTGTCAAGTGACTGAGCTTGGCAAACCAGCCATCTGCAGTATTGTTTTGTTCATGGTTTGGTTTTGATGAGCTTTCACCTACACCATACTTCCTTGCCTTTGGTGTGAAATTACTATGCTTTTTTGTTTGGTTATGCAATTTATGTGTGTCACTTCAAAATTTGCATCTATTTTTGAAATATATAAAAAGACAGAAATTCTGATTAGCTACTTTTCATATGCTGGTTGGTGCACTTAACATAATAGAGTTTATTGATAGATAACATTGATTTTATCAACTACAGTAGTGAAATAATGTTTCCAGAAGTTTTAATAGCTGTGGCATGGGTTGTGATTAATTTATTTCCTACAGGACAAGTTTCCTATAGTAACACAATAGTGGAAAATGTGTTTTAATATGTTACAGAGAAATGTACTGTCTTCAGGAGTCATTCCTCAGATCTCCCTTATTATGGGTCCTTGTGCTGGTGGTGCTGTCTACTCACCTGCCTTAACAGACTTTACGTTTATGGTGAAGGTAATGTGCATTAATTGCTGTTTTCTGTGCCTTTAGTAGCCAAGACATCATATTAAATATTTCTAGAATGCAATGTTTTTTTCTAGGCATACTACTAATATGATTATATAAAATCAATTTGGGATATGTGAAACAGATTTGTTTTCTATGTCATATATGCACCACATTATGATACTGAGCTTGCAGCTCAGCAGTGGGGGAGGCGGCGGCGTAGTGGTATTGTCACTGGACTAGTAACCCAGAAATCCAGCGTATTCCTTTGGGAACATGGGTTTGAATCCCACCATCGCAGAAGCAATAAAAAAAAAAAAATCTGGAATTAAAAAGCTAGTCTAATGATGGCCATGAAACCATTGTTGATTGTCACAAAAACACCCATCTGGTCCACTAATGTCTTTTAAGGAAGGAAATCTGATGTCCTTACCTGGTCTGGCCTACATGTGACTCCAGACCCACAGCAATGTGGTTGACTCTGAAATAGCCTGGTAAGTCACTCAGTTGTACCTAACCGCTAAAAAGCTAATAAGGAATGAAACCGGATGAGCCACCCAGCATCGACCTAGGCACCGGAAATTACAACAGCAAATCCAGCCCTGTTGACCCTGCAAAGTCCTCCGGACTATCATTTGGGGGCTTGTGCCAGTGTTGGGAGAGCTATCCCACAGACTAATTGAACAGCAGCCTGACATACTCATACTCACTGAATCATACTTTACAGACAATGTCCCAGACAAGACCATCACCATCCCTGGATACGCCCTTTACCACCAGCAGAACAGACCCAGCAGAGGTGGCGGCACAGTGGTATATAGTTGGGAGGGAGTTGTCCTAGGAGTCCTCAACATTGATTCCGGTCCCCATGAAGTCTCATGGTATCAGGTCAAACATGGGCAAGGAAACCTCCTGCTGATTATCACCTACTGCCACACCCCCCCCCCCCCCCCTCAGCATATGAATCAGTACACCTCCATGTTGAACACCACTTGGAGGAAGCACTGAGGGTGGCAAGGGCGCAGAATGTACGCTGGGTGGGGGACTTCCGTGTCCATCACCAAGAGTGGCTCAGTAGCACCACTACTGAACAGGCTGGCCTATGTCCTAAAGGACATAGCTGCTGGACTGGGTCTGCAGCAGGTGGTGAGGGAAAAACATACTTGACTTCATCCTCACCAGTCAGCCTGCCGCAGATGTATCTGCCCATGACAGTATTGGTAGGAGTGACCACCGCACAGTCCTTGTGGAGAGGAAGTCCCATCTTCACATTGACGATACCCTCCATCGTGTTGATGGCACTACCACCGTGCTAAATGGGACAGATTTCGAACAGACCTAGCAATACAAAACTGGGCATCCATGAGGACCATCAGCAGCAGCAGAATTCTACTCAACCACAATCTGTAACGTCATGGCCCGGCATATCCCCCACTCTACCATTACCATCAAGCCAGGGGATCAATCCTGGTTCAATCAAGAGGGCAGGAGGGCATGCCAGGAGCAGCACCAGGCATACCTTAAAATGAGGTTTCAACCTAGTGAAGCTACAACCCTGGACTAGTTGCATGCCAAACAGCTTAAGCAGCATGTGATAGACAGAGCTAAGTCCTGACTGGTGGTGGACAATTAAACAACTAACAGGAGGAGGTGACTCCACAAATATCCCCATCCTCAATGATGGGGGGAGCCCAGCTCATCAGTGCAAAAGATAAGACTGAAGCATTTGCAACAATTTTCAGGAGTGCCGAGTGGATGATCCATCGTGGCCTCTTCCTGAAGTCCCCAGCATCACAGATGCCAGTCTTCAGCCAATTCGATTCACTCCACAACTTAAGGCACTGGATACTGCAAAAGCTCTGGGCCCTGACAATATTCCAGCAATAATACTAAAGACCTGTGCTCCAGAACTTGCCACGCGCCTAGCCAAGCTGTTCCAGTACAGCTACAATATTGGCATTTACCCGACAATGTGAAAAATTGCTCAGGTATGTCTTGTGCACAAAAAGCAGGACAAATCCAACCCGGCCAAATACCGCCCTAACGGTCTACTCTCAATCATCAGTAAAGTGATGGAAGGTGTCATTGACAGTGCTATTAAGCGTCACTTGCTCAGCAATAACCTGTTCAATGACGGTCAGTTTGGATTCCACCAGGGCCACTCAGCTCCTGACCTCATTACAGCCTTGGCTCAAACATGGACAAAAGAGCTGAACTCAAGAGGTGAGGTGAAACTGACTGCCCTTGACATCAAGGCAGCATTTGACTGAGTATGGCATCAAGCAATTCTAGCAAAACTGGAGTCAATGGATATCGGGGGGAAGACTCTCCACTGGTTAGAATCGTACCTAGTGCAAAAGAAGATGGTTGTGGTTGTTGGAGGTCAATCATCTCAGCTGCAGAACATCACTGCAGGAGTTCCTCAGGGTAGTGTCCTAAGTCTAACCATCTTCAGCTGCTTCATCAATGACCTTCCTTCAATCATAAGGTCAGAAGTGGGGATGTTCGCTGCTGATTGTGCAGTGTTCACCATTCGCAACTCCTCCGATACTGAAGCAGTCAGTGTAGAAATACAGCAAGACCTGGACAATATCCAGGCTTGGGATGGTAAGTAGCAAGTAACATTTGCGCCACACACGTGCCAGGCAATGACAAGAGAAAATCTAACCATCTCCCCTTGACATTCAACGGCATTATGATCGCTGAATCCCCCTCATGGACATCAACATCATGGGGGTCGCCATTGACCAGAAACTGAACTGGAGTAGCCATATAAATGCCGTGGCTACAAGAGCAGGTCAGAGGCTAGGAATCCTGCAGTGACTAACTCACCTCCTGACTCACCAAAGCCTGTCCACCATCTACAAGTCACAGGTCAGGAGTGTGATGGAATACTTTCCACTTGCCTGAATGGGTGCAGCTCCAACAGCACTCCAAAAGCTCGACACCATCCAGGACAAAACAGCCTGCTTGATAGGCACCCCGTCCACTCATATTCACTCCCTCTACCACCGACACACAGTGGCAGCAGTGTGTACCATCTACAAGATGCAGTGCAGCAACACGCCAAGGCTTCTCAGGCAGCACCTTCCAAACCCGTGACCTCTTCCACCTCGAAGGACAAGGGCAGCAGATGCAATGGAACACTACCACTTGCAAGTTCCCCTCCAAGCCACACACCGTCCTGACTTGGAACTATGTCGCCGTTACTTCAGTGTCGCTAGGTCAAAATCCTGGAACTCCATTCCTAATAGTACTGTGGGTGTACCTACCCCACATGGACTGCAGCGGTTCAAGAGGGCAGCTCACCACCACCACCTTCTCAAGGACAATTAGAGATGGGCAAAAATGCTGGCCTGGCCAGTGACGCCCACATCCAATGAAAACAAATTAACCATTTCCCCTCTGACTTTTTTTTTACCTGGGTGGTCGCTAATTTTATTTTGCTGTAAACTGTTCTGGCTCCTATGTGCATGCTAAGTGGTTCAAAAGAAGAATTGTTAAAATAAATGTGCTTTAGAGCAAGAAATAATTGCAGATTTGAAAGCTTTTTTGAAGTATGTTCCTTTTGAAGTGTAGTATCCCACACAATTACATTACCTTTTTGAAAGGAAGATTTGATTCTGTTCAGATGTCCAAGTTGTTGGAATTGGTGGATGCTAATATAGGTGGAGGAGAACAAGACTTTATTGAAAAATCAGGGAACTAATGTGAAGAAAATTTCAACATTTCAATTGATCTCCCCCCTCAGCTTCAGATGGGTGAATAACTTTGTTTAAACAGTTAGTATTGTTGGTATTTGTGAAAGCTATTGAACACGCATTTGTCACTCTTTGATACCTGAGAAAATACAAATAAATTATTTGTACCAACCTTTCACATGGTTGGGACTGTGAGGTGAATGTTGGTGAAGGGGCTGAATTAAATTAGCAAACCCAACCTTAACTTGACACTATGTTAACACATAAAGAACAGTTACTACTGGGCTCAGTTTAAAGCTGCTGCTGCCCATGCAGCTGTACTTCACCAAAAATTACTAACTGAAGGAGCAGGAAATTAAAGATCACATAAAGCCTCAGCTCCAACCTCAATTCTTTGTTATACTAACATTTGATGCTCTTATTTGATAAATTACTTGTATTTCCCAGTCTCCTAGATTTACAAATAGTTTTTTTTAATGGTTTTGACAGATACCATTTGACCAAGAAATAGATAAAGATAAAAGAATATCAAAGCAAACTAGCAAGCTTCTATAGGTATGTAACAAGGAAGAAATTAGCAAAAGTAAGCATGGGTCCCTTGGAGGCAGTGATCGGAGAAATTATAACGGGGAATAAGGAAATGGCAGAGACATTAAACAAGTACCTTGTATCTGTCTTCATAGCACAAGACAAAAAAAATTCCAGAAAGAGTACGGAAACAAGGGTCTGGTGCGATTGAGGAATTTGCAGCAATTAACATTGTAAAGAATTAGTACTGGAGAAATTAATGGACTAAAAGCTGACAAATCTCCAGACCTGATGCCTACAGTCTGGGGTTTTAAAGGAGGTGATGACCGAGATAGTGGATCCATTGGTTTTGATCTTCTAGAATTCTCTAGATTCTGGACTAGTCCCTGTGAATTGGCAGGGAGCAAATGGAACCCCTCAAAAAAGAAGAGGAGAAAACAGAACTGTAGGCCAATTGGCCTGACATCACTAGTAGGAAAAATGCTGGATGTGATTACAGAGCACTTAAACCATCTGTTGGAATTTTTTGAGGTGCTGACAAGCAGGGTAGATGGGGGGAACCATTGGATGTGGTGTATTTGGATTTTCAAGAGGCATTCAATAAGGTGCCAGACAAGTGGTTATTGCACAAAACTAGGCCTCATGGGATTGGAGGTAAGATTTAAGCACAGGTTGAGAATTGTTTAATAGAAAACAGAGTGTAGAGATACGTGGGTCATTTTTGGGTTGGTAGGCTGTTTTTATTCTTTCTTGGCATGTGGACGTTGCTGGCAAGGCCAGCATTCCTTGCCCATCCCTAATTTCCTTTGAGAAGGTGGTGGTGAGCTGCCTTCTTGAACCGCTGCAGTTCTTATGGTGCGGGTACATCCGCAGTGCTATTAGTGAAGGAGTTCCAGGATTTTGTTCCAGCGACAATGTAGGAACAGCGATATATTTCCAAGTCAGGATGGTGTGCAACTTGGAGGGGAACTTGCAGGTGGTGATGTTCCCGTGCGCCTGCTGTCCTTGTTCTAGCAGGAAGAGGTCGCTGGTTTGGAAGTTGCTTTCAAACGAAGTGTGGTGAGTTGCTGCAGTGCATCTTGTGGATAGAATCATAGAATCTTTATAGCACATAAAGAGGCCACTTGACCCATGGTGTCTGTGCCAGCCAAAAAATGAGCCACCCACCTTACAGCATTTGGCCCGTAGCCCTGCAGCTTACAGCACTTGAGGTGCATATCCAAACACATTTTAAATGAGTTGAGGGTTTCTGCCTCTACTATCCTTTCAGGCAGTGATTTCCAGATAGAATTATAGAAAATTTATGGCACAGTGTGGTATACACAGTTGCCACTATGCATTGGTGTTAGAGGGAGTGACTGGTTAAGGTGGTGGATTGGGTGCCGATCAAGCGGGCTGCTTTGTCCTGGATGCTGTCTAGTTTCCTGAGTGTTGTTGGAGCTGTACTCATCCAGGCAAGTGGAGAGTATTCCATCACACTCCTGGCTTGTGCCTTGTAGTTGGTGAGCAGGCTTTGGGGAGTCAGGAGGTGGGTTATTTGCTGCAGAATTTCCAGTCTCTGACCAGCTCTTGTTGCCACAGTGTTTATGTGGCTGCTCCTGTTCAGTTTCTGGTCAATGGCGACTGCCAAGATGTCGGTAGTGGGACATTCGGTGATGGTAATACTATTGAATGTCAAGGGGCGATGGTTAAAAAAGAAAAGAGTTAACAAAGTGAGCGTTGGTCCTATAGAGAGTCAGTCTGGGGAATTAATAATGGATAATAAGGAGATGGCAAATGAATTAAACAGATATTTTGCATCGGTCTTCACTATTGAGGATACAAGTAACATCCCAGTGTTAGCTGTAAGTCAGGAAATAGAAGGGAGGGAGGAATTCAAGAAAATTGCAATCACCAGGGAAATGGTACTGAACAAATTGTTGGAGCTGCGGGATGACAAGTCCCCGAGTCCTGATGGACTTCATCCTAGGGTGTTAAAAGAAGTGGCTAGTGAGATAGTTGATGCGTTAGTTTTAATTTTTCAAAATTCCCTAGATTCGGGGAAGGTTCCATTAGATTGGAAAATAGCAAATGCAACTCCTTTATTCGAAACGGAAGAGAGACAGAAAGCAGGAAACTACAGGCCAGTTAGCTTAACATCTGTCTTGGAGAAAGTGTTAGAAGCTATTATTAAAGATGTTATAGCAAGGCATTTAGAAAAATTCAAGGTAATGAGGCTGAGTCAACATGATTTTGTGAAAGGGAAATTATGTTTAACCAATTTATTCGCGTTCTTTGAGGGAGTTAAATGTGCTGTGAATAAAGGGGAACTGGTGGATGTACCGTACTTAAAAATTTCCAGAAGGCATTTGATAAGGTACCAGATCAAAGGTTTTCGCAGAAAATAAAAGCTCATGGTGTAGGGGTTAATATATTGGCATGGATAGAAGATGGCTAGCTAACAGGAAACAGAGAGTAGGCATAAATGGGTCATTTTCTGGTTGGCAAGATGTAACGAGTGGTGTGCCACAGGGATCTGTGCTGGGGCCTCAGTGTTTTACAATTTATATAAATGACTTGCATGAAGGGACCGTAGGTATGGTTGCTAAATTTGCTAATGACACAAAGATAGGTAGGAAAGTAACTTGTGAAGAGGACATAGGGAGGCTACAAAGGGATATAGATAGGTTAGGTGAGTGGGCAAAGTCCTGGCAAATGGAGTATAATGTGGGAAAATATGAAATTGTCCATTTTGGCAGGAAGAATAAAAAAAGAAGCGTATTATCCAAACGGCCAGAGATTGCAGAGCTCTGAGATGCAGAGGGATATGGGTGTCTTAGTGCAGGAATCACAAAAGGTTAGTATGCAGGTTCAGCAAGTAATTAAGAAAGCTAATAGAATGTTATTGTTTATCGGGAGGGGAATTGCATATAAAAGTAGGGAGGTGATGCTTCAGCTATACAGAGCATTGGTGAGACCCCACCTGGAGTACTGTGTACAGTACTGGTCTCCTTATTTAAGGAAGGATGTAAATGCGTTGGCGGCAGTACAGAGAAGGTTTACTAGACTAATATCTGGAATGGGCGGGCTGTCTTAAGAGGAAAGATTGGACAGGCTAGGCTTGCATTCATTGGAATTTAGAAGAATAAGAGGTGACTTGATTGAAACATATCTGAGGGGTCTTGACAGGGTGGATGTGGAAAGGATGTTTCTGCTTGTGGGAGAATCTAGAACTAGAGGTCACTGTTTAAAAATAAGGGGTCGCCCATTTAAGACAGAGATGAGGAGAAATCTTTTCTCTCAGGGTCGTGAGTCTTTAGAATTCTCTTCCTCAAAAGGCAGTGGAAGTAGAGTCTTTGAATATTTTTAAGGCAGAGGTAGATAGATTCTTGATAAGCATTGGGGTGGAAGGTTATCGGGGGTAGGTGGAAATGTGGAATAATCAGTTCAGCCATGAACTTTTTAAATGGCGGAACAGGCTTGAAGGGCCAAGTGGCCTACTCTTGCTCCTGATTCGTATGTTCGTATGTTAGATTCTCTCTTATTGGAGGTCGTCATTGCCTTGCACTTGTGTGGTTCAAATGTTACTTGCCACTTATCAGCCCAAGCCTGCATTTTGTCCAGGTCTTGCTGCATATGGACACGGACTGCTTCAGTATCTCAGGAATTGGGAATGGTACTGAACGTTATACAGTCATCAGCGAACATCCCCACTTCTGACCTTATGATGGAGGGAAGGTCATTGATGAAGCAGCTGAAGATGGTTGGGCCTAGAACACTACTCTGAAGAACTCCTGCAGCGATATCCTGGAGCTGAGATGATTGGCTTCCAACAACCACAACCATCTTCCTTTGACTAGTTATGACTCCAGCCAGCAGCGAGTTTTCCCTTTGATTTCCATTGACTTCAGTTTGCCAAGGGCTCCTTGATGCCACACTTGGTCAGATGCTACCTTGATATCCAAGGCAAATCACTTTCACTTCAAGTGTGATACCGCAAGGATTAGTTCTTGGGCCTCAGTCATTTATAATCTATATCAATGACTTGACTGAGGGGCACTGAGTATAATGTATCCTCATTTGCTGCTGATACAAAGTTAGGGAGAAGAAGCTATAAGGAGGACGCAAAGGGCTATATAAGTGAGTGGGCAAGAACATGGCAGGTTGAATATAATGTGGAGAATTGTGAATTGATCCACTTTGGAAGGAAAAATAAAACAAAATATTTTTTAAAAGGTGAGGGGTTGGGAAATGTTGATATTCAGAGGGACCTCTGTGTCCTTGTAGAGGAAGCATAGAAAGTTAACATGCAAGTACAGTAAGCAATTAGGAAAGCAAGTGGTATATTCGTCTTTTTACAAAGGGATTTGAGTACAAGAGTGAAGAAGTCTTACTGCAATTATATAGAATTATAGTGAGACCTAGAAAACTGTGTAAAAGTTTTGGTCTCACTAAGGAAAGGATATATTTGTCTTGTAAACTCTTCATTGCAGTCCTTCCGAGACTGATTCCTGGGATGAGTGGATACCCTATGAGGAGATGTTGAGTAGTTTACATTTACTATATTTATTCTATATTTCCTGGAGCTTAGAAGAATTAGAGGTGACCACTTTGAAACAACAAATTCTTAAGAGGCTTTACAGGGTAGAAGCTGGGTGGACGTTTCTCCTGGCTGGGTGGGTCTAGAATTAGGGATCACAGTCTCAGAACAAGGGGATGACCATTTAGGACTGAGATGATGAGAAATTTCTTCACTCAAAGGTTTGTGAATATTGGAATTCTCTACCCCAGAGAGCTGTGGATGCTCAATTGTTTAGTTTAGTCAAGACCGAAATAGATAGATTCTTGGATACTAAGAGAATCGAGGGATATGGGGATAGTGGAAGAAGTTGGAGTTGAGGTAGAAGATCAGCCATGATCTTAGTGAATGATAGAGCAGGTTCGAAGGGCTGAATGGCCTACACCTATTATTTTCTAATGCAAACCATTCTTGGGTAATGTACTGGTTTTACTATGTTCGCATAATCTAATTAATCCACAAGACAGCAGGAATCTAAATAACAGGTTCGACAAAGAGATGTAGGAACCTGCAGTGCTTTGTGAAAATGCAGAGAAAGTTGCAATCTCCTTTCAAGCATTGGCTTAATATTTGATTGTGAGCAAAAGCAGGATCAGGGTTATTCTTGGCTCCAGTGACCTGCATTATTGAAGTGCTTCTCCCAACTCTTCATTTTTACACTCCAGACTCTCCTTACAATGCTGATTTCCACCTGTGTGTTAACATGGGTGTGCTGCATTTACAGTCTGTTGCTGCTGAGTTTTTGGTTACAATTTTGCATCCGCTTTCCATGATTGCTTTGTGTTTTTTTTTATATTCTTTCATGGGATGTGGGCATCACTGGCAAGGCCAGCATTTGTTGCCCATCCCTAATTGCCCTTGACAAATGAATAGCTTGCTAGACCATTTCAGATGGCAGCTAAGAGTCAACCACATTGCTGTGGTCTGGAGTCACATGCAGGCCAGACCAGATAAGGACAGCAGATTTCCTTCCCTCAAGGACATTAGTGAACCAGATGGGTTTTTACGACAATTGATAGTTTACTGAAACGAGCTTTCCATTCCAGATTTTTTAAAATCAATTAATTGAATTTAAATTCCACCAGCTGCGATGGTGGGATTTGGACCTGTGTCCCCAGGGCATTACCCCAGGCCTCTGGATTACTAGTCCAGTGACATTACCACTATGCCACCATCTCCCCAATCAGAAGAGTTTTTTTTAACAGAAAGCAAGATGTGTGATAGTACTGAATGAGTAGAAGGTGCTGTTATTCCCTAGCCTCTGTTTTAAAAAACTGTCAGTATATTCATGCGGCCTTTTCTTCTTATCAGAGTTGACACTAATTAGATGAGTGTTGTGGTTTTGTTTCATGTTGCAGGATACCTCTTACTTGTTCATCACTGGCCCTGATGTGGTGAAATCTGTTACAAATGAGGATGTGACTCAGGAAGATCTTGGTGGTGCTAAGACACACACTGCAGTTTCAGGTTGGATGGCATTTATTTATAGAGGAAATCTTTTTCACTAGAAGTATACTGTATTCTTTCCAATGTCAGGTTGACACTTTATGATTTGTGTTTTGGATCTGAAATATGCTGAATTCTTGGTTGCCATTTTCCATCAGGTATTGTCATAGAGTCATAAAGTTATACAGCGCAGAAACAGGCCCTTCGGCCCATCGCGTCTGCACTGACCATCAAGCACCCATCCAATCTAATCCCGTTTTCCCGCACTTGGCCCATAACCTTGTATGCTATGACGTTTCAAGTGCTCATCTAAATACTTCTTAAATGCTGTGAGGGTTCCTGCCTCTACCACCCCTTCAGGCAGTGTGTTCCAGATTCCAACCACCCTCTGGGTGAAATTTTTTTTCCTCAAATCCCCTCTAAACCTCCTGCTCCTTACCTTAAATCTATGCCCCCCTGGTTATTGACCCCTCCGCTAAGGGAAAATATTTCTTCCTATCTATCCTATCAATGCCCCTCATAATTTTGTATACTTCATTCAGGTCCCCCCTCAGCCTTCTCTGCTCCAAGGAAAGAAAACAACCCTGGTGGGGATAATGGGTAAGTACTCCGATTGGCAGGATGTGACTAGTGGTGTCCTGTGTTGGGGCCTCAATTATTCATTAATGACTTGGATGATGGCATAGTAAGTCATATATCCAAATTTGCTGATGATACAAAGTTAGGCAGCATTGTAGACAGTCTAGATGATAGCATAAAATTGCAAAGAGATATTGACAGACTAGGTGAGTGGGCAAACTGTGGCAGATGGATTTCAATGCGGGCAAGTGTGAGATTAGCCACTTTGGACCAAAAAAAGGATAGAGCAGGGTACTTTCTAAATGGGAAGAGGTTAAATACAGTGGATGTCCAAAAAGACTTGGGGGTTCAGGTGCATAGATCTTTAAAATGCCACGAGCAAGTGCAGAAAATAATCAGAAAGGCTACTGGAATGCTAGCCTTTATATCTAGAGGATTGGAGTATAAAGACACAGAGGCTATGCTGCAGCTGTACAAAACCCTGGTTAGACCCCACTTGGAGTACTGTGAGCAGTTCTGGGCACCACATCGTAGGAAGGATATATTGGCCTTGGATGGAGTGCAACGTAGGTTTACAAGAATGATACCTGGACTACAGGGGTTAAGTTACAAGGAGAAATTACACAAATTAGGCCTGTTTTCACTAGAATTTAGAAGGTTAAGGGGTGATCTGATCAAAGTCCTCAAGGTATTACCAGGAAAAGACAGGCTGGATAAAGATAAACTATTTCCACTGGTTGGAGATTCTAAAACTAGGGGGCATAGTCAAAAAATTAGGACCAGACTGTTCAGGAGAGATGTTCGGAAGCACTTCTTCACGCAAAGGGTGGCAGAGGTTTGGAACTCTCTCCCACAAACAGTAGTTGAAGCTAGAGCAGTTGTTAATTTTAAATCTGAGATAGATAGATTTTTGTTAAGCAAAGATATTAAGAGATGTGGGCCAAAGGCAGGTATATGGAGTTAGGCCGCGGATCAGCCATGATCTCATTGAATGGCGGGACAGGCTCGAGGGGCTGAATGGCCTACTCCTGTTCCTATCTTCCTATGTTCCTATGCAGTGTCTCTTCATAGCTGAAATGCTCCAGCCCAGGCAATATCCTGGTGAATCTTCTCTGCACCCTCTCCAGTGCAATCACATCCTTCCTATAATCTGGTGACCAGAACTGTACACGGTACTCCAGCTGTGGCCTAACTAGCATTTAATACAGCTCCATCATAACCTCCCTGCTGTTATATTCTATGCCTTGGCTAATAAAGGCAAGTATCCCATATGTCTTCCTAACCACCTTATCGACCTGTGCTGCTGCCTTCAGTGATCTATGGACAAGTACACCAAGGTCCCTCTGACCCTCTGTACTTCCTAGGGTCCTACCATCCATTGTATATTCCCTTGCCTTGTTAGTCCTCCCAAAATGCATCATCTCACACTTCTCAGGATTAAATTCGATCTGCCACTGCTTCGCCCATCTTGCCAGCCCAACTATATCGTCCTGTAATCTAAAGCTTTCCTCCTCACTATTTATGACACCACCAATTTTCGTGTCATCTGCGAACTTACTGATCATACCTCCTATATTCATGTCTAAATCATTAATGTACACTACAAACAGTAAGGGTCCCAGCACTGATCCCTGTGGTACACCACTGGTCACAGTCCTCCAAAAACAACCCTCGACCATTACCCTCTGCCTCCTGCCACTAAGCCAATTTTGGATCAAATTTGCCAAATTGCCCTAGATCCCATGGGCTCTTGCCTTCATAACCAATCTCCCATGCGGGACCTTATCAAAAGCCTTACTGAAGTCCATGTAGACTACATCAACTGCTTTACCCTCATCGACACATCTAGTCACCTCCTCGAAAAATTCAATCAAGTTAGTTAGATACGATCTCCCCCTGACAAAGCCATGCTGACTATCCCTGATTAATCACTGTCTGTCGAAGTGGAGATTAATCCTGTCTCTCAGAATTTTTTGCAGTAGTTTCCCGACCACTGACATTGGACTCACCGGCCTATAATTACCTGGTTTATCCCTGCTGCCCTTCTTGAATAATGATACCACATTCGCTGTCCTCCAGTCCTCTGGTACCTCTCCTGTGGCCAGAGAGGATTTGAAAATTTGTGTCAGAGCCCCTGCTATTAAAGGCCTGCTACCCGACCCGAACCCGATGACATGTGTTGGGCTCGGGTTGGGCAGGATTGGATATGCTCTATCACCACCTCAGGAAAGTGACCCTAATATTCATTTACTTTTTGGACTTTAAAGGTGGCTTTGCTACAGTTATTTTAAGCTTGTGCAGGTAAGGAACAAAGTGAAAAACAGAAGGTAAGTTAACTGATTGTCGGGTCAGGCACGGGAAAAGATGGAAGGACTAGGGCCAGGTCAGGCTCGGGTCGGGTCTCATTTTCAGACCTGAGCAGGCCTTTACCTGCTGTCTCCTCCCTTGCCTCACATAGCAGCCTGGGAATTTATCCACCTTTAAGCCTGCTAAAACAGCTAATACTTCCTCCCTTTCAATGTTAATTTGTTCAAGTATATCACAATCCCCCTGCCTGATCTCTACACCTACATCGTCCTTCGCCATAGTGAATACAGATGAAAAGTAATCATTTAAAACCTCACTTATGTCCTCCGGCTTCCCACACACATTGCCACTTTGGTCCTTCTTGGGCCGGACTCTTTCCCTGGTTATCCTCTTGCCCTTAATATACTTACAAAACGCCTTGGGATTTTCCTTTATCTTGTCTGTCAGCGTTTCTTCATTCCCCCTCTTCGCTCTCCTAATTACTTTTTTAAGTACCTCCCTACACTTTCTGTACTCATCTAGGGCCTCTGCTGTTTTCAGCACTCTGAATCTGCCATAAGCCTCCTTTTTTTTCCTTATCCAATCCTCTATATCCCTTGACATCCAGGGTTCCCTGGACTTGTTGGTCCTACCCTTCACCTTCATGGGAACATGTTGGACCTGAACTCTCACTATTTCCTTTTTGAATGACTCCCACTGGTCTGAGTAGACTTTTCTACAATTGGTCCTCCCAATCCACTTTGGCCAGATCCTGTTTTATCATACTGAAATCTGTCTTCCCCCAATTCAGTACTTTTATTTCCGGTCCCTCTTTGTCCTTTTCCATAACTACCTTAAATCTTAGAGTTATGGTCACTATCTCCGAAATGCACCCCTACTGCCACTGCTGCCACTTGTCCGGCTTCATTCCCTAGGATTAGGTCCAGTACCGCCCTTCCTCTTGTCGGACTCTCTATGTGCTGGTTCAAAAAGCTCTCAATACACTATAAGAATTCCACCCCCTTTAAGCTTTTGCACTAATAGTATCCCCTCTAATATAGGGGAAGTTGAAATCCCCTACTATTATTACCCTATTATTTTTGCACTTCTCTGAAATTAGCCTACATGTCTGCTCCTCTATCTCTCCCTCTCTGTTTGGAGGCCTGTAGTACACTCCCAGCCAAGTGATTGCCCCCTTTTTGTTTTTAAGTTCTACCCATATGGCCTCATTTGAGTAACCTAAGATATAATCCCTCCTTACTGCAGTAATTGACTCCTTGATCAACAGTGCAATGCCACCTCCTCTTTTACACCCTCCCCTATCATGCCTGAAGATTCTATACCCTGGGATATTAAGCTGTCAGTCATGTTCTTCCCTCAACCATGTCTCTGTGATAGCAATAATATCATAATCCCATGTGCTAATCATCTCCCTCAATTCATCTGCCTTATTAGTAAGACTCCTTGCGTTAAAATAGATACAATCCAGCCTTGCATTATTCGCTTGTGCCTTAACAGGTCTATATTTTCTCTGCCTTGCAGACTGACAGAGTTTCTCTTCTATATTTTATTGTGCATCACTCCCTAATGTACCTGCACCCTGCATCCCATGCCCCAACCAAATTAGTTTAACCCTCAACCCCACCACCCCACAACAGCACCAGCAAACCTCCCAGCAAGGATTTTGGTCCCATTCCGGTTCAGGTGTAACGCATCCAACTTGTACAGGTCCCACTTTTGCCAGAAACAGACGCAGTGATCCATGAAACTAAAGCCCTCCCTCCTGTACCATCTCTTCAGCCACGCATTCATCTGCTCCATCCTCCTATTGCTATACTCACTAGCACATGGCACCGGGAGTAATCTAGAGATTGCAACCTTTGAGGTCCTGCTTTTCAATCTGCTACCTAGCTTCCTAAGTTCTTCTTGCAGGACCTCATCCCTCTTTCTACCTATGTCATTGGTACCAATGTGGACCACAACCTCCGGCTAGGCACCCTCAGCCTCCAGAATACTCTGTAGCTGCTCGGTGATATCCATGACCCTTGCACCAGGGAGGCAACATACCATCCTGAAATCACGTCTGCGACCACAAAAATGCCTATCTGTTCCTCTAACTGTGGAATTCCCTAGCACTACTGCCCTCTTGTCCCTTTTTCACCATCCCAGCACAGCTGAGTCACCCATGATGATCCGGTCATGACTCTCATTACACTCTCCAAAGGAACCCTCTTTCCCATCGGTACCCCCCCCCCCCCCCCCCCCACTGACTGTGCTTGCCGAGGCACTGGGTTGACCATCTCCTGAAAAGCGCCATCCACGTAGTCCTCCACCTCGTGGATGTGCCACAGTGACTCCAGCCACTGTTCGAGCCCTGAATCCCGAAGCTCAAGCTTCTGCAACTGTAGACACTTTCTGCAGACATGTTCGCCAAGGTCACATGGCACATCCACGACTTCTCACATTGCACAGCAGGCATATTCCACTTGGCCGAGCTGCCCTGCCATTACTTAACTTTACAATGAAATTTTGCTAGTGTAATAACTTGCCAGCTATTTACAATCAGCTTTATCCCCTGTATCTGTGAGGCAGAAAAGAAAGAGTCCAAAGAGCACCTTCCACCGCCACCACACCCGCCCCCAGCCAGCAAAAATACCCACGCTCAACTTCCAGCCTCACTCTGTACAAACAGCACTAGTACAGCTAGTAATTACTAATAAATTACAGGTCGCTATCCTCGGGCTTTATTTTAAAAGGAACCTTTTTTTTAATACTCTGGTCTATCACAGCTATCCACAGGCAATAACAGCTGTCGCCCACTGACCAATCAGCCCATAATATTTCAGTGCTGTCACTCAGTTTTTTTTCTCACTTGTGAAAAAGGAGTGCGCGCTGACAGTCAGAGAGCCTGCTGCTGTCCCGGACTTCAGGTAAGTGAAGGGTCTGGAGCCCCGCTCTTTTATTTGAAAGCTCTGCTTCAGTCCCGGTTCCTTCCAGGTCTGCTGCTGCCGCCACCCCGGACTTCAGGTAAGTAAAGGGCCTCGAGCCCCGCTCTTTTATTTAACAGCTCCGCTCCAGTCCCGGTTCCTTCCAGGTCCGCTGCTGCCTGCCGCTGCCCCGGACTTCGGCTATGGGGTCATCACATCCTCTGTTATGCTGCCGGGTACAGTTAATCTTAAATTCAGATTTTATTTCACCTGCTTTTAGATTCTGCCTTTAATTTGATATATAAATTGGTTTAGTGAATAATGGACTGTGTGCTATGGTATTGAATTGTGCAAATCACAAAGGACCTGGTATCTCAGGACTGTGGTGGTGGCAATGTTACAATTGCCCTTTGTCACTGGATTTCAACAAGGGGGAAAAGGGGAAATTCAGCTGCTGATGATGGCAACACATAACAGGTTTGCAGACTGGGGTTCTCTGATTCTAGGGTATCCATGAGGAGATTGTGAAGGTTCATAGGGATGTCAGATTTCTATAATTGTTGTTTCACTAGCACGGGGCTGCAGTCTAGTTACCTTTTCTACAATAATAAAAAAAACTTGCATTTGTTTCTCATGACCACTGGACGTCTTTACAGCCGATGAAGTACTTTTGAAATGTAGACGCTGTTGTGATGTAGGAAAGGCGGCAACCAATCTGTTCACAGTAAACTCGCACAAACAGCAATGTGATAATGACCAGGTAATCTGTTTTTGTGATGTAGATCGAGGGCTAAATATTGGCCAGGACAGTGGGGGTAACTCCTGTGCTCTTCAAAATAGTGCCATGGGATCTTTTCCTTCCACCTGAGCAAGCAAATGGGACCTCGGTTTAAAGTCTTATCCGAAAGATGGCACCTCTGACAGTGCGTCGCTCCCTTAGTACTGCACTGGAGTGTCAGCCTTGATTTTTGTGCTGAAGCCCTGGAGTGGAACTTGAACCTGGAATCTTGTAACTCAGAGCCGTGAGTGTTACCCACTGAGCCACAGCTGATAATAGCACAGATTTTCCTTGAGTGGCTGTCATTGTCTTTCGGAACTTAGAATGGGGGTCCTCAGGAGTGTGCCAGCATTTGTACAATTCCCCATACGAGTTTTGAGATCACATGCCCAATGACAGCGTCCATTGCTTATTTGTTATTTACAAGCTTGTCAGATAGGAAAAGACCAGTCGGTCTGTCTAGCTTATCTCATACAGTCCTGATGCGTTATGCATCACAATACAGGCACGCCTGACAAACCACGTAGATTCTGATTTGTATTACAGGATTACCTACCTCTTTGAATTGAGCCCCACCCCAGCCAGAAACAGGACCAAACTCTCTTGAATATATACAATGAATCAGCGCATAAACTGGCAACCTGTTGTACAGGTCTACTATTTATTGGGAAAAGATGATTTGATTAACATTTAACCTAGTCCTGCCCTTGTGTAATTTGGAAGCATGATCATTGGTCCCTTTAACCTATCCAGTTGAAATAATTTGTCCATGAAAACACAGTCTTGTCCCTTCATTATTTTATAAACCTCGATCAAATCGCCCAAGTCTAAAATATAGCGAACCAGCTTTTTAAGCCTTTCTGGGTAGCTAAGGTAGTTTAAACTGGGAATCAATCTGGTAGCCCTCTTCTATACTATTTCCAAAGTCTCAGTATCCCGACCATGTGAGGGAACCAAAACTGGACACACTACAGGGTTTTGTAGAAGGACAAAATAGTACAGTGAATTGTTCTCTGAATGCAACCTAGCACTCTGCTTGAGATTTAACTTCTCAGCAGTGGTCATGAATCTTTAGAAAGCGATGCACTATAACACCAGATCATCATCTTTCACCATCTTCAGTTCTGTTTTCTGTAGGGTGTATTATTTAGCATTAGACCTTTCTTTTCCAGAAGCCATGTTAACTGTCCCTGATGATGCCCTCTTTAGCTAAGTGACGTATATGGCTTTTCTAATGATATCTTTGAGCATCTTGCCTATTACTGAAGTCAACCTAATGGGCCTGCAGTTGTCTGACACTGCCTTTTCGCACTTATTCAAAATTGGAACTATATTAGCATCCTTCTAGTCAGGGAACCTGTTCCCAACTCCAGCAAGCTATTAAAGATATGGACGAGATGCAGAACACATGTCCATTTTTATTTTTCATCTGGTAGTCATATCTATTTTAATGTTCCTTATTTTATCTAAGAAGGTATCCTCCTCTATTTTCATTAACAGTTGTACTGTTAACAGCATAACTGCTGTCGGTTGAGCAGCATCGTTATGAGTAAAGACTGAAGCAAAGTTCTCATTCAGTATCTCTGCCACATCCTGAGATTCCTTTGTAATCTGTCCTAGAAATCTTCCAGTGGCCCACTGGAGCCTTTGATGGTCCTTTGACTTCTAACATCGCAAAAAAAACTTTTCCCATTGCTACCAGAATTGTTCCCCATCCTCTTTTCATACTAGCTTTTGTTTCCTATAATTGTGCATGGTACATGTCTTTGTTTTCCTGGCAATTTTCTAATTTTAATCTATGAAAACATTATTATTTAAGTCATATTTGTCTATGTGCATGATCAGTCTGTTAATCAAAATGCAATTTGGACTTAGCCTCATGTGGCCAATGTCTAATCTATCAGTCTAAAGAGAGGGAAAAAACTGGGAGGAAAGTACATGATTTTTTTTTTAAACTTTGTTTTCTCTGTTTAATGTGAGACTGGAAAAAATTGCAGGCATTAAAAAATGAAAATAGCTTGACTTCCATAATTCCTTATGTATATCCAAACTGAGTTTAATTACCTTGTCTTATAATCATTGACAAATAGGCTGCAGAATGGCAAGATTTTGATTATTTCATTAATAGTAAATCAGTTGTTTGGATTAAAAGTAATGATTCTGATGTTTGAACAGAAAATGTGGTTAAAATATTGCATAAAACTGGCGCACCCAGCCCTGTGTTCACATTAGACCACTCAATTATTGTCTCTGATTCTGCTATTACATATAAAGATCTTCCTCTAAATAATAAATATACCATGAAATTACTGAAACATTGTGGAGACATTTCATATTTTCAGTCACTGATGCTTTCTCACCTCACTTTAAGACAGTTTCCACATTGGACCCATGATAATTCTTGTGGTTCTGCATTATTTTCTTGGGCATGAGAAAGACTTTAATAATGATCATAAACACCTGCACTCATAGTTGCTACCAGCTGAGCCAAAAGCTACACTGACCTGATAAAGCAGTCTCTTAAACATCACACGTGCTGATTATAGCTCTTTCTGTAATAAACAATGTAAAACACACATCTACATAATGTGTGTCTCAATATTAACAGATGGTGATTTCCAGAGACTCTTGTAAAGTGGGATTGATGCAACATTCATCTTCTGGTTTGATATCACTAGTTAGTTTGGTCCTTTTAGTGATAGATAAATTGTTCAGTTACAAGTAAAACTCTGGAATTATTGTATCGGTGCTAGAATTTTTTGAAGGTCCTGTGATAGCCCTTATGAAGTATCGCAAATAACATGAAATACAATTTTTTTTCTGTAGCTGAATTTATCTTTGCAGCAATAGTAACTAATTTTTTTATTTTGAAGATTTAAGCACTGGATTTTTTGTAATAACAGGTGTGTTTATACTGCAGGTGTTGCACACAGGGCTTTTGAAAATGATATTGATGCCTTATTGAACTTGAGAGAGTTCTTTAATTATATACCTCTGAATAATAAAGATCCCGCTCCTATCAGGGAATGTCAAGATCCATGGTAAGTAAAAGAATCAAGCTGTTACCCTACACTCCAATATAAGGTTATGGAAGATTTAGTACATGACATCGGTTTGTCAGTCTGATTTCCTAGCATTTTAATTACAGCAATCCCACATGCAGTCCTCTGATGTCCTGAATATCAATTGATGCTCATTTTCTGATGGAGAAACTACCAAATACCCTTCACTGAGTAGAAGTCATACTGAAGCTTACACTATAGATTTGATCTATACACTGTTACGGAGCAGAAATAACCTTCCTTTGGCGGAATACAGATCTGGCACGCGGTTCCTTCCACACAATCCATATGATTTGCATAATATATATTATATATAATATATATAACTATTATATATAGTTTTGCATCTAGAATACAGCTGTCATGTTCCAGGTTCCACTCCTTGTTTCAGATATAAACAACAGTTGGCCTTGAGGTGGGGCTGCATCCCTTTAGCAGTGAAATAGTTCATTGCATCATTTAATGCTCATATCCTTATAAACTAATATATTGTCCAACTCTTATATGAATAATACCATGGAGAGATTTGCCATTATATTAATATTGCTCACCAATGTTCAACGATGCCCGAGATGATGTACTCTGTGAAATTAAAAAGGGAGCACGCTGGTGGTTTGATTCATCACATTAATATGGCACAAAATGTCAGATTTTATCCAGTGTAAATTATGTGATTGACCAAAGAGACAATAGATTTTAAGTAAGGTATGGAAAATAAAAATGCTGAGTTGGGCTGACTGCCTGCAGAGGTCACTAAATGCACAGCAATTCTACTAGGACTTAACTGTTCAGTCACTGCTAAAATCCCTGGTGTTACTAATAAATATACCTTTGAACACTTGACTGGATCTGCATTATAGGAAGGCACTGCACCATATAACTGGGCCAGTTGACACTTTCAAAGACTGCGATCAATTGATTTTTCTTGGGTAAGGGATATGGAGGAAAGACAGCTGAATGGATTTGAGGTACAGATTAGCTATGATCGAACAGAATTGCAGAACAGGCCTTGAGGGACTGAGTGGTCTACTCCTGTTCTATATAACTCATTAATTTTATAATTCCAGTAAGTTTTATGTAAAACTGTTGGAACAGGGGCTGATTGTCTGATTCTCTCCCCCTGTCCTTTAGCCAGGGACACTGAGACACATTTCAGCTGCCTTTCCACTGCACTAGCTGGAATCACTAACTCAGCCTGGGTTGAACTTCTGTTCTGTATGGTTCAGTTGCTGACCCATTGGAGAACGTTTGGAATCATTCTACATCTGGCCACATATTCCAGATTTCTTATTTGACAATCTGTCAATACATGTCTTACCTTTGGCTTTACTTCTAGCCACATTTCAGACATTTTTAGTTTTGCCTCCTCAATTGTGCAAGCTTTTTATTCCTGAATGCTGTTCACTGTCCAAACAAAACGAACTGAATTTTGAAGAAGTATGTTGCTTATGGTGTAAGAAAAAGTGTTATTATTTTGAGTAACTTTCAAAATATTAAACCGGTGCTTTCAGGAGGGCAGCTTGTTAAATCTGTTCTGTACTTAAGTTTTAATATGAATATGATTGTTGCTGACAGTGAAATTACAGTGTCTTAAGTACTAACCTTTTAGTTTTCATTCAATTTATATTCATTTATTGTACGTTAAGGAACGGATCTGTCTAAATCATGGAAGGCTTCATGTTTGCTCATATTAACCTGTTGAAAGTCTTGTAATTGAGTTGATGGGTAGCTTTTTTAGGAACAGACTGGTCCACGGTGAAAGGTTGCCCTCTAGTGGCTGCTAAGAAAAATATTTCTCTGGTGTATGACAATGTGGTGCTTCCCCACTGGTTACAAGGGAAAGGATGCCATCTAGTGGCCACATTGAGTTGTACACTTTTACTAGGTTGTGGCTGGAATTTTTGTTGACAAATCTTTTTTAACTCTCCATATGAAAACGAAGAATATTTTTGCAGCCTTGGTGTTCTATGGATGCATAATGATTATTCACATGAAAGGAATATATATTTTAAGTGGAGATTTGCTATTTGTAACAGTTCTCACATTTTTAATAAATGTTTTGGAGAAACCCTTGAACCCATGCTATATTTCCATGTTTAAGGCTTACAAATTTCAATTTGTCAACAGGATGCTGAGATTTCTCCTTCCAATTACGGTATTCCCTCCCTAAAATGTAATGACAGCAAATTTCAAGAGCAGATTGTTTATCTTTGCAAATACATTTGTTTTCAATAAAAGCAAAATACTACAGATGCTGGAAATCTGAAATCTGGACCCCTCCCCCTGGCCTCTTACCCGCTCTTGATCTCTTCATTGAAAACTGTCAGCGAGACATTGTTCATCTCAATTTCTCTGCCCCCCTCACTCACTCTAACCTGTCCCCCTCTGAACTTGAGGCACTCCGTTCTCTCAGGTCTAACTCCGACATGGTCATCATACCTGCAGACAAGGGTGGTGCTGTTGTTGTATGGCGTACCGACCTCTATCTTGCAGAAGCTGAACACCAACTCACAGACACTTCTTCCTACCTCCCTCTGGACCATGACCCCACCACCGAACATCAAGCCACTGTCCACAGGACTGTCACTGACCTCATCTCCTCTGGAGATCTTCCGTCTACAGCTTCCAACCTCATAGTCCCGCAACCCCGGACAGCCCACTTCTACCTCCTTCCCAAAATCCACAAACGGCACTGTCCCGGCAGATCCATTGTGTCAGCCTGCTCCTGTCCCACTGAACTTATTTCTTCCTATCTTGACTCCATCTTTTCTCCGCTGGTCCAGTCTCTTCCCACTTACATCCGTCACTCTTCTGACGCCCTACGTCATTTTGACAATTTCCAGTTTCCTGGTCCCAACCGCCGCCTCTTCACCATGGACGTCCAATCGCTCTACACCTCCATCCCCCACCAGGATGGTTTAAGGGCTCTCCGCTTCTTCCTTGAACAGAGACCCACCCAGTCCCCATCCACCACCACCCTCCTCCGCCTGGCTGAACCTGTTCTTACATTGAACAACTTCTCCTTCAACTCCACTCACTTCCTTCAAGTAAAAGGTGTTGCTATGGGTACCCGCATGGGTCCTAGTTATGCCTGTCTTTTTGTGGGATATGTCGAGCATTCTTTGTTCCAGTCCTACTCAGGCCCCCTACCCCAACTCTTTTTCCGGTACATTGATGACTCTATCAGTGCTGTTTCCTGCTCCCGCCCTGAACTGGAAAACTTTATCAACTTTGCTTCCAATTTCCACCCTTCTCTCACCTTTACATGGTCCATCTCTGACACTTCCCTTCCCTTCCTCGACTTCTCTGTCTCCATCTCTGGGGATAGGTTGTCTACTAATATCCATTATAAACCCACCGACTCCCACAGCTACCTGGGCTACACTTCTTCACACCCTACCTACAGTAAGGACTCCATTCCATGCTCCCAGTTGCTCCGTCTACGAAGCATCTGCTCTGATGATGCTACCTTCCATGACGGTGCTTCTGATACGACCTCCCTTTTCCTCAACCGAGGATTTCCCCCCACTGTGGTTGACAGGGCCCTCAACCGTGTCCGGCCCATTTCCCACACCTCTACCCTCACCCCTTCCCCTTCCTCCAAGAACTGTGACAGGGTTCCCCTTTTCCTCACTTTCCACCCCATCAGCCTCCATATCCAAAGGATCATCCTCCGCCATTTCCGCCACCTCCAGCGTGATGCCACTACCAAACGCATCTTCCCCTCCCTTCCCCTGTCAGCATTCCGAAGGGATCGTTCCCTCCGCGACACCCTGGTCCACTCCTCCATTACCCCCACCACCTTGTCCCCGTCCCATGGCACCTTCCCCTGCAATCGCAGGAGGTGTAATACCTGCCCATTTACCTCCTCTCCCCTCACTATCCCAGGCCCCAAACACTCGTTTCAGGTGAAGCAGCGATTTACTTGTACTTCTTTCAATGTAGTATACTGTATTCGCTGCTCACAATGTGGTCTCCTCTACACTGGGGAGACCAAACTCAGACTGGGTGACCGTTTTGCGGAACACCTCCGCTCAGTCTGCAAGCAGGACCCTGAGCTTCCGGTTGCTTGCCATTTTTACACTCCCCCCTGCTCTCATCTCTGTCCTGGGCTTGCTGTAGTGTTCCACTGAACATCAACGCAAGCTCGAGGAACAGCATCTCATTTTCCGGTTAGGCACACTGCAGCCTGCCGGACTGAACATTGAGTTCAATAACTTCAGAGCATGACGGGCCCCTCATTTTACTTTTATTTTTAGTTATTTTTTCTTCTTTTTTACAGTGGACAATTAGTAGACAATGGAAATGCACTTAAAAGAGAGACAGACCTAGGGTTCAAGTACTTAATTCTCTGAAAGTAGAAATGCCATTAGATGAAGCTTTTCTTCAAAAAAAAATTTTTTTTTGAGTTTTATATAGACCACAAGAGTAAAGAAGTAATGAAACATTTGCACAAAAGGTTGGCTAGGCCACAGTAAGAGTACTGTGTGCAGTTTTGGCTGCTCCCTTATCGAAAGGTGATTAATGCCATAGAGTGTACGGTGTCGGACTACCAGGTTGATGCCAAGGATGGGAAACTAGTTATGTAAAGAGGTCTTGGGACTATTTCCATTGAAGCAGAGAACTTGTTACGATCCCATTAGGAACCGTTATCTTTTAAAAAGATAGAGTCAAATTTCCAGTTATTACTGAAAGAATTATGCCACAAGATTTCACATTTTATATAATACTACCATTTGGGAACACTTGTACTTTCAACTTAAAATCTTAGAACATGAAGATGTATGCTTTAAACTCTAACTCTCAATAGAGCACTCTTGTTTGACATATTTCCACCCCAGGAGCTCCCCTATATGTTGCAGGGCCTTGGCAGTTTGGTTTACTACTCTTGGGACCAATCCAAAATATACCACTGCTCTTGGGAATTCACTTCGCTTTCCCTTAATTTTTCAACTGTCTTCCAAGGTATAAGATCTCCTGGTGATTCTCCCTCTAGCATCTGGCTAGGCAAATCTTCCAGTTCTCTTCCAACACCTCCTGAAACTGGACTTCCCAGCTTGAGCATTGGCTTTACTCAAAACAGAAACACCTCTGGTTCCCGATGGCCTTTTTGCTCCTGTGCCCAGCTGCTTTCAAAGCCAACTGACTGTCAGCCTGCACAGTGATTTAAAAAAAACCTGACCAAAGGCATGTCATTGCATCGTCCTCCAACTCCAAACATCTCTTTGATTTCTGATACCCACATGAATAATTGATATTGCTACAATGACAGAGCAATCCCATCCAGACCTTCTGGCTACAACTCCCAGCTAAAGCCCACCTGCTGTTTTATGGCTCTCAGCACTCTAGCACTGTCTCTGTAAGCACTCATGGAGAAATCTTTAAACTTTAAATCTTGGGTGGTCTGCAACCTTTTGAAATTCTTAGATTACACATTTAATTCCTCAAAACTAAAAGTGACCTCCAAAATATTAATACAAACCATGAATTAGATGATCATAACAAAGTCGATGAGGAAATTCAGTAGAGTTTTTAAAAAAAAATATGAAGTGAATACAAATATGAAAACCCCCTATCTCAAGTTGGGGTGTCAGGAGGGTCATCAATTAAAATTGGCCCCAAAGAGAGTGAGGAGAGGGGTTAGGAGCAATCTATTTTGGAGCATGAAATCTGTGCTACAGGGAGTGTTTGAGTCAGAGACCACTGCACCTTTTAAGGGAAAATTGGAAAAATATTTAAAATAGATGAAGATAATGGCTGGGGTGGTGCCATGGGTGAATGAGGTAGTGGGATTAGTTTTGGATTGTTGTAGCAGAGTTAGTACCGCCATGATGGTTGAATAGCCTCCTCCTATGCTGTAAACCTCAGACTCTAGGACAAGATTGCAGTTGGCACACTGTGCAATGAAGTAAACCCTTATGCATGACTTTTTCCTCTTGAAATTTATGGTGGATAATCGGGAAGGTGAATCATTGGAGCATGAATAATTAATGTTTCACTGTATACACAAATGATTGACAAATTGTAAGAAAGTAAAATTCTACTTTTGCCCTTTTGCTGCTCATAAAGTGACCGGTTGGTGCCAAGCCTGGATACAGTAGTTCCTCTGGAATCTACAAAAGCGTATGATATGTTGGATATTGTCAGTGCGGTAAGATGTTTAGTTTTAATTTTTCAAATCGACACTCAAAAAAGCAACTTGCAAGTTTGTTTGCCAAAGGGATTACACATGTCAGATGCCCTTCATAACAAAAGAGGGGAGTTCCCAGTTACTACTTTTATGTTAGCAGATTGTAAAATCTCAGAAAACTGTCAAATTTGGTTTTATAGAGGATGCACTTTGTAAAACAGGTGCTAGTTTTACATATATCAGGAATAGCCCATTCAGCCCTTCAAACCTGTTCCACTGTGCAAAGATCACAGCTGATCTGTATCTTACTCCATCTACCTCCCTTGGTTCCGTAAACCTGAATGCTTAGATTTTTATTCGGCAATCGGTCGCACTTTTGAAATTTTTAATTGATCTCGCGTCAACAGCTTTTTGGGGGACAGATTTCCACTACCCGTTGTGTAGATGTACTTCCTTACATCATCCCTGAACAGCCCAGCTTTAATTTTAAGGTTATGCCCCTAGTTCAGGACTCCCCACCAGAGGAAATAGTTTCTCTCTACCCTATCAAATCCTTTAGTCGTCTTCAGTTGGATCAAACCTTACAACAGTAGGACGGTATAAGTATTTGAGAGTTGAAAGACTCTATTTGGTTCGCATTAAGGAATAACAGAGGAGCAATATTATGCTGCTGAGTGTATACTATCGGCCGCCAAATAGTGGGAAGGCGATTTAGAGGAGTAAATTTGCGTGCAAATTGCAGAAAATGTAAGAACTTTAGAAAGTGACAGTGAGGACTTTGGTTATCCCATTATAGACTGGGAAAATAACTGTGTAAAGGGCAAAAAGATGGAAGAATTTCTGAAATTGGGCCTGTATTCTCTAGAGTTTTGAAGAATGCAGTGATCTCATTGAAACCTACAAAATACTTAGAGATAGACAGGGTAGATGCAGGCGAGATGTTTCCCCTAATTGGGGAGTTGAGAATCAGGGGACACAATTTCATAATAAGGGGGAAGCCACTTAGGTCCGAGATGAGGAGAAATTTCTTTACTCAGAGGGTTGTGAATCTTTGGAATTCTCGACCCCAGAGAGCTGTGGAAGCTCAGTCATTGAATATGTTTAAAGCAGAGATTGACAGATTTTTAAATACCAATGATATAAAGTGATATGGGGATAGTGTGGGGAAAAGGCATTCAAGTGGATGATCAGCCATGATCATACTGAATGGCGGAGCAGGCACGATGGGTTGAATGGCCTACTCCTGTGTTCCTGAGAATTGTATGCGAGAGAACTTTTTTGATCAGTGTGTTTCCAGCCGAGCAAGGAAGGAAGCAGTGCTGAATGTAGTTCTGGGGAAGGAAGGGCAAATGGAATGTGTTTCAATGGGAGAGTATTTGGGAACCAGACATCACAACGGCCCAAATTTTGCTGTGAGTGACGAAAAAAATGCCTTTTCTGTTCACCTAGTTGCCCAGAGACTTGTTAGTGGAGATTTCTAGTAATCTGCTGTCTGATGTAGTGTAGTGGGAAGTAAAAAAATAGGAAATAAAAATTAAATTTAAATCATTGTACAGGAAGCAGAATAAAGGTTGGGATATGCGCATGGGATTAAGGGAAATACATCGGGGAAAATCAGAAAAAGTTTTTAAAAAATGAAATTGCAATATTAATTCTCTTGTGAGGGAATGAGACCCTGCATTTGTAAAATTCAGTTTTTCAGGGCTAGGGAGGTTGTTCAGTGATAATTATCACTCGTTACACTGTTTAAAAACTCAGTTATGGCTGATTGCATGAGCTCTAACTTTTACATCCTTCATTAGTACAAAACTAGTGGGTAATTGCCCTAAGTTCATGCCATTTCAGTGATTCATGTGCAGATTCCATCGGCAAAGACTGCAACAGCGCATCCTGTGGAGAAGAAGGGTAGCACTGACAGCAGCTTTTGGCTTTCCCCGTTTAACTGTGCATGTGCAGACGGCAGATGTTCCTATCAGTTTTACCCTCTCTCATCATTATATAACAAAATCTGGGCAAATATCATTAGGTTTAGAGTAAGTGTGGAAAAGGACAAGGAAAATTCAATGTTAAAATACTCAACTGGAGGAGGGCTAGTTACAGTGAGTTGAAAAGAGATCTGGCCTAGGTGGCTTGGAATCAAAGATTGGCAGATAAAACAGTAAATCAGCAATGGGAGGCCTTCAAAAAGAAGATAGTTCGGGCATATACTAGATGCATTCCAACGAGAGGGAAAGGAAGGGCATCTAAAGCTATTGCTCCCTGGATGATTAAAGATGTAGAGATTAAAATGGGACTGAAAAAGAAAGCTTATGATAATTGTGGGGTTCATAATGCAGTAGAGAACTAAGGTGAAAACATAAAGTACAGGGGAGAGCTGAAAAAGGAAATGAAAAGAGCAGAAGAAGGGTCACTGACCCGAAACGTTAACTCTGCTTCTCTTTCCACAGATGCTGCCAGACCTGCTGAGTGAATCCAGCATTTCTTGTTTTTGTTTCAGATTTCCAGCATCCGCAGTATTTTGCTTTTATTTATAAAACACTGATTAGGCCCAACTGGAGTATTGTGTCCAATTGTGGGCACCACAGTTTAGGAAGGAGGTCAAGGCCTGAGAAAGAATGCAGAGACATACTAGAATGGTACCAGGGATGAAAGACTTGAGTTATGTGGAGAAACTAGATTTACTGGGGTTCTTAGAAAATCATGAGAGATTTTGATCGAGTAAATAAGGCAAAACTGTTTCCATTGGCAGAAGGGTCAGTAATCAGAGGGCACAGATTAAAGGTAATTGACAAAAGAACAGGAGGCAACATGTGTTATGATGATCTGGAATGCACTGGCTGGCAGAGTGATGGAAGAAGAACCAGTAATAACTTTCAAAAGGGAATTAAATAAATACTTAGAAAAATTTTCAGGGCTATAGGGAAAGAACAGGGGAGTGGCACCTATTGGATAGCTCCTTCAAGCATGATGAGCCAAATGGCCTCCTGTTTTGCCTAACTCTGTGAATTCTTTTAACCCAGCAATCATTCTGGTGAATCTGTCGTGCCTGCTTCCAAAGCCAATGTTTCCTTCTTAAGGTGTGATGCCCAGAACTGAATATAGTACTCCAGATGGGGTTTAATCAGAGCTCTGTACCAATGTAACGTAACTTCTGGCCCCCTTGAGATAAAGGCCTGTCCACTAGCTTTTACTGATTTCTGTACTTGTATCCCTACATCTCTAGGCCCATCCACAGTTCCTACCTTCTCGCCATTTTGAAAATAATATTTCAAAATAGTCACAATTTTTCAGACTTGACGATTAATTGGAAGTATGTAATGTGCCTTTCACATTAGGTGGTCCTTTAAGAATCTTGGCTGAACATAGGACATTAATTTAAATGGACATTTAATCAGGCACTGTGGGACTAAATTTCCTGGCTGCCGCTCCCATGAAATTATCCCCAGAGTGTTTAGTAATCCCTGTGATGAATCATTCTGTTCTCAACACCTGGCCTTATTTTGGGATTCAGTTGTAGTTTGAGTCTCTTTCTAGAGCCAATGAACATATATTCATTTGACTTTGTTATACAACACCTTTCATTAAATGCCTTCAAAACTCTTGTTTTAGATTGCGGATGAAAGGGAATTTTTTGAGCTCATGCCTAATTATGCGAAGAACATCATTATCGGATTTGCCAGGATGAATGGATGCACAGTGGGAATTGTGGGTAATCAACCTAAAGTAGCTTCAGGTGAGTGTTGAATTTGTGTTCCAGAAAATTCATACCGTAGTGAGATTGTAATATTGTTAAAAATATAACACACGCAAAGAGGCTTGATAAAATCTGTTCTCCCCCTGCTGCTCGCCATTGCCTAAATTGGTTGCCATCTATCTTGTGATGTAAATTGTGCTTCCTGCCTTTGTCTCTTTACATCATTTATGGTCATGTTTTTTATTGTAACTACTACATGAAGAATCACATTTCATCTCAACCCAACCCCACAGAATTTAACCAAAACTTAGCAATGGGAGTCATCTTTAAAAAAAAAAGCCATTTCAGTGGGTCTTCCCACAGACACTTAAAAATAACAAAATAATGGATGAGAAAGACAAGCTGGCCCATTGAGCCTGTTCCACACAGTCATGTTCCAACTGAGCATCATGATTCCAATGCTCTCCACCCACCAACAGCCATATTATAACCTGGGAGCAGTTTAAATGAAAAAAACTAGGGCAATTCTGGAAAACTACTCTCCTGAAGGTGATCGAATTCTGAGATCAGTGATCTTGAGGCACATGACCCAGCATCTCACTTCCATTTTGTAGATTGATATCTGCCACAGCCAGCAACTTGTCCAGCTCCCTTTTGAATAGTTGCAGTGAATCCACATGAGCTTTGTCCTAAAATTTGATGATCCTTTCTTCTTAAACCCTCCCCTGATGTCTGTCCCAGTTCTTCCATGAATGTCCCATGGTTCTCTTTAAAATGTTTGGTTCAAATAGTCTATCCAATAGAGACAGTATATAGTCCCTTCATGATTTTAAACATGTCAATCAAATCCCCCTGAAATCCATTTTTCTAGTGTAAAAAGACCAGCTCTCTCAAGCCTTTTGTGGTAAATAAGGCCTTTTAAAATGGGTATTTATCCAGTGCCTAATGTTCCCTCTAATTTCTGTTTTCTGCATGTGGGCAGCTTGTTGCACTGTGTGGTCTCTTTAAGATTGACATGAAGGCACAGTTCTTAAAGCAAAGGTTGCTTGTGCAAGGCCTGTTTGTTGCTTGTGTGGCACATTCCAGATTGCTGCACGGCCATACACTCTCGCAATTAGAGGGAACATCGCTAGTGGCCCTTCTTTGAACCTTTTCCGAGGCCTATATTACCCACCATGTGAGGACACCAAAACTGGACACACATTCTTTGAGGCCTAACCATTGTCTTGTATTAAGATATCATAGTGGTTTTTATTTAATATTGCATTTTCCTGAATTCTAATACTCCATTTGATTTTGCTGTAGTCTTTTGACATTGGCCATGAACCTTTAGAGATTCATGTACTATAACACTTAGATCTTTCTCCCACTCACCAGACTTTAGTTTGGAGCCCCGGATGGCATACATATGCTTGGCATTATCCCTACCCATCTGTATTATGCTACATTTGTTTACATTAAATGGCATTTATCAGTTGAGGGTCTATTAGATTTTCTTTTCATTCTTTCATGGGATGTGAGGATTGCTGGCAAGGCTAGCATTTGTTTCCCATCCCTGATTGCCCTTGAGAAGGTGGTGTTGAGCTGTGTTCTTGAGTCGCTGCAGTCCATATGGTGTTGGTACACCACAGTGCCGTTAGGAAGGGAGTTCCAGGTTTTTGACTCAGCAACAGTGAAGGAATGGTAATACAGATCCAAATCAGGATGATGTATGACTTGGAGCGGAACTTGCAGGTGGTGCTGTTCCCATGTGGCTGCTGCCCTTGTACTCCTAGGTGGTAAAGGCTGCAGATTTGGAAGGTGCTATCGAAGGAGGCTTGGTGAGTTGCTGCAGTGCATCTTATGTATGGTATGCACTGCAGCCATTGTGCAGAGGTGGAGGAGGGATTGGATGTTTAATATGGTGGATGAGATGCCGATCAAGCATGCGTTTTAAAATTCTTTCATGGAATGTGGGTGTCGCTGGCTAGGCCAATGTTTATTGCCCTCCCTAATTTCCCTTGAGATAGTGGTGAGCCTGCTTTGTCCTGGGTGGTGTTGAGCTTCTTGAGTGTTGTTGGAGCTGCACTCATCTAGGCAAATGGAGAGTATTCCATCACATTCTTGACTTGCCTTGTAGATGTTGGAAAGGCTTTGGGGTGTCGGGAGGTGGATCACTCGCCTCAGAATTCCCAGACTCTGACTGCTGTTATAGTCATAGCATTTATTTGGCTGGTCCAGTTAAGTTTCTGGTCAATGGCAACCCCCAGGATGTTGATGGTAGGGGATTCAGCGATGGTAATACCTTTGAATGTCAAGGGGAAAATGTTAAATTCTCTTCTCTTAGAGATGGTCGTTGTGTGGCACTTATGTGAATGTTGCTTGTTACTTATCAGCCCAAGCCTGTATGTTGTCCAAGTCTTGCTGCATATGGACACGGACTGCTTCAGTATCTGAGGAGTCGCGAATGATGCTGAATACTGTGCATTCATCAGTGAACTGATGATTGAAGGAAGGTCATTGATGAAGCAGCTGAAGATGGTTGGGCTTAGGACACTACCCTGAGGAACTCCTGCAGCAATGTCCTGGGACTTAGATGTCTGGCCTCCAACAACCGCAACCATCTTCCTTTGTGCTAGGTATTACTCCAACCAGTGGAGAGTTTTCTCCCAATTCCCACTGACTTCAGTTTTCGTGGGGCTCCTTGATGCCACACTTGGTCAGATGCTGCCTTGATGTCAACCTCACCTCGAATTCAGCTCTTTTGTCCATGTTTGGACCAAGGCTGTAATGAGGTTTGGAGCCGAGTGGCCCTGGCAGTACCCAAACTGAGCATCAGTGAGCAAGTTATAGCTTGATAGCACTGTCGATGACACATTGCTAATGATAGAGAGTCGACTGATGAGGCAGTACTAGGCCGGATTTGTCCTGCTTTTTGTGGACAGGACATACCTGGGCAATTTTCCACATTATCAGGGTATGTTGTGGTACACCTTTAAGAGATATGATCATGTGATAAAGCACAGCAATTAAGAGCTGTGATGTAACCTACCATGTGACTTTGGGTGTGAGCTCAGTCTTTCGAAAGTACATGTATATTGATGACCTGTGTTTGCATGCAGAACCACCCTTAGATGAAGATCCCAAATTATTGTGTTACTGATCCCGTCCTGCATGGTCAGTGTCTCGTGTGTAGTAGCCACTAACACAGCGGTTAAGAAAGCACAATATGATGGCCGCTTGTAGGAATTTCAACATCTCAACTTTTTGAGTACTTGCCCACACCTTCAAAGAAGTGCTAGCCACAGCCAGTGCCATCTCTACGGAACTTCAAGGGCTTGGATATTGGTTCCGTTGCTTCACACAATAGCAGCAGTGTAGGCAGCTGTGTAAGCTTGTGTGTACTTGAGGCTGTAAGATTGGGCAGTTACAGACTCCAGTTAGACTCAATATTCACAGAGATTCTGAGGGGCAGATTTCTCACGTTGGGAGCAACTTGCGAAGGTCTGAATGTGCAGGACAAAGTACAGATTAAATAAACCCCCAATTGAGAGGCATGTCGAATGGATTAGTGCCATTGCAATAGTGGGCTACTGGGTCAAGCACGAAAACGGGCCAGCTTTAATTTTCATGTCGCAATCCAAAGGTGAACCGAAGATAAACAACTACCCCAATATCAACTGGACACAAAAGGCTTACAGAGGGCGGAATTCTTAAAGCACATCCAGGAGAGCTTTTTGAGCCAGCACGTAGAAAGTTCTACAAGAGAAGGGGCGGGACTGGACCTAACCTTAGTGAATGAAGCCAGACAAGTGGTACAAGTGTCAGTGGGGGAGCATTTCGGGGATAGTGACCGTAACTCTGTAAGATTTAAGGTAGTTATGGAAAAGGACAAAGATGGACCGGAATTAAAGGTACTGAATTGGGGGAAGGCCGATTTCAATACGATAAAACAGGATCTGGCCAAAGTGGGCTGGAGGCAGCAATTGTAGGAAAGTCTACATCAGACCAGTGGGAGTCATTCAAAAAGGAAATAGGGAGAGTTCAGGGCCAACATGTTCCGGTGAAGGGTAGGACCAATAAGTGCAGGGAACCCTGGATGTCAAGGGATATAGAGGATTGGATGAGGAAAAAAAAAGGTTTATGGCAGATTCAGAGGGCTGAAAACAGCAGAGGCCCTAGAGGTGTATAGAAAATGTAGGGGGGTACTTAAAAAAAAAAGTAATTAGGAGAGCGAAGAGGGGGTATGAGAAAACACTTGCGGACAAAATAAAGGAAAATCCCAAGGCGTTTTATAAGTATATTAAGGGCAAGAGGATAACCAGGGAAAGAGTAGGGCCCATTAGGGACCAAAGTGACAATCTGTGTGTGAAGCCAGAAGACGTTGGTGAGGTTTTAAATGATTACTCTTCATCTGTGTCCAATATGGAGAAGGACGATGTAGGTGTAGAAATCAGGGAGGGGGATTGTGATATACTTGAACAAATTAGCATTGAAAGGGAGGAGGTATTAGTGGTTTTAGCAGGCTTAAAAGTGGATAAATCCCCAGGCCCAGATGAGATGTATCCCAGGCTGTTATGTGAGGCAAGGGAGGAGATTGCAGGGGCTCTGACACAAATTTTCAAACCCTCTCTGGCCACAGGAGAGGTGCCAGAGGACAGGAGGACAGTGAAGGTGGTACCATTATTCAAGAAGGGTAGTAGGGATTAACCAGGTAATTACAGTCAGTGAGTAACATCAGTGGTAGGGAAACTATTGGAAAAAATTCTGAGGGACAGGATTAATCTCCATTTGGAGAAGCAGAGATTATTCAGGGATAGTCAACATGGCTTTGTCAGGGGGAGATCGTGTCTAATAAATTTGATTGAATTTTTCGAGGAGGTGACTAGGTGTGTAGATGAGGGTAAAGCAGTTGATGTACTCTACATGGACTTTAGTAAGGCTTTTGATAAGGTCCCGTATGGGAGATTAATCAAGATGGTAAGAGCCCATGGGATCTAGAGCAATTTGGCAAATTGGATCCAAAATTGGCTTAGTGGCAGGAGGCAGAGGGTGATCGTCGAGTGTTGTTTTTGCCATTGGAGGCCAGTGGTGTACCACAGGGATAGGTGCAGGGATCCTTGCTGTTTGTAGTGTGCATTAATGATTTAGACGTGAATGTTGGAGGTATGATCAGTAAGTTCGCAGATGACACGAAAATTTTTGGTGTCGTAAATAGTGAGGAGGAAAGCCTTAGATTACAGGATGATATAGTTAGGCTGGTAAGATGGGCAGAGCAGTGGCAAATGGAATTTAATCCAGAGAAGTGTGAGGTGATGCACTTTGCAAGGACTAACAAGGTAGGGGAATATACAGTGGATGGTAGGACTCTAGGAAGTACGGAGGGTCAGAGGGACCTTGGTGAAGGCAGCAGCAAAGTTAAATAAGGTGGTTAGGAAGGCATATGGGATACCTGCCTTTATTAGCCAAGCCATAGAATATAAGAGCTGCATAAAATGCTAGTTATGATGGAGCTGCATAAAATGCTAGTTAGGCCACAGCTGGAGTACTGTGTGCAGTTCTGGTCACCACACTATAGGCAGGATGTGATTGCACTGCAGAAGATGCAGAGAAGATTCACCAGGATGTGGCCTGGGCTGGGGCATTTTAGCTATGAAGAGAGACTGGATAGGCTAGGGTTGTTTTCCTTAGAGCAGAGAAGGCTGAGGGGGGACCTGATTGAGGTATACAAAATTATGAGCGGCATAGATAGGAAGAAGCGTTTTTCCTTAGCGGAGGTGTCAATAACCAGGAGGCATAGATTTAAGGTAAGGGGCAGGAGGTTTGGAGGGGCCGAAGGGCCTGTTTCTGTGCAGTATAACTCTATGACAAACAGTGTGAAGGGCACAGAGGGGACAAAATTCTTGAACTGTGTTCGAGAACTTTTTTAGCCAGCACATAACAAGCCCAACGAGAGGGGGCGCAATTCTAGGTTTATCGGTAATGAAGCTGGGCAAGTGGATACACTAACAGTGAGTGACCATTTTGGAGATAGTGACTGTATGTAATACAGTTAGTTTTAGCATAATCATGGAAAGGACAAAGATAAAACAGGAGCAAAGGTTCTGAATTGGGGGAAGGCAAATTTTACGAAACTGAGGTGCCATGGCGAAAGTGGGCTGGATACAGCTACTTGAAGGAAAATCAGTGACAAACTAGTGGGAGGCATTCAAGAGCGAGATACTACAGGCACAGTGTAGGCATGTCCCCACAAAGATTAAGGGTGGTCCTGCCAAATCTAGAGCCTCCTGGTTATCTTGAAGCTTACAGGGTATGTTAAAGCAAAAATAGAAAGCTTATGACGATCACAAAGATCTTAATACTTTAGAAAGCTCAGAGGAGTATAGAACGTGCTGGGGTGAAGTAAAAAAGGAAATTAGAAAAGCAGAGAGGATGTGAAAATTATTGGCAGGTAAATCGAGGAACACCAGAAGATGTTTTATCAGTATATTAAGAGCAAGAGGATAACTAAGGAAAGGGTAAGGCCTATCAGAGATGTACAGGGGAACTTATGCGTGGGTGCAGATGATGTGGGCGGGGTTGTTGATGAGTTTTTAATCTCTCTCTTCACAAAGGAGAGAGTTGTTGCAGACATTGTAGTTAAAGAGGAGTGTGAAATATTAAATATGAGCATAATGAGAGAGGAAGTGCTTGAGGGTCTGACATCCCTGAAAGTGGATAAGTTGCCAGGACCGAATGGATTGCATCCCAGGTTGTTGAAGGAAGCCAGGCAGGAAATGGCGGATGAGCTGAGGATCATCTTCGAATCCTCACTAGATACAGGTGAGATGCCAGGTGATTGGAGGTCTGCGAACATTGTACCATTGTTTATAAAGGGTGCGAGGGATAAGCCAGGTAGTTATAGGCAGTCTGACCTCAGTGGTGAGTAAAATGTTAGAATCTATTCTGAGGGATAGGATAAACTGTCACTTAAAAAGGCATGGATTAATCGGGGATAGTCAGCATGGATTTGTTAGGTGAAGGTCATGACTTACTTCCTCAAAAAATTCATTTAAGGTAGTAACAAGGAGGATTGATGAGGGTAGTGCAGTGGATGTGGTTGACATGGATTTTAGTAAGGCATTTGACAAGGTCCCGCAAGGCAGACTGGTCAGTAAAGTAAAAGCCCATAGGATACAGGGGAAGATGGCAGGTTGGATCCAGAATCGGCTTAGTAACAGGAAACAAAGGGTAGTAGTCGACGGATGTTTTTGTGAATGGAAAACGGTTTCCAGTGGCGTTCCACAGGGCTCAGTGTTGGGTCCCTTGCTGTTTGTGGTATATATTAATGATTTGGACTTAGATGTGGGAGGCATGATTGGGAAATTTGCTGATGACACAAAAATCAGCCGTGTATTTAATAGTGAGGAGGAAAGACGCCAAATTGATATCAATGATTTGGTTGGAGTGGGTAGAAAAGTGGTAAATGGAATTCAATCCTGAGAAGTGTGAGGTATTGCGTCTAGGGAGGGCAAATAAAACGAGGGAATACATCATCAACAGGAGGATATTGAGAGGGGTAGAAGTGGGAGACCTTGGAGTGCATGTCCACAGGTCCCTGAAGGTGGCAGGACAGGTAGATAGAGTGGCGAAGAAGGCATATGAAATGCTTTCCTTTATTGACTGAGTTATAGAGTACAAAAGCAGAAATGTGATGCTGGAACTGTATAGAACGCTAGTTAGGCCACAGCTGGAGTATTGCGTGCAGTTCTGGTCACCACATTACAGAAAGGGCATAATTGTTCTGGAGAGACTACAGAGGAGATTTACAAGAATGTTGCCAGGGCTTGAAGTTTGCAGCTATGAGGAAAAATTGGATAGGCTAGAGTTGTTTTCCCTGGAACTGAGGAGGCTGAATGGCGACTTGATTGAGGTGTACAAAATTATGAGGGGCCTAGATAGAGTGGAATGGAACAACCTATTTCTCCGGGCGGGGGGGCCGTTACCAAGGGACACGGATTTAAGGTGATTGGTGGAAGGATTAGAGGGGGCATGAGGGGAAACTTTTTCACCCAGAGGGTGGTGGGTGTCTGGGAACTGTTGCCAGGAATGGTGGTGGAGGCAGAGACCTTCAGTTCTTTTGAAAGGTACCTGGGCATGTACCTGAAGTTCTGTAATCTGCGGGGCTATGGACCAGGTGCTGGACGGTGGGATTAGTTTGGGCGGCTAGTTTATTCGGCCAGTGCGGACACGATGGACTGAATGGCCTCCTTCTGTGCTGTACTTTTTCTATGGGTCTATGAAAAGGACAAGATTTAAGGCACGGAACGGAGCAAATTACCATTGCTGTTTCGGGTCTTTGACATTTTTTAGCGCCAATACCATGTTTGGTGGGCAGGGCCAGGTCAAAAGCGCAAATCAGGCGACAGTGCCACAACCTCCAAGTGGAACTGCAGGTAGTTACTGCTGCAGTATTTCTGTCTACCTATACAGCAGGAGATTTCTTTGAACTTCACACAGAGTAATGGCAGTGAGTCATTACAAGAATGATCAGTTTCCTACCATTCACTGGAAAGCTTCTGACTTGCTGTCAGAATTTCAGCTCTTCAGGCAAAGGGTCAAGCTACATTTTGTCACTTTTAACAGTTGCGGAACCAGAGAAGCGGGCAATGAAAATACAGATTGTCATTGGCAAATAAGGCTTACTACTTCTGGTCTCACTAAAGAAGAGCGGAAGGATCCCACGAAAGTCTGGTCCACATTAGAGGATCAACTTATGTCCAACTCAATTTCCAGGTCCATTGGCTCGAGTTCATCTCTTTTCAGCAGCAGCCGACTGAGTCTATTGACCAATTTGTCAGTCGATGTTGAGCTAAGGGTCATGAGTGTGACTTCACAGAGACTGAACTGGAAGACGGTATCGTTGACCTTATGATTGCATCCACAACAATAGAGGCGTACTAATGGGCTCTCTTAGAGAAGTCCAAAGTGTATACCGTGGATGCATTACTCAAAGATGGTTAAAAAGAGTATATGTTGCAAATACCATAAGTGCGTTGAGTAAGGATTCCAGGTCCAGGAAACTGTGTAAAAGGTGCAGGCTCTTAAATTTGCGTAAGTGTTGCCCAGTGTTTCGCGACATATGCAAAGCGTGCGGTGTCAGGGGTCACTGGAAACGTCAGTGTCAGAGAGCCAAGCCAGATGCTACTGGTAAGAATCCTATGAAAAGTCAGGCAGACCATAAGAAGGCTTGTCATGATACTGTTTTATTTTCGGGAAATACTACTTTAAGGCAGCCAGCTTCAGAAGTTACCAGAATGTGCATCTTGGTTGCCCTGGATACAGCCATACAGAGAGGGAGAACAGGACATACAACGTTGCCGTTTAACTTTGAAAACTGCTTGTTCAGAGACAGTTGGGACACAGACTGTTCTGACACGTGAAGGAAAGAGAAGAGCTCTCCCTCGGTCTATTTAAACCCTATTTGTTCTCTCAAAATTCTGAAAAGTCAAGCCAGATTAATTCTTCTTTAAAAAAAAAACAGCTATTTGTCGATCTACAGTGTTCATTACTGGAAAGAAGAGGAGTTTGATGCTTCAACGACTGAACTGTAATTGCTGAACTCCTATGGTCGGATTCATCAGGCCTTGGAAGACTTGAAGCAACCTCGTACTGTTCCACATATGAAAATTCCACTTCATCAGGATCGTAAATCTGCAAAGAATTTATTATTTTTTTTGTGTCGGGCAGTTAATTAAACACCAAACTTCCAATAGTTTGTATATGTTTGCAAATGCAGGTATTAGATTTTTAAATAAGTTATAAGGTCTTTAGATATTGATTTATCTTAGTGTTTAAGATCGTAGTTTTTTTTCTAATAAACAGTTAATTTGTTGATATCTAAAGATACCTGGTTTGGTTCACCTCATTAACCAATCATGTGGCGAGGTAAGTCCTCGGCGACGCCGTAAACGGCGTCAACCATTTATGCGCAGGCGCTGGCGCCATTTTTAAAGGGGTGCTCGCCCTGCAAAAAAACTGCAGAGTTGCCCCCTTTCCCTCCCCCCCCCCCCCAACTACACCAAAAATACATATTTGCCCCATGGCCTCCCCCCAAACTACACTACCAATGCAGAGTTGACCCTCTCCTCTTCCCCCACCCCCCCCAACAACTGCAGTAAGTGCAGAGTTCACCCCTTCCCCACTACAATAAAAATGCACAGTTCACCCCATTTTCTCCCCTAACTCTCACCCCCCCCCCCCCACCCATGCTACAGATGCAAAGATGCCCCCCCCCTTCCCCACCTCGATAGTCCCAGCTTTCCCAGGATGGAAAAGTGAAGGCACGTGAGTGCTGTCCGTCGTGCTGAAGATCCAGAACTGCAAATAAGATTACTCAGGTTTTCATTTTAATTCATGCAAACAGGTGATTTAAATATGTAAAATCGGGTCCCGTCGCAGAGCGGCAGAGGGCCCGCCACGGAGCTTCCTCGTTGTATGTAAGATTGGGCCTGGCATTCCCAGCATCGGGTTCCATGGCGTGCTGCTGCGATCCTCCGGCATCCCCCCCCAGGACATGGAGCCCGACGTCTGGAGGAGAATAAAATCCAGCCCAGTGTCTCCATTGTAGATGGTTGACTAAATATTGAAGTTCAAGCTAACAGACCCATAACTCCCCAGTTTTGAATTCTTTTAAGTATCAGCACAGGAGCCTCCCTCACGTCCAAAGGAACAATCTCTGACTCTAGCAAGCTGTTAAATATATAGGCACTTGGCACAGCTGCCAGTTCTTTAATTTGAATGCCATCAGAGTTAGCAGCCTGATCTGATTTGCAGCTTTATATTCTTTGCATCTACTTTGACACTTAGAACTTTGGTGTTAATTGTATATTGTATTAATGGTAACTGAGCATAGTCTACTTGAGTGAAGACTGAGCCAAAGTAGCTTAAAACTTCTGCCATGCCCTGGGAGTACACCTGAATCTGTCCTTAGGAATCCTTTAATGGCCCCATGCCGTTCTTCATCGCTCTTTGACTCCTACATAGCTAAAAAGAATTTTAATTTTGCAATTGCAGCTACCCTCCACCACCACCTCCAATGAGTTTTGGCCACTTTGTTGCCTTTTGCAGTATGGGGCAAAATCACATTTGTTTCAAAATATCTTTATGCCAGCACTAGTTTCAGCAGAAAGAACACCAGTATATATTGTGGAGTTGATTGAGGGTGAAGGAATAACTACATGGGAGACTGAATTATGGATGATGCAGGTAAAGAGAGGAAAACACGATCAGTTTTGTAAAACAGCACAGCATGGTGGTGCAGTTTGCGGAAGCATTAAAGTTGGGTTTGTTCCTTTTTACCTTCTGAGTTGCCAATCTTTGCTGCACCTCAATGGTGAGGAAATTCAGTACTGAGCTGCTGTCGCATGTTTCCTTGCAGCTAGATGAAGAGCAGCATTTGTAGAGGCTTGAGAGCAGGTTGCTTTCTTGTGTACTCAGCTGCAGGAGGTGCATTGGAAGAAAAAAATGGGATAAATGTAAGATGTCATACCCTGGATTATTGATATGTGCAAATCAATGGAGGTTATGATTCTTTCAACCTTGCGTATCTGAGTGGGCTGGAGAATATTTTGCATCCCTTGAGGACTCCAGTGAAAATCTGATGAACAGTGTTTCTATACCTGATATGAGGGCTGCTAGATGTTTTTTAAAACTCAAATTGCATTGTAACCAAGCGCTGTGGGAAGGCCCAGTTTATTGGGGATATTTATTTTAAGGAATATTTAATTTTCAGTAACTCGGTGTAGTTACCCCTCAAGGTGCCCAATGCAAATTCTTGTAGTACCACTGCCATAATACATTAAAACAAATTCAACAAAGGGCACCAACTGGTGGTTCCCTCAGTCTTCTCTACCTTATCCAACCATTGAACTTTACAACCCAAGCTCGTCACCTATTATTGCTTCTTGATTTGCTTTTATCTTTTCTCAACACCTTTCAGCCTTGGTGGTATCCTGCCCTTCACTGAGGATTCTCAGTTTTATAAGAACAAGGAGTAATGAGATTAACCTGATTTGTTCATTTATGACTGAACTGTAATTTTATTTTGTTTTTAGGTTGTCTGGACATAAATGCTTCAGTAAAAGGAGCTCGTTTTGTTAGATTCTGTGACGCGTTTAATATCCCTATCATTACATTCGTAGATGTGCCTGGATTCTTGCCAGGTAGGACCGAAAACAATGCCAGCAGTTTAAATCATTAGTCCATGGTTGGCAGTGACAATCATCACACTTCCATTCTGTTAGTTCCAAAGTCATAATATGCTACAGTATTTAAAATCTAATTGTTCATATGCATGCACTGTCAGGGTGCATTATTTTATTGTACCTGATAATTAGCCCAGTTTTATTACCCAGTTCCAGTTTCTCAGCAATTTTATGGGTGTAATCTACAAAGTTTTTTTGTTTTCTTTTGGTTTTTAGTAGTTTTATTATATGTACAGAAGTTGTTGCAAAATGAGTAAAATCTAATCCCTTTCCATAAGCTTCTGCTTCTTCTGGGAAACCTTTTTCTTCTGAACAACTTCCAACTCCTTTGCTTGTGTTGTACTAAGTAGGTATCTGATATTTTACTTTTCAGACAGAGATAATTTGGACACCAAGTAACTTTACTTTGAGTGTTGCTTCAATAATTTTATTGTTTTGCTTACTGACATGCAGTCTTGAAGAATTGTGGATAGATTACGAACATATGAATTAGGAGCAGGAGTAGGCCGCTCGGCCCCTTGAGCCTGCTCTGCCATTCAATAAGTTAATGGCTGAACTGATTACTCCACATTTCCACTTATCCCCGATAACCTTTCACCCCCTTGCTTATCAAGAATCTATCTACCTCTGCCTTAAAAATATTCAAAGACTCTGCTTCCACTTCCTTTTGAGGAAGAGAATTCCAAAGATTCACGGTCCTCAGAGAAAATATTTATCCTCATCTCTGTCTAAAATGGGCAATCCCTTATTTTTAAGCAGTGACCCCTAGTTCGAGATTCTCTCACAAAGGGAAACATCCTTTCCACATCCACCCTGGCAAGACCTCTCAGGATCTTGTATGTTCAAAGCCTTTTTATTCAAAAGTACCTTTTCCCCCAGGCTACAAGCCAACCACTGCCAATGGGCAGCTTTCACCAGTACCACATTAACCAAAGGTTGCTTACCTGCAATGATGGAACAGCCACTATTTGTAAAATGAATACGTGTGAACCCATTACCTAACTGCTCCTCATTCGCATGTTTGTATACTTGTAAAAGACTACATTACTACACCATTGTACTGGACCAACTGAAACTTAAACTGCTTGTATCTTATGTGCCAGGTCTTATTCTGTCAGTGGCACCTACAAGCTAAGCAGCTCAGATTTTTTTCTTCTAATTATTAACCAGGAGCTCTCTCTTTTAAAACTGGATGATCTTGTATCTGCTGTTTTGGTGACAGCTTAATCCCCGTCATGACGTCAGTACTTGGTGCATGTGCCCTCTCCAAACTGTAGCAGCCAGTCCATGTACGGAGATCCACCTTGTAGCTCACAGGGAGATCTTCTGCTTATCTTTGGAATTTTTCTTCCCACACTTTTTTTTCCTCTTATTAATGTGGAAATGCACAAAAGATAAGAATGAATGTTTTTGGGTATAATCCTTTGGTAATTCTGAATAAGGTTCTCCACCTGAAACATTAGCTCGTATTTTGCGATAAAAGTAATAGTGAGGCTATTGGAGCTCACTGTTATGAAAGAGTAAATTGCACGGCAGCATCTGATGAATGCACATGTGCAATTAAATGCAGAAATTGGGAAGTTTCTGTCCAAGTTTCGCTGCTCCTCCAGAATCTTTGCCATAACAGTACCTCACTGAGAGTTGCGCTACTGAAACACATGGAATGAAGTTGCTGTACTTACCCATTAGATACACACTAAAACCACCAGAAAAAGTTAAGGCTTGTCCATTTTAGTGGTGTGATAAGTTTTAATTACTGCTAAACAACCTCTATGGCACTGAAAATTAACTTCTGCAGCTGTGGAGTCTCATTTGTTCAATTTTTTATCATTGATGGAGATTTGAAAAACTGTTTTGTCTCTTAGCTCTCTCAATCCCATATTTCTTTCCTTCTTTTAATGCTGCTTTCTAACTTACACTTCCTGGTTCAGACTCTGCTGCTTCAATCTGATTGGTTAAGGAGATAATGGTACCATAGTTGGTGTCCTCTCGTACCTCTCCTGTGACCAGAGAGGATTTGAAAATTTGTGTCAGAGCCCCTGCTATCTCCTCCCTTGCCTCACATAACAGTCTGGGTTATTGGGCCTGGGGATTTATCCACTTTTAAGCCTGCTAAGACAGCTAATACTTCCTCCCTTTCAATGCTAATTTGTTCAAGTATGTCACAATACCCCCTCCCTGATCTCTACACCTACATCGTCCTTTTCCAAAGTGAACACAGATGAAAAGTAATAATTTAAAACCTCACCTATATTCTCCGGTTCCACACACAGATTGCCACTTTTGTTTCTAATGGGCCTACTCTTCCATTGGTTATCCTCTTGCCCTTAATATACTTATAAAACGCCTTGGGATTTTCCTTTATCTTCCCCACGAGTGTTTTTCCATGTCCCCTTTTCGCTCTCCTAATTACTTTTTTAAGTACCCCCCTACACTTTCAATACTCCTCTAGGGCTTGCTGTTTTCAGCACTCTGAATCTGCCATAAGCCTCCTTTTTTTTTTTCCTTTATCCAATCCTCTATATCCCTGGACTTGTTGGTCCTACCCTTCACCTTTACGGGAACATGATGGCCCTGAACTCTCCCTGTTTCCTTTTTGAATGACTCCCACTGGTCTGATTTTCCTACAAGTAGCTGCTCCCAGTCCACTTTGGCCAGATCCTTTTTGATCATATTGAAATCAGCCTTTCCCCAATTCAGTACTTTTATTTCTGGTCCCTCTTTGTCCTTTTCCTTAAATCTTAGAGTTATGGTCACTATCCCTGGAACTGGCTAATAGCTGCAAGTTCCAATGCAAAAGAAAGTGTGGGCAAGTGGTCTGCCATTCATTTGCCGCTGACTGTAAGATCCAGGCCATTATCCTTTCTCTGTCAGATACTGACTGACCTGTATTTCTTCTGGGTTTATAACCGTTGTAGTTTCTTGTTCTCATGTACTTCATGTGAATATACAGGAACGAGCCAAGAATACGGTGGAATCATCAGACATGGTGCAAAGCTGCTCTATGCATTCGCTGAGGCTACAGTGCCCAAAATTACAGTGATCACACGAAAGGTAAGAGGAGGTGGGACTGCTGAACCTTTACCTGAAATAAATCCTGCCTGGTCAGTCTGTGCTACAGTTGTTACTCCAATGAAGTGCAATCCCATGAGTTTTAAGAGGTCTGAAAGAATGATGTATTTCTGTACCTGCCATGTTATTCATGCTTAACAGAAATTGTAGTAAGATGGACTTGGTGGTGCTCCCTTACCTCTGGGGCTTACTTTCAAATCTGGTCCCAATCTAATGGGATGAAGCGCTCCACTGATAAATGTAATGGGTGGGTAGTATAAATTGTCATTTTAGTGCGCAATGGCCCCAAATACAAAACTAGCCCATTTGGGAGAAAAGGAAGAATTTCACATTGGTGCATTAGATCTGGGGTTCCCATAACTGGAATTTATTTAGTCCTCAGTCCCTTTATTGTGTATGGCCTGAAGAGCAGCTCCTGGTTATTCTGTCCCCTCGTTTGCTCACTGTGTTTGATGAGTGGTTTGGGGAGAAAAGCCAAAGCAGCTAATGGCTATTGTTCCATTACTACATTCAGAGATCACAGCAAACTAACATTAAAGTAATTTAAAATTTGGTACAATTAACTGGACTGTGGCACAGTGAGTACGTTGAATGGATCAAATTGGGATTGCATATTCTCCATGCACCCACATTGGTTGGAATAATGTCAGCTAATAATGCAATATGGAATTAAAGAATTGCTGAAAATAGAGGCATGTTGTTGAAGCTTTTCATCTTTCACTCATCAGGACAATACGCAAGAATAACCAATGTAAGGGAAAACAGCAACTTATGCTGCATGGTAGGAGTGTTTCCATGCACCAGTTTACAGTGACTGACAGTTAACTGCCAAGCTTTGTTTGAAATTTAAACCAGGCAGCTTGACTCTGTACCAATCAGCTCTTGCTTAGAACCTGAAGAAAGATTGGTTCCACGTAATAATTTTGCATTCTGAACAGTGTACTGGTTGCGTGAAATGAAACTGAATAGATTTGCCATTACAAGGAAATGTTCTTCCAATAATTGTAAACATCAGGCTGCTCTAAACATGTTAAATATAGTGTTTAACCCAGACGTTTGGGGTCAGTGTACATTGCTGAGACAGTGGGTACAAATTTACTCTGCAGCTTGCCATGTTTGGCATTAATATCTTCAACCTGAAAATATAAAATCTAAATAAATGGTGTAAATAATCTAACATATATATTGAGTTATTGATTGGCTATCTCAACTGGTGGATAATATTAATGATGAGTATATTTGGCTTTCTGCCACTGCTGCTTTTCATGCCAGTAATGGAACAGTAACAAATTAATAAAATACCTGAGCAATGCACATTATTTTTGGGTGGTCTATTCAATTGTCCTACTTACATTTGTGAAGAAAATTTCTAATCTTTTCATTGAGTTGTATGCAAGATGTTGAAATGTGCTTTTCTTGGTAGGCCTATGGTGGTGCATATGATGTGATGAGCTCCAAGCACTTGAGAGGCGATTTGAACTATGCTTGGCCAACAGCTGAAGTTGCAGTTATGGGGGCTAAGGCAAGTGACACCTCATATTCATGCTTCTAGCTGTAGATAGGTGCATATCCTGGATGTGATACGACTGGCTGGCATTTCTTTACATGAGATTAGCCAGTTCTCCAATACTTACTAGCAAGCCTTTGTTGAGATGGAGGTGGGGCAGTTTGCAGAGACTGCAGCTCAGTGGCATGAAATTTAAATCCCTTGACGTTAGGACAAACACATGGTAGTTAGTGAACTACCTAATGAGACTTCTATTCAAGATGATAGATTTCCTCCCTTAATCATCCTTCTCCAGAGGTAAATCAGCATTTGATCAATTTAAATATGATTCAGGTCCCTTCAAAATGTGAAAATCAAGGGAGCAGGAGCCATGCAAGCTTCAAGTAGTTCTGTTGCAGCCTAAACAGTGATCTATAAGGTAGCCATTGAAGGGTAGGGAAAGATGCTTCTCCTGCCTCCACAACTGTCCCTCTTATATTTTCCTCTACCAACCTCTCAAGAATTACCAGTAATGCAGCAGGTCTAGATTTGAATTACTTTTATTAAATTCATTAAAGGCACATTAAGCCTGTTTTAACTGGAGCCAATGTGACCATTTATGCATCAGCTTGGGAACAGTGATTAAATGAACAAAAAAAAATTGAGATGAATTGTTTAGATACTTTGTGCAGTTAGCTAGCTTACACTGGGGAGGACATGAAGTTTGTAATTTTTAATCCCAGAATTGTGACTGTGTTGGAGCAAGGGTTATGGGAGAGTAATTATGTCTGTCTTGAAGCCGCTGACAGTTGCATGGAAAGAATGGGAATACTAAAAGATTACGGATCAAAAATACAACTGGACGGTCACCCATGGAAAAAGTATTGTTTATAACTAATTTTGTTTGTTCTGTGGAATTGATCAAACATTCCCATGATGATGATATTGTAAATTTGGGTCTTTCATTGTTTGACATTTTTCTTTTAAAGGGTGCTGTGCAGATTATCTTTAAAGGGAAGGGGAATGAGGTCAAGGCAGAGGCAGAATATGTGGAGACATTTGCAAATCCATTCCCAGCAGCTGTGAGAGGTAAGTGCTAGAGGAAGGATATTGTCACAGAACTGTATTTTCTCTCCTCTGTTGGAAACAGTGTGCCACTGCTGCACTTGTTACCTAAGCAACAGTAGGAGAGTGAAATTCTACAATGAGCTACAGGTTGTGCTAATTGCCAGAGGTAGCAAAAATCCTTTTCAAGATTGAATCTCTTGACTGATTGCCTTTTCTGGAACTCGTACTAAACTTTCGACTGAGAAATTGTCTGTTTTTAGACCCATTGCAATACTCCTTCTTTAAATGCCTATCTTCTGAAGGACTGTTTCATCAAATGTGTGTGGAGACTTCGAGTGGCATCTAATTATTTTTACACTATGATACCTCACACATCAAGAACGTAACCCCCAAAGACTAACAACCTTGTCGAAAGATACCTGACTTGGTCTGGAAAACGTTAATAATATGCTGCGACGGGACTGAATTACATAACTTAAGAACTAGGAGCAGAAGATGCAATTTAGCCCCTCGCGCCTGCTCTGCCATTCAATACAATCATGGATGATCTCATTCTCGGCTTCAACTCCACTTTCCTCCCCATTCTCCATAACCCTTCAACCCATTACTAATTAAAAATCTGTCCATCTCCTCCATAATTTACTCAGTGTCCCAGCATCCACCGCACTCTGGGGTAGTGAATTCCACAGACTCACGACCCTTTGAGAGAAGTAATTTCTCCTCATCACTGTTTTAAATCTGCTACCCCTTATCCTAAAACTATGATCTCTCGTTCTAGATTGCCCCACAAGAGGACGCATTACGTCTACTTTGTCAATCTTAATCATCTTGTATAGCTCAATTAGATCTCCTCTCATTCTTTTAAACTCTAGAGAGCATAGGCCTAAACTGCTCAATCTCTCTTCATAAGACAAACCCCTCATCTTTGGAATCAATCTAGTGAACCTCCTCTGAACTGCCTCCAATACAACTACATCCCTCCTCAGGTAAGGGGACCAAAACTTTACGCAATACTCCAGGTGTGGTCTCACTAATGCCTTGTACAGTTGCAGCAACATTTCCCAACTTTTATACTCTATTCCTTTAGCAAGAAATGACAAAATTCCATTTTCCTTCCTTATTACCTGCTGCACCTGCATACTAGTTTTCTGCAATTCATGCACGAGGACACCCAGCTCCCTCTGCACCGAAGCACTCAAGTTTCTCTCCATTCAGATAATTTGCCTTTCTATTCTTCTGACTAAAATGGATAACCTCACACTGATCCACGTTAAACTCCATCTGCCAAATTTTGGCCCATTCACCTAACCTATCCATATCCATTTGTAAATTTGTTATTGTTTTATTGCAACTTGGCGATAGTACCTTCTATCCCTGCATCCAAGTCATTAATATAGATTGTAAATAGTTGGGGCCCCGAACCCTGTGGCACCCCACTAGTTACATCTTGCCAATCCTCTATCCAAGTTAATAAATTGCCCCTAACCCCATCTGATCTTATGTATTAACCTTTTGTGCGGCACCTTATCAAATGCCTTCTGTAGATGCAGTATATCTGGACTTCCAGGATCCCCATTATCCACTTTGCTTGTTACATTTTCGAAGAACTCTAGCAAATTAGTCAAACATTGTTTACAGTTCATAAAACCATGCTGACTCTGATGGATTAAGTTATTACTTCCTTAATAATGGATTCTAACAATTTCCCAATCACAGATGTTTAACTAACTGGTCTGTAGTTTCCTACTTTCTGCCTACCTCCGTTTTTGAATTGACAGTGTGTTGCTCCTGCCTCGGTCGTAACAATATATGGTGCATTTTCTAAAATATTCCCACCTGCCAAGAATGTGGCATGTTAATTTTGTCATGAACATTGATGTTAAACTGTCACTGGAATGAAGAAAGGACTTGTTAAACAGATTAGCCGTGGATGGAAAAGAAATTTACATATTAACAGAGGGTGATTGGACGGCCAAAGGATCATTCTGACATATTCAACCCACAATGGACCTTCCTTGATCACCAGATATTGTGTGTAAGAGCAGCATCCAGAGACTGCTGAGGTGATACAATCAAAGGCGTAGTCAGACCAATCAGTCACATGACTAACCTGCTTGGCAGCCTGGGTTTTTTCGCTGCTGGACTGAGAAGATCTCTCCTGAATCCACCGAAGACACATGAACCTCAAGAGAGAAAAGTCTCCTACAGTGAACAAGGTTTAAGAAGAATACTGGGCCCCAACGAAAAGCAAGATCTACCTACAATCATGTAATCTACAGAGAGCTCAAACAACTGTAACAAAAACTCTTCTGATATTACTTCAAACTTATCCACTTTGTGTCATGTATCTTAGGCATTAACCAAATTAGAGTTTAAGTTTAATAAATGTCAACTTTTCTTAAAACCTAAGAAAACGTGTTTGTGCTGGTTTCTTAGACTTATTAGAAAGTGGTGAACAAGGATTCACCAAAGGGGAGCTTAAAACAGTGTTTTAAGAATTAAACCCTGTTACGGTAAGACCAGGTGGGAAAACTTTAATAATATGTTGCGACTGAATTGACAGTGTGTTACTCCCGCCTCGGTCGTAACAATATGTTGTGTTCTCTAAAATTCTGAGTGCTGTAAAGCCTCCAATTTTATTTAAGTTTCAGGCTCTTAAACCAACATTAAAGACAATGAGAAACAGCACAGTACTGTGACATAATGCAATGACATAGGATTACATGTATGATGTCCCGAAATGTGGCTGAGCTGAGCAGGACAGGACTTGTGTGTCCTTCCCATCTCCCCTTTTACAGAGGAGGCAGAGCTCTGTTGCTGGCAAAAACTTTTGAGATCCAGTAATGGTAGAACGTGTTAGATAGTCCTTGTAGAGCTACAATGAATTTTATACAGCACTTTTCTTAATGCTGCAGCTTTTGCCTTTGCTGGAAAAGATTAAACATAAAACCAGAAAGCTAATTTCAGGCAGGGTAAATGGAGATTTCAGCTGTGGTCTGAACCTGGTCTGTTTTTGAGAATTGTCCAATAAGAGTCAATACTAACTTTTACATCTAGCTACTATAAAATAAATCCTTTATATTGCAAGGTATTCTGTTTAGTGTTAATATGTTGTATCTAGGACTGGCTCACAACTCTGAAGAACAAAAGCCAAGAAATCAAAGTTAAATTAAAAAACAAAGTGCTCCGCACAGATTATATCATTGCAATTAATTATATTTACGATAGGTTTGTTGTTGCTATTTTCCCCTTTCCCAGGTTTAGGACAGTTAATGCATCAAGAACCTATTTTCATGAGCTGAATTTTGCCTGCGATATCCTTTAAAACTGATCTAATCTGCTTCTATGTTCCATGCAGGTTTTGTTGATGACATAATTGAACCGGCAACCACTAGAATCCGTATCTGTCGAGACCTAGAGATGCTGGCAAACAAGAAACAGACCAACCCTTGGAAAAAACATGGCAATATTCCCCTGTAAAATACAAACCTTTTACAGGTTACAAGCTAATGAATAGAATTTTCTTTATGCCTCCCAAAAATTTGATTAACTCTTAACAAATGATATGCTGTCTGCAGTTCCCCACATCATTTAGCAAAAATTATGAAAAATTCTTTTGGCATTAACTACTGTATTTGTGAATTACTGACTAATAACATCCTTAATTCTCCTGCCTTCAACAGGAGATGCAATATATTAAATCATTTGTTACAGACAGAATTGAGAACTGAATCCCCAGTTCTTGTCCCCTTACTGACCGTAACCAGTGTGTATTTCTTAACCCCTGAGTGTATGGCCAATTTGAATGAACGGCAGCACGCTTTTCGTACATTTAAATAAAAAACATTTGCATTTATACGTTCAACCCGAAAGTCTAATGCTACATCACTGCCTCACCACTCACACACATGCCCTTGAGAAAGAAAAGACTCTTAATAAACTGCCTTTACAAATCATATTAGCTTTTCCCATTATGCTTAAGGCTGCCAGTACTCCAGGAAAACAACTGATTCCCTGGGGAGGCACTGATGTAGTGATACTGTCACTGGACTAGTAACCCAGGATTTTGCTCTGGTGACATGGGTTTGAATTCAATTAATAAAAATCTGGAAGTGAAAAGCTAGTCTAATGATGGCTATGAAACCATTGTCGATTGTTATAAAAATCCATTTACTTCACAAATGTTCTTTAGGGAAGGAAATATGGTTGACTCTTAAATTCCCTCTGAAATGGCCTAGCAAACTACTCAGTTGTATCTAACCACTACAAAGTTACGGAGGAATGAAACGGGATGGACCACCCGTCACCAGCTGGGGGCTTGTGCCAAAGTTAGGAGAGCTGTCCCACAGACTAGTCAAGTCATTGTACGGTATGATTTGGTGACTATGTCCCAGACACCATCACCAGGTATGGCCTGTCGCACCGGCAGCACAGTGATATACACTCAGGAGGGAGTTGCCCTGGGAGTCCTCACCATTGACTCTGGTCCCCACAAAGTCTCATGGCATCAGGTCAAACATGGGCAAGGAATCAACCTGCCTCTCTTCCGCAACACCCACACCGCGCCCCCCGATGAATCAGTCCTACTCCATGTTGATAAAAACAAGTAGTGTTGGAAATACTCAGCAGGTCTGACAGCACTAATGAAAGGTCACAGACATGAAACGTTAACTTTGCTTCTCTCTCTCCACAGATGCTGCCAGACCTGCTGTGTATTTCCTGCACTTTTTGTTTTTACTCCTCCATGTTGAACTGCACTTGGAGGAACCACTGAGGGTGGCAAGGACACAGAATGTACTCTGGGTGGGGGACTTCAATGTCAATTACCAAGAGTGGCTCAGTAGCACCACTACTGACCGAACTGGCCGAGTCCTAAAGGACGTCACTGCCAGACTGGGTCTGTGGCAGGTGGTGAGGGAACCAACAAGAGGGAAAACTACACTTGACCTCGTCCTCACCAATCTGCCTGCTGCAAATGCATCTGTCCATGACAGTATTGGTAGGAATGACCATGACGAAGTCCCATCTTCACATTGAGGATACCCTCCATCGTGTTGTGTGGCACCACCACCGTGCTAAATGGGATAGATTTCAATCAGATCAAGCAATGCAAACTGGGCACACATAAGGCACTGTGTGCCATCAGCAGAATTCTACTCAACCACAATCTGTAACCTCATGGCCCGGCATATCCCCACTCTACCATTATCATCAAGCCAGGAGACCAACCCTGGTTCACTGAAGAGTGCAGGAGGGTATGTCAGGAGCAGCACCAGGCATACCTCAAAATCAGGTGTCAATCTGGTGAAGCTACAACACAGGACTCCTTGTGTGCCAAACAGCGTAAGCAGCATGTAATAGAGCCAAGGGATCCCACAACCAACGGATTAGATCTAAGTTTTGCAGTCCTGCCACATCCAGTCGTGATTGGTGGTGGACAATTAAACAAGTAATTGGAGGAGGTGGCTCCACAAATATCCCCATCCTCAACAATGGAGGAGCCCAGCACATCAGTGCAAAAGATAAGGCTGAAGTATTTGAAACAATCTTCAACCAGCAGTGCTGAGTTGATCATCTATCTCGGCCTCCTCCTGAAGTCCCTAGCATCACAGATGCTAGTCTTCAACCAATTCGATTAGCTCCAGCTGATATCAATAAACGACTGAAGGCACTAGATACTGCAAAGGCTATGGATCCTGACAACATTCAAGCAATAGTACTGAAGAGCTGTGCTCCAGAACTTGCCGCGCCCCTAGCCAAGCTATTCCAGTACAGCTACAACACCAGCATCTATCCGGCAATGTGGAAAATTTCCCACGTATGTCCCGTACACAAAAAAGCAGGACAAGTCCAACCCGGCCAATTACTGCCCCATCAGTCTACTCTCAATCATCAGTAAAGTGATGGAAGGTGTCGTCAACAGTGCTATCAAGTGGCACACTTAGCAATAACCTGCTCACTCTGATGCTCAGTTTGGATTCCACCAGGGCCACTCAGCTCTAGACCACATTACAGCTTGGTTAAAACATGGACAAAAGAGCTGAACTCAAGAGGTGAGGTAAGAACAACTGCCCTTGACATCAAGGCAGCATTTGACAGAGTCAATGGGAATCAGGAGGAAAACTCTCCACTGGTTAGAGTCACACTTAGCGCAAAGGAAGATAGTTGTGTTTGTTGGAGTCCAATCATCTCAGCTCCAGGACATCACTGCAGGAGTTCCTCAGGGTAGTGTCCTAGGCCCAACCATCTTAAGCTGCTTTATCAATGACCTTCATTCAATCATAAGGTCAGAAGTAGGGATGTTCGCTGATGATTGCACAACGTTCAGCACCATTCACGACTCCTCAGACACTGAAGCAGTCTGTGTAGAAATGGACCAAAACCTGGACAACATCCAGGCTTGGGTTGATAAGTGGCAAGTAACATTCATGCCACATAAGTGCCAGGCAATGACCATCCCCAACAAGAGAGAATCTAACCACCAGAAACTGAACTGGAGTAGCCCTATAAATACCGTCTACACTAGAGCAAGTCAGATGCTAAGAATCCTGCGGCGAGTAACACACCTCCTGACTCCCCAAAGCTTGTCCACCATCTATAAGGCACAAGTCAGGAGTGTGATGGAATACTCTCCACTTGCCTGGCTAGGTGCAGCTCCAACAACAATAAAGAAGCTCGACATCATCCAGGACAAAGCAGCCTGCTTGACTGGCACCCCATCTACAAACATTCACTTCCTCCACCACCTATGCACAGTGGCATCAGTATGTACCATCAGCAATGCATCAAGGCTACTTAGATAGCACCTTCCAAACCTGTGACCTCTACCTAGAAGGACAAGGGCAGCAGATGCATGGGAACACCATCAACTGCAAGTTCCCCTCCAAGCCACACACCATCCTGACTTGGAACTATAATTGCCATTCCTTCACTGTCGCTGGGTCAAAATCCTGGAACTCCCTTCCTAACAGTACTGTAGGTGTGCCTACCCCCACATGGACTGCTGCAGTTCAAGAAGGCAGCTCACCAGCACCTTCTCAAAGGCAATTAGGGATGGGCAATAAATGTTGGCCTAGCCAGCGACACCCACATGGGAACGAATAAAAAAAAGACTTTCAGGTCAGTGAGATGCTGCAAAAAAAACATACTAACATTATAGTATTAAATCAGCACAGATAACTGGAGTAGCTGTAACAGTAGCTCTAAGATATAAAACCCCAATTTTAATGGAAAACAAGTTAAATATTTTATTCATCCAATTCCTCTCTTCCTCCTAATACTGCATGTTCAAATTTCATTTATCTTTTCTATATCAAGGCCTTGTCTCTGGTAGCACATTCATCTCTGCATCAGAGATTTGTGAATTGTGGGATCAAGTCCCACTTCAGAGATTTAGGCAGGTAATCCAGGCTGACACTTCAGAAAGCTGCTGCACTGCCATAATTAAGATGAGATGTTAAATCGAGGTCCTGCTTGCTCTCGTGGATATAAAAGATCTGCATAACACTATTCAAAAAGCAGCAGAGTTCTCATGGTGTCCTGGGCAATATTTATCCCTCAATCAACATCAATAAAACAGATTATCTGTTCTGCCGTATGCAAATTGGCTGTCGTGTTTCCCTACATTGCAATAGTGACACTAAAAAGTAAAATCACTTAATTGGTTTGTTACGACAGAGGTGGGACTGCACCGTCTTTTCTAGTTCCACGTCTCCACAGGTCACAACATATATTTAAATGTTTACCCAGAAATATCAATGTGGTCAATCAAATGCTTTACGTTTTATTTCAGAATAAAATACACCAACCAGGTTTCTTTAACAAACAAAATCAGTTTATGAAACAAGACTTAACCAGTAACGAAGCAAAGCATTAACCCACAAATGAAACATGAAAGTTCCCTTTTTACCTTAGCTCCTCTCACACACACACACACGTTAATCGAAAAATAAAAAGATTTTCTCTTTAGAGTTCTGTTACAAAAAAAGAATACTTTGGCCAAATACTTGCTAATTTTTGAAGAAAAAAAAAAGATATGGAAAGATGTCTGGTGTCCAGGGCTACGTTGACAGGTCACTGGGATCCTTTTCTGGAACAATTCGTTCAGGTGGCGTCGATTTATCCGGCAGGTTTTTCCAGCGTCTCAGGAGAAATGCGGCAACAGGAATTTCAGCATCAATTTCTCTATTTCTTACACTTGCTTCTAAGAGCTTTTCACAGAGATGGAAAAACTGGCAGGCTTTTCAAGAGCTGGAAAAGGGATTTGTCCTTGGCAGGTTGATTTTTCAATTCCTTTTCAAAACACAGTCCATACCCCAGCTGCCTGTCCAAAGCGAAAGCAAAACAATATCTCATGAGTCAAGCTTCCTGACCCCTATAAATCTTGACCTGTCACTTTTCTGTAAACATCTTTCCCAGGTCAAAAAGTCCCCGCTGGGTACTTATCTGAAGACAGATGACTTCCAATAAGGGTTGTTTACAAATCAAGTATAAAAGACCTTCCAATGACCTTTTTTTAAAAAAACAATCCAGCAATTATAAAATCTTAATTTAAATATAAGTCCTCAAAAAAAACTATAAAATATAGCAGTCATAACACTGAATGAAATGCCATTTTTAAATGCGTTTCATGACAAAGAGTGAAAAAAAACCAGATGAAAACATTTTAAAACACTTTCACAATCTTACTCATTCACTCTTTACCTGTAGCTAATACAGTTCTGCTTTGTACCATCTTTGCACTCAGATAACTCAAAGCAAAGGTAAATCCTAGACAAAGCATCCACAATAACATTTTCTCCCACAATGTGGATAATCTTAAAATGATTAGGTTGCAATAGTAAACTCCAGTAAAATGGTCTGGCATTTTTCCAAAGGCTAGGGGGTTATAAGGTTATGATCAGTATATACCAGTGTCTCCCTGTAGTCATGGTGGACATAGACCTCAAAATGCTTAAGGTAATAAGCCCAGTTTCTTCTTCCACTGTTGAATATCTTTTTTGGTGTTGATTTAGCTTTTTGGAAAAGTATCCTCCTGGCATTTCTATGCCAGATTCATCGTCTTGTTACAGGGCTACACCAACCCCCAGGTCACTAATATCAATTACTACCTTAAGGGGCTCAGTGAAATTTGGAGCAGCCAACATTGGTTCATTAATCAAAATGGTTTCAGCCTCAAAATATGCTTGGCACTCTCCTGACCACACTACCTTAGTTTTCTTTTTTTTTTGCAGCAAAATGGTCAGGGGAGCAGCTATAGTACTAAAATTTGATACAAACTTGTGGTAGAAACTGCACATCCCCAAAATCCTCATAATTTCTTTAATTTTAGGGGTAGGAACTCCATGAATGCTTGTACTTGGCTGGCATACGTTGTCCAGCGAGGCCTGGACAACGTATGCCAGCCAAGAGCGACGTCTCAATTCATTCCATCTTCGCTGCCTTCGGAGAATACTTGGCATCAGGTGGCAGGACTATATCTCCAACACAGAAGTCCTTGAAGCGGCCAACATCCCCAGCTTATACACACTACTGAGTCAGCGGCGCTTGAGATGGCTTGGCCATGTGAGCCGCATGGAAGATGGCAGGATCCCCAAAGACACATTGTACAGCGAGCTCGCCACTGGTATCAGACCCACCGGCCGTCCATGTCTCCGTTATAAAGACGTCTGCAAACGCGACATGAAATCGTGTGACATTGATCACAAGTCGTGGGAGTCAGTTGCCAGCATTCGCCAGAGCTGGCGGGCAGCCATAAAGACAGGGCTAAATTGTGGCGAGTCGAAGAGACTTAGTAGTTGGCAGGAAAAAGGACAGAGGCGCAAGGGGAGAGCCAACTGTGCAACAGCCCCAACAAACAAATTTCTCTGCAGCACCTGTGGAAGAGCCTGTCACTCCAGAATTGGCCTTTATAGCCACTCCAGGCGCTGCTTCACAAACCACTGACCACCTCCAGGCGCGTATCCATTGTCTCTCGAGATAAGGAGGCCCAAAAGAAGGGGTAGGAACTCCATGAATGCTTGTACTTTTGCTGTTCTTGGCAACATTTGTCCTTGTCTGCTTGAGGTAGGTTACCCTTGCTTTTGCAAATTTACTTTTGGCAAGGTTTACCACTAAATCAACCAATTGTAATTTTCTAAACAGAGCTTCTATTTATTTCAACTCGTCCTTCCAAGTGTCACTGTCTACCAGCACATCATCAAAGTAAACCACAGAGTTAGGAACACTGGCCACCACTTGGTTCATTAGTCTCTGAAAAGTTGCTGGGGCATTTTTTAGCCTGAATGGCATCACTTGGCATCGGTGTAACAAAGGCCGATATTTCTTTAGCTCGGGATGTTATCCCTCTAACAAATCTAGTTTTGTAAGAAACGTGGCACTGCCCACTGTCATTACAGGCGTCAAGCGAGAAATTGGGTAGGAGTCTGCCTTCGTTACTGCATTAACCTTTCTGTAGTCTATGTAGAATCTAGTTGAACCGTCAGGCTTAGGTATTAACATGACTGGGTAACTCCAGCTGCTTTGGTTGGGTTCAATTAGGTGGTTTTCCAGCATGTATTGGATTTCTGCTTTTACCTGGGCCTGTTTTTCTGGACTTAAGTGAGAAGGATGCTGTTTTATAGGAAAGGATTCCCCTATATCCACATCATGGGCTGAATTTTACAGACCCCCCACCGTTGTCAGGGTTCGTGGTGGGGGGGGACCGATGCTGGAAAATGCCTCCAGGAGAGGGCCACCACACGCAGCCTGATGTTGGGAGGGCCCAGCCTGATATTCGCAGTGGCAGCGAAGCTTTGTGGCCGACCCCCTTCTGCTTGGCTGAGGGGACCGCCATTTAAATATTTAAATGAATTTAACTTACTTCATTAATTATACTTACACCACCGCCTTCCACCCCGCAGCGATCTTCATGCCGCTGGCAGGCACTCACGCCCCTTCAGATCCCCTTCCAGGAAAACGAAGCGGAACACTTGTGGAGAGGAAGGAGGAGGTAAGTTTCTCAGTGTGGTGGGGATGGGGCGGTGGGGTGGAGAACAGGATCAAAGTAACATCATTGGTGTAGGGGATGGTGGGAAGGGTTTTATGTTAATGCACTTTGCAGGGGGAGGTCAAGTAGATAAGGTAAGTGTTTTGGTGGGGAGAGGGCAAGTAATTAATTTTATGGTTGTAGGGGGGGTGGGCAAAATAAATATATTTAATTTTTTTAAAACTGCAGCTTTAAATATTTAAATTTAAGGGTAGGGCTGACAGCGATTAAAAAAATGACGTTAGTGCCTGTGCACAGGCAGCTGATGCCATTGCCGGGACCGAAGGCCCAACCTCTCCACGTGATCAGGGGGGCGGGGGAAGCCCGCCCCAGCTATTTAAATGAGTCACCACGCTTAGGATCACAGCGGCTCCGTGACATGCGGCCCCGCACAGGCGGAACGTCATTGTTTTTGCCTGCCGCTGATTGCAGCAGTGTGATTGTAAAATTCAGCCCCATGAGTGACTAAGGTTGTAGATCCTGGTTGGTCCCTACAGACTCCTTTAAATGCTGTGAGTAGCCTTGTTAAGTCTTCTCGTTGTTCTGCATCTAAATATGAAAGCATAGTATCTAATCTCCCTAACAATTCAGTATTCGCTAACCGGATAGTGGGAGGTTCAATTTAAGAATTGTCTAGGCCTCCTTCTGCCTCATCCTCACTATCCCTACTACCTAACATACCTGTGCTTGCTTATCCTCCTCCCGCTGATGCTATTGTTTCAACATATTGATATGACACAGCTGATTCTTTTTCTGGCAATCTGGTGTGTCAATCAAATAATTTACCAATTCCTTTGATTACTCCATATGGTCCACTGAACCGTCCTTTCAGCAGTTCACCCTGTAAAAGGTAGGAATAATAAAACCTCATCCCTGGTTGAAATGTTCAGGTTTTGGTATACTTGTCCGTCCATTTTTTCATAGTTGTTTGGGAAGCTTAAAGGTGTTCCCCAGTCACTTTGCAGGCTCTCGTGAGCTGTGCTCGGAACACAGATACATAATCTAGCACAGAGGATTTGTCACTAAAATAAAAGTAAAATACTGCAGATGCTGGAAATCTGAAATAAAAACAAAGTGCTGGAAATACTCAGCGGGTCAGGCAGCATCTGTAGCGAGAGAAGCAGAGTTAACATTTCACGTCTGTAACCTTACATCAGAACTGGCAAAGGTTAGAAAAGAATTAGGTTTTAAAGCAAGTGAAGTGGGGGGGGGGGGGGGGGGGGTATGGTTTGGTGGGGAAGAGAACAAAAGGGAAGGTGTGTGATAGGGCAGAGGGCAGGAGAGATTAAATAACAAAGCAAAGGTAAAGAGTGTGTTAATGCTTGTGGTGAACGACAAAGCATTAGTCCAGAGACAGTGTTAATGGCAGAGTAATGAGCAACTCTGCCTGCATGAAAAAAACAGGCACGTGGTTAAAAAAAAAATAGAAAAATGTAAAAAAAAGGCCAGTCATGCTCTGAAATTGTTGAACTCAAGGTTCAGTCCGTGCAGTGGTAGAGTGTCTAATCAAAAAATCAGGTGCTGCTCCTCGAGCTTGTGTTGATGTTCACTGGAACACTGCAGCAGGCCAAGGACAGAAATGTGGGCATGAGACCAGGGAGTGTGTTGAAATGGTAAAAGCAACCAGAAGCTTGGGGTCATGCTTTTGGACTGAGCGGAAGTGTTCCGCAAAGCGGTCACCCAATCTGCATTTGGTCTCCCCAATGTAGAATTGACTGCATTGTGAGCAGCGAGTACAGTATACTAGATTGAAAGAAGTACAAGTAAATTGCTACTTCACCTGAAAGGAGTGTTTGGAGGAGAGAGGAGGTAAAAGAGCAGGGATTACGCCTCCTGTGATTGCGAGGGAAGGGGACGAGGTGTCAGGGGTAATGGAGGAGTGGACCAGGATGCCACAGAGGGAACGATCCCTTCGGAATGCTGACAGGGGAGGGGAAGGGAAGATGTGTTTGGTGGTGGCATCATACTGGAGGTGGTGGAAATGGTACAGGATGATCCTTTGTTTTGGAGACTGGTGGGGTGGAAAGTGAGGACAAGGGGAACCCTGTCGCGGTTCTGGGAGGGAGAGGAAGGGGTAAGGGCAGAAGTGTGGAAATAGGTCAGACACAGTTGAGGGCCCTGTCAACCACAGTGGTTGGGGGGAGGGGAATCCTCAGTTGAGCAAAAAGGAAGGCTTATCAGAAGCGTCGTTGTGGAAGGTCAGCAACAGGGCTCCCCTTGTCTTCACTTTCCACCCCACCAGCCCCCAATCCAAAGGATCATCCTCTGCCACAGATGCTGCCTGACCTGCTGAGTATTTCCAGCACATTGTTTTTATTACAGAAGATTCGTCCCTCTCGTAAGGATGGGGGCTTGCCCCGGTACCCAAAAACACCTCGAGAGACAGATGTCTTGTACCAATGAGCGCTCTTTATTTATGAGCATGCAAGAAGTCCTACTCTCTCGAATGATTGTAGGGGTTCTGCTAATACATTGCTCCAGTAGTCATTTTATACAGTTTTACAGGAGGTTTACTTGATAAACTGTTTCATCATTACATAATCACCCATTTGCTGCCTTCCCTGATCTCATCCTGCCTTGATTTTATTATTCACCCCGTCAACCTCTTGATTACCCTATTCATAGGATTCTTAGACTATTTCATAGGATTCGGGTGTCTCCCTCCTGAGCTCGTTTCCTTCTGATAAGGCTATTCATAGGATTTGGGTGTCGCCCTCCTGAGCTCGTTACCTCCTGATTAGGTATTCATGTAATTCGTGTGTCCAGCAGGCAAGCTTTCTCAAGTTACAGGAACCTAAGTTAAGCCAAGTATCCCATTGTTCCCTATGTCCATCTCCCCTACAGAACCCGCTTTTGGCCCTTGGCCAGCATCTGGCCCAAGGCAGCCATTACCCTAGGATCCTCTGCCTGTCTAATAATCTGGGGATCCTATCGGTTTCGATGAGCTTCGGATCCTTCCCTCGCCTCCTCTTACTACCTCACCTGTGTCCTAGTGACCAGCCTTAGTTTGGGATTGATACTTTGTATTATTCTACATAAATTACAGCAATTCTAGTCACCCCTGCAGTATTCCCGGGGTACACCACTTCAGTCCCTCCTTTTGGCCCTAGGCTACTAGCAAGATCGCCAACTAACGCTAAGTGCTCCTTGCTCCATCACTGCTGGCCAGACTGGTGATTAAATCTGCACGGTTAACTTTTCTATATTATGTCTAACATCTCAATTTAGGTGCCAGGGTACAACATTCAACCATAAGTCCGATAGCAATTAACAACTGCACCGATACCAGTACATGGGAATCAATTCTAATCCAGGGGTGAACATCCACCCTAATACCCCAGTCCCAAACTGTCTCCCACCATGATGCGTCCTCCAGTTTGGCTTCCACATCCTCTCCCAGTTGTTTGACCTCCTGTTGGATTCGGTGATACTGCGTCATTGCTGTCCGGGCTTCTTCTCTCACCTTCAGAAGATGTTCCAGCAGTTTAGGGATTCACTTCCTCGTGGGAAGCAGGTATCTCAACAAGTCCTCCATTAGATTATCAGTTATGCTCATCCATTCCCCACGGGGAGGCCGGATGTGAGTTATCACCGAATGTCTGATTGTCGTTAGTGCCCAGGTGTGGAAGCAGAAACTCGAATCGATTACTGGGCAGTGGATGTTACCGTACTGGTATTAAGGTTCGCTGGTGGTCAAGTAGTATTCCCCTTCTCCACGATGTGCCACTTGCGTCGGCTCATGGCAGGCGGTGGAAATGTCAAGGGTACAGTTTAGGGTGATATTAAGAACATGTGCGACTCTCATCCCTATCCCTACCCCCAGCCAGCAAGATCCCGTAAGGAGGGAACCTCTCTGGGTCGTGTATTTGCGTACAGGGTAGTACTTTGGCCAATTGCTATCTCCCATGATCCATGTATTCTCTACCCCAAGGAGGGTTTGGATGCCCCTGGTTCTTTAGTGTTTTGCTAGCATGTTGGTTAAATTCAAATCTAACTTAAAATTCCATTTAAAAATTGCCATTGCTCAATAGGATTTAGAGGTCAGCAAGCTCATTATAGCTAACAGCCATAATGCATTAATAAATACCAACTGGTGCTACACAATTATTCTAGCAATTCAATTTTTTAAAATTAAAAGTTACAATTGAATCAGTGAATCTGGCTGTGCAGTTCAGCCACAAAACTAGCCAATGTGCTCACGTACACTCGCGTTCAGGATACAAATAATGAACAGATTATCCAAAATGGAACCCTGCAGTCAACATTCACATTGGTTAGACGATTTAATAACAAATAACTTGAATAGAACTTAATCCAACACATAACTGCATACAGATAGAATAGGGGGTTATAAAGTTAGAACTACTGTGAATGAAACTGATGCTAGTTTTATGCATGACTGCTTTAAGTATAAAGGGAACCTTCATTGCCACGCTTTGCAACTTCAGGCACTGCTGCTCCCCATTCCCAACTGCCCTGAGCTACTCCTTAGGTATACTAGTTTGTTAACTGTGACATTTAACGTTCCATGCACCTGATCACAATTGGCATCGCTCAAGTTCTTACAGAACAGGCCTTGTTGGGTCCCCCAGTCAACTGACTTGGTTCCTTCCACGCTCGTGGTTGCCAGACGTATCAGCAGTACTGTGTTTTTCATGGTCCTGTAAAGAGAGAACATAGCGGATGCTGGTCGTCACCAGTTAGACCTTATTATTCTTTGTGTTTCCATATTCCTTGATCTGTGTCCAGTGTTTCCACCGGCCTTTCCCTTCCATATCCACACGTACAAGTGTTGCTGGTCATCGGGACCTCGTAAAGTACTTGTCAGCGAGATGCTAAGCCTGGTTTGCAAGTAGGACCTTAACAATCACTTGATCCTCTACGCCTGACAACCTTTCCCTGTCCTTTAGAATAACTTCCAAGTTTTGATGTTCCCTCCTTAATCACATTCGAATTGCATCGTCTTTAACTTGCTGCAAAAGATTGATAGGGTTTCTGACGGACCTTTACAAGACTCCGGACCTATCTTTATATTTGGAAAACAAACTGGAGCTTCATCCCCAGTTGCCAATAGTTTGTGCCAGTATGTCTCAGTTTTTAAAATTGCACTGAAAATCACATTCAAGCACACAAACATCATGCGCCCAAATAAAATAAATAAATCCACACACACCCATAGACCAAAAAGAGTAGCACGTGCGTTTCAAGGAAGGGAAATATAAATAAATCAATTACGTCAACAATCCCAAATCTCCCTTCTTCAAATGTCTTGCAACAACTATAATTGGAAACTAAAGGAAAAAGATAAACTCTCAAAAGCAGACAAACTCCAAGAGGTTATGCAGCAGCCTGTCACAGTCATTCTTTGATGAGTATTCTGAACTAGCTGATATGCATCCCCTTTTCCGAGGGCCATTGCCCTAGCTACCCAAGTCTTCATTTCGTCCCAGGTGCCTCGAGCCATTCTTCCTTCCTCTGATAGTAAATCTCGCTCCTGCTCAGCTTCACTACATTTCTGCTTCAACAATCTCTTGTCTGTCTCCCTCTTTTCCCTTTCCCTTGATATATCTGCACAACATGCTTTCAGGAACTCCACTTTCCTGGCCCACCGAGTTGTTTATTTATTTATTTAGAGATACAGCACTGAAACAGGCCCTTCGGCCCACCGAGTCTGTGCCGACCAACCACCCATGTATACTAATCCTACATTAACCCCATATTCCCTACCACATCCCCACCATTCTCCTACCACCTACCTACACTAGGGGCAATTTACAATGGCCAATTTACCTATCAACCTGCAAGTCTTTGGCTGTGGGAGGTAACTGGAGCACCCGGCGGAAACCCACGCAGTCACAGGGAGAACTTGCAAACTCCGCACAGGCAGTACCCAGAACTGAACCCGGGCTGCTGCAGCTGTGAGGCTGCGGTGCTAACCACTGCGCTACCCTAAACACATTGGAGAATGCGGGCAACGTTCCCGCTACCTCTTCTATGTTTTTGGGTCATTCCTCCTCTCGTTTATCCCTTTCTTTCTGTAATTGACTCTTTGTCCTGTTAACTATGGCACACTTATCTTCTATCTCTTTTCTTAATTTACTCAATTCTATCTCTGAATGTCTACGCTTTTCCTCCTGCTGCTTACACTTAGCCTGATACACCAACAGCCAGACTGCTTTAATTTATCTGACTTTACATGTGGACCCCTGCATCTACTGTTCTGCCTCACCGACAGGGTCGTCCGAAATCTGTACAACCCGGACCCACCCTATAAATTTCACTACCACCAAACAAAGCAAGTTAGAAAGCAATGCTTTCCAATAACTTAAACACCGCTCTTTATTGTAGCTTCTTCTAGCTTACACCAATTTAATACAACTTCACTCAGACACTTCACACACATTCACATTTACCATTCAACAATTTCTGAACACAGAGAACAAACACCAACATAGACTTACACACACACAAGTTTTTCTTCTTTTGTCCTTTCAACAGCATTTTAGACTACTGTCGCACTTCCAATGTAATTTCTACCAATTGTTTCCTGAAACTTGTTTCCGACTGACTGTTAATTTGTTTCTACTTTTGGGAATGTTTGCGGACTCGCCGGCAGAGCCCCATATAAGAATTGATTCAGAACCTAACTGCTTTATCCTTCAGACCTTTCTTTTGGCCCTTCCACCATGTTCTTTGTACTTCATTAGATTTCCACCCATCTTTTTTCATTTTACTGGTCAAGTTCTCATCTGTTATAAACCTGGTAAGGGACCCCTCCGGTCCCCAATCTAGGCCTTCTGCGCTATTGGTGATTCTATCAGGGTGTGATCTGCCCAAGCAGTATTGACTTGCGGGATGCCCTTTAAATCTCTTACACGGTATATGGACCTACGGGATACCCTTTAAATCCCCTGCACAGATCGACCTCGTGTGAAGGTCTGCTTTGCGGTCTTTCTCAATGCTGTCTCCTGCATGGTAACAGCCTTCGGGATACCTCTAAGTCCCCTACATGGCTTCACCATGTGGCTCTGCGTTGCTGCTTTCTCAGCACGGTTCTTTGCCCAGTTCTCTAAACAAGCAACCTACTACTCTGGCGTACGCTTTGATTGCTCGGCACTCTAATCTCCGGGCGTTGGTTCTTTGATACCCACTTAAAGTACCAGTCCCGAGACTGTGGGGTAAACATTTCCTAACTATGGGTGGTAAAATAAAAGGTACTCACCCCTTGATTGGTCTCCTCACTGTCGCAGTCCTGATGTGGTGTATCCTGCCGACTACGCCAAATGTAAGGGTGGGGGCTTGCCCCGGTACCCAAAAACACCTCGAGAGTCGGATGTCTTGTATCAATGAGCGATCTTTATTTATGAGCAGGAGAAGTCCAACTCTCACAAATGGTTGTAGGGGTTCTGCTAGTACATTGTTCCAGTCGTCATTTTATACAGTTTTACAGGAGGTTTACTTGATAAACTGTTTCTCAATTACATCATCTCCCATCCGTTGCCTTCCCTGATCTCATCCTGCCTTCTGTTACGACCAGGTGAGAAAGGCATCCAGGGGTCTTGCTCAGCCTTCACCTGGTCTTAGGTTTTGTTTTAAACACACTGTGTTTTGAGCTCCCCCTTTGTTGAATCCTTGTTCAGCGCTTTCCAATTATAAGGCAAAGAAATGAGCACAAACAGGCTTTCTTAGGTTTAAAGAAGAAAAGTGAAATTCATTAAAACTTAAACTCTAATTTGGTTAACGCCTAGGGATACACGCCGCACCCCAGGCTAGCATACATACGTGATACGCAGATGAAAATAGAGACAGAAAAGAGACGAAAAAGAAATTGAAAAAGTTTGAAGCAACCTCTGAAGGGGGTTTGTTACTGTGCTTCAAGCTCGCTGTAGAGTCCTTGATTGTAGGTAGTCTTGCTTTTCATTGGGGTCCATATTCTTCTTAAACCTTGTTCACAGTACGAGACTTTTCTCTCTTGGGGTTCATGTGTCTTCAGTTCCGTGAGAAAGAGATGAGAGCAGGCAGAAGAGGTGGCGCAAGCCAGCCACGAGAGGTCTTGTCAGTCCAGGAGCAAACAGCTTTCTGTTCAAATTTTCTGTGGCAAGTTCAAAAAAACCTCTAACACACAGTTAGTCATGTGACTAAACTGGTCTGACCACGCCTGTTTGTGTATTTGGCCATCTTAGCAGTTAACCTGGAATACGAGCTCCTCCACCCTCAACATCTGGTAATCAAGAGTCCATTGTAGATTAAATTGGAGCAGGGAGTAGTTCCTTTGTTCCAACACTGTCTGTTAGTATGCAAAAATGTCTTTCCAGCCAGGGGGCTTGGCAACCCCTTGTAATAGGCCTTTTCTTTCCAGCAACAATTAAAAAATTTAATGTCCATGTGGCAAAGTTAATGTGCCTCATTCATGGCAGGTGGGGGTCTGCATGACACTTGGTTATATTATTCACCTCGTCAACCTCTTGATTACCCTATTCATAGGATTCGGGGTCTCCCTCCTAAGCTCGTTACCTTCTGATTAGGTAATCATATAATTCGTGTGTCTAGCAGGCAAGCTTTCTCAAGTTACAAGGACCTAAGTTACACCAAGTATCCCATGGTTTCCTATGTCTTACACTCTGTTCTAAAAACCTTTCCTTGGTTAGTTTTAGAGGACCTCTTATCTAATGTCCATAAACTAATTCAAAAGGACTAAAACTGGTGGACTAATTTGGTGAATCCACAAACAAAATAAATTCTAGCCCTTTATCCCAATCATGGAGATATTCATGACAGCATGCCCTGATCATCATTTTGAGGGTCTGATGGTACCTTTCTGAAGGTCCCATGTGTCTGTGGGTGGTATGCTGAAGATTTTAATTGTGTTATACCCAAATTACCCATAACTTCCTGAAAAATATTAGACATAAAATTGGAACCTTGATCCGACTGAATCTCAAACGGTAATCCATATCGAGTGAAGAACTGGGTTAACTTCTCTACCAGAAATTGTTCTCAAGGGAATGGCCTCTTGGAACCGAGTAGCCATATCCATGATAGTGAATATACTTTGGTGTCCCACTTTTGTTTTCGGTAAAGGTCCTACACAGTCTACCAACACCCTACTAAATGTTTCCCCAAAAACTGGTATGGGAATTAGAGGTGCCGGTCTTATGGCAAGTTGCGGTTTTCCCACATTCTGGCACGCATGGCACATTTTACAAAACCACACCATGTCCTTGGAAAGACGTGGCCAGTAAAAGTGTGGACAGCACAGTGGCGCAGTGGTTAGCACCGTAGCCACAGCTCCAGCGACTTGGGTTCAATTCTGGGCACTGCCTGTGCGGAGTTTGCAAGTTCTCACTGTGTCTGCGTGGGTTTTCGCCGGGTGCTCTGGTTTCCTCCCACATGCCAAAGACTTGCAGGTTGATAGGTAAATTGGCCATTATAAATTGCCCCTAGTATAGGTAGGTGGTAGGGGAATTGAGGGAAGGTGGGGATGTGGTAGGAATATGGGATTAATGTAGGATTAGTATAAATGGGTGGTTGATGGTCGGCACAGACTCGGTGGGTCGAAGGGCGTGTTTCAGTGCTGTATCTCTAAATAAAATTGTGTGTAGTTGGTTATTCTGGATCCCCACATGTCCTGCCATAGGAATTTCATGTGCTATCCTTAAAATTTCCTGGCAATACTTGGGCAGTATCACTATCCGGTGAAAACTGTACATTCTGCATCCGTAGGTCTGTGAGGTGGTTTCCACTTCATCAGAATCCCATTTTTAATATTGTAGCCTTCTGGAACGCCCTTTGCCTCAGCTTCAGTTAAAGCTGATTGTGCTACTTTATTTAACTCTGGATCGGCTTGATGAGCCTTGATCAGAGAAGACTTACTGAACATTTCCTTTGGATATCCAAATCCCCAAAGAAAGTTTCAGATATTCGGCTATCTATGGTGTCAATTTTCCTCCGACAATGGAACTTGTTCAGCCATTGCTTGCGTCACTACACACGAAGGAAAAATTCCTGTAACCTTTTCTTGCAACTGTTCTGTCTCTGACTTCACTTGGTCTTTCTGTGACTACTGGAGAAGCTACTACCTTCGCTCTGGCCAAATCATTTCCCAGGAGTAGGTCAACTCCGTCTACCGGCAAACTATGGACAACTTCTACAGTTACCGTTCCAGATATGAGGTCACACTCTAGGTACACCTGATACAATGGTACGGGTATATACTCACAGCCAATACCATTCATTAAAACCTTGGCATTCAGTGCGCTCTCTGATGGAAAAGTTATGCCTTTCCCCAGCGAGAGAGTTTGGGTGGTTCCTGTATCCCTAAATATAACTGTAGGTTTATCTGCCTCACTTGAGGGATAAGGAGTTACTTTTCCTCTTGACAAGAATTCCCTATAAATCTCAGGTATCTTATTCACATCCCCTGCACTCACAGCAGTTTTTGTACTTGGCCTTACAGCTGCAGTCAGAGCTACTGCCTGATCTGTCGTACTCTCTGTTAGGGCCCCTTTTTTTGCATTAGCTTTGTGTACCTAGTAGGTTCCATGGGTTTACCCCGCAACTTCCAGCATTCTGCACAAAGGTGTCCCACCTTGTGACAATGGTAACACTTAGGCTTGCAGACCTCACTTCCACCCTCAGCATCTTCCTTTCTGGCCTGAGGAGATGATCCTGGGGCATTCCCAGCTGTCCCTTCTTGTCTCCAGCTACTTGCCTTCCTTTCACCCACCCACCTTCTATCCTTCTCGGATTTGTAGGGGTGATGGACTAAAGGTTTGGGCTTGTATTCAAGTTCATAATCATCAGCGAATTCCACTGCCTGTCTGGCAGTTGAAATCTTCTGGTTCTCTACATGGGTTGTTACTAACCGGCCGGAGGGGCGGGAGAGATCTTTTAAATTCTTCCAGGAGAATTAATTCCCTAATGCCTCATTCGTGGCCTCTACCTTCAGTGCCCGTATCCAACGATCAAAATTAATTTGCTTTACTCTCGCAAATTCTATACAAGTCTGCCCAGACTGTCTCCGGAGGTTCCGAAATTTCTGCCTGTATGCTTCAAGAACTAGCTCATTAGCAGCCATAGCCTTTTTTGCCATCTCATAATCTGCAGGTGCCTCCTCAGAAAGCACGGTATAAACTTCATAAGCTCTGCCCATCATCCTGCTTTGCATAAGCAGTGTCCAGCTTTCCTTCGGTCACTTCATCTGTCTGGCTAACTTTTCAAAAGAAATGAAAAATGTCTCTATGCCCCTTTCCTCAAACTTCAGGAGGGCTTGTACAAATTTAAACAGCTCTCCATTGGGTTCTGGGCTGGAGTCAGATCTTTCCACACCAGAATTTTCCTTGAAGTCATAGCCATCCAGTTGTCTTAGTTCTAGCTTTTTAAATTTGAATTCCCTTCCTTTTGCCATCTCCTCTCTTTCAAGTTCAAGTTTCTTCATTGTCAATTCTCTTTCCTGTTTGAGCTCAAGTTTCTTCAGGTCTTTTTCCTTTTCAAGCTCAAGCTGCTTCATCTGTAACTGAATTTTAGCTAATTCAACTGAACTACCATCTGGTCCATCTTTTTCTTCTTCCAATTTCAAATGGTGTGCTAATGCGGTCTGCCTTCTTAGCCCCTGGTTTTAGCTCTAACACCAACAGTTCTGCCAAATATAGTCCAACCATGGTTAAGTTTCTCAAATCACTCAGGGATACATCCTCCTTCCCCAGCAAGTTCTTAGCAACTAACAAAGACATTCTGGTAGTGTAGACTTTACTCTATTGCACAAAAAAACTGTTTTATTTTTGTTTACTTTTCCTCTTTTCTTTTATTACCCCACTTACAATTGTACGTCGTCGGCATTGGGTTATCCCGCACAGAGCCCCCAATTATATATTACAACCGAGGCGGGAGGTGTGCACTGTCTTCTAGTTCCACTTCTCCACAGGTCACAAAATTTAAATGTTTACCCAGATAACGATGAGGTCAATCATATACTTTTTAACGCAGAATAAAATACTCCAACCAGGTTTCTTTAAGAAACAACAAAATTATCAGTTTATTATAAAACAAGATTTAACCAGTAATGAAGCAAAGCATTAACCCACAATTGAAATATGAAAGCTCCCTTTTTACCTTAGCTCCTCACACACACACACACACACATAGCAGTTAACCGAAAAATAGTGATTTTCTCTTTAGAACTCTGTTACAAAAAAAAAATACTTTGGCCAAATACTTGCTAATTCTCGAAAAAAAAGATATGGAAATATGTCAGATGTCCTTTCTTTTGTCTGGCGTCCAGGGATATGGTGACGGGTCATTGGGATCCTTTTTTAGAGCAATTCGCTCAGGCAGCGTCGAGGATTTATCTGGCTGGTTTTTCCAGCGTCTCAGCAGAAATGTGGCAACAGGGGTTTCAAGCAGGCCTTTCAGGAGGAATGCAGCATCAATTTCTCTATTTCTTACAATCACTTTTAAGAGCTTCTCAAAGAGATGGAAAAACTGGCAGGCTTTTTAAGAGCTGGAAAAGGAATTAGTCCTTGGCAGGTTGATTTTTGAACTTTTCAAAACACTGTCCATACCCCAACTGCCTGTCCAAAGCAAAATCTGCAAACATCTTTCCCAGGTCAATAAATCCCTGCTGGGTACTTATCTGAAGACAGGTGACTTCCAGTAAAGCTTGTTTACAAACCAAGTCCAAATGACCTTCTGATGACCTCTTTAAAAAAAAATGTCCAGCATTTATAAAATGTTCACAATTTAAATATAAGTCCTCAAAAAAAAATCTTAAAAATATAGACGCATCATCATAGCAGGTTGTAAAATACTTTGGGACATCCAAATTTAACAAAGAGTGCTATGGGTACAGTGGCATAGTAGTTATGTTATTGGACTATGTTACGACCAGGTGAGCAATGTGTCTGGGGATCTTTGGCTGTCTTTACCTGGTCTTATTGTAACAGGGTTTAATTTTAAACACATTGTGTTTTGAGCTCCCCTTTTTGTGACTCCGCATTCACAGTTTCCAATTATAAGGCAAAGAACTGAGAACACATAGGCTTTCTTTGGGTTAAAGCAGAAAGAAGAAATTTATTAAAACCTTAAACTCAAACTTTAATATGGTGCATGCCTACAGATATACATCGCACTCATGCTAGCATGCACACGCGATATAAACATGCAAAATAGGGACAGAAAAGAGAAGAAAAGATAAGTAGAAATTTGAGGCAATATTTTGTTACTGTTTCTCAAGCTCACTGTAGTCCATGATTGAAGTTATACTCTTGCGTTTTGTTGGGGCCCAGTAGTCTTCTTAAAACTTTGTTCACGTGGCAAACCTTTTTCTCTGAGTTTCACGTGTCTTCAATGGTTTCAATTCCGTGAGAAGAGATGAAGGCAGGCAGACAGACAGGCAAGCAGGCAGGAGAGAGATGTTCTTGCTTCAGTTTCAACAGCACACAGCGTTCTGCCTCAAATCCCTGTGTCTGAAGTACAAATTTTTAAAAACTCCCAAGTTTCCCAGCAGGCTAGTCATATGACTAGCTCCTTATGTGGAACAGTCTCTTCAAAAATCCTTTGTGGGAAGTGCAAATTCTCTGCACCAGCCATAGTCATGTGACTAAAACTGGTCTGACCACTTCTGTGTATTTATTGGGAAGCAACTGCTTGGGCCCCCATTGTTTTAACATTGTCTGGTATTATGCAAATGTCCTTCCACTCAGGGCTTGCGACTTTAAGTTTCTGTTCATGTGGCGAAATAATGTGTGCCTCAGTCTTGGCAGGTGGGGGTTTGCCTGACAACTAGTAATCCAGAGGCCTAGACTAAATATCCAGAGACATGAGTTCAAATCCCAGCATAGCAGCTGAGGCACTTAAATTAATTAAATAATTAATTGGGCGGCGCAGTGGTTAGCACCGCAGCCTCACAGCTCCAGGGACCCGGGTTCAATTCTGGGTACTGCCTGTGTGGAGTTTGCAAGTTCTCCGTGACCACGTGGGTTTTCGCCGGGTGCTCCAGTTTCCTCCCACTGCCAAAGACTTGCAGGTTGATAGGTAAATTGGCCATTATAAATTGCCCCTAGTATAGGTAGGTGGTAGGGGAATATAGGGACAGGTGGGGACGTAGTAAGAATATGGGATTAGTGTAGGATTAGCATAAATGGGTGGTTGATGGTCGGCACAGACTCGGTGGGCCGAAGGGCCTGTTTCAGTGCTGTATCTCTAAATAAAAATAAAATAAATAAAAATAAAATAAAAATCATTAATGGTCATCATGAACTTACTAGATTGTCACCAAAAACCCATCTGGTTCACTAATATCCTTGAAAGAAATACACTGTCCTTACCCAATCTGGCCTATATGTTATTCAACCAAATTGCTGCGAGTCTGAACTCTTAACTTCCCTCCAAAATGACCTAGCAAGCCACTCAGTTGCAGCAAAATCGCTATGAAAACAAATAAAACTGGATGGACCACATGGCATCAACCTAGGTACCAAACATGACAAAAGGACATCCAGATCTTACAAAGGCCTCACTAATATCTGGAAACCTGTGCCAAAATTTGGACAGCCATCCCACAGACTCTGTCAGGCTGTTGCTTGACTCGTCATGTTACAGAATTGTACCAGACTCATCTCCATCACCACCCCTGGGTGTGTCCTGTCCTGTCAGCAGGGCAGATGCAGAAGAGGAGATGGCAGCACCGTGGTATACAGGCAGGAAGGAGTGGCCCTAGGAGTCCTCAACATTAACTGCAGACCCCAAGAAGTCTCATGTGATCAGGTTGAACATGGAAACCTACTGATTCATCAGCTGAGGGAGGGCAGTAGGTGGTAATCAGTACTCCTTCATGTTGAACACCACTTAAAGTCGCACTGAGGGTCACAGGATCACCAGAAGTGGCTCAGTAGCACCACTACAGACTGAGCTGGTCAAGTCCTGAACGATATAGCTGCCAGTCTGGGCCCACGGCAGGTGGCGAGAGTACCAACACGAGTGAAAATCCTGCTTGACCTCATCCCCACCAATCTACCTGTTACAGATGCATCTATCCATGCTATTATTGTTAGGAGGGATCACTGCACATTGCTTGTGCAGGCTGTTACGACCTCAGTGAAACCAGTAACATTAAAATATGAGATATGAACTCCAGACTAATTTAAAGAATTATACGAGAATTGGTTAACAGACAGAAAGCAGAGAGTAGGAATAAACAGGTCATTCTCAGGATGACAGGCTGTTACTGGTGGGGTACCGCAAGCATCAGTGCTTGGGCCACAGCTGTTCACAATCTATATAAATGATTTGGGTGTGGGGACCAAATGTATTATTTCCAAATTTGCTGATAACACAAAACTAGGTGGGAATGTAAGTTGTGAGGAGGGTGCAAGGAGGCTTCATGGGGACTTGAACAGAGTAAGTGAATGGGCAAGAACTTGGCAGATTGAATATAATGTGAATAAGTGTGAGGTGATCAACTTTGGTAGATAGAACAGAGTTTTTCTGAAATGGTGAGAGGTTGAGAAGTGTTGATGTCCAAAGGAACCTGGGTGCCCTTTTTCATGAGTCACTAAAAGCTGGAATGCAGGTTCAGCAAGCAATTAGGAAGGCAAATGATATAAAAGCAAAATACTGCGGATGCTGGAAATCTGAAACAAAAACAAGAAATGCTGGATTCACTCAGCAGGTCTGGCAGCATCTGTGGAAAGAGAAGCAGAGTTAACGTTTAACAACAAATGATATGTTGCCCTTCATTGCGAGAGGATTTGACTACAGCAGTAAAGATGCCTTGCTGCAATTGTATACAGCCTTGTTGAGACCGCACCTGGAATATTGTGTAGTTTTATTTATTTAGAGATACAGCACTGAAACAGGCCCTTCGGCCCACCGAGTCTGTGCCGACCATCAACCACCCATTTATACTAATCCTACACTAATTCCATATTCCTACCACATCCCCACCTGTCCCTATATTTCCCTACCACCTACCTATACTGGGGCCAATTTACCTATCAACCTGCAAGTCTTTGGCATGTGGGAGGAAACCGGAACACCCGGAGGAAACCCACGCAGGCACAGGGAGAACTTGCAAACTCCACACAGGCAGTACCCAGAATTGAACTCGGGTTGCTGGAGCTGTGAAGCTGCGGTGCTAACCACTGCGCCACTGTGCCTTATCTAAGGAAGGATATACTTGCCATAGAGGGAGCGCAGCAGAGGTTCACCAGACTAATCCCTGGGATGGCATGATTGTCTTATGAGGAGAGATTGCAGAAACTGGGCCTGTATTCTCTAGAGTTTCGAAGAATAAGAGGTGATCTCATTGAAACTTACAAAATTCTTACAAGGCTTAACAGGGTAGATGCGGATAGGATGTTTCCTCTGGCTGGTGAGTCCAGAACCAGGGGACACAGTCTCAGAATAAGGGGCAGGCCATTTAAGACTGAGATGAGGAAGAATTTCTTCACTCAGAGGGTGGTGAATCTTTGAAATTCTCTACCCCAGAAGGCTGTGGAAGGTCAATCGTTGAGCATGTTTAAGACAGAAATCGACAGGTTTCTGGATACTAATAACATCAAGGGATGTGGGGATATTGGGGGAAAATGGCAGAGGTAGATGATCAGCCATATTCTGTTTAAATGGTGGAGCAGGCTCGAATGGGCTGAATGGCCTATTCCTGCTCCTATTTCCTATGTTCCGAACTGATGGTATAAGCACTAGGGGACACAGATTGAAGGTTGGGGCTAGAGATGCAGGGGCAATGTGAGGAAGAACCTTTTTTTACACAGCGAGTCGTAATGACTCGCTGCCCATGATGGTGTTGGAAGCGGAGACAAACAATGATTTCAAAAGGAAATTGAATGGGCACTTGAAGGAAATAAGTCGCAGTGCTATGGGGATCGAGTGGGGGAGTGGGACTGACTGGATTGCCCCGTGGAGAGCCGGCATGGACTTGATGGGCTAAATGGCGGCCTCCTATACAGTAAATAAATGACTAATATTATTCTAGGTAAACACGAGGAGACTCCCTCAAAGTGGGATTTGAGTTTATTAGAGTTGATCTGAAGTTGAATGTCAGCACCAACATTCCTTTCAAACTATGGTCAGAGGGTTTACTGAGGCAGTGTTGAGAGGAACTGGAACATACAATGCAATTAACACAGTTGGGCATAGTACCTGTGAAACCACATCTCGGCAAGAATCTTCATCGTCTTCTATGTAGGATGTATCCTTAAGACCTGCAGCTTCACTGCCTGACTGTTGTCATATTATTGAGCAACTCAATTTATTTTCACTTGTGGCATTTATTCACTTGTTTTCCTTGGTGAGAAATACAAAGCTGTGGAGGATAGGGAGGAATTGTGAAAATGTTATTAAATAATACATTAACATTGATTAGTGTTTTAAGAACAGTCTTACCATGCTGCAATATTTCTGCATGCCAACAGGTAACAGATAATGGATAGACTGCACCTCACTACAGAAGAGGTATTATTCATGGAAAGGGTACAGTGAAGAATCAATGGATTAGATCAAAGCTCTGCAGCCCTGTCAAATCTAGTCATGAATGGGGGTGGACAATTAAACTAACCGGAGGAGGCGGCTCCAAAAACACCCCCATTAAGTGCCAACTGGATGATTTATCTAGGCTTTCTCCTGCAGTCCCCACCATCATAGATGCCAGTCTTCAGCCAATTTGATTCATTCCATGTATTATTAAGAAACAGCTGAAGGCATGGGATACAGCAAAGGCTATGGGCCCTGACAACATCCTGGCTGTAGTACCGAAGACCTGTGCTCCAGACTAGCTGCGCCCTTAGCCAAGCTGTTCCAGTACATGTACAACACTGGCATCTACCCAACAATGTGGAAAATTGCTCAGGTATGTCCTGTTCACAAACACGAAGTGACAGAAGGTGTTGTCGACGGTGCTATCAAGTGGCGTTTACTCAGCAACAACCTGCTCACTGATGCACAGTTTGGGTTCTGCCAGGGACACTCAGCTCCAGACCTCATTACAGCTTTGGTCCAAACATGGACAAAAGAGCTGAATTCCAGAGGCGAGAGTAACTGCCCTTGACATCAAGGCAGCATTTGACTAACTGTGGCATCAAAGAACCCGAGCAAAATTGAAGTCAATGGGAATCGGGGAAACTCTCCATTGTTTGGAGTCACACTGAGCACAAAACAAGATGGCTGTAGTTCTTGGAAGCCAATCATCTCAGACCCAGGACATCGCTGCAGAAGCTATTCAGGGTAGTGTCCTAAGCCCAACTATCTTCAACTGCTTCAATGAGCTTCACTCCATCATAAGGTCAGAAGTGGGGATGTTCACTGATGATTGTAGTGCTCAGTACCATTTGCAACTCCTCAGATACTGAAGCAGTCCATGCCCACATACAGAAAGACCTGGACAATATTTAGGTTTGGGCTGATTAAGAGGCAAGAAACATTCATGCACACAAGTGCCAGGTAATGACCATCTCCAATAAGAGAGAATCTAGCCATCTCCCCTTGATGTTCAATGGCATTACCATTGCTGAATCCCCCACTATCAACATCCTGGTGGCCACCATTGATCAGAAACTTAACTGGACCAGTCTTATACTGTGGCAACAAGAGCAGATCAGAAGCTGGGAATTCTGCAGCAGGTAACTCACCTCCTAACTGCCCACAGCATGTTCACCATGTACAAGGCACAAGAGTGTGATGGAATACTCTCCATTTGCTTGGATGAGTGTAGCTCCAACAACACTCATGCTTGACACCATCCAAAACAAAGCAGCCCACTTGACTGGCACCCATTCCACAACGTTAAACATTCACTCCCTTGGCAACTGGCACACAAAGTGCACACTGCTGCCAATCTACAAGACGCACTGCAGCAACTCGCCAAAGCTCCTCCGAAAGCACCTTCCAAACTGGTGACCTTTACCACCTAGAAGAGCAGCAGATGCAGGGGAACACCACCACAAGCAACTTCCCTCCGAGTCACACAACGTCCTGACTTGGAACTATATTGCCATTCCTTCATTGTCACTGGGTCAAAATCCTAGAACTCCCTCCCTAACAGCATTGTGGGTGTATCTACACCACATGAACTCCAGCGGTTTAAACAGGCGGCCCATCACTACCTTTTCCAGGACAATTAGGGATGGGAAATAAATGCTGGCCTTGCCAGCGACGCTCACATCCCACAAATGATTTTTTTTTAAACAAATCACTAAACTGATGGGAATTTTTTTTAAACACTTGAGGGTTTATGGACCATAAAATGCCTCACACAAGTAGCTACTGGGGAAGAAACAATAACATAATTTAAATGCGAAATGAATAAATATTTGAGAAGGAAGAACATAAAAGAACACAGGGAAATAAAATTTCAGTAGGCAGCTGCATTTGAGAGCTAGTACCAGCACAGGCACAATGGGCCAAATGGCTTCCCTCAGTGCTGTAATTTCTACAATTCTATTCCACTTATCTTCTTGATAGGAAGGCTGGGAAGGGGATACAATAAATTCACTCATTTCTTTTTAATACATTTCTGTGATATTATTAAGTGAAATTCATCCACACTAACAAGTAACATGAAAAACAACTTGCGTGACATAATAGGAATGCTGCCATTTCTCTTTCATAGCTTCTGTACTGTTTCTTCTGAATACTCATTCGAAGTTTTGCTTGTTTGTGGCTGTTACAAAGTCACTTTTTTTTTTTAAAAGTCATTACGATTCCTTTTGTATTTTCCAACTCTATCCTGACTGCTTTCCCATTCTTTCCTCCACACAGTAAGGATTTACAAATGTGTAATACACACCTTAAAACATCAGTCACTGGCTCCCAGGAGATATAAAGCACATCCAACAAGTGAGTCAACTGCTGTGCCTTGCTGTTTTCCCTAAATAACTTGATATGTAAAGGATGTCATAGTTCATTAATAACATAATAGCGTTATTTTCAGGTAAATCGAGACTTGTCACTTACCTGCCATGCGAGAGTTGTATCCAACTGATAGGATGTGTAATTCTGCAATTAAAAAAACTGCTTGTTGAAATTCTACTTATTCTGGCAATATTTTACTGGAAACATGAGTAATAAAAGTATAAATGAAGTCAGATGCTAATTGCCAGAATATAAATTTCATTCCAATGGTTACTAGTGATATCAGTCACGTCATTAGACAAATTTGACACTGAACTACAAAAGGAGATATTAGCACAGATGGCCAAAAGTTTGGTCAAACAGATAGGTTTTAAGAAGCATCTGAAAGGATAGAGAGGTAGAGAGAGTTTAGGGAGGGATTTCTGGAGTTTAGGGCCTAGGTAGCACAAGTGGTGCTGCGACTAAAATTGTGGATGCACAAGAGACCAGAAGTGGAAGAGTGCAGAAGTCTCGAAGGCTAGTAGGGTTGGAGGATGTTCCAAAGATTTGGGGTGGGTGGCATTCGAAAATGAGAATTTTCAAATTGAGGCATTGCTGGACCAGAAGCCAACAAAGGCAGTGAGTAAATGGATATGGGTGAGCAGGACTTGGTGATTTCGGACCAGGGAAGCAGTTTTGGATGAGCTTGTTTATGTAGAGTGGAAGATGGGAGGCCAGCCAGGGGAGCATTGGAATTGGTGAGTCTAGAGGTAACAAAGGCATGGATTGGGGTTTCAGCAGTAGCAGAGCTGAGGCAGGGGCTGAGTCGAGTGATGTTGGAAAGGTGGAAGTAGGGCTTCTTGGTGACAGAACGAATATGTGGTCAGAAGCTCATCTCGGTGTCAAATAAGACAGGGCGGCACAGTGGCTAGCACCGCAGCCTCACAGCTCCAGCAACCCTGGTTCGGCTCAGGGTACTGCCTGTGCAAAGTTTGCAAGTTCCCCCTGTGACCGTGTGGGTTTCCTCCGGGTGCTCAGGTTTCCTCCCACATGCCAAAGACTTGCGGGTTGATAGGTAAATTGGCCATTGTAAAAAAAATTGCCCCTAGTGTAGATAGGTGGTAGGAGAATTGAGGGAAGGTGAGGATGTGAGAGGGAAAAAATGGGATTAATGTAGGATAAGTATAAATGGGTGGTTGATGGTCGGTGCGGACTCATTGAGCCGAAGGGCCTGTTTCGGTGCTGTTACTCTCTATGAATCTAAGACACCAAGGTTGTGAATGGTTTGTTCAGCCTCAGACAGTTGCCAAGGTGAGGATGGAGCTGATGGATAGGAAACAAAATTTGTGTCAATGAGACAATGGCTTTGATCTTCCGATTATTTAGATGGAGTAAATTTCTGGATGTCAAGACAGGTGTGAGAATTAAAGACAGTGGAGGGGTCGATAGAAGTGGTGGTGAGGTAGAGTGGAGGGTCATCAGGGTACATGTGGAACTGAACATTGTGATTATGGATGAAGTTGCCGAGGGGCAGCACATGGTTGAGAAACAGGAGGGGGCCAAGGATAGATCCTTGTGGGACTCCAGATGCAATAGTGCAGGAGTGGAAACAGAAGTCATTCATAAAAATAGATTCAGTCGTCCTCCTTATGTCTTATGTAATGAAAATTACTTTAAAAGCAGAAGCTTCCTTGTTATTGTTCACTCACCCATAATAACAGTCGTGCTAAGACTCAGATAATGTTTTGTTTAAAAGGTGGATATTCTTTTCTAATACTCTTCTATCCAGCATTATCAAAAATGCGTGATCAATTTATATGGTCCTCAAAAAGCTAGGGCTTTCATTAACTCTGAGGTTCAAAACGGAAAATCAAATAATCAGTTTAAAGCTAGGAATCAATCTATATAAATTGCAGTTTTAAAGAACACAATATCTGCAATCAATTATTTTCAAACAGTTTATTAAAGGAAAGGTGAAGCATCAGCTTTAAAATGTACAAAAAGAAATTTTATACTGAAAATGTACAATTTACAGTATTACTAGTAAAACCAATCAAGGTAACACTCAAAATATAAAACTTATTAACTTCAAACTCAATTTCAAGCCCAGCGTGGAGGTATCCAGACATGAAACCATCGTTTCACATTCTGCTACAATACTGCCGAAGAATTCAGATTTAAACAGTTGACTGCACAGCGTAATTTGATGCAGAGATGATTCTAACCATGCAGTACCTATCATCGCGCCACTCAGTCCACAGAACTATTTTCAGATCATTGACAATTTAGCCTGAAAACTGTACAAAACTAACCAATATCGCATATTTTCACAACTGCTTACTAGCAATACCAAAAAGTCAAGACCTTTAAAATCAGATTTTCTGTTCATCTAAATTAGTTATTGGTAGGTTAGTAAATGAGTTGTATGACCTTAGAATTTAAAATCTAAAGTTATAACTACTTTCAAAATGTGAGCAAAAGTTAAAATTTATAATGCAATATTCTTTCCATTTACTACAGTAGTTTTCAAATATTTTCTGCGAACAATTTCACACAACATTTTTTGATTAGCTTTTGTTTTGTGAAATTTCAGGTGTCAAATTGTCAACTTCTACATTGGAAACTGTCCATTAACAGCTAAATGATGATGGCTAAAATGTTAAAATCGTAGTTTACAAAATTAATTTGTTTTTGACAATACGTTAAATATACGATTAGATGGAAAAAAATGGCATTAAAAAGAACCTTTCAATTCTGCAGATAACTAATCAGAAGCAAGACAGATGGAACACACTTTCTAGCACATTGGGCTAATCCTCCATTTAGTCAATTACTGAATTCTGTTTGGTAAAAAATTAACATTATCTGTAAAATTACATTTAGACAATTGTGAAAGTCAAAAAGTGGGCATTCCTTACTACTGTAGACAGTAAATCTGGAATCAAGGGTAACTGCGCACCAAAATTTAACCATGAAATGTGCTCTCGACCTAATTTTTACACTTTTGGGAGTGTACAGCATTGATTTATACAACCTGGTATTAATAAAAATGTACTGTATTGTGAAGTGTCATATAATAATACACCTCTGAACAGCTGAATTTTAGGAAGCTATCCCAAGCTTCTAAATTTCACCTGTTGGGTTCTGAGCATTAAAACTAAAAGCAAAATGGACAGGACTAATGATAAAAGTGTACATCTCAACTCTGCTGAAGTCAAACTTAAAGCAGCTAATGGGTAGTCTTCACAGTAAATAAGGCAGCTTTTATTATGAAAGGAAGTAGCTTGCTGTAGACTTATGTATAAGACCTTAGTAATAAAAAGAAAAGAAATCTCTGGATTACTTTGTTACCTGTGATTTACGGCAGCAATATTTCACATTTCTAAAAAGCCCCCGCAGAACCTACTAACCATTTATACATGTACTGTATATAAGTTTTTGCAATTGATTTCCAGTTACCCACCCCACCCCCACAATAAAATAAATGCGTACCACAAAGAAACCAAACTCCAGTGTGAGAAAATTGCTTTGCTCCTAACCTAGTTTTTCAGCATTGCTGCCTTCTGAAAAATTTATAAGCTTGAATTAAAAAACATAACATAAACTGCTGATCTCAAAAGTTCTTCTTTATATTAAACTGTACAGCAGAAAAAAATTACAAAAACTCAGAGGGAACTCATCTGTACTTTTGGTGTCATCTGCTGTATGTGCCACCCTATCTTTTTAAATATGCCTTCATGATTTTAATACAATTTACTCTAGGTTGATATATATATTTTTTAAAAATCCTACTGTAGCACTCCTTGGCAGTGCTACAGTCTGTGTGTCAGATCAATTTTGGGGGGAGGGGGTAATTCTTCCCAAGAAGATGCCACACTTTTCAGTCCATAATAATCATCTGTATCAATAACAGACCATTATAGTGCTTCCTCCTTCAGGCTTCCCCATTTATCATAATCAAATCTTCATCAAGTTTATCCTTTGATAAAAAATAAATCAGATCTTGAGTATGTAAAATTTAGTTTAAAAGTTGCTGTCACAGTATTTAGATCTTGGATTCTCTTTAGATGATGGAGTTCTTAAAAATATAAAACTTCCAGCAGTCTCTCAGAACATAGGCATTCCAAAGCCCTAAAAGGGAAAAAATCAAAAAAATCCATCTTCAGACTTGTGGGAGGAAATAACTCTAAGCAGTACAGAACATTTCTCAAATATATCAATGCAAAACATTTTATGTAATAATCCATGTACAAGTATGCGGTAGTACAAAGATTAAATTTACAAGTGAATTGGTATAAATTTACAACATTTAATACATAAAGGATGATAAACCTTCAAAGCAGGATAACTAACTGTACCCTCAATGCTGGTGAATTAGTGTTACTCTTTCTTCAGCACATTAAACAGGTTAGCATTTCAAATGTGATCCACTATAATAGCTGCACATTTAGAAATCTTCACAATGCACAACAGAACAGTACATAAAGATGTTTAAAGTCTATATATAAAGAAAGAAGCTCCACAGTTGAAAAAGTACATTTAAGAGTGCACAAAGATTTTTTTTTTACAGATTAGACTGCCAGAGGAATAGAGATGGTAAAATTTAAGGTTTCTACTTTTAAAAAAGTACACAGAGAACACAAAAATAATTGTGTCAATGATTTACCTAACTGGTATCAAAACCAACTTTTAATACACAGTTAGGAGGGAAGAATTCTGACTTATATTTAAATAGAATATACAAAACATGATTCCAAGACACTTGGCTCTGGGAAGATGTAGTTGTGGCACTTCCCATTCCAGGGAAGGAGGAGGAAGAGCTACAAAGTCCAGATTCCCATAGCCCTGTTCCCCAGGATTATTACAATATACACTTAAATGGTGTATAGTATTAGTCAAGAAAACAGTTCATCATTCACTTTAATATATTAACATTACAACAGGAAATGTTAAAGGAAAATATTACAAAAAGGCCTTTCTGATACACTGTTAGATAACAGCAGCTGTAAATATTTAATCCTTTGAGGATAGCAATTGCATTGCACCACCAAATTAGAAAAAAAAACTTTTTGGTTTAATTGAGTAATAGAGTGATTTAAAAAAATCCTGAGATCTTTAATCTTTTCCAATTATATTAATGATTCAAGTTGTTGTGTAGCTGTTATAAATATTTTGGCAGCTACAAGGGCATGAGTACTCAAAAGCTTAATTCATCACTGTTATTAGAGGATGTATCATAGACTGAAGTATTCCTTGATACACACCGAATCATCTTCCATTATGGCAGTGGAGTCGAAGAAATCTGGTCTGAGTTCAGCTCGTTCACGTCTGTTTCGTGATGGAGGCTGTAAAAACAGTTCACTTAGTTATCCTAATCACTGTTCAAACACGTCTACCCTCAAAATCTATGAGGACAGACACGAAGCCGCTTTCAGATCAAGAAGGTAAACACAAGTAGAGACAAATCACTTCAGTTGTAACAAGAGAACATAAATATTCAGCAGATTTGAGAAGTGTAATAGGTGTAATAGTAAACTACGGATCTGAGGTTTACAGGCACTTCTTGAACACTGGCAGGGGACAATTAACTAATGACGGTCTGATTTTCATCAAACTTTTATTTATTATATCTTGCAAATCAAATTAAATTAGAATATGAAATAGATGCTCAATTCTACTGAGAGCAGGTGCAGGATCCACTGTTAGATTTTGTCACCTTCACAAGCAACAAACTTATATGTTCTGATTAGCAGAAAGCAACTTTTTTTTCTGGCAAGTCAGCTATTCAGCGGATTCCATTTAGCTATTTAGTCAAAAAATACTAATCATGTCTTGATTCATTAAAATGGAGTAAAAATTTGGGCAATTCCAAAGCTTCAGAGCCATGATTAGTTATGAAACTCAAAGCATAGTTCCATCATCAAGTATGTCTTTTGGATAACTAAAGCTTATTTTCATCTCCAAGAATGATGAGCATATTAAGGCAACATTCCCACCATCTACATGAAATCAATCTCTCCACCCCAGTGAATTTCCAGTTCTATTTCCCTGGTTTCCAATATATTCCAGTGAACTCAATGTGATAGTGCACCACTGCCAACATTAATTAAATAAAAATCTCTCAAAGTATGTAATTCTAATGAATCTTCAAGTTGAGCTTCATAGTGGTGCAAACTGAAATTCCTATTTAGCTGATCATAAAAATTAAGACATGCAATCACTATTAGATAATAAGTCAATTAGTACAATTTGGCAAAAGGATGTGCACAACTTATATATGGCTGTTTATTTATAAGCAGTCAATTAAGATGCAGTGTAAATGAAAATCTCAGTAACAAACAAATCAAAACAGTGATCCTGTGTTATGATGGTTCTTTCACTTATGGCAAAAGCAAACTATCAGACACTCCTCATGTGTTGACTTATGGGTTGCTTACATTCCTCAATGAAATCATCAAATAGACTATTCCCAATGGGATACTGCCTGATATTAGATGCATGTCAATTTTTAATATATAAATGACCACTGACCAGATCAATAACCATAGTGTCTTCAAATTCTTCATTCATATCCTCCAACTGACCCCTCGATGACATCATCACATCTTCAAAAATTGGTTCAGCATCATCCTCCATTAAACTGTGGCTGCGACTATAGAGGCAGGCGAAGATTAAATACTGAATTAAGATTCTAGAATGGCAGGCGACATCCAATCATTCCCTTTTCGGTTCAATAGGAGTAGCACTTTTTTTTTAAAAAGGATTATTTTCAGCAAACTCCAAAGCTTGGTGTCATCCTCATGCCCCTAATCTATAAAAGGACCGGAACACACACATAACTCTATGACCCTTGTAACTGATTTTAAATAAATCAGTTAAGGATTGCTGTGGGAGTAAAGAATCATTCCTTGCACTTAGCCCAAAAACTCCTCTTTTAAAGTAACAGGTAGCCTCACGTCCTGAACCCTTGAGACTTCTGGTATTGCACTCCTTATCTCAATATTTGCTTTCTTTGTGAGTGGAATTCCAATAATAGTGGCAAATGTAAAATGTGAGGGAAAACAAACTTGGCTCGTGAATTAAAGTATCAGGTGCCTCAACAAAAAAAAAAATCATCTTCACAGGAACACAAAGAAAATTACACCACTCCAATTTTTTGACACATCTCTCTCTAATGGTGGTGTCCCATGTGAACCTCTGCAAAAAGAAAGGAGATACATTGTGCATTTCTCAAAGGTTACCAGTAATGTTCCACTGGATGGTAGGTTCAGTAATTCTCAAAGGGCGAGTTCAGTGATATGATTTTCCCACTGCATTATTCCTCACCCTTGGTTGAAATGGCCAGTATCACAAGGCCTTTTATCAAACTCAACTGAGCCAAGCATATTCAAGTGATAGACACTCAGGCATGTCATGCCTTTCTAGTCAGGAGTCAGTTTTGTAGCCACCTGTTCTGAAGAGCTGCCATACACTCATGTATTTCTTACCAAAATTCAAACATGTCAGCACTTTCCTACTCTTGATAAAAACAGGTTCAATCAGAGATTAATTCTATAGAATATTCTCTAGTTTAATTCATCCACTGTGGTCAATATAGTAACCATGTTAGAGACTTTGCGGGTGTAAAAGACCCCTGGCTGAGCCACAAGCTGAAACCTAAAGGGATTATTTGATTTTACTTCAAACCAGAATTTCATTAAAATTAATCTCAACAGTTCGACCGTAAGAAAAATACATCAATAGTTAGGCCAGATGTTACAATTCATCTGGCATTGTGGTATTACCTTTCACATCTAACTGCATACCTCAATAGGGCAACTAAACAATGTATTGACTTACACTGATTGCCGTACACCACCTCTCGCTTTCATGTAGTTCATGGCCACTCTGTCTTTTCGGTGGGCCTCCTCGAGCTTGTGTTGGCCCAACCAAGTCATTTGCATTTGAGAACTAAACAGAAAATAGCTTCACATTAAAAAATGAACGGACATTCAATCTCAAATCTGTAAGTTTCTAGAAAGATACAGAATCTCTCAAATCATTTACAGATGGATTGAAAAACAAGAATGCCAAGTTATATTCAAATTGTTGAAAGCACGAACAAGGCCCACTTAGTATTGTATTTTTCCCTTTAGTATTCTATGCTGCTAACGAACTACAGTGCTGGTCATAAGTAAAGTTCACTTACTTCTGCATGAAATCAGATTCAGAGCCCCGTTCAGATTCCTGATCTTCCATGTTGTGTTCTGCTGGTTGCCGAGGGTTTTCCCGCATGACGGTCGAAGTCAATTGTGGAGCATGCAGGACTCCTGGAGTCTGAACAGTGTCATTCCTGTTCAACCATGAACTGTCCACATTTTCTTCTATAAAACCAAGCAAACGAACATGTTTCCATGAAGAAATAATGTTACAGTTTCTGCCATATACTGTTCTTGAATGGTCCAATTCTGAATTAATGCTGTGGAGGCCAACTTGGAGTGGAAGTTTACCACATTGCCATGGGAACAAGATGTGCATGGAATGATTAAGAGAAGCTTTTACTGAAGTGGTATATTTCTAAAGAGATCTTTTTGAAGAAAAAGGTACTAGAGATGCTGTGTAAGTTTGCTTTGTTAATTTTCACCTCTCCTAAGGATGATGCAGGGTTCCACAGGTGCCCTCTAATACTTTGCCAGAGTGCCCATTCTTTATGTGAGCTAACAGTGAGGTATAGCAGGCTATCCAATCTTGGAGGTGGAATGGGGGAAAATGAGTGTTAAATTTGATTCTGTCCTTATTCAAAATCAACAAATGTGCACTTGTTCAACAGGGGCTTTTGGAAGCAATTAGGCGCAGAAGCGTTGTTTGTCTTTCGGCCCCTTCCCAGGCCAGGTGCACTGAGCACACACCATCTGTTGTTATGGTTGAAATCAGCTAAATACAGCAGAGACTGGGAATCAAACTGATGACATTCTGGCTTGCATGACTGTTACATGCTGCTTCTACCAACTGGCTGGTGGGGAAGCTGATATTGTACAGGTCATTTCAATGTTAAATATTCAGCTCAGTTGACAGCTGTCTGAAATTTCATACTCTAAACCAGTAAGTTTTGAAATGCAAGGCACATCACAATGTTATGTTTGAAGGGCAACAGATTTTCAATAGTATAAAATGTTGTACCTTTATTTATTTAGCGGGGCTAAAAATGTGCCTGCCATTCCTGTACACAATTATGTTTCCGAATCCAAACCAAGTCAACAGCTACTGGCAGAAGCAAAAGTCTGAAATACCTAAAGTGAGGTAAATAAAGCTCTACACAATATTCCAACAGCAACCTGATCAATGATTTCTGTAGGTTTAGCATTACCACTTTGTTTTTATACCTTTATTTAGAAAATCTAAGATCTCATGTTTTTCCCTACATGTTGACCAACCTTGCTTCCCATTTTTAATGACTCGTGTATCCAAAGTCTCTCTGTTCCTCTACTCCTATTAAAGTTTTACCATTTTGTTTATGATCTCCCCTACTCTACCTCCAAAAATGTATAACCTCACATTCGCCTGCATTAAATTTCTTGTTATTTTTGCACTCAATCTACTAACATATCCATGCTCTCTGAAGTCACATAGTCCTCTTTACAGTTAACCATGCTTTGCCGTTTTTGGATCATCTGCTAATTTTGATATTGTGCCTCCTCTACACAAGTCCAGATAATTTGTGTGTATATTGAGATGAATAATAGTTCCAGCACTGACCCCTGACAGGCAGCAGTTTACATCTCTCAAGTCTAAAAAAAAATCCTTTAACCACTACTCTTTCCTTTCAGCCAACTTTTTTATCCACTCTACCACATTCCCTTTAGCACTGTGCACCTTAAAAGAAGCTCCTATTTAATACCTTCCGAAAACCTATATTATGCAGCATCCATAGGTTTCTTATGTCAATGCACTGATAATCCCTGAAAGAAATACTACATTTGTCAGACATGACTCATTTCTGCAGTCTATATCAATTTACAAAAATACTGCTCTAAATAATTTTTAACAGATACGATTCAAACAAGTTCAGCGTAAGTCAAAATACAACTGAAAACACGTTTACAAAATATTCACAAATTGTCTTGTTTAGCATTTGTAAAATTTTTGCTCCTTGGATTCCCAATCGAAGTGTTGTGGCTGGGCCTGTCAACACTGCATTATATACACATACTACAAAAGCATTGCGACATAGACAAAAACAGCATTGTGAAGCTGCCTGCTCAGCTATACAAAGATTAGAATAAAGAAATACATTTAGAATACATGAAGTGAATTTCCTCAATAACTGGACTAAAGGTGCCAACGCTAAACAGTTTCATTACTTACCTTCTGTCCGCCTCTTGTTAAGTGGCGGACGCCCTTTCTTACTACGTATGGTGGAAGCTTTACTGCTGCTTCCTCCACTGATCACCGACATCCTATCGTCATCCCCACCAGTAAGCAACGAGTTGCGATAGGAGATCAGGGGCAGCCAGATATCCTCTCTTCGCTCCATCATCTGTTCAGACATGAATTTCTCCAGGTATGCATGACTAAAGAAAACACAATAATGTAACAACTGAGCACACAATTAAATAAGGATGGCATGTAAAATTCTATTTCTGACAATATTACACATACACACAGAGGCACACTGAAAATACATTTTCTTCTGGTTTTATTTTCATGCAAACCCTGGTCTACTCCACTAGACAGAGTCTTGACTCTATCTCCAGAGATTCTGGACTATTCACAAGCCTCCTGGTCAATCACTCCTCCCATCTAGTCAAGCCATTCCCTGCTCTAACCTTTGCACCTAAAATGTTAGTGCTGCTGTTCCATGTTTATGTTATATATGAATACTAAACAATATACTACGAATATACAATCCCCTGTATAATTGAGAGAAAAAGTAATGATAATACTTGAAATAATGCATTTGTGGTATCTCGGTTTCTGTAACATTTTTATTCTAAAAAAATAAAAACAAGACTACAGAAACAAGGACTAAATGCAAGGTATTTATGGCGCAAGTTTGGAAATGTATTTATCAATATTTTACTTACACAGTTTTTTTGTCCTGTCGCAGCAGTTTAGATGAGAATTCACCAAGAATCTCAAGGAAGGCAAGATTTGGTGGAGGGTACTCTGGTCCATTTGGGTTTGGATATTTAAAAGCAAATTCTATGCCATCCCTGTAATAATTGACAAATACTTGTTAGAGACACCGAACAGGGCCTGGTTTTAAAGCAATTAAAACCAGGTCCCACAAGTTAAGCAAATCAACTGTGTATGACAAGCTGTTAGAAGACATTTCTACTTGCCACTTAATGCCCGTTTTGCAAAGTATACAGAGTACATTTTGGGGAAAAAGAACATTCAAAGGAACTATACCCTAAACAGTAAAATTCTTAAGAGTGTTTTAAGAGTGCAGATACACAGATCTTTAAAGGTGGTAGTTTAAGTAGAAAATAATATTTAAAAAGTCAAATGGCATTCTGGATTTTATACATAGGGGAACTGAATATAAAATGGAAGTGTTGTTGTATTTTCACAACACATGTCATGTTTGTGTATCATGGACTCCATGATAGAAAATATATGGTAGTCTGAAACACGAACAGGGAAGGTTCACCAAAATTATAACAGGAATAAGTGGTTACGGTTATGAAGAAAAACTCAAAACCAGAGCTTACAGGGGAAATCCAATGAAGATTTCCAAAATTATTAAAGATTCTAAGATGATAAACAGTGAAAGACTGTTTCCATTGGTTGGAAAATTAGAATGAAGGGGACACAGTCTTCAGGATTATCACATATGAAACTGCTACAAATAGTATCAGAATTTTTTTTTTAATTTATTCCTTTCTGGGATGTGAGCATTGATGGCAAGGCCAGCATTTATTCCCCACCCCTAATTGCCCTCAAGAAGGTGGTGGCAAGCCGCCTTCTTGAACCGCTACAGTCCATGTGGTGTAAGTACACTCACGGTGCTGTTAGGGAGGGAATTCCAGGAATTTGAGCCAGTCACAATGAAAAAACAGGAATATACTTTCAAGTCAGGACAATGAGTGACTTAGAGGGGATCTTGGAGGTGGTGGTGTTCCCATGCGTCTGCTGCTCTCGTCTTTCCAGGTGGTAGAAGTTGAGAGTTTGGAAGGTGCTGTCGAAGGAGCCTTGCTGAGTTGCTGCAGTGCACCTTGTAGATGGTACACACTACTGCCACTGTGCGCCGGTGGTGTAGAGAATGAATATTTAAGGTGGTAAACGGAGTGCCTATCAAGCAGGCTGCTTTGTTTTGGATGGTGTCAAGCTTCTCGAGTGCTGTTGGAGCTGCACTCATCCAGGCAAGTGGAGAGTATTCCATCACAACCTTGACCTGCGCCTTGTAAATGGGGGACAGGCTTTAGGGAGTCAGGAGGTGAGTTACTTGCTGTAGAATTCCCAGTCTCTGACCTGCTCCTCTAGCCACAGTATTTATATGGCAGTTTCATTTAAGTTTCTGGTGAATGGTAACCTCCAGGATGTTGATGATGTCACACTCTTGTCAGTGCTTTTGTGAAGTATGATCTTGATGTTGCAGTACTTATAATATTGTGTTGCTACTCACTTGTGTAAGGTAGCAACAGCTTCTCTTGTCTTGATCTGATCCAGACCAAATGTGAGAGCAAACCGACGAGCAAGTTCTTTAATACCACTAACATGGGCTGATGACCTGTCAAGATTAGGACCTTGTTCCTGGACAAGCTCATTGAAGAGCTAAAACAAAATAACTGAAAGTTAGCATTTTCACTTAACTTAATTTTGCTCAAAAACAAGTTGCTGTTGTTGAAAATCAGAAATTTCTCACCTGCTGTAAACTGAGAATAAGTGTCTTGGCACACTGAATTTTGTCAATTTGTCTGGTTTTACTCAATGTCTCCTTTATGATGTCACCGTAGTCATTATAATACTGTTTTGAAAAGTACATAAACATGACAAGATGCTGCTTTCTTGGATGCAGTCCTTTCTGTTATTACTATTTTTTCTCTAAGATATACATATAAAATTTCACCATTTCAAAAAACCCAGAATTTCCTTTTACTCAACAGCAGCTCATAGACTACTGGTGGAACTGACTGTTAATTCACATTGCTTTGAATAAATTGTACAAGTTAACCTTTAAAAGAAAAACTTCAGTGACTCCCCTGAAGTTTACTTGGTAAAGGCGCAGCCTAGTGTGATACGAAGCCATATGGACTAAATGATCACAAATTCTATTCAGTCTGCGCTGAGTTAGTTGACCTCAAGCAGTGTGGCAACTGGCCTCAATTCCCGAGCTAGACAGTGAAGAGTCAGGGTTCCTGTTTCTGACTGCTATTCAACGAGTTCTGCTGGAAAGCGCATAAAGGCAATGAATGGTTAGGTCATGATCAGGATCAGCTGTAATGTCATTACAGTCTAAGATTCCACTGACACTCATTGTCTAGGCTGACACAAGAGGAATGGTGCTTGAGCAAGGCACAGGAAGACATCCATTGCCTTGGAACCACAGCCCAAGAAATAATAAATGCCGACAAGAAAAAGGGGCAAATGGAATATTCTGCACAGCACTGCATGCAGTGAAGCTAAAAAGAAAATTAACTTTTTGATATACAAGGTAATTAATTTTACTTTGAAAAAAAGGCGGTTTTCTATTCTCTGTAATTACCTTCATATAGTGCTTGAAAATGTCTGCAGCAGCATTCATATCCACAACGTCATAAATTATAAGCTTGCAAAAACCTGCCAGGAGGTTTCTTCTTTTGTGGAGGGCCTCAATCTTGTTGGCTTCATCCTCCTCATCTCCTTCTACACGAGTAAGAAAAGCATGATTAAAATTTATATATTAAAATGGCAACTTCACACTTGCAGCAGAGAGAGAATCACCTACTATAACCATACAGTTAACTGTACAGCCCCATAGGCTTTTTCAAATTCAAACTCACTTGAAATCTACTGCAATACTCCCACTGTTAGTGTTGTTGATGCAGATTATTTTTAAATATCATCTATGTTATGTGGTTTATATTGATTCGTGTTGCCGATCAAAAAAAAAATGCCAGCCATGAATAACATTATAATCTAGATGCTGCTAGGTTGAGTAGATTAGAGTGATTGAAGTATACCATAAATTATGTTGATATGGGTAACAGACTATAATTAAACCCTGAACACTTCCCAACAAATCAAATCAACTTATTTACTTTAGGCGAGTGCAGAAATTTACTTCCATGTGGATAGCCTTACCCATGCTCTGGTTCTCCTCATCTTGATCAATAAACACGTGATCCATTACAAAGCTGAGCAATTCTGATTGTAGTCCAGTGTCTGGGCTGTAAACAATTGGCTTGAGCCCATCCCTGCCACCAGTTGTCAATTGGTGACTGAATATCATTAGGAGATCACATAGCAACATGAATGCCTATAATGTGACAAAAAAAGTCTTGAAAATACGAAGTTTTACAGTATCTGTTGAAATGACAGTTTGGAATCAATGTTTTAGTTAGATTCAACACATCTCAAAACTTTCTTCATTTCTGTTGAAAATAATTCCTGCAGAAGCGTAAAATTAAACAAAGATCTTCACAATTCAAAAGTAAAGTAGCTTTCTGAGCACTTATCTTACATTGTGTTGGAGAACTTCAGAGGAAGTGTTATTTGAACTATGTTGGATTGTCCACCAATTTACTGTTATAACCTCCAGAAAATATCTTACACACAATTATTTGATGGAATTATCTACCTGTTCTTTGACAGAAGGGTTGACATTTGTCAAACAGTGTTGACAGACAATACAAAATGCTTTCAATGTTTTTCTCAAACCCAGTTGTTCTTCCTGAAAGAGATAAATTTTTAACTGTATTTATTAATTTCTAACCAAAATGGACAGATAAATATTCAATTGTACAAAACAGCCACAAGCTAAAGGCCAACAAAAATGACATTAAGTCTACTGTTTCTATTTTGTTAGGTGTATTAGATTAAAATTGCATATTCCACATGCTATTAAGTCTCTACCAATACAAATCTGTTTCCAGTTTTTCCTCCAGTTACTATCAGTAGCACAAGTATGAGAATGGCTTGACACAACATGCCAAATAATTAAGAAAAACTACCATAAAAAATTCTGCCGAAGTATATGTATCCCAGAACACATAACTGTTAGCTATTGCTCATTCTGCTCCTCTAGCACTCTCCCTACTAGTTTAAATCGCTTCCTCCTGATTTAAAGTCTCCTCTATCTTCTGTCTGCCATGTTGAATCAACACCAACAGCCATGAAGCAGGCAATGAGAGTTGCTATTTAAATAACTATGGTGCTGGAGAAGCAGCATGCATTTAGTACCAGTTGCTGGTACTCAGTTTCTCCAACGTTATGATATTTAAATGAAATCTCTCTTCCTACTAACGTTAGACCAAGCTCCAGCTACTGACTTAAACTTGAAAATAGTCAAGTAAAAAGAGATATAGCAGGAAATGATTTGAAGCCTACAATAAAAGGGTGCACTGCAGTATTTGCCATAAAAATATTACAACTCTGGAGTGACAGGGTGTATTATAATTTAAAAGTTTAGTCATGTGGAGAGTCAGGTACACCACTGACCACAATCAACTAAAACCACAATTGACCTCCAGTGAAACAGAGTCTAAGTTTTCCATTCCACAAGCAAATAGAAGATAATTAAAAAAGAGCACACAACTTGGAATGACATATTCTTTCCCAGCACCTCAGAAATGTGGACTTTCCTACCTCATTTAATCTTTCCTTCCTCAGATTTTAAAAGCCCTCAATCATTTAATTGCTATTTCCTGACTTATATTATCTGGATTTTTATCCTTTTCAACCTTGGTGGTGTGCTGCATTATGGATCTTGCCCCTTAATTTTGATTTCTCAAAAGAAATCCCTTTTCCTTCAGATGCTCTCTTATGGGTAAACTCTTAGAGAACTGTACTGACCAGTGAACCTCTAAAGGAAGAATCTCAGTGACTTTACAATGGAATAACATGAATTACAAGGCCATCACCACGTGTCTATAGTCACTTCTAAAATCACTCTCCCTAACATGCCTTGAGCACGAATAAAGTTACATTTTAAGAGGTTACCTGGTTAAGACCCTGTGTAAGTGCAGCCACCATTGTAAATGAGGAAATTGTCTCTTTAGTACTGTGATGCCAATATCTAATCCATAAGACTTACAAACTAGAGAGCTGTTTTTTAATTGCAGGATTGATTTACTTCCTTATAGAACGTGAAATGGTAGAGATATCTTACAATGTAAAAGCACGCAAAGAAAAACAAAGAATTGAAAATCTTTTCCAATCAACTTAGAACAATACACCCAAAAGTAAACAACTACTTCCAGCAAGTAATTCCAATCTGAAGTACTTCTTTCCAGAAACGCCACTGATCTAAAATCTAGAAGTTTTAGAAATCAGTACTATAACTTAACATAATTGGTCCTGTCACCCCACAGTATGAAGTTATACACATCATGTGCAGTATGATATGGTTTTAGAATCTGTTTACAGGTACAAACTTCAATTACTGGAGATAACTTTTGACTGACTAAATCTAATTGAAAACTTTTCCATACCTTCCAAACTCTTGTTTCTGGCACAATTCCAATTCTTCTAAATTTGCAAACTTTTTTTAAACAATAGCAGTAATATCGCTAACATTAGAATTTTTCCTCACCTTAGTTGGGGAACCTTCTGCTATTTTGACAAGTTGCCATAGAATTGAGTAGTGACAGCACTGGAGTGCCTGGACCACTATCTAGACCAGTAACATAAACAGAGTAGCAATTAATTATGCTTGAACTGCCCAATGGACAGGGAGAAACATAGCATCAAAAACCTCTCAAGAATTCCCCATTAGAAAATTGAATAATGGATTATATAGAATAAACATATTGGACAATAGAAGTCTATATCAACTATGGATTCATTAAACTCAAGATCTTAAAGGATAAGCAAATGTGCACACAGTTTAAAAGCATAATAAGAACATTTCTGCTAACTTTTTTCTAACATTGATTAGTCAAATTCAAACTTGGTGCTACAAACATCTTATTTACATTTGAACACATTTAAGCTTCTGAAAAAACCAGCAGATAAACATTCCACTATTTAAAATGCTCTGAAATAAATGTGCATGGAAAAAAATAATAGTTTTCATAAATGAAGTGCAAGAGTGAAGATTTTTTTTTTTTTAAAAGATGTTTTGGAGAATTTCTTACCTGTTCTGGCATAGATCCAAGTTCGATCCCACTTTTTAAAAGCCTGTAGCAGTTTCCAAAAAGCTCCCATTTTGTAAGATCATGGGCACTAAGAAGAGAATTTTAAGTCTCTCATGAAACACAGTTTTCAGGTTAAGTCGTTCTCTCAGAGCATTTCATGCAACAAAGTTAAAAATAAACACCATTTTGCGATGGAAAAATCAGATCTAGACTTGTGTAGCTTATAAAGATTGTGATTTGCCATTAGTTATTCAATATACAATGGCTGGAGTTAAAAAAGCCATGAAGTATCAAACTCGTAACTAACTCATCAGCCATTTCACTTCTAATAAACTACCAATTACACCACTGATGTGACTAACCTAAAGAGAAAAAAATTGTGAAATAAAATCATGTTAAACTATTTCTATCACGAAATGTAGTCTTCAAATCGCAGCTATAGGAATTAAAGTTCTTACTGTCAAAGATTTTAAGAAAATGAATATTAAAAAAGTATGAACAAATCTCAAAATGAGTAAGTTTGGAATGCAGGGTTTATTCCACTTATTTCATACCTGTAACTTCATTATTAGAAGACTCTTTCCATATAAAATAGTCTCTAAATATTCGTTTGTTTCAGACTAAGTGTTTCAGAGAACTATGTCCTTAATGTGAATATTACTGCTAAATACTCCAGATTGTCACCTAATTTACTAAAACATTCCCACATGATCCATCTTTTCCAGCGGAAATTCTGGGCTAAGATTTCCCTTTCAAAGGTCCAACTATTGCCACTCTAGTGCCAGATACTGAGTGGTCTGAAAACAGCCCATCTACTGCACCAATTTTCCTTCCCCTTCTGTGGGGAACCTAGCTTTTGCCCAACACCTCTCCATGCTAACATTGTTAAGATGGGAGCTCATCATTTGGAAAACCGTAGGGGCAAAGCTACATTTTACCAGTCTAAAGCATCGTGCAAAAGAGCTCCAATGCACTGCGGCACCATGCCAACCGAAAGAACAAAGTGCTTAACATGTAGAAGCAGCTGATTTTCACATACTTGTGGAAGGCGGTTAACCTCTTCAGAGTAGAGAGAACATTATAAATGTCATCATCGTCTGCTTCTTCTCCCTACGAAAGTAGATAAAATTGATGAAAAATATCTTATAAAATATAGCCAAATAAAGACAAGGACTGCAGTACCACCCCTTATAAAACCATGCTGTAGTGTAACAGATATTAGTCATATTTCAAGTTCATGCTGATACAAAGGAGCTTCTTTTTAATATAAAGAAAATGTAATTTATGAGGTGAAAACCTTCACAGAATTTATTACTCATTACAACAGTTTATGTTAACAACCAATATACTGTCAGTGTAGCTTTTATCTAAATAATATGTGGTCATATTGTCACGCTCACACATGGAACAGTTATGAACTAAAGTGAACTGGAGCAATTAAGAACTGTAAAAATGAACTGATGAACTAAACTCCAAAAAAATGGACACACTTTTACTGCAGACAAGATGGAGTAAGAGGTCAGGTGACCTCTCCTGTACTGCAAATATACATGTTCCACTGAGGGAAAGCATTTATAGTGACCCGACCAAAATCAAGCTTGACAAGGTCTTTTCTTTAAAAAAAGAGCTCTCTGGAAGACAGAGACAGAAAGCCAGCCAGCCAGGAAGTAGAGAAATCCATTCCAGCCAAGAAGACAACCCTGCCTAGAACATCTTTAAACCACAGAGGCAGAGACTACAAGGTGACCTTGAAAACTCCCCTGAAAAATTGTAACTGCATTCTTGCCACCAACTTTGACTGCTTCTTAACCAGAAGAGTTTGCAATACTTCAGTGAACCAAGAAAAGGAACACCAGGCCTACACCACTGTGAAAATATTCCTCCCGGAAAACCAGGAAGGTTTCAAAGTGAACTCTTTTTACAACAACCGGATTTAAATGCATGCTATCCTCTAATCTCTATCTCTTGTGCGTGTGCATGTGTGAGTGGGTGAGGTTGCGAATCTTTTTCAGGTATTGTTTCATAAATTATTTATCTATCTTTCTACTTAAGAGAAAACCTGTCGTTTGTCTGTTTATTTGATCACTAAAACACCCAGGGACTATAACAATATTTTTAAAAACACTGTCTACAATCAGTTGAGAGGTAAAATGTGCAAATCATCCACACCATCTCCCCCCGTCCGTAACAATATCAAACAAGAGCAGAATACATTAGTAGCAAAAACAAAGGATTGTAAAGCAAACCTTTACAATAGATTGGATACTACCATTCTAAGCATATGATTTATTTATTGATACAGTTTGCACTCACCTCCTGTAATAAGTCTTCAACTGACTGACTGAATCGGTCTACCAGCTCATCAATCATCTGACTGCGTGCAATGTTAACACGGTTCTGGATTGTGTATTCTTCACTGCACAGGATGTTATATGTTTTGCTGCATGATTCTAAGACATCTGACTCTATGTGCTTTTCAACAACAAACTTGGTTTGTTTTAACAGTGCATCTAGGTGCTGGCAGAGGAAGAGAGTCAAATGAGTATACTTGTTTTTCATTAAAAATAGATTATTTCTTAACAAGGTAGGAACATGAATTTCTCTTTCAGCTCATCTAGTCATTCAAGTTCTCATAATGGAGCCACATTTATCAACTTTCTTTTGCTTTGGTAGCAAGTTCACTAGAAGTAGTTTTCCCTCTTCTCTTTTCTTGGGATACTCTGACATGTCTTCCTCACTCTTCTTTTTGAGGGGAAATCGCTGGCCTCAACTCAGCATCTCCCTCTGCTGGCAAGGTTGAAAAATGAAACTGCATCCTGCCACACAGTGAGCGAGTTGGAGATCCAATGTACAGTATTGCTACCTTAAAGAACATAACCTAAACTTCATCAATCTTGCTGGGTAAATGGGTTATTTTGGACCAGAAATTACTTCAACCATTCCAAATAGCATTCAATAACAGAAACAGTAGTTTCACTTGCAGGTGACACACCAATCCATTTTTTTCACTTCCAGAACATTATTCCCAAAATATGGTGCCTAATTTCATAACGCATACTACTTTGGCATGACAAGCAAATTTACTGTGCTGAGCTTCATTTATAGTAAACAGCAAATAATCTCTTCATGTTGTACACATTTTCCTAACTGACATCATGTCAAATTTAAAGTACACTAAAGGAAACCTTTTTGTTTTGCACCTCCCACTGCAGAACAGTCATTTTGTGCCAACACCGACAGCTTACAATATATAACATATTAGATTGAAGGGATCTTCACACTCTTAACTTATAACATCACACATGAATCTAGAGATGGAATTGCTGCCTTGTAAGTTACTCACAGGTAGCTATAATTCCATATGTGATTCAGAGGTAAAATAAAAGATAAAATATATTACAAAATAATTCTAATCATCAATTACCTTTTCCATTCTTCCTGTACTGTAGAGTTCCAAGTCAAAGAACTGAGGGATTTGCAATAAGTTTCCCACTTTCTCAGAATCAGCTGAGTACTAGAACACAATAAATATCTGAATTCAATACCATATACATATAAAAAAAATATACACTCCAAGACAATATGAATCATTAAAATCTTAAAACATATTAATTCTCATCTGGACATTCACTATAAAGACACTGCACAAAAATGTTTCAAATTAATTACCTTTCCTAACATCATAGGAAGTGCCACTATGAACTGTTCTGTCAATTTAGTCCGGTCATCTATCTGTGTTTTTCTCTCCTTTGCAGTCAAGACCTGTTAAAAGATTGCATTGCAACATTTCAAATTAAACTCATTAGAATTTGTGTTCACACAGCCAGTTGTTAGCATAGTTAAATGTCTAGGATGAATTACAAATCATACATCAATTTCCATATGTTTTTAAAAAAAACACCTAGACATGTTTATTTAGATAATCTGTTGAATCTAGTCTGCTCCGAAGGAAAAGCTGCAGACTTTGTGCCAAACTTTGGTAACAGGCAATCAGACATAAAAAGAAAGGAAATTGCAGTTTGTGAAAACAGAGATTCTGAAAATAGGCAGCAATGTGTGCCACTGTCTATCTACAATATGATATTTTCACATGTATGTTCTCATACCAAGATAATGGTGCAGAAAGGATGTAGAATAAAGAATTAAAGAAGAAAAAAAGACTTGCATTTATATAGTGCCTTTCACAACCACAGGATGTCCCAAAGTGGTTTACAGTCAATCAAGTACTTTAAAGTGTAGTCACTGTTGTAATGTAAGAAACGAGGCTGCCAATTTGCATATAGCAAGCTCCCACAAACAGAAATGTGATAATGACCAGATAATCTGTTTCTGTGATGTTGGCTGAGGGATAAATATTGGCCAAGACACTGGGGATAATTCCCCTCCTTTTCTTCAAAATAGTGCCATGGGATCATTTGCATCCACCCGAGCAGGCAGATGGGGTTTAATGATTCATCTGAAAGGCGGCATCTCCAGCAGTGCCACACTCCCTCAATACTGCACTGGGGTGTCACCCTTGATTTTTGTGTTCGAGTCCTGGAGTGGGACTTGAACCCAAAACCTTATGACTCAAAGGTGAGCGTGCTACCAACTGAACCATGGGCGATACCGAGATTTAGACACTTGTTTTAGGTTTTGTTTTGATTAAAATAATCCTTTCCTCTTCTTCGAGATTCATCTATCAAAATGACATAACAGATGTTTATACCCACAGGGTTTGGCTTTTCATCAATCACAACTGAGGTATAAAATATTAGAGATAATTTACATTAAGAAAAGGAAACATGAATCTGAATTTTTTTGTATCAACCCGATTTCCCCTCCCCGCCACGTTGTTCCTCTCTAGGGGGTAAAGAATAGTACATACCCTTTTGCCTGTTCCTCTTCCAACTGGAGGATGTGCCTCTGCGGCTTGCCGAATTGTACAGACCATAAGTTCTATAAGTGCAGTCTCCTGCCGGTCACTCATACCTAGTAAAGATTAAACAGCTTCAAAATTACCGAATGCTCTTGATACTGGTAAGGGCACTAGCTAAAATACATATTACAAGGAACAATTAAAAAATTACCATTTTATTTTGCAAATGTATAATGGCTCGGATTGTGCGGTAGCAATGATGGCGAAACTGCCAGCACTCACAGGCATTACTCCACAAACTAACAGCAAGTTCTGGAGTCCGCATATGTGCAGTTAAACATGGAAATCCAAAGGTTTCTGTCACAGATTCTAGGTTTCTTTTCCATAGGATGTGCTTTTGAAGTCCCTGCAGACTGCAATCAATTAGAAATACTGAACTAACTAGAACTTCCCATTTTATGTTAAAACCTAAAAGGTTACGCCTTATAAATGAGATCTAAGTGGGTTTTAAATGGCATACTAAATTCATAAATACTGCTCAATAACCTCTCTGGCCTTGGAAAACTAATTTTACATTTGTCTGTCAAATTTTTCCATTCTGATAAATTGTCCAAGTTTTTAAATATAATGTGTTTTTTAAAGTTTATGATATTTCAGCTTATCTGTATGTCCTAATCGTTTATTTTTCTCTCTGTAAAATGTACTAAAAAGTGCATTTTACTTCCTGGTTTGCTGTCTGTGAGAATATTTCAATGAGACTGGCTGTTTACCCTGCCTGATGACATCTCTGTTGCTAGATGCTTGGAGATCCCCTTGACTTGGTGCTAGGTTCAAACTAACATCGGGAAAGGTGAAATCCACATCATAGAGATCACAAGATCTTTGTGGTAAGCTTTTCTCGAGGTTATTTGCTTTACCACTAAAATTTGGGCCTATGTGCTATCCTTTCAATATGTAAAGGGCTGGTTTCTTCTGACTGGCTTGACAGTTATATGTACCTTTTATTGTGGCATTTGTAGTTAAGTGACACATGCAATTCTGGTGGGATGAGCAAGAATGATAGGCCAGGAATAGTGATCAAATCATTGGGGAAACGTTTCCAATTTAATCTCAGCAAGTAAATCACTGCTTAGACTGATGTACTTTCCAGAACACATCACTCTCAGGGTTTTGAATCAGGGGTTTTATGTTTCTCCATCTCAGTGGGTGGCACTGCCAAGAATTTCTGACAAGCTGTTACATGAATAAGGCTTCATGTTTTTCCACTTACTGTAAACTTTCAGAAACCACTGGTATAATGCTTTATTATTCACATGAAAGTAAAAACCAGTAAAGCATTTAGAGAAGCTATAAAGTCCACTGCACTATTAAATTTTAGATTACATTAATTATGGAAAAATATATTATCTTAAACATTTAATATTTTAAGCATTCCCAAAGTTACCTTCCTCTCCTTGTATAGGCTCTTCCAGCAGCAGTTCTACCATACACTCCCAATCCTTGAGAAGTTCTTGGGAGCTTTCCCACAGACTATCCACCAGATAGGCTGCATGTTCATGCAACTGAAATGTTACAATTTTAAAAACAAAGGGCATTATCAATTGGACTAAACTGCTGGACTAGAACACTCAAGTTCCCAAATTCCACCTTTAAATAATAGGTATTACATTTAGCTTAAGCAGCAAAATTGGGAAGACAATTTCATACATTTTTTCAAATAGACACAAGGTATCACAGTGAAAATGGAATGTTCATTACAATGAATATTATACTTTCATATATATAAGTATAAACAAAATTTTTCATAATCCTTAAATGCGTACAAATTAGTAATAAAAAAATTAAAAGTTTATTAATTTTGGGAGAAGGCAGAGGGACAGGCAAATGAAAGGAAGCATCTGTCCTTACAACTGGTGCAAAACCACATTTCTCTACAAGTTTTCGTTCCTCTGTAACATCTCAGACATCACTGAATTGTGTTAGATTCTACAATCTTTGAAGTAAACATATTAAAAAAAATTGAAAAATGCATTTTTTCTGCACTTAGATTGAATATAAACATGACAAAATAAATATAACACGGTAACATGGTATTTAAACAATATGTGGACCTGATGTTATATTGCAATATTGCTGATCAGGGTCACATCTTGTGCATTTATCTCATGGTACTATCCCCCTCTGTTCATCTCAGCGACCATTATTCCTTTAATAAATACAAAAAATGCTGGAAATACTCAGCGGGTCTGGCAGCATCTGCGGAGAGAGAAGCAGAGTTAACTTTTCAGGACAGTGACCTTTCATCAGAAATGTTAACTCTGCTTCTCTCTCCACAGATGCTGCCAGACCTGCTGAGTATTTCCAGCATTTTTGGTTTTTATTTCAGATTTCCAGCATCTGCAGTATTCTGCTTTTACCATTATTACGTTAGTTGGCTGATCCCCCAAATTTCTTACCCTCCAGCCACAAAGCGATCCATGGCATCAAGTCATCTACTAATGGGACAAGCAAAGCATCAACACAGCTTTGCAGTGTCATGATTTTTGATACTTTCTCACAACTGTTGTATTCCATTCCATTAATAGGTCACTTTTCTGTTGAGTATTCTATTCCATGATTTCAGAATCTTACCTCACTTTCTAGGAAGAAAAGTACCAGCATTTTAATAAGATTTCCATTTGCACTATGCCTTCCTCTACTCTTAGCGTAGGCTTCTTCTGCTTGTGGATCATGTCTGCTGAACAACCTAAAAATGTTAGATTTTGAGATGTCATAAAACTCTCCCACATGCTTCACACCAGGCTGATTATATTCTGTCCATGTAAAAAGCAATTAAAAGAGCTTATGGCATTTCATTTCTAACAGGCCAAATAATATTTTTCCTCATTCCACATTGACAAAATTGGCCAACAGCCTTTTTTTAAAACCCGTAGCGGGGGTTTGGGGGTGGGGGGTGGAGAGGAAAGCTGACAGAAAGCATATAAAGATCCCCTAAAATCTTTCACAGCTTACCCTGTAATAGTTAGTAAATATGCAAATAAGACACAAATTGGTATAGAATAGGTCAAACAGATTGTGTTAAAAGAAAATGATATACTCTCAAAGGCTATGTGGCTAACACAACTATCAGCTTTGTTGGTCTGAAGCACTCCGTTGCAGGAGATGTTGACCTACTAATAAGTAACCAAGTTACAACGTAATCAGTTAAAGTCATAGCGAGCACCAATGAATTTACAGATAAATTCAGATGACACTTGAGATTAAGATACAGGTGTTAGGAAAAGCATCCTTGCAATACAATATGTTCTCCAAGGTCTGTACAAGTGGCTAAAATCTTATGACACTGCATTGTCACTATTAAGCATCATATTTCTGGCTCAAGCTCAGTATTCTTTTTTTAAAAATTAGGTGTACTAAATTCTGTTGCAATTTTTAAAGAAAAAAGTAAGTTCCCAATTCATTACTTTCTGTTTTAAATATTTTCACTCAATGTTGCCACCCTGTGGACACTGCCTCATATTTCTTTTGTTCAGTGTTGCCATCTGCTGTACTGATTTTACATTGCAAATAACTAAATTCTCAGAAAATAGACTAATTGTAAAGGAAACAAACAAACTTGGTTTCATAAAGCACTTTTCACAACCTTAAGATGTCCAAACGTACTGCCCAGCTAATCAAGTATTTCTGAGGTTTAGTCCCCGTTTCCCATAACAAGATCCCACAAACAACAAGATAACAATGTCACTTTTTTAATGATGTTGGTTGAGGGATTGGCCAGATCATTAGGAGAATTCCACTGCTCTTCTGCGAACAGTGCCATGGACCCTTTTACATAAAGCCTGGCTCGGGTATAAAATTAAAACCTGATCCGGGCCTAACCCGACCACAGCCAATCCGAACCCGACCCCTTTAATCTTTCTCGCGCCCGACTCGACCCAACATGAATCTCCTTCATCTATTTCGGCAGCAGGCTATTCCTGGAGCTGGAGTTGTGGGGAATCATGGGTAAGCCTGATCCAGTGACTTCCCGGCTCTTGGACTCGGAATTACGACCCGACCTGAACCAGATACATGTAGTCGGGTCTAGTCGGGTAGCCAGGCTTTAGTTTTACATCCACTTGAGAGGGAAGATGGACCTCGTTTTAACATTTCATTCAAAAGAAAGCATTACTTCAGCACTGCATTGAAATGTCAGCCTATATTCTGTATTCAAATTCTCTGATGTGGGATTTGAACCAATGACCTGCTGATTCAGAGATTGCAACCACTGAGCCAAGGCTAACATCAAGGCTAAATTGTAGGAAGCTATTTTTAATGACACTCCAAATTACAGAGAAAATACACTTCTACAAACCACTGTCACAAAAACCTTATTTCAGTAGAACAGTTTAAAGAAGTTATTCAAACGTGTAACTCTGCCATATTATTCAAATCAACTACTCAAGGCATTATTTGAAACGGATTCCAACCTGGCTCCTGATCCTTTAAAGATGAAATATAGCTGTATGCTTAACTTAAATTTTCCTTGCCAATAAATTTGAATGAGATACTTGACAACATTTTATAGTTTCATGCAAACAGCAGTTGACATGAGTCAGTCGGTCTGAAGAGACTGACTTAGGTTCCTTGATAATGCAGACATTTGAACAGAATATCATACATTACTGAAAATTAATAAAGTGTAGATAATGTACAAATGTGTTACTAACTTTTTGTTTAGGAATTCCCCAGCTGCCACGGCGACAGGACGATGTGCAGAATATACCAGGTGATATACATTCTCACAATCTTCATTGGACAATGCCTCCTCACTTCCCCTAAAACAATCATAAAGCCAATGGGACCAAATATACATATTGCAAAATTGCAGCACTAATCTATAGGAGCCTATGAGGGTCAGAACAACATGAATTAGCATGACCATCTTCTTTCTTCTCAGATAAACAAGATACAGTCAAAATGTTATAAAGTCTACAGACAGAAAAAGTGCTGCGAAGTAAGAATGTTGTGCTGAATGTCAACTTCTAGAAATTATGTTTATACAGATTCTTAGAAAAAATAAAAACTGTATTCAGCTCACAAGTGGAGAGCCAGGAAAATAGGTCTTAATGCAAAATGGAAGAAGAAAAACTTTACTCACTGCAATATCAAAGTGACCAATCGGATAGCTTCCACAGCAACATCATACTCTTTGTCTAATGTCATTGATACAATACGATCCTATTGAAAGAATTTGAAGAATAAGCTCAATGATTTATATCACAAAGCAATTTCATTGAGTTACTTTGTGTAACACAAGTTATTTGAGTTAAAAGCCATTAAAGGCAGTGCTTACACCAATTTCTCAGCAATGACAAGAGCTTTTTCTAACACCGTTAAAAAAGAATTAGCAAATCAGAGCAATTCCTTTGATTCTTTTGCAAACAATTCCTAAACAGCAGCTGCAGGAAGCTTTAATCTTTTAGGTATTATGTTCAACTCTGGCCTTCCATTAGATTTTAATTTATCAGCCAGAAAAGCAGCACAGTTTGGGTCACAGACCTCTCCAAAACAGCAGTTAAAGCCACGCTATGATTGACCCCGAAAAGGAGATACACACCACTCCATGTTTTACGGCCAGACCAAGAACTGGTGAACGTCACCCAATAATAGTTTAGTCTGAATGCCAGTCATGGTTAGAATTCAAACATAATTGCGACTGTGCGGGCGGGGAGGGGCAATAGATTTATTGGTGGTACATGGGGAGGGGGGTGGGGGGTAATCCTTTAAGAAGTTAAATGACCCAGCAGGGCTGGCTGCCCTTTAAAAATGGTGCCAGTGCCTGCGCACAGGCAGCTGATGCCACTGCCGGTGTCGGAGGGCACGTGAATGGGAGGGGTGGCCCAACCAACTCATTTCCTCGTGGCAGCACATGGCCCGTTTTCTTAACCCCCCACTGCTCCCAGTGGTGGGGGAAGAAAATCCAACCCTTGTGTGTGCATTTTAAAGAGCCAATTCCTTTTGAATTCTCTGCCCTGCATTATCTTGAAAACCTACCTAATTTTGTGCAGAAGCTACTTGCTTTTTAATGATTCAAACATAATCTCTGGGTTGGAAGTCAAACACTTCACAGTTAAAACAACTGAACCATTTTATTTGATTGAAGTTAAGCGAGAACAGCAATGCAACTCCAATTATAGCTTGATGCTGCCCAGTTGGTGTTTTTTAAAATTTTTACAACAGATCATAAATCTGAAATGATCATAAATCTAATCCCAATTTAGGTCTCACAGGAAAAAAAGACAGATTTCTATCATTCAAAAACAACTGCTTCTGCACAAAATCAGGTAAGTTTCAAGATAATACAAGGCAGAGAATTCATAAGTAAATTGGTCTTTAAAAGGCACACCATGGGCTGGATTTTCTTCTCTCGCTGCTGCAAGCGGCAGTAGGCAAATAAACTGGCAGCTGACACATCGCCACCATGATCTTCCTCACGGCAGCGCAGGATAATGAGCTGGTTGGGCCACACAACACCCACCCCTCCACCAAAATCACATGGAGAGGGTAGGCTCTCCGACTCCAGCAATGGCATCAGCTGCCTGTGCACAGGCGCTGACAGCATTTTTAAAGGGCAGCCAGTGCTGGGTCATTTAATTTTTAAAGGGATACCCCCCCAATGTACCACGGATAAATTTGTCACCCCTATCCCACTCCATAACAATTAAATTCAACATTTCTCCTCTCTCCCGCAAAACACTTTCCTTCAACACTTGCACTCTCCCCGTCCCCCCCTCACCAAACCAAAGTGCAGAGGTCTCCCCTTCCCACCCACCCCTAAACTAGTAATTTGCATGAGAGCCCATTCTTCCACCACCCCCCCCTCCAACACTGCAGTAAAAATCATAAGTTCCCCCATTCCCCACCACGTTGGCGCCTGCTTTCCCTGGACAGGAAAGTGAGTGCTGGCCACCACTTGGAAGATCGCGACCCGAAGGTAACTTAGCTGTTGATTTTATTTAAATATATTCATTTCATTAATTTAAATATGTTAATCCAGGTCCCACTGCCCAGCGGCAGGGGGGGCCACCACGGAGCCTCGCCACTACTGGGAAGATCGGGCCCAGCATTCCCAGCGTCAGGCTCCGTGGCGGGCTGCTGCCGGAAAGATCTCCCCACCATGGAGCCCGACACTGGAGCTCAGGAAAGTTCCGGCCAATATTTTTGTTTAAAGCTAAACTCTACATATTCAATCATGATTATTACTAAAATTATAAATAGTCTAATACATTAGTGTACATGTAATACAAATTGCTGAGTAGTGCATCTCATTGGAAAGACAGACAAAAAGCAAATCAACATAAAAGGTTAGAAGATTACAGATTTTTAAAATGACATTATGCTGTAATTTTTTTTGAATAAAAATCAAACCTCAAGAATTTTGTCAATATACTAGACACTTGTCTCAAACACGCATCAGAGCAGACCGGCAGAGGGAAAAAATAAGGTACACTGCTGTTCTGTTGCACACTCCTCTACATTCACTGGCCATGTATGTTTTTAATGATAGGAGATACTGTGGCACTTTCTGCCTTGGCTTTAGCATGGTGGCGAGTCATATAATTGACGCCATTCCTTTTACCCTGCCTTTTCTGCCTGATTTTACATTCAAAACTGCTTTGCAATGTTGCAGAAGTGACAAAATAACTATCCAATGAGTAACCCTTAAATTTGAACTAAATGCACTGCCCACGTATTCTGGACTTACAATGTTCCACTGCATATATATTGAAAGGGGCATCAGAGCATCAAGATTTAATTTCATATTTTCAATCAGCACATCCATTAACTATACCCACTGTACAAAAGAAAATCCAGAAAGTGAATGCTCAGATATATTTTTATACCCATCAAGTTTTCAATCTACTTGAACAAGGGCATTCTTACCTTGAACCTATTGGTGAAGAGTTCTAGTTTCGGGAAGAGCTCCTTATTAGTGTAGAGTGACTGCAGAGCTTTGAGACATTTCAACCTCACCTCGCCTTGCTAAATGCAAAGAAGACAAAGCATACTCAATTAATTTGCATATAACCGTAGTCAAGAAAACATGCTATGTCAAGGGAAGATGGTGGCATAGTGGCAATGTACTGGACTAGTAATCCAGAGGCCTGGGGGTAATGCCCTGGGAATATGGGTTCAAATCCCACCACGGCAGCTGGTGGAATTTAAATTCAATTAACTTATTAAAAATCTAGAATTAAAAGCTAGTTTCAGTATTGGTGCCATGAAACTATCAATTGTCGTAAAAACCCATCTGTTTCACTAATGTCCTTTGGGGAAGGAAATCTGTTGTGATTCCAGACCCACTGAAACTGCCCTCTGAAATGGCCTAGCAAGCCAGACAGTTGTCAACGGCAATTAGGGAAGGGCAACAAATGCTGGCCTTATCTGTGACGCTCACATCTCATGAAAGAATTTTTAAAAATGAGAATGATTAATTCACAGACTGGAAACTTACATAAAATTTTTTTTAAAAGAGGAAAGCTGGAATATCACAGACAACTTTTACAAAGGCAATGCCACCATTTGCACTTGAAAGCCTTGCAAGTTCCAAGGCATCAAAAGTAGAGACACATGTCTGATTAGCCTGTACCCAAAACAATGGCTTGCCCTATTGAGACTGCTTTCATTAGCAAGACATTCAAAGCCATCCTGGGACATTAACATTGAACGAGCGAAACCATCCAGGGAAAACATTAACACCTTGAGGCTTGAGAGATGGAAATTCCTGAACTTGAATCTCATTAGAAGGTACCAGAGAATGCACTGAGACAGTCATGTGACTGTCTGTCCACTCTGTGAAAGCGGGGAGCTTCCCTTGGACAAGCAGACATGTCAGAGACTCATTCTGGGCAGAAGCCAGAAGGGTTGTCTCTCTCTCTCTCTCCAGAAGGCCTGGTGGGGTGTGCAAAGCCTAGCTGCTGGCTGCTAGATCCAAGACAAAGACAAAGAAGGGAGCCCACTACTCATCTGTCTCCAAGTAAAACTATTGATGCAGAACTTCAGAACCACCAATTTAGCTGGAAGACCACTAAAGTCACCAGACAACACAGATTGTATTATTTTTTATTTCCTCTACAGTCTAATCCAGCACAAATCGACACAACACTGTATCTATTTGTGTGTGTCAAGATTCTCGTGTGTGTGTGTAACTAGTGTAATTTTATTTTATTTAGATCGGGTTTAGATTTTTAAGTATAATAAACTCACCTTTCTTGTTTAAACTCAAGAAAATATTTCCGATTGGTTCTTTCACGATCACAACAACGGTAAAAGGTAAAGCACTCACTGAAGTGGTAAGCGCATCCACTGAATAAACCCTGCTGTGGTCAAATAAGAGGAAGGACAAGAGGGGAGCCTCACCTGATTGCAACAGAAATTTGGGGGCTCAAGTCCGTGGTTGTAACGCAAAGACAAACGAGAAATTGGAAGGGGAAACCAAATTGATCCCTATTTTCTTGTGGTTTTCGCTGCTAGAGTACGAACATGCTCACATTCGAGGCCAGAACCTTAATATGCCAGAGTGAAGTAACTTGGGACAGGATAAATGCCCTATTTATTGAAGAGTTGAGAAATGTAGCTCAGCAGTTAGGGATTACTATTGTTCAAAAGCTAGGAAACCGAAATCCGAAAATTTGTGGCCAACCATTTTGCACTTGAAACGGAAGAACAGGAGACAGGTTTAGAATCAGAAACAGACATGTTAGTTAAGATACAACTAGAACAGAGGAGACTACAATTAGAATTCCAGAGAAAAAGAGCAGAGAGTGTGAAGAAAGGGAAACGAAAGAGCTTTCCAAAGGGACTAAGGCAGCTCGAATTAATGAGTGGAAGACCCAACAGAGTGAAGACATAGCTAATGAAGGAGTTACCCCTAGCTCAGGACCGAGCGCTGAGCTCTTAACGTTCTCTCAGTTGATTCCAAAGTTCAATGAGGGGGATGTGGAAGAATTTTTTTGCCACTTTTGAAAAGCTTGCAAGACAGCTGAAATGGCCGACAGAGAGCTGGACTCAATTATTGCAAGGCAAACAAACAGGAAAAGCCCATGAGGTTTATTCACTGTTTCCAGACGAGAGTTCATCAGATTATGAGACGACCAAAAATTCTATCCTGGGCACATATGAGCTAGTAACGGAGGCATACCGTCAAAAATTCTGAACCCTCCGAAAGCAGCCTGAACAAACTTACCTTGAGTTTGAAAGAGTTAAGCAGCTTGCTTTTGACCAGTGCATACGGGCACTCAAGCTTCAGCCCATATATGAAAACCTCAGAGAAGTGATCCTTCCTGAACAGTTCAAAAACTCACTTCCCCTTCCCATTAAAACCCACAGAGAAGAACAAAAGGTTCCAAAAGCTAGGCAGGCCACAATCCTGGCTGATGAATTTACGCCTGTACACAAGCCCAAGGGAAACCCTTCCCTAGTCACCCCCACAAACCCGAAAAGGATAGAAGGTGAGAAAGTGATAGGAGGATGAACAGCCATGAGTGAGAAGGGAGAGCTGGACACACAGGGATCCCTCCTCAGGCCAAAAAGGAAGGTGAAACGAGCAGGAGTGACACCTGAAGGCCTGTGTGTTTTCATTGTAACAAGGCAGGTCACCTTCTAGCTGACTGTTGGAAGTCACAGGGAAAATCTGTAGATTAATCAGGGTACACCAGACCAGTGCACGACAAGGGGCCCTGACGGAAAGCACAGCAGAGCAGGCTGTGGCTTTAACTGCGGCAATAAGACCCAGCAAACATACCGCTGACAGTGTGGGAAAACTTAAAATCCCTGAGTTAGCAGAATTTTGTGACCCAAGGAAAAGTGACCCAATACCCCTCGAATGAGGCAAGCAAGCCCATAGTCATATTTAGGGATACAGGGGCCCCCCCAATCCCTTCTGTTGGGAAAAGGCATAACCTTTCCTCCAGACAGCACTGAATGCTAGGGTGTTAGTGAACGGTATCGGAGGGCGGTACATGCCCATATCTTTACATCGGGTGCACATGGAGCGTGACCTTGTTTCGAGACCGGTAACCTGTCCACAGTCTACAGGTGGATGGGGTCGAACTTCTCCTGGGCAATGATCCGGCGAGGGTAAAGGTTTCCCAGTGGTTTTAGGGACTGAAAGAGGTCAGGGAGACAGTGCAGTTGCAGAAGGTCCCTGGCATTTTCCCTGACTTTGTGGTGACTCAGTCCATGGCCAAACAAGCTCCATTAGAGGAGACTGATCTGACACTGCAGACGGATGACCCTACTGTCTGCTTATCTGAAACCTTCTTCAGGAAATTAGAGGACCCAAAGGATGGGTTAAACAGATCTGCCTTGGTCAAGGTTCAGCAAGCCAAGCCAGTATTAAAAAAGTTAGCACAGACTGCCCAAACCCAAAGAGGGAGTTCCAGAGTGCTACTATTTAAAGAATGAGGTGCTGATGAGGAAGTGGAGATCTCCTCACAGACCTGCAAACAAACAGTGGACAGTGGTTCATCTGATAGTAGTGCTACCGAGGTCCAGTAAAGAAATCCTAAGAAGAGCCCATGAACTTCCGATGGTTGGATATGTCAGTGTATGAAAAACCCAAGCCCACATAAGACAGCATTTTGACTGGCCAGAGCTCCACAAAGTTGTGGTGGAGTTCAGTAAAGCTTGCCACATGTGCAACACTGTGGGTAAGCCCTAACCTGCAATAAAACCTGCACCCCTAATTCTCATGCAGGCTTTTGGGGAACCTTTCAGCAGAGTGCTGGCGGGTTTTGTGGGACACCTGCCGAAAACAAAAGGGAGTTACCAATGTCGTCTCACCATTCTGGATAATGCTACCCATTCCCAGAGGCCATTCACCTAAGAACCATCACTGCCAAGGTAGTGGTGGAGGGGCTAACCGAATTCTTTACCCGATATGGCTGCCTGCTGACATCCAGCCAGATCAGGGCATGAATTTCATGTCTGGAATCTTTCAAAAAGTCATGGGTAATCTGGGCATAACCCAACTAAAATCCTCAGCCTACCACCCAGTCACAAGGGGCTTTGGAGCAGTACTACCAGACTCTAAAGACAACAATCAGGGCATGCTACTACGAGTACCCCCATGACTGGGACAAAGGGCTCGGATTTCTCCTGTTTGCCACCAGGGACTCACCCAATCAGTCCACCGGTTTGAGTCCCTTTGAATTAGTTTATGGACCCGAAGTGAGATCTCCTCTAAAACTAATCAAGGAGAGGATTTTGGGACACAGGGATGAGTCTTCCATGTTAGACTGCATTTCCATGTTGCGGGAGCGGCTCACAAAAGCCTGTGCAGTGCCTCAGGAGCACCTCAGAACCTCCCAGACAGCTATGAAAAGGCAAGCAGATAAACATGCCAAGGCCAGAACATTTCAGCCTGGAGACCATGTGCGAGCACTACTCCCAATTCAGGGTGAACCCCTGAAAGCCCAGTTCAGTGGCCCATACCGAGCGGCAAAAAGGATCAGCCAGGTAAATTATTTAATTGACACCCCAGACCGAAGGAAAAAACAAAGGCTGTGACACATTAACATGTTAAAAAAGTATCACAGCTGAGAAGAGGACAGTCAAGCACAGGTCTGCCAGACAGTCAGAAAGGAAGGGGAGAAAAGGATAGTAAGGACATGTTAGCAGAGGGCCTGGAGGATTTGCAAATTGAACCCCCTACTGTCCTGTTAGTCAACCCTGAACTGTTAGAAAAATTAGACCCACACTCTCTTACTTAAATGCAGTACAAAGAGACGCCCTAAAAATATTGCTAACAGCATTTACAGAAATCTGCAGAGACAAGGAAAGTTCCGAAAAGGGCAGGCAAAAAGTGAGGGAGATGCCTCACCTAGTTGAAGTGCCACAGGTGAGTGCAGTGAAACTTGGACATACACACTGAACAGTTATATCCCAGAGGACATAGGACAGATTAGACCCTCCCCACAGTAAAGGGAAAAGGGAAGGAAAACTGCCCTAAAGTAAACAGTACTTGTGTAACTCACCAGAAAACTAAAAGTGAGGTCAGTGTGGAGCTACCAACTGAAGAAACCAACGATCAGATCCCAAATCCAAAGCTGATCAAACCCAACAGTTTCAATTCAGAACTCAGCAAGAACAAGGGCCTGGAGAAAATCTCAGACACCTCACAGGGGCTAAAAAACATTTATTACACACTATCACTTATAGAGAGAAAGATCATCAAGGTGCTGGAACCTGTCTGGTTAAAGCCACATGTTGCAGAAACAGCAGTTTATAGCTTGTACATGCAGGAGGACTTGCCACAAGCAGTAATGGAAATTTGCATTTCACCAACAACCACATGTTTATTGAGACGCACATTCCCAGAGTATTGTACGCAGGAAACTGTATGCAGGAAAATGCAAAAGGATGTTGATGACTTAACGGTAGTAGTAACTATAGATTTCAGACTATTTCTATTTAAAATGCACAATTATTGACAAAATCTTTCATCCATGACCAGGAATCCCAAGTGTTCCCCCACTTGTGCATAAACCAAATCAGAATTCACCTGAAAATCTTGAGAATGAGGGATCCTTTATATCCTGAAGTGGTGTAACTCACTGGTGGGAAACACTTAATTAACCACTAATTTGCAATTTTAATTAAGCTTGTAAGAGATAAATTCTAGTTAAGTATAACTGGAAAATCTTTGCTTTTGCAAAAGTGTTGAAAAACAGGCTAACTTTATTTAGTATTCATACTTCAATAGTGATCACGTTAACTCAAGTACTGAAGAGATTTTGCATCATGCAAAACACTATCTTCTATGACGGAATATCTATAAGAAATATTTCTTGGATTTTTAGAGAAAATTTGTAAAATGTATGGAGGAGAGGCAGTTTATAAATTAGCTTATTTATTCCAAGTAAAATAACATTTTATTTTGTTCCAGGATGTTACTAAAAGCAAAAGCTCAAATGCATATGTAACTAGATTTGAACAGGGATTGTCAAAGTATATCAAGAGTAGGAAGTTAATGCAAAACAATGATCACCACCAACATTTTTTAAAAACCTGTTACATGCAAGAATTGTTGAACAGGTTAAGTAGAGTTGTAACCAGCCAGATATTAATCAATATGACAATATGCAAATGTTAAATCTGTTTTTTAAAAAAAAAAATGCTCCTTGCTCTCAAATAAAAACTGAAGAGGAAATAATAATGCTGAAATTGTAAACAGAAAAATACTGTTAACTTGAGAAGGAAAGTACAACAGACAACACAACTTTAATTGCAAAAGTGCTAAATTCAGTTTGCTTACCCACTGTTTTTTTTCAGGTTTGCACTCGCTGCTGTTCAATATTCAGTGTATTAACACCTAATCTGTACTAATGCTTTGTCTTTCAACACACCATTAACATATTGTTTGCCTTTGCTCCATGACCTTTTGGTCAGCTATGTGGCCTGGTCCAATCTAGACCTCCTTTGTTATCTCTTGCCCCACCCTCACCTCACTTGCTTATAACCTGTGAGTTTTCTAATATTTGTCAGTTCCGAAGAAGGGTCACTGACCCGAAACGTTAACTCTGCTTCTCTTTTCACAGATGCTGCCAGACCTGCTGAGTGGTTCCAGCATTTCTTGTTTTTATTTATGATAAATTAAATATTTGACTTTCATAACAATCTAATTCACAGAGGAGCCAAACTTCTTCATAGAATCAATTGAACAAGTTTAAAATGTAGCTGCATTCTTTCAACTCTACAGCGAAGAGGTTAATCAACTCATTGCTGAACTATCTTGTTAAAAAATAGTATTTCGAATCATTTAAAGCTTACTAAAAGTCTTCTGTACATCAACACCATTTGGAATGGAAACCGAAGATCTATTTTCCGTCTACACCAAATATATTCAGCCAGGTTAGGTGAATACAGTCCACAGGAAATAAGAGCAGGAGTAGGCCATTCGGCCCCTTGAACCTGCTCCGCCATTCAACTAGATCATGGCTGATCTTCTAAATCAATGCCATTTTCCCGCATTATCTCCATATCTCTTGATATCTTTAATATCTAGAAATCTATCTTTAATTTGCAGATGACATGAAAATTGGTGGCGTCGTAAATAGTGAGGAGGAAAGCCTTAGATTACAGGGCGATATAGGTGGGCTGGTAAAATGGGCAGAGCAGTGGCAAATGGAATTTAATCCTGGGAAGTGAGAGCTGATGCATTTTGGGAGGACTAACAAGGCAAGGGAATATACAATGGGTGGTAGGACCCCAAGAAGTACAGAGGGTCAGAGGAACCTTGGTGTACTTGTCCATAGATCATTGAAGGCAGCAGCACAGGTAGATAAGGTGGATGGAAAGCATATGGAATACTTGCCTTTATTAGCCGAGGCATAGAATATAAGAGCAGGGAGGTTATGATGGAGCTGTATAAAACGCTAGTTAGGCCACAGCTGCAGCACTGTGTACAGTTCTGGTCGCCACACTATAAGAAGAATGTGATTGCACTGGAGAGGGTGCAGAGAAGATTCATCAGGATGTTGTCTGGACTGGGGCATTTCAGTTAGAGACTGGATGGGCGAGGGTTATTTTCCTTAGAGCGGAGAAGGCTGAGGGGAGACCTGATAGAGGTATACAAAATTACAAGGGGCAACCTTTTCCGTTCGCGGAGGTGTCAATAACCAGGGGGCATAGATTAAAGGTAAGGGGCAGGAGATTTAGAGGGGATCTGAGGAAATATATTTTCACCCAGAGGATGGTTGGAATCTGGAACTGCCTGAAGGGGTGGTAGAGGCAGGAACCCTCACAACATTTAAGAAGTATTTAATGAGTGCTTGAAATTAACTAGCATACAAGGCTATGGGCTAAGTGCTGGAAAATGGGATTAGAATAGATAGGTGCTTGATGGCCAGCACGGACACGATGGGCCAAAGGGCCTGTTTCTGTGCTTTATAACTCTATGACTCTTTAACATACTCAATGGCTGAGCCTTCACAGCCCTCTGGGGTAGAGAATTCTGAAGATTCACAACCCTCTGAGTGAAGAAATTTCTCATCTCCTAAATGATTGACTTCTTATCCTGAGACGTGGCCCCGTGTTCTAGATTCCCCAGGCAGGGGAAACAATCTCTCAGTCTCTACCCTGTCAAGCCTCTTCTGAATCTTGTATGTTTCAATTGAGATTACCTGACGTTCTTCTAAAGTCCAGAGAAGATCGGCCCAATTTGTAGAGTCACTTATGGCACAGGAGAAGGCCATTCGGCCCATCAAGTCCATGCCAGCTCTCCACAGAGCGATGCAATCAATCCCATTTCCCGACTCGTTTCCCATAGCCCTGCAAGTCTATTTCTCTCAGGTGGCCATCTAACTTCCTCTTGAAGTCACAGGGCAATCCCACCATCCAGAAATCAGTCTGGTGAACCTTTGTTGCACTCCCTCTATGGCAAGTATATCCTTCCTTAGGTAAGGGGACCAAAACTGTACACAATACTCTAGGTGCGGTCTCAACAAGGCTCTATACAATTGCAACAAGACTTCTTTATCCCTGTACACAAATCCTTTTGCAATAAAGGCCAACATACTAGGGGCCTTCCTAACTGCTTGCTGCACGTGCAAGTTAGCTTTCAGTGGCTTATGATCAAGGACACCCGGGTCCCTTTGGACATCAACACTTCCCAATCTCTTATCATTTAAGAAATACTCTGCATTTCTGTTTTTCCTACCAAAGTGGATAACTTCACATTTTTCCACATTATATTCCATCTGCCATGTTCTTGCCCACTCACTTAGCCTGTCGAAAATCCCCTTGATGCCTCTTTGCATCCTCCTCACAACTCACATTCCTACCTAGTTTTGTGTCATCAGCAAACTTGGAAATATTACATTTGTTCCCCACATCCAAATCATTGACATAGATTATGAATAGCTGGGACCCAAGCACTGATCCTTGTGGTACCCCACTAGTCACAGCCTGCCAACTTAAAAATGACCTGTTCACCCGAATTCTCTGTTGTCTGTCCGTTAACCCATTCTCAACCTATACCAATACATGATACCCAATCCTATGTCCTCTAATTTTGCTTACTAACCTCGTGTGTGGGACCTTATCGAAAGCCTTCTGAAAATCCAAATACACCACATCCACTGGTTCCCCCTCATCTATTCTGCTAATTACATCCTCAACAAACTCCACAGGTCATGATTTCCCTTTCATAAATCCATGTTGACTTTGCCCAATTCTACCATTATTTTCTAAGTTTTTCTAAAAGTATTTGTTTAGTTACACTGCCATTTCCTTATTACCATTATAAATTCCCCCATCTCTGCCTGTATTAGGCCCACATTTGTCTTTGCTAACCTTTCCCTTTTTACATACCTAAAGAAGCTTTTAAAGTCTGTTTTTATGTTTCTTTTTAGTTTACTTTCATATTCTATTTTCCATTTCCTTATCAGTTTCTTTACCAGTTGCAAACTCTTCAAATAGTAAAATATATAATCTGGTGAACAAGTAATCATTTCTCCTCAATTGCGGAGCTGTTCCTTTATATTGGAAAATTGTACGTTACTGCACTATTTGAGGAAGGTGAGGGGAAAACCAAGGTATTATTGACCAGTTAGCCTAACATCTGCTGTCAGGAAATTACTGGTGTTTATAATTAAGGATGGAGTGACTGAATGCCTTGAAAAGTTTCAGTTGATCAGACACAGTCAGCATGGATTTATAAAGTGTAGGTCAGCCTTCATAAAATTCAGTCAGGTTTGTGAAGCGGTGATTAAAGTAATTGACAGGGCAAGGTCTAGAGATGTTATTTATGTGGACTTCCGGAAGGCATTTGATAAAGTCCCCCATAAGAGACTGTTAGCGAAAGTCGAAGCTCGTGGAATTGAGAGCAAATTATTAAACTGTCAGGAGATTGGCTGAGTGGAAGGAGAAAGAGAGTAGTGATATAAAAGCAAAATACTGCGGATGCTGGAAATCTGAAACAAAAACAAGAAATGCTGGAGTCACTCAGCAGGTCTGGCAGCATCTGTGGACAGAGAAGCAGAGTTAACGTTTCGGGTCAGTGACCCTTCTTCGGAGAGTAGTGATAATGGGCAGTACTCTAATTGGCAGGATGTGACAAGTAACTGCTCAAGGATCTGCTTTAGGGCCTCAAATATTCACGACTTCAATGATATGATAGAGGGCCACACATTCAAGTTTGACGATGTCACACAGATAGATGGCTTGGAAGTGTGGATAGAGCATAAAATTACAAAGTCATATTGATAGATAAGCGAATGGGAAAAACTGTGGCAAATGGATTTCAATATTGGCAAATGCAAGGTTATCCACTGGACTAAAAGTGATGGAATGTAGCGTCGACAGTGCTATCAAGCGGCACTTGCTTAGCAATAACCTGCTCACTGATGCTCAGTTTGTGTTCCGTCAGGGCCACTCAGCTCCTGACCCATTACAGCCTTGGTTCAAACATGGACAAAAGAACTGAACTCAAGAGGTGAGGTAAGAACAACTGCCCTTGACATCAAGGCAGCATTTGACAGAGTCAATGGGAATCAGGGGGAAAACTCTCCACTGGTTGGAGTCATACCGAGTGCAAAGGAAGATGGTTGCGATTGTTGGAGGACAATCATCTGAGCTCCAGGACATCACTGCAGGAGTTCCTCAGGGTAGTGTCCTCGGCCCAACCATCTTCAGCTGCTTTATCAATGACCTTCGTTCAATCATAAGGTCAGAAGTGGCGATGTTCGCTGATGATTGCACAATGTTCATCACCATTCATGACTCCTCAGATACTGAAGCAATCCATGTAGAAATGGAGCAAGACCTGTACAATATTCAGGCTTGGGCTGATAAGTGGCAAGTAATAGTTGCGTCACACAAGTGCCAGGTAATGACCATCTCCAGCAAGACAGAATCTAACCATCTCTCCTTGATATTCAATGGCATTATGATCGCTGAATCCCCACTATCAACATCCTGGGGGATACCATTGACCAGAAACTGAACTGGAAGAGCCATATAAATACTGTGGCTACAAGAACAGGTCAGAGGCTAGGAATCCTGCAGTGAGTAACTCACTTCCTGACTCCCCAAAGCCTGTCCACCATCTAAAAGACACAAGTCAGAAGTGTGATGGAATACTCTTCACTTGCTTGGAAGGGTCTTCTTTGGCCTCCTGGTCTCGAGAGACAATGGGTAAGCGCCTGGAGGTGGTCAGTGGTGTATGGAGCAGCGCCTGGAGTGGCTATAAAGGCCAATTCTAGAGTGACAGGCTCTTCCACAGGTGCTGCAGAAAAATTTGTTTGTCGGGGCTGTTACATAGTTGGCTCTCTCCTTGCGCCTCTGTCTTTTTTCCTGCCAACTGCTAAGTCTCTTCGACTCGCCACACTTTAGCCCCACCTTTATGGCTGCCCGCCAGCTCTGGCGAACGCTGGCAACTGACTCCCACGACTTGTGATCAATGTCACAGGACTTCATGTTGCGTTTGCAGACGTCTTTAAAGCGGAGACATAGACGGCCGGTGGGTCTGTGGAAGGGTGCAGCTCCAACAACTCACAAGAAGCTCGACACCATCCAGGACAAAGCAGCCCGCTTGATTGGCACCCCATTCACAAACATTCATTCCCTCCACCCCAAACGCACAGTGGTAGCAGTGTGTATCATCCCCTACAAGATGCACTGCAGCAACACACCAAGGCTCCTTCGACAGCATCTTCCAAGCCCGTGACCTCTACCACCTAAAAGGACAAGGGCAGAAAATGCATGGGAACACCGCCACCTGCAAGTTTCCCTTCAAGCCACACACCATCCTGACTTGGAACTATATCGCCGTTCCTTCACTGTCACTGGGTCAAAATCCTGGAACTCCCTTTCTAACAGCACTATGGTGTACCTACCCCACATGGACTGCAGCGGTTCAAGAAGGCAGCTCACCACCTCCTCCTCAAGGGCAATTAGGGATGGGCAATAAATGCTGGCCTAGCCAGCGACGCTCACATCCCATGAACGAATAAATAAAAGAATAGATCAGAACACTTCCTAAATGGTGAAAAGCTGGAAGCAATGGAGGCCCAAAGAGATTTTGGGGTCCATGTACATAGATCATTGGAATGCATGGACATGTTCAAAAAATAATCTAAAAGGCTAACGGAATCCTGGCCTTTATATCTAGTGGACTCGAATACAAGTAGTTCAAAGTCATACTGGGGTCATACAAAGCCCTGGTTAGACCACACCTGGAGTACTGTGTTCAGTTCTGGGCACCCCACCTTAAGAAAGGATATATTGATCTTAGATGGAGTGCAGTGTAGATTTACTGCAATCATACTTAGACTCCAAACGTTCAATTACAATTTCCCCCATGGCTGGCACTGTTGTTCAGCAGGGAGGGACAAAGCGCAGAAGAGCAATAGTTATAGGGGACTCTATAGTCAGGGGAACAGATAGGCGCTTCTGTGGACATGAAAGAGACTCCAGAATGGTATGTTGCCTCCCTGGTGCCAGGGTCAAGGATGTCTCTGAACGGACAGGGGGCATTCTGAAGGGGGAGGGTGAACAGCCAGACGTTGTGGTACACATCGGTACCAATGACATAGGCAGGAAGAGTGACGAGGTCCTGCAGGGGGAGTTTAGGGAGTTAGGTAGAAAGTTAAAAGACAGGACCTCTAGGGTTGTAATCTCGGGATTACTCCCTGCGCCACGTGCCAGTGAGGCTAGAAGTAGAAAGATAGTGCAGCTAAACACGTGGCTGAACAGCTGGTGTAGAAGGGTGGGTTTCAGATATCTGGACCATTGGGATCTCTTCAGGGACAGGTGGGACCTGTAGGAGGAGGACGGGTTGCATCTAAACTGGACGGGCACAAATATCCTGGCTGCGGGGTTTGCTAGCGTCACTCGGGAGGGTTTAATCTAGTGTGGGAGGGTGGTGGGAACCAGAGCAGTAGGACAGCAAGTAAAATAAATGAGGGGAACTAATAAATAAGGCCAGTAAGACAAAGAGGAAGAGCAGGCAGGGAGATGTTGCGGAGCACAGCAGGACTGGTGGTCTGAAGTGCATTTGTTTCAATGCGAGAAGTATAACAGGTAAGGCAGATGAACTTAGAGCTTGCATTAGTACTTGGAACCATGATATTGTTGCTATTACAGAAACTTGGTTGAGGGAAGGACAGGATTGGCAGCTAAATGTTCCAGGATTTAGAAGCTTCAGGCGGGATAGAGGGGGATGTAAAAGGGGTGGGGGAGTTGCATTATTTTTTTAAGGAGAATATCACAGCTGTACTGTGGAAGGACACCTCGGAGGGGTCGTGCAGCGAGGCAATATGGGTGGAGTTCAGGAATAGGAAGGGTGCAGTCACGATGTTGGGGGTTTTCTACAGGCCTCCCAACAGCCAGCGGGAGGTAGAGGAGCAGATATGTAGACAAACTTTGGAAAGATGTAAAGGTAACAGGGTTGTAGTGGTGGGTGATTTTAACTTCCCCTATATTGACTGGGACTCACTTAGTGCTAGGGGCTTAGATGGGGCAGAATTTGTAAGGAGCATCCAGGAGGGCTTCTTGAAACAAGATGTAGATAGTCCAACTAGGGATGGGGCCGTACTGGACCTGGTATTGGGGAATGAGCCTGGCCAGGTGGTCGAAGTTTCAGTAGGGGAGCATTTCGGGAACAGTGACCATAATTCCATAAACTTTAAGGTACTTGTGTATAAGGGTAAGAGTAGTCCTCGGGTGAAGGTGCTAAATTGGGGGAAGGCTAATTATAACAATATTAGGCAGGAACTGAAGAATTTAGATTGGGGGCGGCTGTTTGAGGGTAAATCAACATCTGACATGTGGGAGTCTTTCAAATGTCAGTTGATTAGAATCTAGGACTGGCATGTTCCTGTGAGGAAGGAGGATAAGTTTGGCAAGTTTTGGGAAGCTTGGATAACGCAGGATATTGTGAGCCTAGTCAAAAAGAAAAAGGAAGCATTCGTAAGGGCTGGAAGGCTGGGAACAGATGAAGCCCTTGAGGGATATAAAGAAAGTAGGAAGGAACTTAAGCAAGGAGTCAGGAGGGCTAAAAGGGGTCATGAAAAGTCATTGGCAAACAGGATTAAGGATAATCCCAAGGCTTTTCATACATATATAAAAAGAGCAAGAGGGTAACTAGGGAAAGGGTTGGCCCGCTCAAGGACAGAGAAGGGAATCTATGTGTGGAGCCAGAGGAAATGGGCAAGGTACTAAATGAGTACTTTGCATCAGAATTCACCAAAGAGAAGGACTTGGTGGATGATGAGCCTAGGGAAGGGAGTGCAGATAGTCTCAGTCATCTCATTATCAAAAAGGAGGTGGTGTTGGGTGTCTTGCAAAGCATTAAGGTAGATAAGTCCCCAGGACCTGATGGGATCTACCCCAGAATACTAAGGGAGGCAAGGGAAGAAATTGCTGGGGCCTTGACAGAAATCTTTGTATCCTCATTGGCTACAGGTGAGGTCCCAGAGGACTGGAGAATAGCCAATGTTGTTCCTTTGTTTAAGAAGGGTAGCAAGGATAATCCAGGAAATTATAGGCCGGTGAGCCTTACATCAGTGGTAGGGAAATTATTAGAGAGGATTCTTCGGTACAGGGTTTACTCCCATCTGGAAACAAACAAACTTATTGGCGAGAGGCAGCATGGTTTTGTGAAGGGGAGGTCATGTCTCACTAACTTGATTGAGTTTTTTGAGGAAGTGACAAAGATGATTGATGAAGGAAGGGCAGTGGATGTTATCTATATGGACTTCAGTAAGCCTTTGACAAGGTCCCTCACGGCAGACTGGTACAAAAGGTGAAATCACACGGGATCAGAGGTGAGCTGGCAAGGTGGATACAGAACTGGCTCTGTCATAGAAGACAGAGGGTAGCAGTGGAAGGGTGCTTTTCTGAATGGAGGGATGTAACTAGTGGTGTTCCGCAGGGATCAGTGCTGGGACCTTTGCTCTTTGTAGTATTATATAAATGATTTGGAGGAAAATGTAGCTGGTCTGATTAGTAAGTTTGCGGACGACACAAAGGTTGGTGGAGTTGCGGATAGTGATGAGGATACAGATAGTGATAGTGTCAGAGGATACAGCAGGATATAGATCGGTTGGAGACTTGGGCGGAGAAATGGCAGATGGAGTTTAATCCGGACAAATGTGAGGTAATCCATTTTGGAAGATCTAATGCAGGTGGTAAGTATACAGTAAATGGCAGAACCCTTAGGAGTATTGACAGGCAGAGAAATCTGGGCGTACAGGTCCACAGGTCACTGAAAGTAGCAACGCAGGTGGATAAGGTAGTCAAGAAGGCATATGGCATGCTTGCCTTCATCGGTCGGGGCATAGAGTATAAAAATTGGCAAGTCATGCTGCAGCTGTACAGAACTTTAGTTAGGCCACACTTAGAATATTGTGTGCAATTCTGGTCGCCACACTACCAGAAGGAAGTGGAGGCTTTGGAGAGGGTACAGAAGGGGTTTACCAGGATGTTGCCTGGTCTGGAGGGCATTAGCTATGAGGAGAGGTTGGATAAACTCGGATTGTTTTCACTGGAACGACGGAGGTGGAGGGGTGACATGATAGAGGTTCACAAAGTTATGAGCGGCATGGACAGAGTGGATAGTCAGAAGCTTTTTCCCAGGGTGGAAGAGTCAGTTACTAGAGGACATAGGTTTAAGGTGAGAGGGGCAAAGTTTAGAGGGGATGTGCGAGGCAAGTTCTTTACACAGAGGGTGGTGAGTGCCTGAAACTTGCTGCCGGGGGAGGTGGTGGAAGCAGCTATGATAATGACATTTAAGAGACATCTTGACAAATACATGAATAGGATGGGAATAGAGGGATACGGTCCCCAGAAGTGCAGAAGGTTTTAGTTTAGGCAGGCATCAAGATCGGCGCAGGCTTGGAAGGCCGAATGGCCTGTTCCTGTGCTGTACTGTTCTTTGTACAAGGAGGGATTACATAAACTATGGTTGCATTCCAAGGAATTTAGATGATTTAAGGGTGATTTAGATCAAAGCTTTCAAGATATTAAGGGGAACTGATAGGGTAGATAGCAACTATTTTCTCTGGTTGGGACTTTTGGACTAGGGGGCATAACCTAAAAATTAGAGCCAGTCTTTCAGGAGTCAAGTTAGGAAACACTTATACACACAAAGGGTGATAAGATGCATGGAACTCTTCTGCAAACAGCAGCTGATGCTGGGTCAATCATTAATTTTAAATCCGAGATAGATTGATTTCTGTTAACCAAAGGATAAAGGGCAAAGGCAGGTATATGGAGTTTGGTTCAAAGATCAGGTATGATCTATTTGAAAGGCGAACAGGCTCAAGGGGCTAAATGACCTACTCCTGTCTACCCAAGTTACACAGTTTTTTGCATTAACGCCAAGATACATAAAAAAATTGAAGTTTTGCACATTTAAGTATTAACTGGTCATCACATGAATGCAGTCCCTTTTGTCACCATGCCCCTAATGTGTTTTGTAACCAATACCACTAAATGCTAACATGAGTGCTGGGTGAACTCAGCTGCCAACGTTGAAGCAGTATTTCCTGAGCATGGTTCAATGCATGGGCACCTAAGAGGCACTAACAGAACAGCACTACAAAGCTTCCCTTCCTACACCCCAAAATATAATTAAGAATGACGATCCTCACCCGGTCATGTAGTGTCCATCCAACATACTTTAAATAACTGTCATTGAGGAAGGCATCACTGTAACTCTTCATCCACACACCAATTTCTTCAATACAGATGGCTCGGATCTCCGAAATTGCATCACTAGGAAACAGTATAATCCAATCTTAAACTCTCAGACTTTCTATTCCACGTTTTTCCTGAAAGTTTATCCAGTTGTTCTAAAAGATATTTTTAACCTGTCATATGTAAAAATAACTATAAAAAAGACAATGTTGATCAAGTAGTTGATTATTCTTAGAACTATACTCATTCTCTAGGATTAAACAATAAATTTGCTTGAAATTCCTTATTTACAAAGCAGTAATTGGTTGTAAATCTACCATGACTGTTTTAACTGTGAATATGTACCAATCAGCAACAAAAACTTGTATTTACTTAATACCATTAACGTAATAAAATGTCCCAAGATGCTTCACAGAGGCAGTACAAAACAAATAGATCGACACCGAGCCACATAAGGAGATATTAGGGCAGATGACCAAAATCTTCGTCAAAGAGGTCGGTTTTCAGGAGTGTCTTGAAGGAGTAAAGACAGGGAGAAAGGCAAAGAGGTTTAGGGAGGGAATTCCGGCGTTTAGAGCTGTGGCAGCTGAAGACATGGCCACTGATGGTGGAGCAATTAAAATTGGGGATACTCAAGAGGCCGGAATTGGAGAAGCACAGATATCTCGGAGGGTTGTGGGGTTGGAGGATATTTGAGAGAGAGAGAAAGGGACCAGGCCATGAAAGTAAAGCAAGGATGAGCATTTTTTTTTGATTGAGGCACTGTTTAACTGAGAGCCAGTTTAGATCAGTAAGCACAGGGGTGATGGGCGACTGGAATTTGAAAAACGAGCTGGGACCTGGACAGCAGCATTTTGGATGACCTGAAGTTTACAGAGGGTTAAATATGGAAGGCCAGTCAAGAGTGTATTAGAATAGTCAAGTCTGGAAGTAACAAAGACATGGATGAGGGTTTCAGCAGCAGAAGAGGTGAGATGGGGCAGAGGCAGACCATGTCATGGAGACAGAAATAAGCAGTCTTAATGACAGCGCAGTTATGTAGTTGAAAGCTCATCTCGGGGTCAAATATAATGGAGCTTGCGAACAATCTGGTTCAGCCTTAGACAGTTGCCAGGGATTAGAGTTTGTGGCTGGGACAGAAGATGATGGCTACAGTCTTCCCAAGATTTAATTGGAGATCATGACAATACAATAACTGATAACTGCAACACAATTTATGCCAAATTATTTCTCAACCCAGTTTTGCAGAACTTATCACTTACCGATATCTGTGCACAAATATACCCTTAAAAACAGAGTTCATCATGTTTTCTATCTCATCTTGATTCTCCTGAAGCTGAGACATAAAAAATGCATTGAACAATCAAACAAATGAACTACACGATATCTATTAGAACAGAAATAAGTATTCACAGTTTAGAACATAGCTCAACAAACTGCAACTATAAAAATGAAGTCAAAAGGTAAAGAATTATTTGGAATGTACTGTGAATTGTAATATGCACAAGGTAAAAGCAAGTGGTTAATGCAAAACCTCTGCCAAGCACAGTTTTCTCCACCAGCTTCATCAGGAAAACTATCTGAATTAGTAAAGTGTGAGGAATTGCTTTTATTGTATATTAAGGGCAAGCTAATAAACTATGTAAATCAAGTTACATATTTCCAACTGTTATCAAGAGAATCATCAGATGCAATCATTTACCACACAGGAAACTCAGGATGTTTATGATAGTTATTTGAATGAGGCACACCTGAACTGCTTTGAAATCATTCCAATTACAATACATATGGTTAGAGGAATTTTTACTTTGGTTTTGCTTTTGTAGCAGGTGACAAGTTTCATGACAGAATAATAGTCAAAATGCTCTATATATTTTGATACACAGTGATGTATTCCTTTGTTGAAGAATTAATTACACTGTCATCATGGCAATATTATTGAATTATCTGCCGGTAATTAGCAAAAATCAACAGTGACATCAACAAATTTTTCATTCACTGCCGGGGAAGAGAAAGATACATTTATGTTGACCTTGTTGAAACTTCAAATGTTTCCTTTTCCTTGCTCATCAAGGTGAGGGATACTAGTCTTGAGAACAGAACATCTTGCATTTCAGTCACCCAGTGTCAGCATCAAGCACTCCCAGCTCAGTTACAGTGCAGCTAAATGCCAAGTAAAGTCCTCTCTTCTACTCTACTCTAACATCTCATTCCCAATCACAGAAGAGGTGCCCTTGCTGCATGCGGGTGGTGTTTACCCATTTTCCACAGCAGCCACCCTGTATCCCTCATACATGTCCATTCGTGCTGAATTCAAGGCTATTTTGTCCTACAGGCCGATGAGGAAGTGGATTGAATCTTTCCAAGCTCATTTCATATCGGACGGTTACAAACAACAGAGGACTCTTTCACCGACCTGAAGCGTTAACTCTGTTTCTCTCTCCATAGATGCTGCCTGACCTGCGGAGTATTGCCAGCAATTTTTTGTTTTTGTTTAAGGACAATGTGTATTTGGAAAGCACTGACTTGGACTTTAAGATCCCATGGGATGGTCATTCTGCCCAGGACCAAAGTTGTGGGATCAGGCAGCCTCACTCACTGCCTGACCCAGGACTCCTATCCCACCACCCACCCCCTCTCCCCCGGGCTGTCCCGGCAGTTGGCTGCCACTCCAGCTTCATTTACACTCAACACCTATATTTTCTGCCAGCGCTCCTCCAGCTGTACAAGTGACACTCAACTCCTGGTGGATGGATGGAGGAGAAAATAGACGGAGCATGTGATTCACAACTGACTTCCTGACTTCTACTACCAAGTCAATAAACAGCTAAGATCTGCTTTTCCCATATGGATTACTCCAGTTATTGGGACGGCTCACCCAATGTAACCTCCACAATTAATGCACGTTAAAAAATGTTTCTCCAACGTAATGAATGCATTAATCATAGAAGTTAACTGCGATTAACTGAAAGTCCTAATTCTCGTGCTACAATTATCATTCCTGACTTTAATTGAGTTATTTCATATGCTTCAGGAATTATGCTTTATTAATATTTTCATTGACATATTCTCCAAATATTGAAATTGTTAAAAGCGTTAGTTGTAAAACTGCAACAATCTGTCTACTGCCTTCAAGTCAAGTATGTCATTCAGAGTTTTGCCTTGCAGAAAGAAATTCCTGATGACATGTGGGCTTTAAAGGATAATTCTATCAGCTGCCATCTTTCAGTAGCCTCTGTTAACTGATCACATCCAATAAATTAGATTTTATGCAAGTAAATTCATTAATGTGTTTCCCCACTGGGGTTTAAACAGCAAAATTGAAGGTGATATATCCCTCTGCAGCCTCCAAGTAAACACTTGCCACTAAAAAGCTGTTGTGGACAGCTAATTAAGTGAAGTTAGATCTTCATAACTGTTGCAACTGCCTTCTTTCTCCTCTTTCAGCTTTGACTTTATACATTAATGGGACGTGGGCGTCATTGGCAAGGGCAGCATTATTTACCCTCAAGAAGGTGGTGATGAGCTGCCTTCTTGAACCACTGCAGTCCATGTGGTGAAGGTACTCCCACAGTGCTGTTAGGTAGGGAGTTCCAAGATTTTGACCCAGTGACAATGAAGGAATGGCAATGTATTTCCAAGTCAGGATGATGTGTGACTTGGAGGCGAACTTACAGATGGTGGTGTTCACTTGCGCCTCTGCCCATGTCCTTCTAAGTGGTAGAGGTTGCAGATGTGGGAGGTGCTCTTGAAGGAGCCTTGGTGAATTGCTGCAGTGCACCATGTAGACAGTACACACTGCAGCCACACTGGGCTGGTGGTGGAGAGAGAGAATGCTTGAAGTGGTGGATGGGGTATCAATCAAGCGGGCTGTTTTTCCCTGGATGGTGTTGAGCTTCTTCAGAACTGTTGCAGCCGCACTCATCCAGGCAAGTGAAGAGCATTCTAACACACTCCTGCCTTCTAGATGGTAGAACAGCTTTGGGAGTGAAGAGTTGAGTTACTCTCCGCAGAATACCCAGCTTCTGACCTATTCTTGTAGCCACAGTATTCATGCAACTGGTCCACTTAATCTTATAGTCAATGATAACCCCCTAGATATTGCTGGTGGGGGATTCGGCGACGGTAATGCTGTTGAATGCCAAGGAAACATGGCTGGAATCTCTCTTGGAGATAATCACTGCCTGGCACCTTTGTGGCGCAAATGTTATTTGCCACTTATCAGTCCAAGTCTGAATGTTGTCCAGGTCTTGCTGCATGCAAACATTATCTAAGGAGATGCGAATGGGACTAACACTGTGCAATCATCAGTGAACATCCCCATTTCTGTTCTTATGATGGAGGGAATGTCATTGATGAAGCAGTTGAGAATGGTTGGGCCTTGGACACTACCCTGAGGAACCCCTGCAACAATGTCCTGAAGCTGAGACGATTGGCCTCCAACAATTACAACCATCTTCCTTCGTGCTAGGTAGAATTTCAGCCAGTAGAGAGTTTTGCCCCCACCCCACCAATTCCCATTGATTGCAATTTTACTTGGACTCCTTGATGCCACACTCAGTCAAATGTTGCCTTGATGTCGAGGGCAATCATGACCTCACCTCTGGAATTCAGCCATGTTTGGATCACGGCCATAATGAGGTCCGGAGCCAAGTGGTCTTGGCAAAATCCAAACTGAGCATCGGCAAGCAAGTTAAAGGTGAGTAGGTGCCGCATGATAGCACTGTCGACGACACCTTCCATCACTTTGCTGATGACTGACAGTAGACTGATGGGAGCATAATTGGCCGAACTGGATTTGTCCTGGTTTTTGTGGACAGGATATATCTGGACAATTTTCCACATTGTTGGGTAGATGTAATAGAGCTACAGCACTGGCAAGTCTTCAGCACTACAACCGGGATATTGCCAGGCCCATGATGCTGGAGAACTCAGGAGGAAGCCAAGATGGATCCTCCACTCGGCACTTTTGGCTGAAGATGGTTGCAGTCTAATCTGGAGGATTAGAATAGAAGGGTATAGAAATTATGCTACAACTATACAAAGCCCTGGTTAGACCACACCTGGAGTACTATGAGCAGTTCTGGGCATCACACTTTAGGGAGGATGTACTGGCCTTTGAAGGAGTGCAGCATAGATTTACCTGAACTCTAAGGGTTAAATCTCATGGAAAAGTTACACAAACTAGGGTTGTATGCTTTGGAATTTAGAAGGTTCAGGGATGATTAGATCAAATTTTTCAAGATATTAAGGGGAACAGATAGGGTAGATAGAAAGAAACTATTTCTGCTGATTGACGAGGCTAGGATGAGAGCGCATAGTCTAAAAATTAGACAGAGACTTTCAGGAGTGAAATTAGGAAACACTATGCATAAAGGGTGGTAGAAGGTTGGAACTCTCTTTCACCAATGGCATATGATAATAGATCAATTGTTAACTTTAAATTCAAAATTGATAGATTTTTGTTAACCAAAGGTATTAAGGGATATGAGACAAAGGAAGGTATGTGGAATTCAGTCACAGATCAGTCATTATCTCACTGAGGGGCTAAATGGCTTACTCTTGTTCCAATGCAAATACTTCAGCCTCATCTTTTGCACTCGCGTTCTGGGCTCCATCATCATTAAGGATGGGGTTGTTCATGGAACCTCCCCTTCGATTAGTCGTTTAATTGTCCCCCATCATTCACAACTTGGATGTGGCAGGACTGCAGAGCTTTGACCTGATCTGTTGGTTGTGCGACACTTAGCTCTGCCTTACAGCAGCTGTTTACCAAGCATGTAGACCTATGTTGTGGCTTCACAGGTTGACAACTCATTTTTAGTCATGCCTGGTGCTGCTTCTGGCATGTTCTTCTACATTCAATGGGACTGAATTACTGGTTCAGCAGAATAGGCAAAGATTTATGCAACCATCAGCCAACCTTCTATAAATCACTGCCCTCCTCTCAGACACCAGTTCTTTAACCATCCTGCTTATTCTAGCAGCCATTTCATGATCTGTCTTGCCCTCAGATTGCTTCCTTAACAATACCTATTCTTCTTGAATCCCAGTTCTTCAACCCACTCGTTCACACATTGTTTCCTTTAATGTCCCATTTTCTCTTTTATGCTTCAAAATTGCTGAGAATGCTCCAAACTGCAATAAAATAGGATACAGTGGAAAGGCTTGCAAGTCAACAGAAGGAAAAGCAGAAGTGAAACATGGATCACTAAAACTATTGCCATTTTTTCCAAGAATAACTTGGATATAGATAAATGAAGTAGATAGAGAACGGATTCTAAATCATGGGAAGAAAAGGTAACCAAAATCTTGGTCAAAAAATGTGTCGAGAAAGCTTTTAAAGGAAGGGGAAGAAGTGGAGAGGTTGAGAGAGGGCTAGCCAGAGAGAAGGGTCAAGGTGGCTGACAGCTGTGCTATCAATGGTAAAGCAAAGAGAGGGCGAGATGCAGAAAAGGCTGTGTCTAGAAGGGTGCAAGAAGAGATATAAGAGGTTGCAGAGATAAAGTGGGAAAACCCCATGAGGGGTTTCAAGACAAAAACAAGGACGAAGATTTTAAATCAACTGCATTGAGGATTAGGAGGCTAAAGTAATTCAGCAAGAATGGGGATGATGAGCAAGTGAGTGTGGGGGATATGGGCAGCTGAGTTTTGAACAAGTTGCCATTTATAAAAGATGCAGGATGAGAAGCCAGCAGAAAGAATTTCGAAGAAATTGCATCTAAAGATGAAAAAAGCAGAGATAATGATTTCAGTGACAATAAATTAAAGTTGACGGTAGCAATACTGTAAAGGTGGAACTAAGTGGCCTTGGCGATGATTAGGTTGTGGGTTTGAATTTCAGTTCAGGGAATGGGTGCCAAGGTTTTCTAGGACTGGTTCAGCCTGAATGAGTTGCTGAATAGGGAGATGGAGTCAGTGACTGTGGACCACAGTTTACGGCAGGAACTGAAAGCCATGGCTTGTTTTCTGAATTTTGCATCATCATGATTTGATGTTGAACAGGTAGTCTGACAGCACACAGGTGATTGTGGAGTTCGGGAAAATGGTGGAAAAATTGAGCTGGCTATCATTAAGGTACTTATGGAAGGAGACTCCAGATCATGCCACAATGGGACAGCACATTGACAAGAAAGGGGAAGAAGGTACCTAATGTAGATCCTAGAGGAACTTGAGAGCTCACTGTACAGGGTTAAGAAGAACAATCAGTGTTGGAGATGCACCGCTGCATCTGGACCACACATCAACAATCGTACACAGCTACACAGCTGTATAACAGAGGTTTTATGATGAGAATGAAGTGTTAACCACAAAAAACAGCAGAGGTCAAGAAGGAATAACATACCACAATTTTGATTACAGAGGATATAATTTTGTTATTTGACCAGAGTTGATCTGTGGGCAAGGCGAAAGCTGAACTGGTAGGGTATTTTGAGAGAAATGAAGATTTAGATGTAAGGCAGTGATATGCCTGAGGCCCTTATTGAGGAAAGAAAGATTAAAGTTGGGAAGTAGTTGTATGGAACAGATGGATTGAGTATGTTCCATTTTTAGGAGAGGGTGATTGTGCTTTTGAAAGTGATGGGGGTTTTGAGATAGAGTGGGTGGAAGACAGGGATGGAGGGCAGAAGCAGGGGAAAGGAGGAAGGGGAGATTATAGCAGAGGTAGTTGTATGGATGGTCTCAATTTTTAACCCATGAGCTCCTTGCATTTGATACTGGAAATGAGGGTGGGGAAGGGGGTTTGAGGAGGCAGTTAAGTATGCAGTAAAGGGACTTCTGGCTGCTGTCCAGAATAGCCCTGGAGTAAGAAGAGGCTTTCGTTGAGCAAAGAGAAGTACTGCAATGTTTGACATGGTCAAGACAAATCTGCAAAAGAGACTATGCTAGTTATGTGCCAGATACACTATTTAGTGGGAACAACGGCTTCATAAAGAGAGAAGGAGCAGTTGAGTATGCCTACAGCTACAGAGATGCAATGGGTGAAAGACAAGAAAAGCAGTGATCAGGATAAAGTTTGTCAATGATCGAGAACTTGGGAGCACGAGAGAAGACGAAAATGAGGGGGCATGGGTGGGAGAGTGTATAGTGGTGAGGTTGAGAGAGAATAAGAGGACACATACATCAAAGAGTATTTTACGTGCAAGTTAATCACTGAGGATGAGTTACTGCTCTGTGCTAAGGCCAACAGAGGAGAGAAGGGAAAGGTTTCTTGGTTTCAAAAGCTAGCATGGGGCTTGGGAGGGCAGTATCCAATAAGAATTTTAAGCAAGAGGTGTGAAGGACAGAAGAGAGTGAGATTTTTGAATGAAGAGAAGGTACCTGAGGAATGTGGGACTTGGTGTAAGGGGCTACTCTACCATTGTGAAAATTTGAAAGGGCACGTGACAGAAGTTACAGCCTGGAGATGAGACTTTGGTGAGAGGGAAGGAGTCACTACTTTTAAACTGGATTTCCACAAAAACTAGCCTGTCGATACAGGCATTCACAACTATCAGATAGCAAGAACCTTATTTGTAAATGAACATTCTGGAGGGAACACAACGCAGGGATTCTGTACACCAGCTGGGCTAGGGGTGGGAAGAAATAGTTGGAAGGTAAGTGGGATTGTGGGTGGGGGAGATGATGGAAGAAATTGGATAAGTTATCAAAAAACAAGTATCTAGCACTCTATTATTTCATTATCATTTTTAAGTACCATAGTGCTGGATTGCTAAATAATGGCCACACTCATATACATGGCACAAGTAAAATACTGCAGATCCTGGCAATGACACAAAAACAGAAAAATACTGGTTCTGATGAAGGGCTGTAGACCAGAAATATTAATATCTGTGGAGAAAGGAAAAAAGTTGTGATCTGCTAAATGTTTTTACTTTCTATTCATGGCACAACTACTTGCTGACTAAAACTACAAACAGTTAAAAACTTTTAAGTTTTGTATCTCATCCAAGGAACTGTCAGTCCCTTGTTTCAAACTATACTATCGTGTCACTCCACCGTGGAATTATTGAAAAAGCCTTATTCGCTCCCTTTGTCATTTTGCTGACAAAGTGCCTCCAACAAAACAGCAGCCTGCATTCCTCTCCCAAGACAACTACTGACCCACACTACTGGATCAGCATGCTTTGCTGTAAAGAAAATGGAGGATATAGCTAGTCTAAATTTAATAATTATGTACAGAGAATACGGCGGCAAAATTGCGCAGGAAAAGATTTGGGGGCTAAATTCAACAGCCCCTGAAAACAGTCTGAGGGATCACGATTGCATGAATAATGTGCACCCATTGCAGGCAGCGTGCCAATTTCGTGCTGCCTGCTAATTTACACAATTACAACAAACAGCCAGAGCTAACCACTCTGTTGCATGGCTGCACACCACAGTCAGGGGCCCAAAATTGCGGAAGGCTAGCACCAGTTAAAGCTAGTCTTGACACCTTAAAGGGGAGGTGCACTACAGTTGGATCAGGTGCTGGAAGTCATTCTACAATTGACCTGGGAAAGACACGACAAGAGCACAACATGGGACAGAGCGCGCTTCAAGATTTTACAAGGAGGCCTTGGTCGAGGAGGTGCAAAGGAGAGATGTGCTTTATGTACAGGGGGCTAGGAGGCCCTCCAGGCAAACACTCAGAAGACAGTGACAGCAGATAGTTGTGGTACATATCAGGAGTCAAACCCGAGGTCCTGGATGCAGTGCCGCAAAAAGATCAACGACCTCACCAGTGGAATGCATCTTCAAATGCTATATGTCACCAGCTGCACCACTAGTCTCAAACAATGCTCACTTCACTGCACCACTAGCCTCAAACACTGCTCACTGCACCATTAGCCCCAAACACTGGTCACTGCATCACTGGCCTCAAACACTGCTCACTGCATCACTGGCCTCAAAAACTGCTCATTGCACCACTAGCCTCAAACACCGCTCATTGCACCACTAGCCTCAAACACCGCTCATTGCACCACTAGCCTCAAACACTGCTCAATGCACCACACGTCCGTCACACTTCTAACAACTGTTATGCAAGGTCACAAAACCTGAAACATTAACTTTGCTTCTCTCTCCACAGATGCTGCCTGACCTGCTGAGTATTTCCAGACCTTTCTGTTTTATATCAAAAATTTCTTTCAATCAGGACTCATAGCAACATTCAGGCTTCCACTCGCCCTCACACATTTTACACTGCTGCAAGCCTCATACCCACGTTTCATGGCTTGCACACAGTCTACCAGATATTCAACCATGACAGCCACATCACCCAAATGCACTTGCCTCTCAATGACACAGTACCCTCTCTCTCAGGGTGAGGTGGCACACAACCCAAGGCAGCAAGTGCTAACTGGTGTGGGACAGGCCTGATTCCATGTCCTCACCCCCATGGAGAAGACGGTGCTCGCTATCAGTGGAGTAGCCACTGCTGAGGCAGTGCTTGACCAGTGGTGGGGCTGAAATGATAGATGATGGTATCTTCATATCTAATGCTCCTTCTCACATCCCACAATCTCTTCTGATTTAGAAGCTGTAGATGGTGTAAGCATACACCTTATTTTTTTCCCTCACTCCTCTCAGCACAGCCCTACTATTGTGCCTTTCTCCTTTCAGATACCCACGAACTGCAACCTGGCCAGGCAGTGGTGGAAGAGCAACAGGTGGAAGAGCAAAAAGACAGTGATGATGAAGCAGCTCATCACTCGAACTCGCGCACTCAGCCACCAGCTCAGATACTGACATCGTATTTTAGAGGATAGCTTAGAGGTGGGATCTGACAATGGTCATGAGTGGCCTGCAGCCAGGGTAGGAGGCAAGGGTAGCACAGGTGCCAGCTCCCCTGAAGGCGAGGTTGCATATGAATTCTTCTACAGAGCACACAGATTACCTTCTCAAGAGCAATTAGGAATGAGCAACAAATGCTGGCCGAGCCAGCAATGCCCACATCCCGTGAAAGAATTTTTTAAAATTCTGAACAGACTACACCATGGGAAAGCCTGCAATCCTCACGAAGCTGTGCGCTCCCTCCAGCTACTACTCTCCGTCAAGAGAAAATGAAATGTAGTCAGCTCTCTTAGAATACAGTCTCAGTGACCTCCCTTACACAATGCTGGATGACAAACTCTGAGATGTTGCACATATCTCCAACTCAAGTCTGGAAGGAAACAGATGCATTAAAGTCCATGGCGACGGTCACCTTCACAGTCACTGGTAATGCCACCCTCTCCTTACTCTGAGGTTGCAGTTGTGGCTGCAGCAGGTGGCAGATTTCAGTGATGACGTGATATGTCACATGGCCTCCTACGGAGAGCCCTTCCTCCTTTTCCACTCCTCGCTATTCTAGTAGTTTTCACTGCTCTGCATACTCTCTGCCTATTTTCCCAGTAATGCAGTATTCCAAGGGGAATGCCTACTATTGTACCCATGTCTGGGAGCAACTGGTTTGTGCAGAAGCCTTGAAGTCAGGCCAAAATTGTTCAGCACCTGCCACACCAGTCCTCAGTCTTTAGCATCTTTAAAGAACTCTAGAATGCACCAAAGACTTGTACAATTATAGCAACGGGCAGGAGATATCAATCAGCAACTAACCTGAAAGTAGTTGATGATCCATTTAAATAGGGGAGATCTTTCCTGCTGCTGAACATGTGTTCAGCTGTGCGTGATTGACAGACGGCATTAGCTAGAGTGTTGTGCTACAAAACATCAACGCTTGCATCAAATCAGCATTATACTCTAACTGATGTCATGATTTGCCTGCTCTGTATATTTCTGGTGGACGCTCACTAATATGGTATCTGAATGTGCGTGCGGACACGGACGCCATTTTGGACCTCTCAGGCCACTCAGTGTAGCCCGTCCAAGTTTTGTGCCCATGGATACTGAAGCTTGCACTGCAGTGTACGACACCGAAGAGAGAGATGTCAAAGTGGTAACAGGAGGGGGAGGTTAACGTGGTATACCACAGAAGGGTCAGGGACAGAAGGATGGAAAGATGATGTTTTAGAGCGGTTATCTAAATCCTTTAAGCCAGAACCAGCTGTTTACTTTTCACAGTGTACCTTGGCAACATTTTTTGTTTTATTTCAGGCCTGTTGCATTTGCAGATTTTATTCTTCCATTTTCTTGCTTTGTTTGCATGGGCTTCTCCCATGTTTCTGTCACTCGAATGTATTTCTCATACTTTCCATCTGCACTGATGGCTGTTTTTGTCATTCAACAGTTTTCTATCAAGCAATTTGTAGGTCAATCAACCCACTAGCTTTCTTTCACAGACTGGAGTATTTCTTGATTCACTTCCTCTTTTACCCCTATAGCTGTCCAACCTCACTAATATTTTCTTATCTTTTAGCCTTCAGTTTAGATGAAGGGTGTATACTTGAAACTTGTCTTTTTTTCGTTACAGGGTCGACAAACTTGCAGTTTTCAGGATTTTCAGGCTTTTATTTAGGATTTCCAGCATCTAGAGCTTTTTCTACCTCCAGTATTATTGGTTAAGATTTATTTCATATTGTAATAAAAAGATTTCAATCACAGTGCCCATTTTAATATGGCAAAAATATAAGTGGTTTGGGAATAAAATATGACCAAAATGTAGCCACCAATTTCTGAAAGTCGTCAACTGGTATACTTTGATTGCATAAAGTGAAATATTTTTCAACTTTAGATGAATACTTGCTTATAGATCACTAACTTCTAGATCTGTACAAGTCTGTCTGCAGTTTTTCACATAGATCAATCATATTACAAAATAGCAGAAATCCTCATGCTTACATAGTAATAGTATATTGTACTTATGGATTAATCCTGCATCAATTAATTATGATTGCAGAATATTCTGTTACAAAAATCCTACACTTCCTCTTTCCACAATATGCCTATTTAAAGAGTTTTCAGGAATGTTTGCATTTGTTGCTACATATGCCCATATGTGAAACATTTGCAAAAGCAATAAAGCACACTGGAAGCCTTACCTCCTTTCTTTTTTGTAAAAGCAACTCCAATCTATCATTAGCTCGTTTGCCTATCATTTTGTTCCTCTCAGCTTCATACTGTCTTTGTGTGTTATCCTGATGTATACTTAAGTTTAAGGCCACATTCACCAATGCAGTCATCAGCTTCATAGCTGTAAGGAGACAAGTAAAAATGTTAACTGCATATGTTATGTGCAAATGGCCAAGCCCAGTCATATTTATATCTCACTGCAGTGTACAAAAATACAATTTTTCATGTAAGGCAAAGTTTAATAGAATAGTTTAAATATCACCTCTGAAACAAGCAGCTAAGTGAGTGGTTGCTGAGTATTTCGCTTTTCTTTTCCCTCTCTAAATTGGGGTATTGATTTAAACCAAGAGCCAGGAAATCAAATATTGCAATCAGGGTAAGTAAAACAGCAAGTAAATTACTAGCACAGAGCAGCTTCACCTGAGTGCACAGTGCAAGGGAACTTAACGAGAGTAGGAATTCGGAGAGCTGGAATAGGAAGTGCTGCTTGATATATAAAACGTAAACAAATAGGGTTAAATTTGGACTGTGGGCTAAGTTACAGTAAAGACCTAAAGCATATAACTAAATTTAGTAAAATTAAAGGTTATGATCCAGATTAAAAACAATAACTAGACGATTCAGTGATATTTCAAAACTTCAAAACCTAATTCATGAAAAAGAACACAGTAAAGATGGCAGGGCAGGTGATGTGTTGCAGCTATAGCATGTGGGAGCTGGTGGACATCAGTGTGATCCACAGCAACTACATCTGCAATAAGTGTCTGCAGGTCGATGAGTTGATGAGCTGGAGTCCGAGAGTTTGACACTGTGATGCATGCGTGAGGGAGAAAGTTACCTGGACACTTTGTTCCAGGAGGAAGTCACACCCCTTAGGTTAAATACTTCAGATCTGGTCCGTGGTCAGGGTCAGGAGGGTGCGATGACAAGTGAGGCAAGTACAGGGATCCAGAAGGTAGCAGCGAAGGAGCCTCAGCCATTGCACTTGTCCAACAAAAATGAGGTTCTTGCAACCTGTGTGGACGAGAGCAGGGACTGAAGGGAGAATGAGCAAACTGACCACAGCACAGTTGTACAGGGGGCCATTCAAGTTGGGGGAGTATAAAAAGGAATGTAGTAGTCATAGGGGACAGTATAGGTAGGGGGACAGGTATTGTTCTCTGCAGCTGAGAACATGAGTTCCAAAAGCTGTATTGTCTGCCAGGTGCCAGGGTTAAGGACATCTCCTTAGGGCTAGAGAAGTACTTGAAGTCAGAGGGGAAAGAACCAGCTGTCATGGTCCACAGAGGATCCAACGACATAGGTACGACTAAGAAAGAGGTTCAGCTGAGCGAGTACAAGTAGCTAGGAACTAAATTAAAAAGCAGAGCCACAAAGGTAATCATATCTGGATTACTACTGAGCCACCAGCAAATTGGCATTGGGTCAATAAGATCAGAGAGTTGAATGCATGGCTCAAAGATTGGTGTGGGAGAAATGGCATTTTATTCATGGGGCATTGGCACCAGTACTGGGGAAAGAGGGAGCTGTTCCACTGGAATGGGCTCCACTTGATCTGTGCTGGATCCAGTGTCCTGGCAATTTGAATAACTCGGGCTATAGATAGGGCTTTAAAATGAATAGTTGGGGGGGGAAGGGAGGTGTCATGGTCCTGTAGTTTTTTTTTCTCCAGGGAATATGTGGTGTGTCTTTAAGGTTGGCAAAGGATCAGTACTGCTTTAAGAACCAGCAAGCCTCAGGAGTTGGAGAAAGTACATTTTTGGTTGACATTGGATACAGCCATTTGGAGACAGCGATTCAAAGGGTGCATTCTCATTACCTTGGATACAGTTGGAATGAGCACCAAACGATACATTTGTTAGAATTCAATTTTGAACTGTTTTTTTAGTTGAAGACAGTGTGTTCTAAAAGAACACAGACAAACAGCTGGTGTCAGCACCTGAAAGAAGAGCTCTCGGCCATTTAAAATGAAGGAAGAGAATTTAGTCTGTTTAATTATTAACTCTCAAAACTGTAGAAAAGTCAAGCCAAAACAGAGATCTCTGATAATTTAAACTGAACAAAGGGAATGTGACAATCTTTTATCCTTCAAAAACTCTAAAGTCAGATTGATTCTATTGAAAGTGTTTGCAAGTTGTTAATTGTTGAAATCCATCACTGAAGAAGGAAAGCATCACTTATTGCTGGAATTAGACTCCAGACTGTCCTACTGTGGAAGAACCTTTTCTCCCCATCGGACAGCTGTGAGGACTTCAAGCAACTTTAGATTGTAAATTTAGAAGTACTCTAATTTTTTTCTATTTTTAATGTTGTTTATATCTTCATAGTGTTTAAGAATGTAGTTTTTCTAATTAAACAGTTAATTTATTGATTTAAGGACACCTGATATGGTTAGCCTCATTCGGGGGCTAATAGATAGTACAATGTGGCGGGGTCTTTCTTTAATTTGGAAAGTTTAAAATGATATTTTAGGTGATCTGTGGAGGGACGGGATTGAATTAACAGTGCATTTCTCCCACCACAATCAGAATCGTACATTTTGATTGGGAGGTTTTGACTGGAGCGGTCTGTCTTAACAGGGGTCATTCAGAAAGTTAAAGAGAAAGGACAAGGCTTAATTACAGGGTAGTGATATGGATAATGATAACCAGAATGTGATAGGCATGGAGCATACAAACATAAGAATCTACCAAAAGATAGGATCAGAGGAGGGAAAAATGGTAAAAAAGCAGAATTAAAGGCTCTTTATCTGAATGCACACAGCATTCATCACGAGACAGATGAAATGATGGCAAAAATGAATGGGTATGATCTGATAGCAATTACAGAGAGGTGGTTGCAAAGTGTCAAAGGCTGGGAATTGAATATACAGGGGTACTTGACATTTCGGAAGGGTCGGCAGAAAGGAAAAGGAGATGGGGTAGCTCTGTTAATAAAGGATGAGATCAGTGCAGTAATGAGAAATGATCTTGGCTCAGAAGATCAAGATGCAGAATCAGCTTGGGTGGAGATAAGAACTAGCAAAGGAAAGAAGTCACTGGTGTGAGTACTCTGCAGTTACCCGAACAGTAGCTACATTGTAGGACTGGGCATAAAGCAAGAAATGATGAGGCTTGTAAGAAAGGTACTGCAATAATTGTGACTTCAATTTTCATATAGATTGGACAAATCAAATTGGCAAAGGTAGCCTTGAGGATTAGTTCATAGACAGTTTTCTGGACAGTTTCTTAGAATCCATTGTGGAAGTAACCAGTGAACAGGTTATTTTAGGTTCGGTAATGTGTAATGAGACAAAATTAATTAATGATCTCATAGTAAAAGATCCTCTAGGGAAGACTGATCATAACATGATGAATTTCACATTCTGTTAGAGGGTGAGAAACTTGGGTCTGAAACTAGTGTCTTAAACTTTAAAAAAGGCAATTACAAAAGTATGAAGACAGAGTTGGCTAAAGTGGACAGGGAAAATAGATTAAAAGCTAAGATGGTAGATAAGCAGTGGCAGGCATTTAAGGGGATTGACAAAGTAGACGTAGAGAGGATTTAAGGAAGCATTTCATAATTCTCAAGAAACATTGATTCCATTCAGAAAGAAACACTGTGAGACGGATGACCCATTCACGTCTAACTGAAGTTAAGGATGGTATCAAATTGAAAAAAAAGGGTACAATGTTGCAAAGATCAACGGTAGACTAGCAAATTGGGAACATTTTAGAAACCAGTAAACACAAGAACTAGGAGCAGGAGTAAACAATTCAGCCCCTCGAGCCTGCTCCGTCATTCAATACGATCATGCCTGATCTCATCTCAGCTTTAACTCCACTTTCCTGCCCTTTCTCCATAACCTTTCAATCCATTACTAATTAAAAATCTGTCTATCTCCTCCTTAAATTTACTCACTGTCCCGGCATCCACCGCACTCTGGGGTAGTGAATTCCACAGACTCACAACCCTTTGAGAGAAGTAATTTCGCCCCATCTCTGCTTTAAATCTGCTACCCTTTATCCTAAAACTATGACCTCTCGTTCTAGATTGCCCCACCAGAGTAAACATCCTCTCTACGTCTACTTTGTCAATCCCCTTAATCATCTTATATACCTCAATTAGATCTCTCATTCTTCTAAACTCTAGAGAGTAAAGGCCTAAACTGCTCAATCTCTCTTCATAAGACAAACCCCTCATCTCTGGAATCAATCTTGTGAACCTCCTCTGAACTGCCTCCAATGCAACTCCATCCCTCCTCAAGTAAGGGGACCAAAACTGTACGCAATACTCCAGGTGCAGTCTTACTAATACCTTGTAAAGATGCAGCAACACTTCCCTACTTTTATACTCTATTCCTTTAGCAATAAATGTCAAAATTCCATTTGCCTTCCTTATTACCTGCTGCACCTGCATATTAGTTTTCTGCGATTCATGCACGAGGACACCCAGATCCCTCTGTACCAAAGCACCCTGAAGTTTCTCTCCATTCAGATAATAATTTGCCTTTCTATTCTTCTGACCAAAATGGCTAACCTCACACTTATCTATGTTAAACTCCATCTGCCAAATTTTGGCCCATTCACCTAACCTATCCATAGCCATTTCTAAATTTCTTATTGCTTTATTGCAACTTACTATCCCACCTATTTTAGTGTCATCTGCAAATTTGGCTATAGTACCTTCTATCCCTGTATTCAAGTTATTTATATAGATTGTAAATAGTTGGGGCCCAAGGACTGAACCCTATGGCACCCCACTAGTTACATCTTGCCAACCAGAAAAGAATCACTTATCCCATGTCTTCATACTTTTGTAATTGCCCTTTTCTGTTGGTTAGCCAATCCTCTATCCAAGCCAATAAATTGCCCCTAACCCCCTGCGATCTTACCTTGTGTATTAACCTTTTGTGTGGCACCTTATCAAATGCCTTCTGGAAGTCCAGATATACTACATCTACAGGATCCCCATTATCCACTTTACTTGCTACGTCTTCGAAGAACTCTAGCAAATTAGTCAAACACGATTTACCCTTCATAAAACCATGCTGACTCTGATGGATTGCGTTTTGACTTTCTAAATGTCCTGTTATTACTTCCTTAATGATGGATTCTAACAATTTCCCAACGACAGATGTTAAACTAACTGGTCTATAGTTTCCTACTTTCTGCCTCCCTCCTTTTTTGAATCAGGGCGTTATATTAGCATTTTCCCAATCCACTGGAACCTTTTCCGCATCCAGGGAATTGTGGAATATTATAACCAATGGATGCACTATCTCTGCTGCCACTTCCTTTAAGACCCTAGGATGTAGGACATCAGGCCCTGGTGACCTGTCTGCCTTCAAACCCAATAGTTTGTTCCGTACTTTTTCCCGAGTGGTGATGATTGTAAAGGATGACTTAAAAAAAGGGAGAAAATACACTATGAGAGCAAACTAGCAAGAAATATAAAAACAGACAGTAAGAACTTCTACAAGTATATAAAAAGGAAGAGGGTAGCTAAAGTAGACATTGGTCCTTGCAGGATGAGACTGGAGAATTAATAATAGCAAACGATGAAATGGCAGACTTTGAACAAATATTTTGTATCTGTCTTCATGTAGAAGACACTAAAAACAACCCAAAAAAATGATAAAATTAAAGGGCGAAAGTAAAGGAGGAACTTAAAACAATTATCACGAGAGAAAAAGTACTGGGTAAACTAATGGGACTAAAGGCTGATAAATCCTCTGGACTTGCTGGCCTGCATCCTAGGGTCTTAAAAGTGGCTACAGAAATAGTAAATACATTGGTTGTAACCTCCCAAAATTCCCTAGATGCTGGAAGGGTCCCAGTGGATTGGAAAACGGCAAATTTAATGCCCCTATTCAAAAAAGGAAGGAGACAGAAACCAGGAAACTATAGGCTAGTTAGCCTAGCATGTCATTGGAAAATGCTGGAATCCATCATTAAACAAGTAGTCATAGGACATTTAGAAAACCATAATACAATCAAGCAGAGTCAACGGAGTTTTTATGAAAGGGAAATAGTGTTTGACAAATTTATTAGAGCTCTTTGAGGATGGAACAAGCAGGGTGTAAAAAGGGGAACCAGTAGATGCAGTGTATTTGGATTTCTAAAAGGCATTCGATAAAGTGCCACATAAAAGGTTACGACACAAGAAAAGAGCCCATGGTGTTGGGGGTAGTATATTAGCATGGATAAAGGATTGCCTAACAGAAAACAGAGTTGGGATAAATGGGTCATTTCTAGTTGGTAAACTGTAACTAGTGGGCTGCCACAGGGATCAGTGTTGGGCCTCAACTATTTATAATTTATGTCAATGGCTTGGATGAAAGGATCGACTGTATTGTAACCAAACGTGCTGACGATATAAAGATAGGTGGAAAAGCAAGTTGTGAAGAGGACACAAAGGGATATAGATAGGTGAACTGAATGGGCAAAAATTTGGCAGATGGAGTAAAATGTGGCAAAATGTGAGGTTATCCATTTTGGTAGGAAGAATAGAAAAGCAAAATATTATTTAAATGGAGAGACACTGCAGAATGCCTCAGTAAAGGGATCTGGGTATCCTCGTAAATTAAATGCAAAAGGTTAGCATGCAGGTACAGCAAGTAATTAGGAAGGCAAATGGAATGTTGACCTTTATTGCAAGGGGGATGAAGTCTAAAAGTAGGGAAGTCTTGCTCCAACTGTAGAGAGCACTGGTGAGATCACACCTAGAGTACTGCGTACAGATTTAGTCTCCTTATTTAAGGAGGAATACACTTGCATTGGAGGCAATTCACAGAAGGTTCACTGGGTTGATTCCTGGGATGAAGGGGAATCTTATGAGGAAAGGTTGAGCTGGTTGGGCCTATACTCATTGTGGTTCAGAAGAATGAGAGGTGATCTTATTGAAACATAAAAGATTCTGAGGGGGTTTGACAGGGTAGATGCTAAGAGGATGTTTCCCCTCGTGAGGCAATCTAGAATTAGGGAGCATAATTTCAGAATTAGGAGTCGTCCATTTAAGACGGAGATGAGGAGGAATTTTTTTCTGTCAGTCTCATGAATCTTTAGAATTCTCCACCCAGAGAGCAGCGGAGGCTGAGTCATTGCATATATTCAAGGCTGAAATAGACAGATTTTTGAACTATATAACGGAGTCATGGGTTTGTGGGGAACAGGCAGGAAAATGGAATTGAGGCCACGATCAGATCAGCCATGATCTTACTGAATGGTGCAGCAGGCTCGTGGGGGCTGCATGGCCTACTCCTGCTCCTCTTTCTTATGTTATTATACAAATTGCACGTGCATTTGTTGAATTTGGAATGAACAACGATTTCATGTCAGTGTAAGCAGGTGGACTAAAAGTGCATCTGCCTTTTTCATTATTTTGAAGTTATTTGCCTGAAGTTCAAAATGCAGCAATACCAAACCATAAACATGCCTAAGTCTTCAGAAAGCACAAAAATAACTGGGTCCACGAAACTACTTAACATGCTGCTATTTTACACTGGGTGAACATCAAGCTACATTTAAGTATCCTCAACAAAATCCATTCTTAACTCATTAATATACTTTTAGTTTGGGGTATAAAAAATCCATACTTGTAACAAAGCAACATGCATTTAAATAATTGGAATTGCTGCAAAGCAAATTGGGTGCAAGTCAATAACAGCACTTGACAATGTCAGATCAAATACTGCTGAATATGTAAATACAAATTTATTCAAGGTGCATTTCAACTTTTAATTTACATTCTATATTTATTTTATTGTTGTATTAAGTTAACAAAAAACCTTTTAAAAACCCAGCTAAGCTACCGCTACTGCCGAATGAGACCAATTTATTTTGAATTGTGCAAATTTTTCACCTGTAGGGCTCAGACTGGCTGAGAACTGGGTCAAGACTTCACAAACATATTGCCGATATGTATCTTACAGCCAACTGATAAAGCCAATTTCAACTCATCAGACAAATCAGAATTCAAATCGAGGCCCCCAACAGGTAAAACTCAATCTACCATTCAACCTCTTTTAGTCAACGTTTTAGTTATTCAAGAATTTGAAAACAAATTTAAAAGTGCCAATAACCAAACACACCCCCAACAAGTCCCCACTCTGCGCAAAATCTGCATTTGAAATTTATTCCGGAAGAACACAGGAGAGATTAATTACGTTTGAAAAATTGAAACGCTAAGTTCTAGTGACATTAGCAAATGGAATGCATCCGTTACCCAGCACTAAGTCTAGCAGTTTTCCAGACTGATAGTCAAGTTTGGAACTGATTATTCCAATGGTCTCTTGGCCAGCCTCCCTCTCCCCTTCATCTTTCACCCCCGCCCTTGCTGACCTACATTGACTATTGATTCTCCAATGTCGCAAATTTATAATTCTCATCCTTGTGTTTAAATCCCTTTATAGTTTCACCCCTCTCCCTATCTCTGTAATCTGCTCCAGTCCTACAGATTACCCCAAAATACTCCTTTAACAGCCTCCTTAAAACCCACCTCTTGTACCACGCTTTTGGTCACTCCTCCTAATGTCTGCTCCTTTGTTTCCGTGACTAATTTTGTCTGATTATGCCACAGAGACATTTTTTTTTCCATTTTGCAGGTGCAAGATAAATGGAAGTTTTTGTTCTGCTCAAGAAGTAGCAATTTGCTTTAAACTCCAAACCTGCTAGAAGGTTCACTGGAACTATAATTAAACTCAAATACACAAGGGTATTGCATTTGTCAGATTAGAACCTGAAAACAAACTCATGTAGCCACTTAAATTAAAGAAGATTAAAATTTAGTGTGCACAAAAAGTATAATTACATCCCTAAATAATTTATTTTTTGTTGAACAAAACATCACAGTAAATGCCCCTCAGCATCAAAACAAAGTACTTTTCAATGTACAAAACTGTCAACTTACCAGCCAACGTGCTGGTGTGCCTGAAGGCTCGAACTTGGGAATCCGAAAGCCCAGTTAGCAGAGAAATCACTGTATCCATCATGTACTCATCATAAATAATACTGTACTGACACTGCCGGATGAGCACTCCAATAAACTCACAGAAATTTGAACGGAATTTCTTCCACTGAGGACCAGGCATAGTTAGAGGGTAATCTCCACTGTCCTGTAATGAGATATACTCCAAACTATAATCTTAATTGAATGTCATTAAATGGTCTTAAATTACTACTGAAGCACTCCAGTTTTATTTTCTATATAAACAGCAGTCTTTTTATCTGGCAAATTGTGCTCAGCCCACATTCTTGGCAAAATATCAATTACAAACATATGCATAAATCAAGACAACAGAGGATCATTCCAATAATCAAACGGCTGAGGAAGCTTACAAAAATCAAAGAGGTTGATCGAGTTAAAATGTCTAACTTGTTTTAATATCATTTGTGGGTCATTATTGTATCAAAATACCAGAGTCCTACATTTCAACATGAAATTAAAAATGTTTACAAGATGTTTAGTAAATGGTTTCTAATTGACTGATTTCATCTGAATGAAACTTTTTCTACCTTTAAGAATAAAGGCGAGGAACGTGAAAAATATTTGGTTGGTCAAATCATGAAAAATAACAGAGATTATATTCAAGTTCACAGATATTTCACAATTCCAGTAATGTTCAGTTTGGTTGACTATATCTTTCAAATGATTATATATGGGAGTTAGGGGTAAAGAGCTTGAAGGGAAATGTTACAAATGTACTTGTCGGTTAAATTTGTAATCATCCAAATCATGGCCATGGCTACCTGGGACCATTCTTTAACATAGCAACTGAACAAACTATTGGCTGAACAACCTCACTTCATATAGACTTGCCTCTAAATAATTACCCCACTTTCCCTTGACTACAGTAGTTTGGAAAAGAACATGCAACACAGGATTCACAGATACGCTTGAATTTACAGCAATATCAGAACCAAATATCTTTTAAACTTGTAATCCAAACTGCTCAGCTGTAAAATAAACTGTTTTTTTGCCCTGAGCTTTTAAAAACGTATTTTGAACTTCCACAATCTAAACAGGAGAGTTTACTGTACACTATATTCAACTTTGCTGCAAAGAAAATTAACAGTTGTGACAAACAACAACAGACCAGGATCAAACCTGGGACAATTCCAATTTGTATATCCAACATGGTGCATTAATCACTGAATTAATAGAGACTCACCTCATCAAACTCTTCAGTCATTTTCCTAATTATTTCTGTATTCTGCATATTTCGAAACATCTCAATTCTTACAGTGCCTACAAAGAAAATATAAACAAGAGATTATAAAGAAACGGTCAGTGTTACAGATAGATCCCTTCATATAACTGATGAGTCTCTCAAAGCACCAATGTAAAATTCTCCTCAAGTTAGTGTAAGTATACAGTGCAAACAAAGCAAAGTAAAAAGTTTGGATTTCAAGTCACATATTTGGATGCACGTCATGTCTTGCATAACCAAAGCAGGTCCAGCTGTTTTATTAAACGAAAGATACATATGTTACAACAACACTTAAATAACTGATGTAAGAAACCACAAAATAATTGAGCAACATTCGTACTACTTTTATTACAGGAAACTGTACAAAACAAATCTGTGCTTCTGCACAGGTTTAAAAAAGTACCTCCAATGATGGTGGTGTTTCCAACAACCTCGCACATTTCCCTTACCTTGAAATCGATTGGTTGCACTGATAGAAAATTTACATTATGGCTTGCATTAAGCCAGTGGTAAACTGTACCAGAGTTGAAAACCTACATTTCCAATTCATTTTTTTTTTTACAAATCTATCAACGTGCAACTTACACATCCAATTGTATGCTAATTCACTCTGTAATAAATATATTTGTACAACAATGCGCTTAATATTCTATGATAAACTCTATCCTCTTAATTTCACTTGGCAATTAAGTTCAGAAATAAATTTGGCTGCTTAAAAAACTGTGAACATGAATTTAAAATGTATTCATGGAAAATTGCTGTATATGGTCCAAAAATGAGGACACTATCCTTTGTTAAACATGACTAACACTGAACAAAAAAAAATAACGAGCACTAGTTCAAAAAAATCAATGACTAAAAAAAGCCTGAGAAGATTCCCAATTATATATCACTAATTTCTCAAACTGCTACTGTTTTTCTGAAGGCTATTCCAATTTTTGTAGAGCTCTTTTGTTCACATGACATAGGGGGAGCCAGTGAGTCAGTCTGAACAGGCATCGTTAATAGAAACAAATATGTAACTGTATTTTACTGTTCAACAATAAGCTATTTGCATAAAATCAGATACAGCTTGATCAGTATCCAAAGAAAATCAATGATAAGGTTTTTACTGTAATATTACTTCCGTGATTTATACTTCCCCAAAAAAAAAAGCTAGTCAAAAATACAACTAGGCAAGGTTTAAAATGGTTCTTAGTTGGAATAAATTTCAAAAAGTATTCCCTGATGCATGCATCTTTTATGATATAGACATATTACAATCCTTCAGTGAATACTTCAAGGCCTCTAGATTTACCTTTACATCCTGAGCACTGGATGAAAAAGTTGATTAGGTCCAAAAGCGCGATATCCCTGTCCTGCTTGTATGATTCAATCCAGTCATCAACCACAGACTGTCGAGAGAAATGTTACTATTAATTAATTACAAAAGCTGGATGAACTTCAGATCACGTTTTTACAGCAGCTGCTACCCTACAACTTCACTGCACAACTAATCAGCATAAAACACTGCACAATGACCTAGAGTGAGGAGTGAAAGAAGGCACGTGAGGCATAAAGAAATAAGGAAAGACAAAGAGTGAGAACAGCCAGACATATCGATACTGATACAATGAGAGAAAATTTGTGAAGGATATATATATATATAAAAGCAAAATACTGCGGATGCTGGAAATCTGAAATAAAAACAAAAAATGCTGGAACCACTCAGCAGGTCTGGCAGCAACTGTGGAAAGAGAAGCAGAGTTAACGTTTCAGGTCAGTGACCCTTCTTCGGAACTAGCAAATATTAGAAATGTCAAAGGTTATAAGCAAGTGAGCCGGGGGTGGGGCAAGAGATAACAAAGGAGAAGGTGCAGATTGGACAAGGCCACATAGCTGACCAGAAGGTCATGGAGCAAAGGCAAACAATATGTTAATGGTGTGTTGAAAGACAAAGCATTAGTACAGATAGGGTGTTAACGAACTGAAGATTGAACAGCAGCAAGTACAAACATGAAAAAAACCATGGGTAAGCAAACTGAACAAACTACAATGAAATGAAATAAACAAAAGAAAAAAAATTGTAAAAAAATGTAAAAAAGAAAAATAAAGAAAAAATAACTAAAAATAAAAGTAAAATGGGGGGCCCATCATGCTCTGAAATTATTGAACTCAATGTTCAGTCCGGCAGGCTGTAGTGTGCCTAATCGGAAAATGAGATGCTGTTCCTCGAGCTTGCGTTGATGTTCAGTGGAACACTGCAGCAAGCCCAGGATAGAGATGTGAGCATGAGAGCAGGGGGGAGTGTTGAAATGGCATGTGTGTGTGTGTGTATATCTATCTATCTATATATATATATATATATATAAATAAATAAAAAAAGGAGTGAGTATTGACACTACTGTGTCAGCCAATGAGTTAGAGGAGGGGCAAGACTTATATACTTGAGTATATTTAAGACAGAGGTCAATAGAATTTTGGGTACTAAGGGAATTAAGGGATATGGGAGGGATAGTGCAGAAAGGCAGGGCTGAGGAAGATCAGCCATGATCTTACTGAATGGCACAGCAAATTCAAAGGGTCAACTGGCCTAGTCCAGCTCCTATTTCTTATGTTCTTATAACTTCTCACAGCAATGTTTTGCCAAGTTTGGGCATTATGGAGTAAAATGTTACACGCAGCACAGATCCTGTACTTGCATTTGTACTGTAAGGTCACTGCCAGTATTTACAAATGCATCACTTCTATCAGCTAAATTAAGGGTCATGTAAGTGCAACTGAACTCCAGCTTCCAAATCATACTATGATATAGGATGACACATTTTTAATTTATAGATACGCAGATACACATATAAAACACACACAATTTCAGTTAGGAACAGAAAGTTTCTATAGAATTACCATTTATGATACATTATTATTAGTCTGCTCATGAAATTAGGAATAGTAACAGATTGCAGCAATCCCCATTGAAAATATAAACACTTGCAAACCTTTGTTTTTTCTATAATAAAAGCAAAATACTGCAGATGCTGGAAATCTGAAATAAAAACACAAAGTGCTGGAAATACTCAGCAGGTCAGACAGCATCTGTGGAGAGACAAGCAGAGTTAACATTTCAGGTCTGTGACCTTTCATCAGAAATGTAATAGGTTTTAAGCAAGTGAAGCACGGGTGGGGGACAGTTGGGGGTGGGGGGGGATGGTGGGGAAGAGAACAAAAGTGGAGGTGTGTGATAGCGCAGAGCACAGGAGAGATTAAATAACAAAACTGTCCTGGGACAAAGGCAAAGAGTATGTTAATGCTTGTGGTGAAAGACAAAGCATTAGTCCAGAGAGAGTGTTAATAGCAGAATAATGAGCAGCTCTGCCTACATGAAAAGGCACATGGTTAAAAAATAAAAAAAATAAAAAGTATAAAAAAGGCCAGTCATGCTCTGAAGTTATTGAACTCAATGTGCAGTCCGCAAGGACAAAAGATCAGGTGCTGCTCCTCGAGCTTGCGTTGATGTTCACTGGAACACTGGAGCAGGCCAAAGACAGAAATGTTGGCATGAGAACAGGGTGGCAGGGGGTGCTGAAATGGCAAGCGGCTGGAAGCTCAGGGTCATGCTTTTGGACAGAGCAGAGGTGTTCTGCAAAGCAGACAATGATTCTTTCTTCAATCTTCCCACATCTCTCTGTTCACATTTTTCCTTGACAAGATTAGAAACGCAGGGATAAACTGTTGTCTTAATCATTGTATCATAAGGTTTAGATTAGCAATGGAGAAGAACAAGGAACAATCTTCAGTAGAACTTCTAAATTGGAAGAGGGCTAACTTCAATGGGGTAAGAGGGGAACTAGCCAGTGTAAAATGGAACCAAAGATTGTGGGGAAAAACTGTAACAGAGCAACGAGTGATCTTTAAGGAAGAGATGTTTCAGGTATAGGCTAGGTACATTTCAACAAGGGTGAAAGGTAAGGGAAGCAAAGGGTTCCTTGGATGATGAGGGAGATAGAGAATATGATGAAACACAAAATGGTGGTGTGTGATGCATGTTAGGTGGATTCTTCGAGCAAGAACCAGGCCAAATACAATAACTTGAGGGGGAAAATGAAGAGGAAAATATGACTGGCAAAGAAAGAATAAAGGAATAAAATGACAGCAAACATAAAAGTGAACCCAAAAATGTTCTACCAGCATGTAAATAGGAAGTGGATAGTGTCTCAGAATTGTATTACTTTTTCTCCTCGGATTAAAAAAAACTGTGTGCGTGCCTTTAAGACTGTTAAAAAAAAAAGTGCACCTTTCAGGGAGAGAAGATTCTAGAAATCTGGAGGCACAGTGTACCACAGCTGCACTTTTGGTTACCCTGAGCAACAGCAGTAGAGAGAGAGAGGTCACATGGGATGATGTGTCCATTTGACTGTGTGGGGAGTTGGCAGAGACCAGTCTGAACCAGTCAGTTCTGAGAGACTTTTCCAGCGAGGCAATCTGAAGAGGAGTTGTTTCATTCTCTCTCAAGAAAAATTCTACAAAGCTACAAGCCAAGTTAATTCCCAGAGTAAGGAAGAAAGAAAAGCTTTTCTTTTTCGACAAATTACTTGTATTGCTGTGCTCATCGTTTAAGGAACTATTTAATGCTACTGCAGCCAAACGGTTTGAATGCCTGTCAAGAACAGAGTCATCAAATCCAGATGAAGAGTTCAAGTGAACTTTGGTTATCTTCACATCAGAAGATCTCATTCACCCAAAACGTAAAACACAAAAAAAAAACTTATTTATTTTATTCTTGAGACAGCAATTGTTTTTTTAAACTCTACCTTTAAAACCAGACCACTGTGTTTTTTTGAATGTATATGTGAGAATGCGGGAGTTAGATTAAATTAAGTTATAAGGTCTTTAGACATAGGTTTATCGCAAGTGTTTATGATTTAGTTTTTTAATAAATAAATAATTTGTTGTTGTCTAAAGATACCTGATTTGGTCTGCTTCATTCTGGGGATACTAGTGTGTTTAATTTGGCTGTTTTTTTCCCAATTTGGTGAAAGTTTAATAATATGCTATGACCTGTGGAGTGACGGGACTGAATTAACAATGTGTTGCTCCTGCCGCAGTCATAACAATAGTAAGAGTTGGGGTAGGGCCTAATAGAGAGAAAGAGGATAACATATGCATAGAGGTGCAGGGGAAGGCTGGAGTTCTTAATGAGTACTTTGTATTGGTGTTTACCAAGAGAATGTTGACAAAATATCAGTAGAAGCAGAGATGGTAGAGGTAATGGAAGGGGTGAAAACTGATAGGCAGGATGTGCTGGAAAGGCTGGCTATGATTAAAATGGATAAGTCACCTCGTCCGGATGGCTTGCATCCCAGGTTGCTAACGGAAGTGGGAGTGGAGATAGAGGAAGGGCTTGCCATAATCTTTCAATCTTCCCTAGATACAGGGGAGGTGCCAGAGGACTGGACAGTGGCAAAGTTGCACCCTTGTTCAAGAAAGGACATTCATTTTAACTAAACTCTGTTCAGTATAACAGGTTTTAGAAACAATAATCAGGGAAAAAAATCAACAGGTACTTTGAGAGGTTGTGTTAATTAGGGAGAGTCAGCATGTATTTGGAAAAGGCAGATTGTGCTTAACTAATCTAATTGCTTGTTTTTGATGAACACAGAAGATTGATAAAGGAAAAGCAATGGATGGCATCTATATGGATTTTAAGAACATCTTTGACAAAGTACCACATAAAAGTCTGGTTACCAAAATGGAGGGTCATGCAATAGGAGGGTCACTGTCAGCTTGGATAAAAAAAATGGCTTAAGGACAGAAAACAAGTCATGGGAAATGGCTGTTTTTCAGCCTGGAGGATAGTGGACAGTGGTGTTCTCCAAGGTTCAGGGCTGGAACCACTGCCTTTTTAGATAGACATAAATGACTTGGATATTGGGAGAGAGCAAAATTTCAAAATTTGCCAATGATACCAAACCTGGGGGTGTGGCAGACAGTGAGGATGATACCAATTAACTAACAGGATGCAGATAGGCTAGCAGAATGGGCAGGCAAGTGGCAGATGGAATTTAATAGAGAGAAATATGAGGTGATGTACTTTGGCAAAAGGATAGGGAAAGGCAATATAGACTAAGTACAGTTCTAAAGAGTGTACAGGGACACAGACCTAGGGGTTCATGTGTATAGACCTTTGAAGGTAGCGGCAGATTTTGAGAGTGCAGTTACCAAAGCATATGGGATGTTGGGCTTCATAAATAGAGGTACTAAGTACAGAAACAGGGAAGTTATGCTGAACCTTTATAAAGCTCTGATTAGGAAGGATGTGAAGGTCCTTGACAGGGTTTACCAGAATGGGATTTTATCTACGAGGTTAGGTTGGAGAAGCTGGGGCTGTTCTCCTTGGAGCAAAGGAGATTAAGGGGAGAGTATTGCACTGAGTGTTGCTGGAGGCACAGAGTGTGAAGAAGGAAGTTTGGTAAGTGAGTGGATTTTAAGGGTTAATCTCTCTGAAGTTTAGTTTTTGTTTTGTTTACATTTAGCAAATACTTGAAATTACTGTTTAAGTTGAGAGGAAATTTAAGTTTCTTACAGTTTTAAACAAGGATAGACAAGCTCTCAGAGTAGCTGTAGCTAGTTAATTAGGTAGCTAGCTTAAACTGGTTTCCAAGCTCCAGCAGAGCTGACACAGTATTGTTTACAGGGAGCATAAATTCAAGAGACTCTCAGTTCTAACCATTGCCAGTGTTGTTGGAGGCACAGAGTGTGAAGAAGGGCGTTTGGTAAGTGAGGGAGTTCGGGAAGGAGGGGAACTATAAATTGAGAGAGAAAATAAATTTTCTGCACTGAGAGTTACTTTGAGTGCACAGAGTGTAAGGTGCGAGTTGGTGCATGAGGGAATTCAGTGAGGGAGGGGCTCGTTTCTTTATTTTTCTACCTTTATTTAGCCTTCAGTAGCTGTCTCTCTCTTCAGTGCAGGGGAATAAGCTGATCGGTGAGTAACTGATATGTTATTCTAATAAATAGTTTTTAAAGTTAAGCTATGGTAGTTCAGCTTGGCCAAGTGGAATGTACATCCTGCGGTATATGGGAAGTCTTCAATGCACATCATGTGTCCGAGATGAACACACCTGTAGGAAGTGTCAGAGGCTACAGAAGCTTGAGCTCCAGGTTTCAGAACTTCAGTGGCGGCTGGAGTCACTGTTGTGCATCCGCGAGGCAGAGGACTACGTGGTAGCATGTTTAGGGAGGTGGTCACACCACAGGTTAGGAACATGCAGGCAGAGGGGGAATGGGTGACCGTCAGGCAGTCTAGGAGAACTAGGCAGGCAGTGCAGGAGTCCCCCGAGTCTACCTTGCTTGCTAATCAGTTTTCCACTTTGGATACTGGCGAGGGGGATGGTTTCTCAGGGCAGTGCAGCCAGAGCAAAATCCATAGCACCACAGGTGGCTCAGCTGCACAGGAGGGGCGGAAGTAGAGTGGAAGAGCAATAGTGATAGGGGATTCAATAGTCAAGGGATCAGACAGGTGTTTCTGTGGCAGCAAACGTGATTCCAGGATGCTATCTTGCCTCCCTTGTGCCAGGGTCAAGGATGTCATGGAACGGCTGCAGGACATCCTTCTGGGAAAGGGTGAACAACCAGAGGTCACATTGGTACCAATGACATAGGTAGGAAGAAGGATGAAGTCCTGAAAGCAGATTTTAGGGAGTTAGGAAGGAAATTAAAAAGCAGGACATGAGGAGCAGTATTACTCCCACTGCCATGTGCTAGTGAGCATAGGAATAGAAGTATTGATTGATTGAACACATGGCTAGAGAATTGGTGTAGGAGGGAGGGCATCAGATTTCTGAGGCATTGGGACTGGTTCTGTGGCAGGTGGGACCTGTACAAATGGACAGGCTACACCTCAACAGGACCGAAACTAATATCCTTGCAGGAAGATTTGCTAGTGCTTTTAGGGAGGGTTTAAACTAGCTTGTCATGGGGGTGGGAACCTGAGGGGTAGCTCAAATTGGAAGGAAGTAAAGCTGGTAACAGGAGGTAGAAAAGTAGCAAGCGACGTTAGAAAGCAGGCGAAACAAAGGCGAGCATCAACTAGGCTTAGAATGCATAATAATGTCAAGACGACAAGGTTAAGGGCACTCTACCTGAATGTACGCAGCATTCGCAACAAGGTAGATGATTTAAAGGCACAAATAGAAATAAATGGGTATGATCTAATTGCCATTACGGAAACGTGGCTACAGGGTGACAAAACTAGGAACTGAATATTCAAGGATATTCGACATTTAGGAAGGACAGGAAAAGGAGGTGGATTTGCTCTGATAATATTAGTAAGGAAGGATCTCAGATTAGAAGAACAAAATGTGGAATCTGTTTGGGTGGAGCTACGAAACAGCGAGGGGCAGCAAACATTGGTAGGAGTTGTTTAAAGGCCACCAAATAGTAGTGGTCGTGTGGGGCATGGAATTAATCAGGGGATTAGAGAAGCATGTAGAATGGGTAATACAGTAATTATAGGTGATTTCAATCTGCACATAGACTGGGTAAACCTAATGAGCACTAATGCTGTGGAAGACGAGTTTATGGAGTATGTTTGGGATGGTTTTCTAGAGCAGTATGTTGAGGAACCGACTAGAGAACAGGCTATTTTAGATCTAGAATTATGTAATGAGAAAGGGCTATTTTATAATCTTGTTGTAAAAGAATCTTTATGGATGAGTGACCATAATACGATAGAATTTTACATGAGGTTTGAAAGTGAGGTAGTTCAATCTGAAGCCAGGCTGCTAAATTTGAACAAAGGGAATTATGAAGGTATGAGTGGCAAACTGGCTGAGGTGGATTGGGAAAACACATTAAAAGATATGATAGTGCATAGATAATGGATAGTCTTCAAAGAATTATTACATAGTTTACAGCAACTATACATTCCTACAAGGCACAAAACCCCCAAAGTAAAGGCAGTCAACCGTGGAGAACAAAGGAAGTTAAGGATTGTATAAGATTAAAAGAAAAGGCCTATAAAGTTGCCAGAAATAGTAGTAAACCTGAGGGTTGGAAGGATTTTAGAATACAGCAAAGGAGGACCAAGAAATTGATAAAGAAAGGGAGACTCAGATATAAATGTAAACTAGCAAAAAATATAAAACGGACTGTAAAAGCTTCTATAGGTACGTAAAAACGAAACGTTTGGCTAAGACAAATGTGGGTCCATTACAGGCAGAGTCAGGAGAATTTATAATGGGGAATAGAGAAATGGCAGAGAAGCTAAATGATTACTTTGTGTCTGTCTTCACTGAGGAAGATACAAGAAATCTCCCAGAATTAGAAATCCAGGGGATTAGGGAAAATGAGTAACTGAAGGAAATTAGTATTAGTAAGAAGGTTGCATTGGAGAAATTAATGGGGCTGAAGGCTGATAAGTCCCCAGGACCTGATATTCTACATCCCTGACTGTCGAAAGAGGTAGCTATGGAGATAGTGGATACATTGGTGATCATCTTCCAAAATTCCATAGATTCTGGAATGGTTCCTGCAGATTGGAAGGTAGTAAATCTCACCCCACTATTTAAGGGAGGGAGGGAGAGAGAAAGAAAACAGAGAACTACATACCTGTTAACCTTACATCAGTACTATTCTAAAGGATGTGATAAATGGACACTTGGATAGTAATGATCTAATCGGGCATAGTCAACATGGATGTATGAATGGGAAATCGTGTTTGATGAACCTGTTGGAGATTTTTGAGGATGTTATTTACAGAATTGATAAATGGGAATCGGTGGACGTAGTATACTTGGATTTTCAGAAGGCTTTTGATAAAGTCCCCCACAGGAGATTGGTTAGCAAAACTAAAGCACATGGGATAGGAGGCAATATACTGGCATGGATTAAGGATTGGTTAACAGGAAGAAAGCAAAGAGTAGGAAGAAACGGCTCATTCTCGCATTGGCAGGCTGTGACTAGTGGGGTACCGCAAGGATCAGCACTTGGCACAAAACTGGGTGGGAATGTGTGTTGTGAGGAAGATGCAAAGCGGCTTCAAGGGGATTTGGACAGACGTATTGCGTGTGCAAGACGTGGCAGATGGAATATAATATGCAAAAATGTGAGGTTATCCAATTTGGCACGAGGAACAGATGTACAGAGTATTTCTTCAATGGGACGTGTAGATGTACAAAGGGCCCTGGGTGTCCTCGTCAACAAGTCACAAAGTTTGCATGCAGGTGCAGAATTAGGAAGGCTGTTATGCAATTATTGCAAGGTATGTTAGCAATTATTGCAAGAGGATTTGAGTACAGTAGTAGCGAAGTCTTGCTTCAATTGTATAGAACCTTGGTTAGACTACAACTGGAGCATTGTGCGCAGTTTTGGTCCCCTTACCTCAGGAAGGAAATTATTGCCATAGAGGGAGTGCAACGAAAGTTCACCAGACTTGTTCCTGGGGTGGCGGGACTGTCCTATGAAGAGAGATTGGGGAAACTGGGCTTGTATTCTCTAGAGTTTCCAAAAATGAGAGGTGATCTCATTGAAATCTACAAAATACTTAAAGGGATAGACAGGATAGATGCAGCTAAGATGTTTCCCCTGGTTGGGGAGTCTAGAACCAGGGGACACAATTTCAAAATAAGGGGGAAGCCACTGAGGACAGAGATGAGGAGAAATGTCTTTACTCAAAGGGTTGTGATTCTTTGGAATTCTCTATCCCAGAGGGCTGTGGAAGCTCAGTCATTGAGTATGTTTAAAGTAGAGATTGACAGATTTCTAAATACCAACAACAAAGGGATATGGGGATAGCGTGGGAAAAAGGCATTGAAGTGGATGATCTGCCACAATCGTATTGAATGGAAGAGCAGGATTGATGGGCTGAATGGCCTACTCCTGCTCCTATGTTCCTATCTGATAGAGGTGTACAAGATTTTGGTAAGTTTGGATAGGGTTGACAAAAGCTATTTCCATTAGCTGATGGTACAAGGACTAGGGACACAGAGTTAACGCTTTGGGCAAGAGATGCAAGGGGCGAGAAATAACTTTTTTATGCAGTGAGTGGGAATGATCTGGAACTCGCTGCCTATGTGGGTAGTGAAAGTGGAGATGATGAATGATTTCAAAAGGAAATTGGATGGGCACTTGAGGGAAATAAACTTACAGGGCTACAGCCAGGGAATGGGACTAATTGGATTGCTCTGCGGAGAGCTGGCATGGACTCAATGGGTTGAATGGCCTCCTCCTGTGCAGTAAGGCCAAGGTCTCTAATCCTCAGTACCACAGCAAACCTTATCCCATTTTGAAATTCTTACAGCCTTGCTGAAACGACAGCTCCATTTAATTTCAAATAGGCTGCTTCAACAGGGGAGATTTGCTAGTGCTCTTCGGGGGGGTTTAAACTAATTCAGCAGGGGAATGGGAACCTAAATTGTAGTTCCAGTGTACAGGATGTTGAGAGTAGTGAGGTCAGGGATAAGGTTACAAGGATGCAAGAGGGCACTGGCAAGCAAGAACTTGGTTTAAAGTGTGTCTACTTCAACGCCAGGAGCATCCGGAATAAGGTGGGTGAGCTTGCAGCATGGGTTGGTACCTGGGATCTCGATGTAATGGCCATTTCAGAGACATGGGTAGAGCAGGGGCAGGAATGGATGTTGCAGGTTCCGGGATTTAGATGTTTCAGTAAGAACAGAGAAGATGGTATAAGAGGAGGGGGTGTGGCATTGTTAATCAAGGAGAGTATAACAGCGGCAGAAAGGACGTTTGAGGACTCGTCTACTGAGGTAGTATGGGCCGAGGTTAGAAACAGGAGACGAGGTCACCCTGTTGGGAGTCTTCTATAGACCTCCGAATAGTTCCAGAGATGTAGAGGAAAGGATAGCGAAGATGATTCTCGACAGGGGCGAGAGAACCAGGGTAGTTGTTATGGGGGACTTTAACTTTCCAAATATTGACTGGAAATACTATAGTTCGAGTACTTTAGATGGGTCAGTTTTTGTCCAGTGTGTGCAGGAGGGTTTTCTGACACAGTATGTAGACAGGCCAACCAGGGGCGATGCCACATTGGATTTGGTACTGGGTAATGAACCCGGCCAGGTGTTAGATTTAGATGTAGGTGAGCACTTTGGTGATAGTGATCACAATTCGGTTAGGTTTACCTTAGCGATGGGCAGGGACAGGTATATACCGCAGGGCAAGAATTATAGCTGGGGGAAAGGAAATTATGATGCGATTAGGCAAGATTTAGGATGTGTAGGATGGGGAAGGAAACTGCAGGGGATGGGCACAATCGAAATGTGGAGCTTATTCAAGGAGCAGCTACTGCGTGTCCTTGATAAGTATGTACCTGTCAGGCAGGGAGGAAGTTGTCGAGCGAGGGAGCCGTGGTTTACTAAAGAAGTTGAAGCGCTTGTCAAAAGGAAGAAGAAGGCTTATGTTAGGATGAGACGTGAAGGCTCAGTTAGGGCGCTTGAGAGTTACAAGCTAGCCAGGAAGGATCTAAAGGGAGAGCTAAGAAGAGCAAGGAGAGGACACGAGAAGTCATTGGCGGATAGGATCAGGGAAAACCCTAAGGCTTTCTATAGGTATATCAGGAATAAAAGAATGACTAGAGTTAGATTAGGGCCAATCAAGGATAGTAGTGGGAAGTTGTGTGTGGAATCAGAGTTGATAGGGGAAGCGTTAAATTAATATTTTTCGTCAGTATTTACAGTCGAGAAAGAAAATGTTGTCGAGGAGAATACTGAGATTCAGACTACTAGGCTAGATGGGATTGAGGTTCACAAGGAGGAGGTGTTAGCAATTTTGGAAAGTGTGAAAATAGATAAGTCCCCTGGGCCAGATGGGATTTATCCTAGGATTCTCTGGGAAGCCAGGGAGGAGATTGCAGAGCCTTTGTCCTTGATCTTTATGTCGTCATTGTCGACAGGAATAGTGCTGGAAGACTGGAGGATAGCAAATGTTGTCCCCTTGTTCAAGAAAGGGAGTAGAGACAGCCCTGGTAATTATAGACCTGTGAGCCTTACTTCGGAAGTGGGTAAAATGTTGGAAAAGGTTATGAGAGACAGGATTTATAATCATCTTGAAAAGAATAAGTTCATCAGCAATAGTCAGCACGGTTTTGTGAAGGGTAGGTTGTGCCTCACAAACCTGATTGAGTTTTTCGAGAAGGTGACCAAACAGGTGGATGAGGGTAAAGCAGTGGATGTGGTGTATATGGATTTCAGTAAGGCGTTTGATAAGGTTCCCCACGGTAGGCTATTGTAGAAAATACGGAAGTATGGGGTTGAAGGTGATTTAGAGCTTTGGATCAGAAATTGGCTAGCTGAAAGAAGACAGAGGGTGGTGGTTGATGGCAAACGTTCATCCTGGAGTTTAGTTACTAGTGGTGTACCGCAAGGATCTGTTTTGGGGCCACTGCTGTTTGTCATTTTTATAAATGACCTGGAAGAGGGTGTAGAAGGGTGGGTTAGTAAATTTGTGGATGACACGAAGGTCGGTGGAGTTGTGGATAGTGCCGAAGGATGTTGTAGGGTACAGAGGGACATAGATAGGCTGCAGAGCTGGGCTGAGAGATGGCAAATGGAGTTTAATGCGGATAAGTGTGAGGTGATTCACTTTGGAAGGAGTAACAGGAATGCAGAGTACTGGGCTAATGGGAAGATTCTTGGTAGTGTAGATGAACAGAGAGATCTTGGTGTCCAGGTACATAAATCCCTGAAAGTTGCTACCCAGGTTAATAGGGCTGTTAAGAAGGCATATGGTGTGTTAGCTTTTATTAGTAGGGGGATCGAGTTTCAGAGCCACGAGGTCATGCTGCAGCTGTACAAAACTCTGGTGAGACCGCACCTGGAGCATTGCGTGCAGTTCTGGTCACCGCATTATAGGAAGGATGTGGAAGCTTTGGAAAGGGTGCAGAGGAGATTTACTAGGATGTTGCCTGGTATGGAGGGAAGGTCTTACGAGGAAAGGCTGAGGGACTTGAGGTTGTTTTCATTGGAGAGAAGGAGGAGGAGAGGTGACTTAATAGAGACATATAAGATAATCAGAGGGGTTAGATAGGGTGGATAGTGAGAGTCTTTTTCCTCGGATGGTGATGGCAAACACGAGGGGACATAGCTTTAAGTTGAGGGGTGATAGATATAGGACAGATGTTAGAGGTAGTTTCTTTACTCAGAGAGTAGTAGGGGCGTGGAACGCCCTGCCTGCAACAGTAGTAGACTCTCCAACTTTAAGGGCATTTAAGTGGTCATTGGATAGACATATGGATGAAAATGGAATAGTGTAGGTCAGATGGTTTCACAGGTCGGCGCAACATCGAGGGCCGAAGGGCCTGTACTGCGCTGTAATGTTCTAATTCTAATATTCCAAGCAGGGAAGATCTGCTACCAGAATGGCAAGGTCACAACTGCAACTTTACTAATACAAATCTTACACGATCCCAATGTTATGTTCAAAAGTGCTGATTCTGCGCAGCATAAAAATGCAGATTGAGTCGCTTAGTTCGCACTACTTTGTCTCTTCTGCATTTTGGTGCTATTAGAAATATTGTTAAAAGATTCTTCGTTAGCAGAAAGGTAGGACAGTATCATTTGCTTCTTCAGAAAAAGTATACTGCAGGTACCAGTGGCTGTGAAAAAATAACTTTTGTTTTAAACTTTAACTGTGATTAATGTAATACTGCATGGGGTACTTGTGATCTAACCAGAAAGTTTAGAAGTTAGTCAGATTCCTATTGAAGAAAGAAATCCTGTCTCATGACCATCCAAATGAGCATGGAAATGGATTCAACTTTCAATCATTCTTTTAACATGCTTATAATTTAGAAAGCAAGGATCAGAAAAAATTTGCCTATGATTTCCATGAAAATAGATCGAGAGGAAAGGTCCGTAAAATATTTTATTTTTCATTTACCTGCATGGCACTCTTTCCCATTTTCACCACCTCAAACAGTGTGACAGGTTCAATTTCTCCATTTTGTTGATGGTGACCATTAGCCTTTCCCTGACTTGCTCTGCCACCTGTTCCTGCACGACTTTTCTCTCCTGGAGTACGTCTTGCCTTCTTAGCAGTCTTGGAAAAAGAGAACAAAGAGACTTTTTTAAATGAAAAAGGGCACATTCAAAATTTGAGTATTTTTACATTTCACTTAGCTGAGTTATTAAAATTTCAAGAAAACTCAGTATATTCAAAGGACACTTACAGGCGATTTCCACAATTAACTGGAAACAAAGATTTATGAACAAAAATTTATGTTAAACCAAATGTGAGCAGTTAAGTGAATGTACCGTTGTTGTAAAGTAATGAACCAGCCATGAAACTAAAGGCACCCTATTAAACTTTAGTCAGAACAAATACAAAACTAACCTTCCTTCACCTGTGTAAGACTGCCAACTTTGTTGGCTGTGCTCGAAAGGAACCGATCAGGATTCCTCCTCCCTTGAATGGAGTGTCTCAACCATATGGTACCACAACAGCAGTCTGGATTCAAACCCAGGACCTTATTGGCTGGCGTGGCTCTACACTACATCACAGTTGCACAGATTGAACATTGCAAATGTCTTATTTTCCAAACTTGCCTTCCTCTTCCTCAGCTTGGTCCTCAAACATCGGTTCTATATCCATCTACGCACACCGATGGATAGATAAAAGTGACCTCCTTAAATTGAAAGGCCACCATCCACCTTGCCCAAATTTCTCAGGGAACCTACCAAGTACTGTTGTCCAATTCTACATCACTAGATAGAACTTGCTTACAGATTTCCAACAGATGTCCAAATCGATCAATCACCTCTTTTGCAGGGATAAAAAAATACTCTAGCCCTGCAATTAAACAAGCAACCATTCCAACAAGCTTATGCTTTTTCTTTTGAAAGCCATTTCCTGGTATGTTCGGCAACCAGAAAAGCAATCTGTATACTTCTTTAAATCTCGTATGCGCCCACGTATAGTCTTGTGTTTCTTCACTTCCACCAGACTGCAGAATCAGAGGCCACTGTCTTCTCAACCAATCACATTGTCAGCTGTGGCTCAGATAGTAACACTCTTGCCTCTGAGTCACAAGGTTGTGGTTCAAGTCCCACTACAGGACATGAGCACAAAAAAAAATCAAAGCTGACACTCCACTGCAGCATTGAGAGAGTGCTGCCTTTCGGATGAGACATTGAATTGAGGCTCTGCCTGCCCTCTTACGTGGATGTAAAAGATATCGTAGAACTACTTCGAAAATGTGCAGGGGAATTATCCTTGGTATCCTGGGGCCAATATTTATCAATCAACATCACAAAAGCAGTTTATCTGGTCATTATCATATTGCTGTACATGCACAAGCTGGCTGCAGCATTTCCTACACTACAACAATGACTACACTTCAAAAGTACTCATTGACTGTGAGGTGCTTTGGGAGGTCTGACAGCTGTAAAAGGCACTACATAAATGCAAGTCTGTCTTTTTTTTTTATCACATCTCAGTGTTGACTCCATCCTTAAAATCTGATCTTTCAACCAATCTGATTTCATTAGAAGGAACCAAAGCAAAGTCCTTAACCATTTGGGTACTGCCACTTCTGATTTGATAGCAGGTGATCAGCTTAATCAAAACAATTTCTTGGGATATACCATTACCATCCACTATGCACCCCAAAAAGTAAACTTGCACATAATTAGCATAACTTAAACAACAAAGGTATCCATAAACTTCCCTCTTCTTCTTTCCAATCACTCCATGTCCCACCCCAAAACACAAAATCAATAATTTCCCCCATTAGCATTACTTTTACCCACACTTTAAAGCTTGCCCCACAGGAATCTAACAGTATGTGCATCACTCCAGGGGCATAAGCATGCTGATGAATCTTCAGTTCTCCACCCTCTGCAGCTGTTTTGTTCAGCCACTTTTCACCCTCCCATAGCTCTCTACTCAGTTTTGTCTTCAGCTGTCTCTCACTGAACCCTCCCTGCTGAGACACTACGCAGTTATATTCCCAGGCCTGTTTTTGCTCCAATCCCAAGGCCTGGCCCCACTTCTATCCATCTGACATGAAAAAGAAAACTGCTACAGCACAAGAAACCATGATGTAAAAGGCAGTGACATTCCATTCCACAAGATAAGATGCATTATCCTCTTTTAGGCAATAAATGCAGGTGAGGAATAAAACAAAAATATAAAAAAAATGTTTATAATATATATATGTGGCACTGTGATCTAAAATAGAGCTAGAAAGGTTGCAGAAGTAACAAAGGGTCAGGCTATAGAAGAACTTATAAAGAAGAACAAGGTATTTGAATTCAAGGTACTGGGGAACAGGGCGCCAATGGGAGTAAGCAAGGCAGAGGTAAGACTGTGGAACATAGTGCAAAATAGGATGCAGCAGAATTTGACGAGCTGGAGATGATGTAAGGTGGTATTTGAGTATCCGATGAAAATGGTTGGAGCAATTGAGCCTGAAGTTGACAGGGTTCAATGGGAGTTGGGAGCAAAGGCAGATGCTGGAATTGGGCAGTCTTAGTGATGACTGGGATGTGGGGTTTTAAAGCACAACTCGGAGTCAAACAGGACTGTCAGTCTGTTGTCAAACTAATACAGTAAATTACTTACAGACACCTAAAGGACTTGTATCAGGTATCCTTTATCTGCAGCTGTCCTTATTTTCAAAATGATCGTATATACAATAAACTGGATGAATTAAGATATTCCAGGATTGGCTGTATTCCTTCCCTTTTATCCGAACTTACCCAATATCATCCCTGATTCTGCAGCCCTGCCAGCAGCATGTGATTTCAGTTCATTCTTTGTTTGTTGGGTTCCATAATTCATTGGAAGGAGGAAAATTTGGATTTATATAGTGCCATTCACACCCACTGGACGCTTTACAGCCAATGAAGTACTTTTGAAATGTAGTCGTTGAAGGAAATGCGGCAGCCCATTTATGCACAGCAAACTCCCACAAACAGCAACATGATAATAACCAGATACTCTGTTTTTGCGATGTTGATTGAGGGATATATATTGGCTCCAGGACACTGGGGATAACTCCCTGCTATTCTTCAAAATAGTGCCATAGGATCTTTTACATCCACCTGAGAGGACAGACAGGGCCTCGGTTTAACTTCTCATCTAAAAGATGGCACTTCTGAGTGCAGCAGCCCCTCAGGACTGCACTGGAGTGTGAGCCTTGATTTTTGTGCTCAACTCCGACAGTGGGACTTGAACCTAGAGCCTTCTGACTCAGAAGTGAAACAGTGCTATCTATTAAGCCTCAGCTGACACACACATTGCTATCCTTGGGTCATTTTTATTTTGAGGGAGGGATGCTCTGATCCTGGGATCTGATATTTTGGCAGTAGGAACAAGGTGAGGTAGCTGGAGGGCGGGCAATCCCAGCCAAAGTGAAGGGGGCGGGGGCAGAATTAATGTCCACAGACCCTTGCCTGGGAATCTCTCACTCCTTACGCTGCAGCTGCTAATGTTTGATGTGCTTGGGGCGGATAGGGGGCTGTTAGTAGTGTTACACCAATGTGTTTTGTTGAATCATAATTTTCTTTAATCCACTGGCTGCAGATCTGAATTTGTTTTTTTTTTAAAGATATATTTCTAAAAGACAAGCTGCCAGCAAAGTCATCCTTTCATTTTAAGATGATCACCTAATTTGCTACACTGTATCCTACATTGCAAAGGACTGAGAGGAGAGACATGAAATGTTTGCTAATAACCCAGCAAGAACCAAGACCCAGGAAGTTTAAAGGAACTATCTGTTCTCTCAGCAAGCAGAGAAATACTGCTAACTGCTATGTTTGAATAAGTGTCTGTCATCTGTGGTTTTAAGCTTGTGTTTTCTCTGCAGCAAAGGAGAAGCAACTGGACTCTGACATGTGCAGATCCTAAGTGGGGAGCCCTCTCTCTCTCCTTCTCCATTCCAGCTTGAAAGCTTTCAAATCCTGCTGTTGACTGACCACCTTTGCATACTCCGACTACAATCAGAAACCCCATTGGAAGAAATCATCCGCATCGCTATCTCCAAGCGACTCACCAAACCAGTCATCTACCTCTTCAAACTAAAAGCCTCAGGGCCACTGAATTTAGCCAGAAGCCAGCTGAATCACCAAACTTCACAGATTGTATACCTTTTTTATGGATTCTAACTTAAATCTATCTTTCCCCACACTATTTGTGTGTGAGACACTGAAAGTTGGCACATTGTTTATTATTTTATTGTTCGGTTTAGGTACAATAATGTTCATCTCTTTCTTTATTAACTCAAGAAAATATGTCCAATTGGTTCTTGTTATGATCATCCCAAGTAAGTCATCAAACATCTACTGAATTGGCCAGTATATCCACTTTAAAAAAGAATTAAACTTGTTGTGGTCGAACAAGAGGGAAAAGAGGGAAGCCCTTCAACCCCATCTCACTTGACTGTAACAGTAGCTTATCATGTACAGATGGAATAAGGTTGCTAACTCTGGTTGGAAGCACTCCTGGAAGTTTGATCACGATATTTTGAGATGATAGCTATTAAATCACATGACTTCTACAATTGTTATTGGATTTATCTAATGATGGTTGGATTCCCTGTAGATGAGAATTTTTAATTGAAGTTTTATGCCAGTAGCTGTTGTGTGAGAAGTACCAAGAACCTGAAAGCCACCCAAGAGCAGGTAAAAAGGACAGTGAAAAGGGGAAATCAAATATATTGTGTTTGTCTTCACATCAGAAGACACAAATTACATACCAGCAATAATGGGCAACCAAGGAGCTAATAAAAGTGAGGAACGTAAGATAATTAATATCAGCAGAGAAAAGGTATTGGAGAAATTTAAGAGACTAAAATCCGACAATTCCATTAGAATTAGAATATTACAGCGCAGTACAGGCCCTTCGGCCCTCGATGTTGCACCGAGCTGTGAAACCATCTGACCTATACTATTCCATTTTCATCCATGTGTCTATCCAATGTCCACTTAAATGCCCTTAAAGTTGGCGAATCTACTACTGCTGCAGGCAGGGCATTCCACGCCCTTACTACTCTCTGAGTAAAGAAACTACCTCTCACATCTGTCCTATATCTATCACCCCTCAACTTGAAGCTATGTCCCCTCGTGTTTGCCATCACCATCCGAGGAAAAAGACGCTCACTATCCACCCTATCTAACCCTCTGATTATCTTATATGTCTCTATTAAGTCACCTCTCCTCCTCCTTCTCTCCAACGAAAACAACCTCAAGTCCCTCAGCCTTTCCTCGTAAGACCTTCCCTCCATACCAGGCAACATCCTAGTAAATCTCCTCTGCACCCTTTCCATAGCTTCCACATCCTTTCTATAATGCGGTGACCAGAACTGCACGCAATACTCCAGGTGCGGTCTCACCAGAGTCTTGTACAGCTGCAGCATGACCTCGTGGCTCCGAAACTCGACCCCCCTACTAATAAAAGCTAACACACCATATGCCTTCTTGACAGCCCTATTAACCTGGTTAGCAACCTTCAGGGATTTATGCACCTGGACACCAAGATCTCTCTGCTCATCTACACTAACAAGAATCTTCCCATTAGCCCAGTACTCTGGCCGACATCTGAGAGTTCTAAAAGAGGTAGCTGCAGAGATAGTGGATGCACTGGTTATGATTTTCCAAAATTCTCCAGATTCTAGAATGGTCGCAGCGGTATGGAAATTAGCAAATGGAGGGAGAGAGAAATAAGGGAACTACAGGTCATTTAGCCTGACATCAGCTGTCGGGAAAATGCCAGAATCTATTATCAAGGAAGTTTGAACAATGCACTTAGAAAGTGATGAGGGTCATAAGTCCTTGGAACACTCTTCCTCAAAAGGCACAGGAAGCAGATTCTTTGAATATTTTTAAGGCAGAGATAGATAGTTTCTTAATAAGCAAGGGGGTGAAAGGTTATCGGGGGTAGGCAGGAATGTGGAGTTGTGGTTACAATCAGATCAGCCATGATTTTGTTGAATGGCGGAGCCGGCTCGAGGGGCCGAGTGGCCTACTCCTCCTAATTCGTATGATCAGACAAAGTCAACAGGGTCTTGCGAAAGGGAAATTGTGTTTGACAAATTTATTAGTCTTTTTGAGGATGTAACTAGTAGAGTGGATAAAGGGGAGCCAGTAAATGTATTAAACTTGGATTTCTAAAAGGTATTCAATACACACAAAAGGTTAATACTTAAGTTAAGGGCTCATGGAATTGGTGGCAACATATTAGCACAGACGGAGGATTGGTTAATGCACAGGAAGCAGAGATTTGGGATAAACGGGGCATTTTCAAGTTGGCAGGCTGTAACTCGTGGAGTGCCGCAAGGATCGGTATTAGAGCCTCAGGTATTGACAATCTATATTAATGCTTAGGCGAAGAGACCGAGAGTAATGTATCCAGGTTTGCTGATGATACAAAGTCAGGTAGGAATGTAAGCTGTGAGGAAGACACAAAGATGCTGCAAAGAGATATAAAAACAGGAAGTGTTGGAAATACTCAACAGGTATGGCAGCATTTGTGGACAGAGTAAGAGATAACGTTTCAGGTCTGTGACCTTTCATCAGGTCACAGATCTGAAACGCTAACTTGTTTCTCTCTCCACAGATGCTACCAGTCCTGCTGGATATTTCCAGCACTTTGTTTTTATTTCAGACTTCCAGCATCAGCAGTATTTTGCTTTTATTGCAGAGATGTAAAGTGGGCTACAAGGTAGCAAATAGAGTATTAAGGGGGGAAATATGAGGTTATTCACCTTGGTAGTAAGAATAGAAAAACAGAATATTTTTTAAAAGGCGTGAAACATTTAAATGTCGATATACAGAGACTTGGATGTACTTGTACATGAAACACAAAGTTAGCATGCAGGTACAGCAAGCAATTTGGAAGGCAAATGGCATGTAGGCTTTTATTTCAAAGGAATTGGAGTACCAGAATAAGGAAGTCTTGCTACATTTGTATAGGGCTTTGGTGAGACCACACCTGGAGGACTGTACGCAGTTCTGGTCTCCATATCTAAGGAATGATATATTTGCATTGGAGGCAGTACAGCGAAGGTTCACTAGATTGGTTCCTGGGTTCAGAGGGTTATCTTATGATGAGAAAGCAGAGAAGCTCATCTTTGAAAACCAGCAACGTCCTTCAGATTTCATGCGTTTCCTGACAGAGCATTTACCAGACTGCACAAGAGGCAAGCAAGTGGTTGCGAGGAGGCAGGACATAGTCAGTAATGATCAGCAAAGTCCACCTTGCTCATCTAACTAAAGACACCAGCAATGTCTTTGGAACACTTTCCTTCATTAGCTGCAGAACATCTACTCGCTGCATCCTGCTTCCAAAAAATCAGCTTGCAAATTCTTTGGTTCGATGAAGCATGAGGTGGATGAACAGAAGAATTAGAGCCAGAGAATTACTTGCAATGGCTTCTGTTCCTGCTCCCGCATCGTTACCTCTGGTGTTCCCCTCCTATTTCTCATCTGCGTGCTGCCCCTTGGCAACATCATCCGAATGCAGTGTCAGTTTTCACATGTATGCTGATGACAGTCAGCTCTACCTCACCACCACTTCTCTTGATTTCTCCACTGTTGTTAAATTATCAGGCTCTTGATCCAAAGTCCATTACTAGATGAGTAGCTATTTCCTCCAACGATATATTGGGAAGACTGAAGCCATTCTTTTTGGCCCCCACTCCAAACTCTGCTCCCTAGCTACTGACTCCATCCCTCTCCCTGGCAACAGCCTAAGATTAAGCCAGCCTCTTTGCAACGTTGGTGTGACATTTGACCCCAAGATGAGCTTCCACCATCCCACTATAGTCCTGGATGGTCTCCCACATTCTACTCTCCGCAAACTTGATATCATCCAAAACCCTACTGTCTGTGTCTTGGAACTCACACCAAGTCTAGGATAATATACTTAATGAGTGCTTTGTATCAGTGTTCACTAAGGAAATGGAGGCTGACAAAATATCAAAACAAATGGAGAGAGTAGAGGCAATGGATAGGGTAAAAATTAAGCGAGGGAAAGGTACTAAAAATGTTGGTTATGCTTCGCGTGGATAAGTCACCTGGTCCAGATGGCTTGCATCCCAGGTTGCATAAGGAAGAGGGCATAGAGATAGCGGAAGGGCTTGCCAAATCTTGCCTGAATATGGAGGAGGTGCCAGAGGATTTGAGAGTGGCAAATGTGACACCCTTATTCAAGAAAGGGTGTAAGGACAGACCTAGCAACTACAGGCCAGCTAGTTTATCAATGGTGGGTAAGATTTTAGAAACAATAATCAGGGAAAACATCAACAGACACTTAGAGAGATTCGAGTTAATTAAGGATAGCCAGCATGGATTTGTAAAGGCAGATCATGCTTGACTAATGTAACTGAATTTGTTGATGAAGTAACAGAAAAAGCTGATGAAGGTAATGCGGATATGGTTTATATGGACTTTAAGAAAGCATTTGATAAGGTACCGCATACAAGACTGGTTTACAAAATTGAGGCTCATGGATTAGGAGGGTCAGTGCCCAGTTGGATTTTAAAAAATGGCTTAAGGACAGAAAACAGCGAGTCAGAGTAAATGGTTGCTTTTCAGACTGGAGGATGGTAGACATTGGTGTTCCCCAAGAGTCAGTGCTGTGACAACTGCTTTTTTTTTTGCTTTATATAAATGACTTGGATCTTGGAATAGGGAGTAGAATCTCAAAATTTGCTGATGACATCAAACTTGGAGGTGAGGCCAACCGTGAGGATGATATGGACTGCTTGCAACAGGATATAGATATGCTAGCAGAATGGGCAGACAGATGGCATATGGAATTTAATACTGACTAGTGTGAGGTAATGCATTTTGGCAGAAGGAATAGGGAGAGGCAATATATACTTAATGGTACAGTTGTAAACTAAAGAGTGAGCAGGAACAGAGGGACCTGGGGGTGCATGTGCATCGATCTTTGAAGGTGACAAGACATATTGACAGAGTGGTTAGTAAAGCATGTGGAATCTTGAGCTTTATAAATAGAGACATTGAGTACAAAAGCAGGAAAGTTATGCTGAACCTTTATAAAGCTCTGGTTAGGCCCCAACTAGAATATTGTGTCCAGTTCCGGTCACCGCACTTTAGGCAAAATGTGAGGCTCCTTGAGAGGGTGTAAAGGAGATTTACTAGAATCGTTCCAGGGATGGGGGATTTTAATTACAAGGTAATGTTGGAATAAACTGGTTTGTTCTCCTTAGAACAAAGGAGATTGAGGGGAGATTTAACAGAATTGTAGATAAGACTATGACAGGTTTAGATAAGTTAGACAAGGAAAAATTGTTCCCATTAACAAATGGTACAAGGATTAGGGGCACAGATTGAAGGTTTTAGGCAAAAGATGCAATGGGAATGAGGAAGCACATTTATATGCAGCGGATGGTAATGACCTGGAACTCGTTGCCCACAATGGTGGTGGAAGCAGAGACGATCAATGACTTTAAGAGGTTAGATGGCCACCTGAGAGTAGTAGACTTGCAGGGCTATGGGAACGAGTCAGGAAATGGGACTGATTGCATAGCTCTGTGGAGAGCTGGCATGGAATTGATGGGCCAAATGGCCTTCTCCTGTGCCATAATTGACTCCACAAATTGGGCCTATATTCTCTGGACTTTAGAAGAACGTCGGGTAATCTCATTGAAACATACAAGATTCTGAAGAGGCTTGACAGGGTAGAGACTGAGCAGTTGTTTCCCCTGCCTGGGGAATCTAGAACATGGGGTCACATCTCAGGATAAGAAGTTAATCATTTAGGAGATGAGGAGAAATTTCTTCACTCAGAGGCGTGTGAATCTTTGGAATTCTCTACCCCAGAGGGTTGCAGATGCTCCATCGTTGTCAGTATTCGTGGCTGAGATAGATAGATTTTTGGTCTCTTGGGGAATCAAGGGTTTTGGGGAGTGGGCGGGAAAGTGGAGTAGAGGCAGAAGAACAGTCATGATTGCATTGAATGGCTGAGCAAGCTCAAAGGGCTTTACAGTCTCCTCCTGTTCCCGTTTCTTGTGTTATTACTTGACGCAAATGTTCCTTACCACAAGATGCACTGCAGTGCCTCGCACCAACTTCGACAAGGGCAGTAGGTGCATGGGAACACCTCCAAGTCACACACTATCCTGACTTTAATGAATTTCACAGTTCTTATTGTCACTGGGTCAAAAACCTGGAACTCCCAACCTATCATAATTGTAGATGTACCTTCACCACAGGGGCTGCAGCGGTTCAAGAAGGGCTATCACTTTCTCAAGGGCAACTAGGGATGGGCAATAAATGCTGACATTACAATGTTCACATCCCAAGAATGAAAAAAAATATATATATATGCAGAAATGCGACTTCAGTGCACTAGGGATTACTAAGATGTAAAGAACAAATGGATTATTCTAACAAGCAGACTATAATGTATTATGGAATTAGAAACAACAAATGACTGCCATCAAATTTGGTGTAGAATGTCCTCCATTTTTACAAATAAGAATATTTGAAATGCTGTGCCCTTATACGAGCTGCATTACTCTGATGTTTTAATTGATAGATTTATCCACTTCCTTAGCTCTGGGTGCCTCCAGCATAAGCTTATTAATGCAGATCACACCAATGTGAGATTTTTAATGATAAAACAATATCAATACAATTTTTAAAAATTCATACCGGGGGCCTGCCAGGACCGCGAGCTCTGCGCTTCCGCCCTTTTGCCTCTGGGTCATCGAATTCACTGGTAACATCGGTATGAATGGTTGTTTCATTGGTGGACTCCCTGTTAAAGATCACAAAATGTAATTTTAAATCAAAAGAAATACAAAGTGTGACTGTATCTGCTTAAATTTATATTTCAATTCTTCCAATTACCACCACTACACAATGGATAAAGCAATTATCTGAGTTCTCAGTACTATGGAATAACTATATTCTGTAATTTAAAATTATTTGGAATTCAGTGTAAACTCATGTATACAAAGCAAGCACATTTAAAGACTAAAGATCTACCACACATATATTTTGCCTCATGTCTTTTTAATAAGTTGTCATACAAAATAAGGACACTATTTGAAAGAGTGAAGCATCACAGTTGGATGCTGAGTACAAGGCAGCACTTATTATTTAAACAGCAACTATAAAAATCAAAGTTACAAAGAATCAGAAGGAAAAGGGTAAAATGCATAAATGTTAACTCCTTATTCATAGATGTGTTCCACATGGTATTTAAGAAGCAAAAATACAATGAAAATATTGTAATTAAGGGTTCCTCTGTGAAAGCCAATAAAAACAATTCATATGAAAAGTGATACAGTGGAGCAAAGTCCATTCTATTATAGCACTGGCATCAGTATGATCCATCTGCTTTCAGACCTCCTTGCTTAAAACTTCATTTCTTTCGAATTTAGCAGAGGCAGTATTTAATACACAGTATATGATACCAAAGCGAAGATGATGATACACTCCAGGACATTACCAGAGCATGTTTACTTCAATTATTTCACACAGCAAACATTATGTAATGAAGGTGCATTAGAATGCAATTTTCACATTGTATTAAAAGAGAGACGGTTACATGGGGATATCAGTACTTAGTATATACAGTACTTAGGTTACTGTTACGATCCCATTAGGGACCATCAACCTTTACAAGAGAAAGTTGAATTCCCAGTTATTACTGAAAACATTACGCCATAAGATTTCACGTTTTAAACAAAAACTTCACAAGCGTTAAACAAATCAAAACACTACTAACTTAACAGTACAATTTGGAAACATACTTTCAACTTGAAATCTTAACAGAACATGAAGACGTATACTTTAAACTCTAAATCTCAACAGAACACTCCTGTTTGACTGTTACTTCCACCCCAAGAGTTCCCCTATACGTTACAGGACCTTGGCAGTTTGTTCACTTCTCCTGGGACCAATTCAAAGAGTACCACAGCTTTCAGGATTTCACTTTGATTTCTTTAATTTCTCTGTTATCTTCTGAGGTATAAAATCTTCCGAATTTGGATTTCCCAGCTTGAGCATAGACCTTACTCAAAACGGAATCACCCCAGTTCCTGATGGCCTCTTTGCTCCTGAGCCCAGCTGCTCCCAAAATGAACTGCTTTCTCTGTGACCAACAGCCTATTTGAAGCCAACTGCTTTCTCTGTGACCAACAGCCTGTCAGCCAGCACACCGATCAAAACACCAACAGGCACCCCCTGCCTTATCTATCTCCATAGCAATGTGGTACACAGAGAATGTCCCAGATAGAAATTTAAAGTATTTCCAAATCTTCTCTTTGTTCTGGCAAATCATAGCAATAATTTAAACCCCTGATTAAAGCAGCTGCAGACACCATTCTCCATCAAGAAGTTGAGAGGTTCCCATTGTTTAGGGTCTTCTTACTTCCCATTTTGACCTTACTAAATAAACATGGGCCACCCTTTGATTTGTAACCACCCTAGGTTTGTTTGTCAGCTTCTAAAACAAGGTTTTTTTTTGTCATGCATTAAAAAAAATCAATTCCCAAATTAAAGGTTACCTCTAGAAAATTAATACATGAACCAGGTGATCATAACATGATCTTATCTTTTGGAATGTTTCCTGTTAGAACCAAAACACGAATGATAATCAAGAGAACTGTCCAGGTAGAGGTATCGAGCACAAGAGTTTGACTGCATTCAATTAACAACAGTAGGAATGGTCATTATCACAAGATGCTTCAATTTCAGCTGTGCATGTTAGAGGGAACCTTCACTACAACTATTGTGTCAATGCAAAGTGGCTTTGCTTCACATTAACCAACTATCAGTAGACGTGGAAATCCAGATTGAATCCAGTATCAGGGTCTGACCTGACAGCGAAGAAGTAATCTCTCTACCCTTCGCTCTTGAGTCATACCAATCCTTAATCTTGGACTTACATTTCATATTTAACTTTTAACTTATAATATAAATGCATCCTTAAGTTGAGCTGATCTAATCCAAACAAGTTTGCTTGATGAGGTATTGAGCATTTATTGTTTGAACAAAAATATTCAGAACAGAAAAAACATATTTCACAAAAAACTTCTTAAAGAATGGAAACTGGCTGTGTGCAATGGTTAGATTTTTAAAAATGAATACTGATAAAGCCAAACACATGGGAAAATTACATAAGTGTTGACAATATTTTTACAATTTGAATAAATCAATTTGCTTTTATAAATTGACTTTGATTAAACAATTTGAATGCTTTTTTGTAGCTTTTAAAATACTGGTCATGTAACAAGAGTTTTCAATGCATTTTGGTTGCAAACTGTAAACAAAATAAAAGAATGTACGAAACTTAAAAAAAAAAATTATAGGAACTATCATAATTTACAGGAACAAAGTGAAGCTTTAATTTCAAGAAATGCCACTGCAGTCCTCCCACAAATTTGTGTCCTGAGCTGAAGAACAGATATTCTTGAAATTCTGAAGTGATGAAACGTCACAGACCTGAAACGTTACCTCTGCTTCTCTCTCCACGGATGCTGCCAGACCCGCTGAGTACTTCCAGCACTTTGCTTATTTCAGATATTCTTGAAATATTTGTTTCAATGTTCTGATCATCTAAAAATGTACTTACTGTAACACTGGTATCTCTGGAGTGATCATCTCTTCAGCACCGTTGCTGTCCACAAATCTGGGCTGGAATTCTGCAATTTCCTCCTTTTGCTTTTAGGTGATCTTTCAATTAACTTGATTGTGTGAAAGGTGTTTTCTTCTCCCTTTTCTCGATTAGTCTTTATGAAAGACATATTTGGGCAATTTCTAAAATGAAAAGTGATTTCCGTGTTAGAAAAGCATAACAGAACTGTCTTTAAATAAAACAAAGATACTGCGGTGCATTTTTAAAAATAATTCATGCATTTCACACAATCAATGGCATTTTCTGAAAGTTATTTACTTCGAGCTATAATACCACATTTTTTAACCTTTCTGGAGGTGACGTACTGCTGTTCACCCAAGCCTGTCCAAATTTTACCTGATCTATAACTGCTTTCAATGCAGATCGAAGTTTCATTTCTGACAAACACAGATTACAACTGAAATACTTGGAATAATTGACTGTTGTCCTTCATAGCTTATACGCAAAATACTGTAAACACAACATCTCTCCCCAAATAGTCATATATAACAAAATGAGATGAATTAGAAATCTCTCAAAGTTTAAAAAGTCTTCACATTTCTGTCCACTTGCAATTTTTGAGTTGATTAAACTTACAGCCAGATTTTACTGATTAAAATATGACTGTTCCACACATTTTGCAGAAACCAACATCTATTAGCATAATTGAACATGGCAGTTTTAAAAGTTGAATCTGATCAAGAATAAAATTCAGTTTTCCAAAAGAAGTTATCACAAAGGAATTGGACAACGGACTTCCCTTAACTTTAATTCCTCATATACTTAAGTTTTCTTAAATAGCTTTTATTTGTTTTTTAAAATTCAGTGCATTTTTATTACAAGTGAAATAAATTAGAAATAGGCATAACTGAAAACAAAGTCTCTTTCATGCTTTGAATGCTTTGAACACTTTGCAACCCACTGTTGCTTAGTTTTATAAAATCACTAGGGAAAAGAGACACCCACAGGAATACTTCTGTATTGCACAATGTAACATCTGTCTCAATTCTGCATGTTTACATTTACAATAATAAAATGCTTTACTGTAGTATAAAATGCATTTTGACAAAGCATCATGTTTCAGTACAGTATGATTACATAAAATAAGGCGTCAAAATCTCTTGCATGTGATGTAGCTTTTCCTAAACCACTTGAAATAAATCTTATTATTGGTAAAAAAAATTAATAACATTTTCATAAAATTGTGTTTGTACAGCTGTTACATGTTCCATCCACAGATATAACTTTTAAAGTATTCCTGAATAAGAACAAGGTGCTTAGTCATTCTAATTAAGAAGTTGCAAACTGATCTTTTGTGGTGTGGTCTCTCCCTCACCCTGGTTTGCTTGCACTTTCATATCACCAGCAGGGGCAGTATTAACCACAAGCTTAAAATGATAAAAGCATTAACCCCCTCAGTTACTTTATCCTAAAATTAAGCTCAAGTATTTCAACTTCTATTTGAACAAAAAGGATATTCATAATCTGATTAGATTTTTGGCTCTTCTACTTATGACACCATCAGAATCACAGCAAAAAATATTAACATTAAATTTTTAACAGGTTAGTTAACAGTAGGGGACAAAAATGCCAAAAATAAATTTACTGCTAGATTATTTTCATTCCTACACAATTTATGAATAGCTGTCAACAAACCCAACACAGCCACTAACATTTTAATATTCTTTCAAGAAAAACATTTGATCCTTGAAGTATTCTATATTGTTCTATTTTACAAAAACACAAACTAAATAACTTATTAGCCTGCCACTAGATGGCTGCATTGCAGATAAGCTGGTATAAGGTTAGCTTAGATCTAACAACTGTGGTGAACTCTTAACGTTGCAAAGCTACAGCCTCAAATTTTTTTGTAACTCCGAGTGGTACGCATATTGTTTCTCAGACACACAATGTGCAGCATGTTACCAGCAGAGGGTTCTGCTAGCTAATACGAACAATCTCACTCACAGATCATCAACATTCAAGTCAGAATTATAATAGGCATTACAACTCAACAAAAAATTTCTTAATTCAGAACTTTACAGGCCAGCATTTCTTAACAGCTTTAGGTACGTTTTCCTTCTTAGACTCGCTTTGATCTGCCTTTGAAAATTGACCGGTCATTATGTACTGCTCTGCTTGGCTCAGCATTTTTTTAGTTTTCAAATTGTTTTGACATTCTTGCATGCTTCCTGGACAACACAAGTCCTCAGCTGATTGTTTCCTATCTGACAACACAGATGTAAACTGCAGCCAATCTTGCTACACAGCAAGAGAAAGAGGAGCAATACCCATCCCCCCCACCCTGTTAGGAGTAAGCTGAGGATAGAAAAAGTCAAGACAGCACTGAATTCTTCTTATTACAAGCTAGATAAACAGGCATTTTCCTGTGCATTTTTTACACAAATATAACTGCTTTGAATTCCTGAAGGTCTACAAAAAAAATTATAAAATTCATTATCCACATTATTTTTAGTTTCACTTCCTCATACCTCCACTTCTTTGGCTCAACATCCTGGAAAGCTCCGTGGGACATTTTTCTATGTGAAGGCACTATATAAATGCAAGTAGTTGTTGCTTGTGTTAACAGTATAATTTAATTATAAAAATCCCAGTATCTCAAGGAGATTTCACTGAAAGCCAGCATTATACAACAGAAATGGTCGACATCTTAAATGCAATATGCTAAACAATTATGTAATTTGAAAGGTTGTAGACAATACAATGAATCCATTCAGGCTCATCTGCCTTTAGAATCTATGCACTGGAAATCCGGTTGTAGTATCCCAGTTTGGGAAGTCATCCAACTGTTAAAAACAAACTTTCACGCTTACTGCCATCCTTCAAGAACAGAAAACAGACAGAACTACAATTTTTTTTTATTTAACTGTACAGTTAGAGGGTAATTGCAGCATTTCCTTAAGTTTTTATTTATTTAGAGAGGTCGCAATAGGGCTACAAAACAGCATTCCTTATTCCTGCAACAGCAATAAAGAGTGGAGAGGCACTCATCCCATGTCATTCCCATTAACCACAGAAACTGGTGTTCCCTCTCCCGCATTCCTTCTCCTTCAAACTTTTGATGTTGAATGCTCCTAGAAAGTTATTTAGTACTAAAATTATGATTAGTAAAAAAAAAACTGCAACCAGAAAAACTCAGTCAGTCTATAAGGAGTTAGCAGATCTAAACCATACAATAGTAGGTGCTCCATACATACATAGGAAAAAGCAGCTATCACTTTTGGCCGACTCGCAAAACGCACATGGGATAACACCAAGCTGACCCTTAGGACCAAGGCCGGTGTTCTCAGCACCTTTGCTGTATGGCTGTGAAACATGAGCGACTTACAGCTGCCAGGAAAAGAAGTTCAATAATTTTCATCTTCGCTGTCTGCGGTGCATTATGAGTATATCCTGGCAGGAAAAAAAATCACAAAAACAGCAGTCCTCACAAAGGCAGAGCTCCCAAGTGGATTAGCACTAAACAGGCAGCTTCGGTGGATCAGACAGATCCGCAGGATGTAAGATGGTCGCATACCCAAGGACCTTCTGTATGGTGAAGTAGCCGGGGCCAAACGACCAGTGGGGCATCCAAAGTTCCACTTCAAGGATGCTTGCAAGTATAACATGAAGGCCCTAAATGTCGTCTATTGCACCTGGGAGTCACTAGCTGGCGAAAGAGGGAAATGGTGACACATTCTGTAGACTGGCGTGCAGTACCATGATGACCAGTGGGTACAGCAGCTTGGCAACATACGACAACTCCAAAAACAACTCAACTCACTGCGTTACTTGGCAGCTTTACGTGCACCACTTGTGGCAGAACCTGCCTCTCAAGGATTGGCTTTCATACCCATCAGCAAAGGTGCACCAAGAGAAGACACCCCACCTAAATGGATTGTTTTAGGCATGGCCATCATCTTTCATAGATGGAAGGATGTCAAACCAGATATTTAGACAACATGTAGCTCTTGTCAAACACTAGGTAAAGTCATATGTTTGGTGAATTGGATACCATGGATCTTTTCACTTACATAAAATACTGTAGCTGCTGTCAGAAATGCTGATATATATATATTTTTAAATTATCCAAGTCACATTACACAGTAAGAAAATGTGAAAGCCTTATTATGGACTACAAGCTTCGCTATGGCAGTAAAATAAAAGATTTATGAATACTTTCATGAAAAGCTCCAACCCTCAATATCCTTTTAATGGGGCTCTACTTGATTTTGGGGGTACATTGGGGTTGTACAAATTTTATACTCAGATTATGTTGCTGACCAGCTTACAAAAACATGAGAACCTCTAATGGAGAAGGCCATGAGGCTCAATAAATCCATCCTTTTACTTATCTCAATACCACTTTGTCACTTTCCCAATCCCTTCGCTCTTCAGAAACATATGTATTCGCCACATATCATTGTAGTGTGAAAAATATTATACCTCTTTACTTGTAACTTCATTTTTAATTTTGTATGCTCTGTATCAATTTATTTTAGAATGAACTTGCCCGAATCATCTTTGCCCACTCCTTCATAATTTACCACATTGTCATGCAGGCCCTCACCTCCCAAGAATAAGGCACATTGGTTTTGTCATATGAACATTGATTTTGAACTATTGCTGGAGGGAGGAAATGACTTGTTGAACAGATCAGCCCCAGCTGGAAAAATATTTGCATACTAACAGACGGTGCTCGACACATCCAACTCACAAAGGATATTGATCACCGGACAGTGAGTGGGTGGGGAAGTGCATTCCAGGGCCTACTGGTGTGATGTAATCCACACGGGCCAGGACTGGTTGGACCAGCTGGTCACATGACTAACTGGCTGTTCCAGAGTTTTTTGAACTAGCCAAAGTTTGAGGAGAAAGACTGTTTGCTCCTAGACTGAGAAGATCTCTCCTGTCTGCTCCCATCTCTTTGTCACAAGCCTCTGAATCCACTCAAAACACATGAACCCCAAGAGAGAAAAGTCTCCAACAGCGAACAAGGTTTAACAATAATACTGGGCCCCAACAAAAAGCAAGATCTACCTACAATCAAGGACTCGGCAGTGAACTCGAAGAACCATATCAAAAGCTCTTCAGATATTGCCTCAAATATTTCCACTTTATTTTTCTTCTGCTCTTTCCCATGTGTGCATCACATAAGCATGCTACCATGGGCACATCGTGTATCCATAGGCGTCAAATGAATTAGAGTTTAAGTTCAAGTTTAATAAATTTCAACTTTTCTTCTTTAAAACTAAGAAAACCTGCTTGTGCTGGTTTCTTTGACTTATAATTGGAAAGCAGTGAACAAGGATTCACTAGGGGGGAGCTAAAAACACGGTGTGTTTAAAATTAAACCTTGTTGCAGTAAGACCAGGTGAAGGCTCAGAGGGACCCCTCGACACCTTTCTCACCTGATCGTAACAGAAATTTGCGTGCTAGCGTCTGGAATTGACTCTCACACAAACCAGAGAAATTGGAAGTGGGAAGCCAAATTGTTTCCTATCAAAAAAGAGCAATATTTCAATACAGGTTTTCTTGTGGTTCTGTGCGCTTGGATACTAACATGTCTGCAACTGAAGCTAGTAGCTCCCCAAGCCAGGGTGAAGTAACTTGGGATAAGTTAAAAGCATTGTCTAAGGAGGAGTTGAGGAAAGTGGCTGAGCAGTGTGGGATCACTGTACATGGCAAGGTGAGGAAGTCTGAACTCCTAAAACTAGTGGCCAACCACTTTTCCCCTGAATCTGAAGCAGCAGAAACTGGGTTAGAAGCTGATCTTGACAGGGTATTGCTAGCAAAGCTACAGTTGAAAGAGAGGAAACTTGAATTACAGGAGAGGGAGAAAGAGAGAGACTTCTAGAAGGAATGTGAAGAGAAAGAGAGGAGAGAGTGAGAGAGAGAGAAAGAATATCCCGCAAGGAATGCGGAGAGCTGAAGCACCTTGAGTTAACTAAGCGGCGACAAAGTAACCCCAGTGAAAGTATGGTCAATATGGGGCAGCATAATTCAGGGCTGGGTACAAAATTGTTAAATCTAACTCAACTAATCCCAAAATTCAATGAGGAGGATGTAGAACATGGGTTCGAATCCCACCACAGCAGAAAGTGGAATTTGAATTCAATTAATCTGGAATTAAAAGCTAGTCTAATGATGGCCATGAAACCATTGTCGATTGTTGTAAATACCCATCTGATTCACTAATGTCCTTTAGGGAAGGAAATATGCTGTCCTCACCTGGTATGGCCTACATGTGACTCTAGACCCAGCAATGTGGTTAACTCTTACATGCCCTCAGAAATGGCCTAGCAAGCCACTCAGTTGAACCTAACCGCTACGAAGTCAATAAAAAAAAGGAATGAAACCGGACGGACCACCTGGCATCGACCTAGGCACCGGAAACGACAAAGGGAAACACAGCCCCGTCGACCCTGCAAAGTCTTCCTTACCTGTATCTGGGGGCTTGTGCCAAAGTTGGGAGAGCTGTCCCACAGACTAGTCAAGCAACAGCCTGACATAGTCATACTCACGGAATCAGACGTTACAGACAATGTCCCAGACACTGCCATCACCATCCCCGGGTCTGCCCTGTCCCACTGGCAGGACAGACCCACCAGAGGTGGCGGGACTGTGGTATACAGTAGGGAGGGAGTTGCCCTGGGAGTCCTCAATATCGACTTCGGACCCCATGAAGTCTCATAGCATCAGGTCAAACATGGGCAAGGTAACCTCCTACTGATTATCACCTACCGCCCTTCCTCAGCTGAGGACTCAGTACTCCACCATGTTGAACACCACTTGGAGGAAGCACTGAGGGTGGCAAGGGCACAAAATGTACTCTGGGTGGGGGACTTCAATGTCCATCACCCAGAATGGATCGGTAGCACCACTACTGACTGAGTCCTAAAGGACATAGCTGCTAGACTGGGTCTGCAGCAGGCGGTGGGGGAACCAACACGAGGGAAAAACATACTTGACCTCGTCCTCATCAATCTGCCTGCTGCAGATGCTTCTGTCCATGACAGTATTGGCAGGAGTGACCACCGCACAGAAATTGTGGAGACAAAGTCCCACCTTCACATTGAGCATACTGTCCGTTGTGTTGTGTGGCACTAACACCGTGCTAAATGGGATAGATTTAGAACAGATCTAGCAATGCAAAACTGGGCATTCATGAGGCGCTGTGGGCCATCAGCAGCAGAATTGTCCTCAACCACAATCTGTAATCTCATGGCCCAGCATATCCCCCACTCTACCATTACCATCAAGCCAGGAGACCAACCCTTGTTCAATGAAGAGTGCAGGAGGGCATGCCAGGAGCAGCACCAGGCATACCTCAAAATGAGGTGTCAACCTGGTGAAGCTACAACACAGGGCTATCAGTGTGCCAAACTGCGTAAGCAGCATGCGATAGACAGAGCTAAGCGACCCCATAACCAACGGAACAGATCAAAGCTCTGCAGTCCTGCCACATCCAGCCGTGAATGGTGGTGGACAATTAAACAACTAATTGGAGGAGGTGGCTCCACAAATATCCCCATCCTCAATGATGGGGTGCCCAGCACATCAGTGTGAAAGATAAGGCTGAAGCATTTGCAGCAATCTTCAGCCAGAAGTGCCGAGTTGATGATCCATCTCGGCCTCCTCCTGAAGTCCCCAGCATCACAGATGCCAGACTTCAGCCAATTCGATTCACTCCGCGTGATATCAAGAAACGACTGAAGGCACTGGATACTGCAAAAGTTATGGGCCCTGACAATATTCCGGCAATAGTACTGAAGACCTGTGCTCCAGAACTTGCTGCGCCCCTAGCCAAGCTGTTCCAGTACAGCTACAACACTGGCATCTACCCTGCAATGTGGAAAATTGCCCAGGTATGTCCTGTACATAAAAAGCAGGACAAGTCCAACCCGGCCAATTACCGCCCCATCAGCCAAGTGATGGAAGTTATCATCAACAGTGCCATCAAGTGGCACTTGCTTAGCAATAACCTGCTCAGTGACGCTCAGTTTGGGTTCCGCCAGGGCCACTCAGCTCCTGACCTCATTACAGCCTTGGTTCAAGCATGGACAAAAGAGCTGAACTCAAGAGGTGAGGTGAGAGTGATTGCCCTTGACATCATGGCAGCATTTGACCGAGTATGGCATCAAGGAGCCCTCGCAAAACTGAGATCGATGGGAATCAGGGGGAAAACCCTCTGCTGGCTGGAGTCATACCTAGCGCAAAGGAAGATGGTTGTGGTTATTGGAGGTCAATCACCTGAGCTCCAGGACATCACTGCAGGAGTTCCTCAGGGTAGTGTCCTGGGCCCAACCATCTTCAGCTGCTTCATCAATGACCTTCCTTCAATCATAAGGTCAGAAGTGGGGATGTTCGCTGATGATTGTACAATGTTCAGCACCATTCGTGACTTCTCAGATACTGAAACAGTCCCTGTAGAAATGCAGCAAGACCTGGACAATATCCAGGCTTGGGCTGATAAGTGGCAAGTAACATTCGCGCCACACAAGTGCCAGGCAATGACCAACTCCAACAAGAGAGAATCTAACCATTTCCCCTTGACATTCAACAGCATTACCATCGCTGAATCCCCCACTATCAACATCCTAGGGGCTACTGTTGACCAGAAACTGAACTGGAGTAGCCATATAAATACCGTGGCTACAAGAGCAGGTCAGAGGCTTGGAATCCTGAGGCGAGTAACTCGCCTCCTGACTCCCCAAAGCCTGTCCACCATCTACAAGGCACAAGTCAGGAGTGTGATGGAATACTCTCCACTTGCCTGGATGGGTGCAGCTCCAACAACACTCAAGAAACTCGACACCATCCAGGACAAAGCAGCACGCCTGATTGGCACCCCATTTACAAACATTCACTCCCTCTACCACCGACGCACAGTGACAGCAGTGTGTACCATCTACAAGATGCACTGCAGCAATGCACCAAGGCTCCTTAGACAGCACCTTCCAAACCCGCGACCTCTACCAACTAGAAGGACAAGGGTAGCAAATACATGGCAACACCACCACCTGCAAGTTCCCCTCCAAGTCACACACCATCCTGACTTGGAACTATATCACTGTTCCTTCACTGTCGCTGGGTCAAAATCCTGGAACTCCCTTCCTTACAGCACTGTGGGTGTACCTACCCCAAATGGACTGCAGCAGTTCAAGAAGGCAGCCCACCACCACCTTCTCTAGGGCAATTAGGGATGGGCAATAAATGCAGGCCTGGCCAGCGTCGCCCACATCCCATGAATGAATAAAAAAAAAGAAACATTTTTTGTGTCCCTTGAGAAACTGGCAAAGCAGCTAAAATAGCCAGCTGTGACCTGGCCTCTTTTATTACAAAGCAAGCTAACCAGAAAAGCCCATGATGTTCATTCCCTGTTGCCTGACGAGAGTTCATCAAATTATGAACAGACAAAAAATGCTATCTGTGGGCCATATGAATTCATACCCGAAGCCTATCGCCAAAAGTTTAGCACCCTCAAGAAGCAAGCTAATCAAACTTATCTGGAGTTTGAAAGTAAGCAGCTGGCTTTTGACCAGTGGCTGAGGGCTCTTAAAGTACAGCTCAGCTATGAGAATCTCAGGGAAGTAATTCTGTTACAGGCAGTTAAATGCTCTCTCCCACTCTCCACAAAGACCCATGGAGAGCAGCATTGGGTTCAAAGAGCCCAGCAAGTGACCGTTCTAGTTGATGAGTTTGCTTTAATTTAGAAGTAGGTTACCCAGATCCAAAAAGGACAAAGGGTGGGAAGGTGATAGGAGCCCAAGCAGTACTGGGAGTGAAATAAAAGCAGGACACACAGGGGGCTCTCCTCTCGCCAAAAAGGAAGGTATTATTAGCAAGAGTGAGACCATTGTAATAAAGCAGGGCATTTTAAAGCTGACTGCTGGAAACAAAAGGGAAAACCTGCAGGGTTAATCAGGGCACCCACTCAGTGAAGAAGAAATCCTGACGAAAAGCACAGCAGAACAAGCTGTGACTTTAACTGCAGTATGAGACCCAGGAAGCTTATGCTGCAAATGCAAGAAAATTTAATAGGATTCCTGAAGGCTATCAGGGTTTTGTGTCTGAAGGGAAAGTAACCCCATACCCCTCGAGTGGGGAAAGCAGACCCATAGTAATTCTCAGGGACACAGGGGCCACTAGATCCCTTTTCCTGGGAAAAGATCTGATCTTTCCCCCAGAGACTGCAGTGAACACCAAAATGGTGGTGAATGGTATTGAAGGTATTGTACACTGGGTGCAGCTGGAGTGCGACCTTGTTTTGGGACCGTTCACTATAAGGATTGTCCCTAGTTTGCCTGCGGACTGGGTTGACCTGCTCCGAGGTAATGGTCTGGCGGAGGTGCAGGTGGTAGCGCAACCCCCAGGGGTGAAAGACCGCAGGAGGTCAGAGAGACTGGGCCGTGGCAGGAGACGGACCCCTGCAGTTTCTCTGAATGTGTAGAGGATCAGGCCAGGATCAAACCAGCTCCCCCAGAGGAGACTGAATTGGCATGGCAGGCAGATAACCAGGTCTGTCTGTCCGAGACTTTCTTTGGAAAGTTCGGAGACCCAGGGAATGAATTAAATGGATTTTCCCTAGCTGAGGCTCAGCGAGCCAACCCAGTTAAGTTAGCACAGGCTGCCCAGTCTGAAAGTGAAGCAGAGGGAGTCCCTGACTGCTACTATTTAAAGAATGAGGTACGGATGAGGAAATGGAGTTCTCTTCACAGACCTGAGAGCAAGGAGTGGACAGTGGTTCACCAGCTAGTAGTGCCACAGAGGTACCGGAGAGAAATATTAAGGAGGGCCCACGAGATTACAGTGGCTGTACATGCTGGTATAAGAAAGACCAAAGCCCGCATAAGACAGCAGTTTAACGGGCCAAAACTCCACAAAGACGTGTTGGAGTTCTGCAGGTGTTGCCACATATGTCAGGTTGAGGGAAAACTCCAACCCAAGTCCTGTACTGGTGTTAGGAAGACCCTCCAGCAGAGGGCTGGTGAACTGTAAAGGACCCCCAATGAGAACAGAAGGGGACAGGGAGGCACAAGGCTGGCAAAAGGTTAAAAAGGGAAAACCCCTGTCAGCCAAACGCGAACAATTCGAAAAGTTAGATCTCACATCCTCCTATGTAAATGCAGACACGAGAAGCACCCCACCAGAGTTGCTAATAGCATTTACAGGAACCTGCAGAGACAAAAAAGAGCTCTAGGGGCCAGAGAAACTGTAAGGGTGATGCCTCACCTAGTTGAAGTGCCACAGGGAAGTGCAGTAAAGACTGCACAAATACCTGCAAGCAGGAGTGTCCCAGAGGGCAAAGATGAGATTCACAAAGAATCCTCCCCCAGAGTCAGAAAAAAGGGAACCACCCATCCCCCTAAAGTCAAAAGCCTTTGCATAACTCAGCAAAGCACTGAAGGAGAGTTCAGGATAGACCTGCCCACTACTGACTCTCCTGGGAAAAAAAATTCCAACTTGAGGCTATTAAACATAACCATCTCGAAGACCCTAGGCAGCCATGGAAACGGGCAAACTGAAGAAAAACATCCCCAAAGAATATGTTTACTGGGATGCCAAAAAGGAGGCAATTAAAGCTGCACTGGCACCAAAAAAGGACAGACTGTAATAAGTTTTAGGATTTACCAATGAATGGGAATGAATGAGAGAAATGCATTTTTTGGTTCTGTATCTTATATTTTCTCTCGAGCCTTTTAATAAAATGCGCTTTTCTCAAATCGCATTTCATTCCGCTGGGTGTGGTGGTGTCATGCAGGCCCCCACTGCCAAGAATGAGGCACATTGGTTTTGTCATATGAACATTGATTTTGAACTGTTGTTGGAGCGAGGAAATGACTTGAACAAATCAGCCGTGGGTGGAAAAAAATATTTGTATATATTATTTCTATGTTAACAGACGGTGCTTGAGTAGACCATTCCGTGACACATTCAACCCACAATGGATGTTGATTACCAGTCAGTGCGGGGGTGGGAAAGCACATTCTAGGGCCTGCTGGGATGGTGTAATCCACAGGGGCCAGGACTGGTTGGACCAACTGGTCACATGATTAATTGGCTGTTCTAGGGATTTTTGAACAAGCCCCAAAGAGTTTGAGAAGACTGTTTGCTCCTGGACTGAGAAGATCTCTCCTGTCTGCTCCCATCTCTTTCTCACAAGCCTCTGAATCCACTCAAGACACATGAACCCCAGCGAACAAGGTTTAACAATACAAAGTGATTATGGACAACACAGCCAGCAGCTGATGTCATCACACTGCGCCTATCTGCACACATGCGCAGACTGGCTCCCACTCTCTGCGCGTGCGCTGCGTTCTGCATTGCCAGGACTGGCTGGCGCATGCACAGATGACATCATCGCGTAACGTGGGCAGAGAGCGGGGAGAGAGCGGCCAAAGACCTTGGTGGTGGCGGGAGCGCACTCCTCCTCCCCCACTCCTGCACGCTCGCTTCCCCCCTTGCCCTCTTCCCCCACCACCCCCCCGTCCGCTCGCTTCCCCACCGCCTGCTTCCGCCCCCCTCCACCCGACAGGGTGAAGGCTGAGAAGGACCCCTAGACATCTTTCTCACCTGGTAGTAACATAAATTTGAAAATTTTTATTTAGGCATTTCCAACTCCATTAAGCCCAACTCATGCCGCCCAGTAATTATGCCTCGAGTAAGTTCAGATGTCCTTTTAAAAACAAACTTCTTTGCATGTTCACTGAACACATTTATCTTCGAAAATATTTCATACACTCTGGAGGGTGGATGTTGACTAGGATTTTGGCCAAGATACCAATCTGCTCTGGACAAACTTTATAATTTATTCTCGCAAAATGGAAATTAAGCAAATCTAAGATCAGAATTCATGGCATTCTGAGACAATTATGGAAACCCTCAAACTGAAGACTCAAGTGTGACAGAAAGCTGTCAGCAAAGTGTTCTGAACAGCACCAAATTAAACTGTTAAGGTCAATGTGCATAAGTTCCAATTGTCAAAATGATCTTTGAGTTATAAATTAGAGTTTTAAATTATTTTTAAAAATGCATAAAAAATTTTTGCTCGAAATTAATCAAAATGATTTACTGACTCCCACTAAACAAAAAAGCATATTTTCTTAATTGCTTCCAGGAACATAGGAGAAGTAGGCCATTCAGCCCTTCGAGCCTACTCCACCATTCTAGAACATGGCTGGTCATCATGTGCAACTAGAAATCTGTCCATCTCTGTCTTGAACTTAATCAGTAACTGAGCTTCCACCATCCTCTGGGGAAGAGAATTCCAAAAATTCACCACCCGCTGAATGAAGAAGTTCCTCTTCATCTCAGTTGCAAATGGTTTGCCCATTATTCTGAGATTGTGTCCCCTGGTTCTAGACAGCCAGGGAAACATCCTTTCTGCATCTACCCTGTCCATCCCTTTAAGAACTTTCTAAGTTTCTATGAGATGACCTCTCATTCTTCTAAGATCAGAGAATCCAGGTCCAGACTCCTCAATCCTCCCTCACAGGAGGATCCCGCCATCCCAGGAATCAGTCTGGTGAACCTCCGCTGCACTCTCTCTTTGGCAAGTATATCGTTCCTCAGGCAAGGGAACCAGAACTGCACACGATATCCTAGGTACAGCCTCACCACTGCTCCATAAAATTGAAGCAAGACTTCTTTGCTCCTGTACTCAAATCTTCTTGCGATAAAGGGTTACATACTGTTTCCCTTCCTAATTGCTTGCTGCACCTGCATGCTAGCTTTCAGCGACTTTCACCTAGGTTCCTTTGGACATCAACACTTTCCAATCTCTTACCATTTAAGAAATATCCTGCACCTCCGTTCCTCCTACCAAAGTGGATAACCTCATATTTATCCACATTATATTCCATCTGCTATGTTCTTGCCCACTCACTCAGCCTGTCCAAATCCCCTTGAAGCCTCTTTGCAGCCTCCTCACAACTCTCATTCCCACCAAGCTTTGTGTCATGTGCAAATTTGGAATTATTACATTTGGTCCCCACATGTAAATCATTGATATAGATTGTGAATAGCTGGGGCTCAAGCACTGATCTTTGCAGTATCCCACTGGTCACAACTTGCCAACCTGATAATGACCCATTTATTCCTACTCTCAGTTTCTGCCTGTTATCCAATCCTCAATCTATGCTCGTATATTACCCCCAATTCCATGTGCTTTAACTTTGCTTACTAACCTATGTGGGATTTTATCAAAAGCCTTCTGAAAGTAAAATATACCAGACCAACTGGTTCCCCCTTATCCACTCTGCTAGTAACATCCTCAAAAAGCTCTAACAAGTTTGTCAAACAATATTTCCCCTTCATAAATCCATGTCGGCTGTGCCCAATCAGACCATTAGTTTCTAAGTGTCCAGTAATCACATCCTTTATAATAGATTTGACATTTTCCCGACTATCGATGTCAGGCTAACAGGTCTGTAGTTCCCCGTTTTCTCTCTCCCTCCTTTCTTAAGCAGTGGGGTTATATTTGCAACCTTCCAATCTGCAGGCACCATTACAGAATTTATAGAATTTTGAAAGATGACCACCATGCATCCACTATCTCTGTAGCCATCTCTTTCAACACTCTAGGATGAGGATCAAAATAGCCTGTTCCCTAGTTGGTTCCTCAACAGACTGCTCCAGCAAACCATCTGACACATTCCAGGAATTTTTCTTCCACAGCATTGATGCTTATTAGATTTACGCAGTCTATATGTAGATTTAAGTCACCCAGGATTACTGCATTGCCCTTGCTATATATACACACTTCTAATTTCCTGATTTACACCATGCCCTACATTACCACTGTTTGGTGGCCTGTAAACCACTCCTACCAATAATTATTGCCCCTTGCTGTTTCTTAGCTCCACCCAAACAGATTCTACATCCTGTTCCGATCAAAGAGCCTCTCATACTAATGCACTGAGCCCATCCCTTATTATCAGCACTACCTCACCTGCTTTTCCTTTTTGCCTGTCCTTTCTAAATGTCGAGTATCCTTTAATATTCAGTTTCCAGTCTTGGTCACCCTGTAGCCACATTTATATAGCATCTATTTTTTGGAAAACGTTCCAAGATATGTAAGTATGTAAATAGTCCAACTCGGGAAGGGGCCATACTGGACCTGGTGTTGGGGAATGAGCCCGGCCAGGTTGTTGAAGTTTCAGTAGGGGACTACTTTGGGAATAGTGATCACAATTCTGTAAGCTTTAAAATACTCATGGACAAAGATGAGAGTGGTCCAAAAGGGAGAGTGCTAAATTGGGGGAAGGCCAACTACACCAAAATTCGGCAGGAGCTGGGAAATGTAGATTGGGAGCAGCTGTTTGAAGGTAAATCCACATGTGATATGTGGGAGGCTTTTAAAGAGAGGTTGATTAGCGTGCAGGAGAGACATGTTCCTGTGAAAATGAGGGATAGAAATGGCAAGATTAGGGAACCATGGATGACAGGTGAAATTGTGAGACTAGCTAAGAGGAAAAAGGAAGCATACATAAGGTCTAGGCGGCTGATGAAAGACGAAGCTTTGAAAGAATATCGGGAATGTAGGACCAATCTGAAACGAGGAATTAAGAGGGCTAAAAGGGGTCATGAAATATCTTTAGCAAACAGGGTTAAGGAAAATCCCAAAGCCTTTTATTCATATATAAGGAGAAAGAGGGTAACTAGAGAAAGGATTGGCCCACTAAAGGACAAAGGAGGAATGTTATGCTTGGACTCAGAGAAAATGGGTGAGATTCTAAACGAGTACTTTGCATCGGTATTCACCGAGGAGAGGGACATGACGGATGTTGAGGTTAGGAACAGATGTTTGATTACTCTAGGTCAAGTCGGCATAAGGAGGGAGGAAGTGTTGGGTATTCTAAAGGGCATTAAGGTGGACAAGTCCCCAGGTCCGGATGGGATCTATCCCAGGTTACTGAGGGAAGCGAGAGAGGAAATAGCTGGGGCCTTAACAGATATCTTTGCAGCATCCTTAAACACGGGTGAGGTCCCGGAGGACTGGAGAATTGCTAATGTTGTCCCCTTGTTTAAGAAGGGTAGCAGGGAAAATCCAGGTAATTATAGACCGGTGAGCCTGACGTCAGTGGTAGGGAAGCTGCTGGAGAAGATACTGAGGGATAGGATCTATTCCCATTTGGAAGAAAATGGGCTCATCAGTGATAGGCAACATGGTTTTGTGCAGGGAAGGTCATGTCTTACCAACTTAATAGAATTCTTTGAGGAAGTGACAAAGTTGATTGATGACGGAAGGGCTGTCGATGTCATATACATGGACTTCAGTAAGGCGTTTGATAAGGTTCCCCATGGCAGGCTGATGGAGAAAGTGAAGGTGCTTGGGGTCCAAGGTGTACTAGCTAGATGGATAAAGAACTGGCTGGGCAACAGGAGACAGAGAGTAGCAGTAGAAGGGAGTTTCTCAAAATGGAGACGTGTGACCAGTGGTGTTCCACAGGGATCCGTGCTGGGACCACTGTTGTTTGTGATATACATTAATGATTTGGAGGAAAGTATAGGTGGACTGATTAGCAAATTTGCAGACGACACTAAGATTGGTGGAGTAGCAGATAGTGAAGGGGACTGTCAGAGAATACAGCAGAATATAGATAGATTGGAGAGTTGGGCAGAGAAATGGCAGATGGAGTTCAATCAGGGCAAATGCGAGGTGATGCATTTTGGAAGATCCAATTCAAGAGTGAACTATACAGTAAATGGAAAAGTCCTGGGGAAAATTGATGTCCAGAGAGATTTGGGTGTTCAGGTCCACTGTTCCCTGAAGGTGGCAACGCAGGTAAATAGAGTGGTCAAGAAGGCATACGGCATACTTTCCTTCATCGGACGGGGCATTGAGTACAAGAGTTAGCAGGTCATGTTACAGTTGTATAGGACTTTGGTTCGGCCACATTTGGAATACTGCGTACAGTTCTGGTCGCCACATTATCAAAAGGATGTGGATGTTTTGGAGAGGGTGCAGAGGAGGTTCACCAGGATGTTGCCTGGTATGGAGGGCGCTAGCTATGAAGAGAGGTTGAGCAGATTAGGATTATTTTCATTAGAAAGACGGAGGTTGAGGGGGGACCTGATTGAGGTGTACAAAATCATGAGAGGTATAGACAGGGTGGATAGCAAGAGGCTTTTTCCCAGAGTGGGGGTTTCAATTACTAGAGGACACGAGTTCAAAGTGAAAGGGGAAAAGTTTAGGGGGGATATGCGTGGAAAGTTCTTTACGCAGAGGGTGGTGGGCACCTGGAACGCATTGCCAGCAGAGGTGGTAGATGCGGGCACGATGGAGTCTTTTAAGATGTATCTAGACAGATACATGAATGGGCAGGAAGAAAAGAGATACAGAACCTTAGAAAATAGGCGACATGTTTAGAGAGAGGATCTGGATCGGCGCAGGCTTGGAGGGCCGAAGGGCCTGTTCCTGTGCTGTAATTATCTTTGTTCTTTGTTCTTTGCATCACAGGAGCTTTATCAAACAAAATTTGACACTGAGCCACAAGGGATATTGGAACAGATGAGGTAGGTTTTAAGGAGTGCCTCAAAAGAAGAGGGACACAGAGAAGTGGAGAGGTTTAGGGAGGGAATTCCAGAGCTTAAGGTCTCGGCAGGTGAAGGCACGAAGCAATTAAAAATTGGGGTTGCCCAAGAGACCACATTGGAGGACTGCAGAGCTCTTGGAGGTTACAGATCTAGGGAGGGGTGAAGAAATTAAGCAATTTGAAAACAAGGATGAGTGTTTTAAAATTGAGGCGATGTCAGGTCAGGAGCCAATGTAAGTCAACGAGTATGAGGGTGATGGATGAATGGGACTTGGTGCAAGTTAGGATATGAGCAGCAGAGTTTTAGATAAACTCAATTTTAGGTTTGGTGGAAGATCGGAGGCTGGCCAGAAGAGCATTGGAATAGTCAAGTCAAGAGGTAACAAAGTCATGGATGAGGGAGTGAAACAAAATGAGTGTGTTGCCCTCAGCCACTGTTGTTATTTGTGTGGTAGTTGGAGTGAAATGTCATGCTGTCAAGTGGAATAACCTCTCATCAGCATAAAAAGTGAAAGCTACTGGTAACAGTGAAAATTACCTTCCTTCAAAATCTGAGACTTTTAAATTATATTTACATGGAGATATATATATATATATAAAAAATATATTAAACAGCACCAAAAAAGTACAGCAGTTTGGAAATGTGTGTTCATGTCAAAGACACATCAAAATAAGCAAAGATGATGGATGATATGAACAAAGCTATTTGCAGTTATATATCAAGCACCTTTACCTATACCCAGTATGCTGAACAAATCCAGACCAGAAGAACCCCATCTTCACTGGAATACACAAGCAATGAAAAAGAAATCGGCTACTAACTACAAATTGAGAGCTGAATTCTCAATCCTACCCACATGAAGCCAAGTCTGAAAAGATACCTGTCACTTACATTTTCTTGCCATAAGAGTCATTTCTCAAATCAGACTGCTAGTGTAACAGAATACAGAAGCAAGCTGTTCCAATACTCTAAATGAAAAACTGACCCGAGATGATTTACCCTGATCACATTGTATCTCATCCAGCTGTTGAAAATTGACAACCAACTTGGAGATGTCCATGACTGTGCTCCATCAACTATATAGTAGCTGCCTAGTAAGCCTCCAATAATCTACAGTTAGCTAGACCATGTCCACTGCACTGAATCAACCTGTGGAAGGCCTTTAATAGAAAAAAAATCCACACTTTGTGAATGCAATCGAAACAAATATTTATTCTAAAACAAATTACAGGTTGTGGATTTTCCTTCAGTATAAATTCATCGACATTCAACCTTGAGTTCAATTTCTCTACAACAGCGAGTCTCATTAAATATATAAAATGGAAAATTCTTATTAAAATTCAATTGCATTTGAATTGATATACATCTGAATCAAAAAGAACTTGGACTCCACTGGACATGGCTCAAACAGCAAACCTCTGAAGTAATGCACTTACATTTACCCAGCTCAAACTGCTTTGTACACTGGAGACAAAATATCATGGATTCACAACTGATGGATTCAAAGCCCTTCCCCCAACCAAACTTCCTTTTCATACTCAGTTACAGGCCAGAAAATAATTAGACAGTCACCTGTTATTAGAATCTAGGCTGCAAAATAAGTGGTTTGCACTGTTTGGACAATGCAGTGTAAAATAAGAAAACAGCACTAAAAATTCAGATACTTCACCACTCCCAATACAAATTATAGAGTGTTTGATTAGAGACACTCTTCAAACTCCCAAATAGGTTTTAAACCTCAGTTTAAATGCAAATCATTATGAAAATTATTATTCTTAATGAACTTTAGTTTTGAGACAATGAAATTCAGTAAGGTCTGGTCCGGGATATTTCCTGCCATAATAATGGAATCGTTTTAATTCATTCTATTCTGGGAGCAGCTTGGATAAATGAGGATTACAGGTACTGGAGAACTGTTGGTTTTCACTCTCTGGAGGCTGTGTGCGAGTCACTGAGACATGTACAGGCTTCAGAATGGCACAGTGAACTCATATTGCTCATAACCTAAAAAATTACCATTATCTTAGCATGTAAGAGAACTCCATTGAATAGTGTAAGTCTGAATGACAGGAGCAGAATCAGACGACAGTTGTGCCATATTGGTGATCTGTGGAAGAGATATTCAAGGCGGCGAGAACAGTCCTCAGCTTAAGGTAACCAATAGGCCAAAAAGATTAGTAGGGACAGTAAGTTCCAGTAATAGCCACAAAGGGTATTGCCAGTGACTTTGATCAATAGTGGTTATGAGACTGGGAAGGCGAAATTAGATCATCAGGCTGGGATGGGAGGAGGTGAAAGGAGCACATGGTGGGCTTCATGGGCAAGTTAAATTTAGTGGGGAAAGAAATGGGGGACAAACTATGGACTAAAAGGGAATGCCAGGAGGGGGATAGGGGAAAGTTTTGGAGGGGGTATGTTGGTCGAGGCAGAATCAGCACCCATAAGGAAAGAGTACCTGTAAATGGTGTCAATTACTTATTAAAGGTTACAAAATCAGTTGACCCAAACTGCAGAAAATCTACTGCTGCTATATCTAGTCCCTGCTGTTCCTACTTTCTATTCTTCCAACCTGCACAAGGCAGCAATTCAAACTGCTCACTTCTACATTTCCAGGTAGTAATCGAAACAAAAAAAAAATGGAATAAACACTACTGCCAAACAATTTTGGACAATCCTTTATAATCTGGAATTTTTTTTGTCATATTTGAACACTTTGGATAGTAAAGGGTTGGACATTTTGGGTGATACGTCCTCGAATGTTTTGTCACTCCTAAATCCATTTCCATCTTTCCCAGAACTCCATGTTTGATTCCCTCCAATCAGGTTCCACCCCTGCCACAGTACCATTATAGTTCTTATCAAAATCACAAATGACATCCAATATGACTTTGATAAAGGTAAACTCTCCCTCTTCGTCCTTCTCAACCTGTCTGCAGTCTTTTGGTTGAGCACACCATCCTCCTCCAATGCCTCTTCATTGTCATCCAGCTGGGTGGCACTGCTCTCACGTGGTTCTATTCTTATCTAATTGTAGCCAGAGAATCACTTGCAATGGCTTCTCTTCCCGCACTCTTACCCCTGGTGTCCCCCAAGGAGCTATCCTTGGTCCCCTCCTATTTCTCATCATCATCCGAAAGCACAGCATTAGTTTTCACGTGTATGTTGACAACACTCAGCTCTACCTCACCACCACTTCTCTCAACTCCTCCACTGTTAGTAAATTCTCAGACTGTTTATCCTACATCCACAAGAACACAATTGGGAGGAGTAGGCCATTCAGCCCCTCCAGCTTGCACCACCATTTGATAAGTTCATGATTGATCTGATTGTGGCCTCAACTCCACTTGTCTGCCCTTCCATAACCCTCGATTCCCTTGTCAATCAAGAGTCTAACACAGCCTTGAATATATTCAATGGCCCAGCCTCTACTGCTCTCTGGGGAAGAGAATTCCACAGACTAACGACCTTCTCAGAGAAGAAAATTCTCATCTCCATCTTAAATGGGAGACCCTTAATTTTCAAACTGTGTCCCCTAGTTCTAGACACTCCCACAAGGGAAAACATCCTCTCAGCATCCACCCTGTTTTTTTCTTTTTATGGGATGTGGGTGCCCATCCCCAATTGCCTATGAGGTGGTGATACTGAGCTGCCTTCTTGAACCACTGCAGTTCATGTGGGGTAGGTACACCCACAGTGCTGTTAGGAAGGGAGTTCCAGGATTTTGACCCAGCAAGAGTGAAGGAACAGTGTTATAGTTCCAAGTCAGGATGGTGAGTGGCTTGGAGGGGAACTTGCAGGTGGTGGTGTTCTCACGCATCTGTGCCCATCCCCTTGCCCTTCTAGGTGGCAGAGGTCACGGGTTTGGAAGGTGCTGCCTGAGTAGCATCGGTGCGTTGCTGCAGTGCATCTTGTAGATGGTGCACACTGCTGCCACTGTGCGTCGGTGGTGGAGGGAGTGAATGTTTGTTTACAGGGCGCCAATCAAACAGGCTGCTTTGTTCTGGATGGTGTCGAGCTGCTTGAGTGTTGTTGGAGCTGCACCCAGCCAGGCAAGTGGAGAGTATTCCATCACACCCCTGACTTGTGCCTTGTAGATGGTGGACAGGCTTTGAGGAGTCAAGAGGTGAATACTCGCTGTAGGATTCCGAGACTCTGACCTGCTCTTGTAGCCACAGTATTTAAATGGCTACTCCAGTTCAGTTTCTGGTCAATGTTAACCCCCAGGATGTTGATAGTGGGGGATTCAGCAATCGTAATACTGTTGAATGTCAAGGGGAAATGGTTAGATTCTCTCTTGTTGGAGATGGTCGTTGCCTGGCACTTGTGTGGCGCGAATGTTACTTGCCACTTATCAGCCCAAGCCAGGATATTGTCCAGGTCTTGCTGCATTTCTACACGGGCTACTTCAGTATCTGAGGAATCGTGAATGGTGCTGAACATTGTGCAATCATCAACGAACATCCCCGCTTCTGACCTTGTGATTGAAGGAAGATCATTGATGAAGCAGCTGAAGATGGTTGGGCTTTGGACACTACCCCTGTTAAATCCCCTCAGGATCTGATATGTTTCAATAAGATCATCTCTCATTCTTCTAAACTCCAATGAGTATAGGCCTAATCTGCTCAAACTTTCCTCATAAGATAACCCCTTCATCCCAGGAATCAGTCAAGTGAACCTTCTCTGAACTGCTTCTATTGCAATTACATCCTTTCTTGAGTGAGGAGACTGAAACTGTGCTCCAGATGTAGTTCAACTAAAAGCTGCAACACTTCCCTACTTTCATACTCTATTCCCCTTGCAATAAATGCCAACATTCCATTTGCCTTCCTGATCACTTGCTGTACCTGCATACTAACTTTTTGTGATTCAAGTACCAGGACACTCAGAACTGTATGTATTGTAGAGTTCTGCAGTCTCTCTCCATTCAAATCATATATTGCTTTTCTATTCCTCCCACTAAAGTTGACAAGCTCACATTTTCCCAGATCTACTCCATCTGCCAAATTTTTGCCCATTCACTTAACCTATCCAAATTTCTTTGCTGATACTTTATGCCCTCTTGACAGTTTACCTTCCTACCTATCTTTGTGTCATCAGCAAATTTAGCTACCATACATTCAGTCCCTTCATCCAAGTCATTGATACAGACTGTATATAGCAGAGGCCCTAGCACTGATCCCTGTGGCACTCCACTAGTAACAGTTTGCCAACCCGAAAATGACCGATTTATCCTGACTCTGCTTCCTGTTAGCTAATCAATCCTCTATCCATGCTAATATGTTACCCCCTACATCATGTGCTCTTACTTATTGTTGTAACCTTTTATGGGGCACCTTATCAAATACCTTTTGGAAATCCAAGTACACCACATCTACAGGTTCCCCTTTATCCACATTGCTTGTTACTTCTTCAAAGAGCTCTAATAAATTAGTCAAACACTATTTCCCTTTCACAAAATCATGTTAACTATGCCTGACTGTATTATGATTTTTTAAATGTCCTGCTATTACCTCTTTAATAATGGATTTTAGCATTTTCCCTATGGCAGATGTTAGGCTAACTGGCCTATAGTTTCCTGTTTTCTATCTCCTTCCTTTCTCGAATAGAAGTATTAAATTTGTGATTTTCCAATCTGCTGGAACCTTTCCAGAAGGAATTTTGGAATATCACAACCAATGCATCTACTATCTCTGCAGCCACTTCTTCTAAGACCCTAGGATGCAGGCCATCAGGTCCAAGAACTTGTCAGATTTTAGTTCTAATAGCTTGCCTAGTACCTTTTCCCTATTCACTGTGAATGTTTAAACTTCCTCCTTCCCTTTTACCTCTTGATTTATACTTGGGATGTTTTTGTGTCTTCTACAGTGAAATACCTGTTCAACGCTTCCGCCATTTCCTGTTTCCCATTAATTCCCCAGTCTCACCCTCTTAGGGACCAACACTCACTTCAGTTACTCTTTTCCTTTTTAAATAGTAGTACTCTTACTAGGTATTTCAATATTTCTAGCTCTCTTTCTCATACTCTAATTTCTCCATCCTTACTTTTGTTCATCATTCTTTTCTGGTTTCTAAAATCTGTCCAATTTTCTGACCTGCCACTAATCTTCACAGTATTGTATGCTTTTCCTTTCAATTTGATACTCTCTTTAACTTCCTTAGTTAGCCACAGATGGTTCTTCTCAGAGTCTTTCTTACTCACTGGAATATATCTTTGCTGTGAGTTGTGAAATAGCTCCTTAAATGTATGCCACTGCTTCCCTACTGTCCTACCTTTTAAACCATTTTCCCAGTTCACTTTAGCCAACTCTGCCCTCATACCTTGTAATTGTCTTTAGGTTTAAGACACTAGTCTTAGACTCCAACTTCCCATCCTCAAACTGGAGTTGGGGTAATATATTAGCATGGAAAGATGATTGGCTAATGGACAGGAAACAATGAGTGGGCATAAACAGGGCATTTTCTAGTTGGCAGGCAGTAAATAGTGAAGTGCTGCAAGGATCAGTACTCGGGCATCAGCTATTTACAATCTATATTAATGACTTAGATCAAGAGAGTGAGTAATGTATCTAAGTTTGCTGATGATATAAAGCTAGGTGGAAAGGTAAGCTGTGCAGAGGACACAGAGAGGCTGCAAAAATATATAGACAGGTTAAGTGAGTGGGCAACAAGATGGCAGATGGAGTATGTGAAATGTGAAGTTATTCACGGTCATAAGAATAGAAAAGCAGAATATTTTTTTTTAAAGGTGTTGTTACAGTCAAGTGAGGAGAGGTCAAAGGGCTTCCCTCTTTTTCCTCCCCTTGTCTGACCACAATAGGTTTAATTCTTAGAGTGGATGTACTGGCCAATTCAGTAGGTGTGTGATGACTTATTTGCCACGATCATAAGAACCAATCGGACAGGCTTTCTTGAGTTAACAAGAGGTTAACTTTACTGTACCTAAACCGAGCTAATAAAATAATAAACAATGCACCAACTTTCACACACACACACACACACACACACTACAAGTTTATACACACACACAAATAGGTTACAGAGAGGAGAAAAGTAGATTGGTTGAGTTAGAGTCCATAAAAAAAGGTATAGTCTGCGGATTTTGGTGATTCGGCTGGCTTCTAGCTGAATATAGTGGCCGAGACTTTTAGTTTGACGAGGTAGATGATTGGCTCGATGAGTCTCTAAAAGATAACGATGCAGATGATTTTCTCCAACGGGGTTTCTGATTGTAGCCAGAGTATGCAAAGATGGTCAGACAACAGCAGGATTTGAAAGCTTTCAAGCTGGAGAGTGCGAGGGAGAGGGAGAGACCCCCACTCATGTCAGAGTCTAGTTGCTTCTCCTCTGCTGCAGAGAAAAGCACCAACCATAAACCACAGATGGGGAAGGCTTGCCACACTATGTCAGTCAAACATAGCAGTTAGCAGTATCTCCCTCTTGCTAAAAGAACAAGCAATTCCTTTAAACTTCTTGGTTCTTGCTGGGAGACTAGCAGACATTTCATCTCCCTCCTCACAAGCATTTCAATGTGGGATACAGTGTCGCAAATTAGGTGATCACCTTAAGCTGAAAGGATGACTCTGCTGGCAGCTTCTCTTTTAAAAAATGTCTTTAAAAAGAAATTCAGATATCCAGTCAGTGGATTAAAGAAAATTATCATTCATAAAAACACACTGGCGTAACTTCTCCCCACCACGCGAAATGAAATTACAACAGGAACATTTCATTATGAGGCCACAAATAAAAAAAGACTGTACACACACACACACACTGTCATAGCCATACTCTAGTTTGTTTTTTATCTGGGATGGTTCTGTGCTGAGCTAAACCATAAATAAGGCATCAGCTATTACATTGTTTTTCCCTGCAATGTGGATAATCTTTAGGTGGTAAGGTTACAGAAGCAGGCTCCAACGAAAAAGCTTCGCATTATGGGTTTTGAATTTTTACATAGAGGTCAAAGGATTGTGGTCGTTATTAGCTACGATCTCTCCATATCCATTTTGGACATATACTTCAAAATTTTTGAGAGCCAACAACAGTCCCAGGGCTTCCTCCTCCACAGTAGAGTATCTCCTCTGACGTTTGTTTAACTTTTTGGAGAAACTCATCATCTTGGAGCAGGATGGCACCTACCCCTCGGTCACTAGTATCCACTGCCACTTTAAATGGTTTGTTAAAGTTTGGAGTTGCCAGCACCAGTTCATTGGTTAACATGACTTTCAGCCTCTTGAAAGCTGTTTGGCATCGCCCTGACCACACTACTTTTGCTTCTTTCTGCAATAAGTCTGTCAGGGCTATAACGCTGACGTTTGGGACAAACTTACAGTTTGAGCAGTAAAACTCACATCCCCAAAAACTGCATTATTTCCCATTTGGTCGTGAGGACGGGAAAAGGGACTTATTCCAGTGCCCGGTGTTGCCCTTTGGATTAAGAAATGTCCCAGCCACCTTCCAAAGGCTGATGAACCAGGTAAATGGCTGTTATGCCCAACTGTGTAATGTACCTGGATGATGTGCTGGCGGGCTTGGGTTTTCTGATACTGACATGTCCAGCCATTGGAATCTCGTGGGCTCTTCTCAATATTTGCCTACGGCACCTCGGTGACACCACTACCTGCCCACTCTTCGTTTGCAGGTCTGTGAGGAGGTCTCCACTTCCTCATCAGTACCTTTTAAAAAGTAGCACTCTGGAACTCCCTCTGCTTCAGCCTCAGTGTGAGCAGTCTGTGCTAACTTTTTTAACACTGGGTTAGCTTGCTGAGCCTTGACCAAAGACGACCTGTTTAACCCATCCTCTGGGTTCTCTAACTTCCCAAAGGTTTCAGATAACCAGACTGTAGGGCCATCTGTCTTCAGTGCCAGTTCAGCCTCCTCTGACGGAGCTTGTTTGGTCATGGACCAGGTCACCACACAGTCAGGAAAAATGCCAAGGACCTTTTCCTGTAACTGCTCTATCTCTCTGACCCCTTTCATTCTCTCTAAAACCACTGGGGAAGTTACCACCTTTGCCCCCACCAGATCATTACCCAGGAGCAAGTAGACCCCATCCACCTGTAGACTAGGGACAATCCCCATGGTTACCAGTCCGAAACAAGGCCAGACTCCCAGTACACCTGATGTAAAGGTATGGGCATATACTGCCCTCCAATACTATTCACTAACACCCTAGCATTCAATGTGGTCTCTGGAGGAAAGATCATGCCTTGTCCCAACAGAAGGGATTGGGTGGCCCCTGTATCCCCAAGTATGGGCTTGCCTGCCTCATTCAAGGGGAATGGGGTCACTTTTCCTTGGGACACAAAATCCCAGTAACTTTCAAGGATTTAGTTAAGTTTTCCCACACTCAGCAGTACATTTACTGGGTTTTACTGTTGCAGTTAAAGCCACAGCCTGCTCTGCTGTGCTTTCCATCAGGGCCCCTTGTCCTGCACTGAACTGGTGTGCCCTAATTAATCCTGCAGGTTTTCCCCTTAACTTCCAGCAGTCAGCTCGAAGATGACCTGCCTTGTTACAGTGGAAACACACAGGTCTTCAGGCATCACTCCGGCTCTCAGCACCTTTCTTTTTTGGCTTGAGGAGGGCCCCCTGCGTGTCCAGCTTTCTCTTCTCGCTCATGGCTGTTCATCCTCCTATCACTCTCTCACCTTCTATCCTTTTCAGGTTTTTGGAGGTGACTATGGAAGGGTTTTCCTTGGGACAAGGGCTTGTGAATGAGTGTATAATCATCAGCCAGGATTGCTGCCTGACTGGCTCTTGGAACCTTTTGTTGCTCCACATGGTTTCTTATGGCAAGGGGAAGTGAGCTTTTGAACTTCTTGAGCAGAATCAACTCTCGGAGGTTTTCATAGGTGGACTCTATCTTAAGTGCCCATATCCATCGGTCAAAAGCTTAACTCTTTCGAACTCAATGTAAGTTTGTTCTGGCTGCTTTCGGAGAGTTCGTAACTTTTGGCGGTACGCCTCCAGTACTAGCTCATATGCACTCAGAATAGCATTTTAGTCATCTCAGAATCTGATGAACTCTCATCTGGCAACAGTGAATAAATCAAATGGTCATTTCCTGTTAGCTTGCTTTGTAATAAGATTCCAGCTGTCTACTGGCCACTTCAATTGTCTTGCAAGCTTTTCCAAACGGATGAAAAATGCTTCCACATCCCCTCATTGAACTTTGGTTATCAACTGGGAGGACTTTAAGACCTCAGCAACTGGTCCTGAGTTAGGAGTAGTTCCCTCACTAATGGTGCTTTCACTGGGTACAATGGATCTTCCCCTATTCAGTTCGAGCTGCCTTAACTCCTTTTGGAAAGCTCTTTCTTTCTCTTGGAATTCTAATCTCCTCTGTTCTAGCTGCATCTCAGCTAATGTTACATCACCTGTTTCAGATTCTATGCCTGTCTCTAGCTCTTCAGTGTCAATTTTAAAATGGTTAGCTACAAGTTTTAGGATTTCAGGCTTCCTAGCTTTTGGACGGATCTCTAAATGCCCAGCTACATTCCTCAACTCTTCCACAGATAGGGCTTTTAACCTGGCCTAAGTTACTTCACTCAGTTCTAGGAATGTGGAAATTTTATCACTGTAACACTGAAAACCACAAGAAAACCTGTATTGCAGTTTTTCAATTATTAGGGATCAATTTGGCTTGCCCCTTCCAATTTCCCATTTGTCTTTGGATTTCATCCCAGACGTAAGCCCCCAAATTTCTGTTACAGTCAAGTGAGGTTTCCCTCTTTCCCCTCTCCTTGTTTGACCAGAACAGGTTTATTTCTTTCTTAAAGTGGATGTACTAGCCAATTCAGCAGGTGTTTGATTACTTACCTATGATCATAACGAGAACCAAACAGACAGGTTTTGAGTTAACGAAAGGGGTTAACTTTATTGTACCTAAACCAAACTAATAAAACAAACAAAATGCCAACTTTCACTCACACAAATAGGTTACAGAGTGGAGAAAGGTAGATTAGTTGAGCTAGAGTCCATAAAAAAGGTATACAGTCTGTGGGTCCATTATGGGTTTTGAATTTTTCTATAATGGTCAAAGGATTGTGGTCAGTATCAGTTGTTGATATTGGTGAGTCCAATTGCTTCTCCTCTGCTGCAGAGAAAAACACCAGCCCAAAAGCACAGATGGGGAGGGGCTTGACACATGACAGTCACTATGTCAGTCAAACATAGCAATTAGCAGTATCTCTCGCTTGCTAAAAGAACAGGAACAAGCAGTTCCTTTAAACTTCCTGGGTCTTGGTTCTTGCTAGGAGACTAGCAGTACTGCATGGCTACCCGACCCGCACCAGACGACGGGATTGGGTCGGGTCAGGTCGCTCTTCCGGGTCCGGCATTCGGGCTCGGGTCAGGTTGGACCTGGTCAGACACACTCGATCACCACCTCCGGTACGTGGCTCCAATGTTAATATACTTTTTGGACTTGAAAGGTCTTAAAAGCTTATGCAGATAAGCAACAAAGGGAAAAACGGAAGCTAGGTTAACTGACGGTCGGGTTGGATTGGGTGCGGAAAAAAGAAAGGACTCGGGTCGGATACGGTGCTGTCGGGCTCGGGTAGGGTTTCATTTGCAGACCCGAGCCGGCCTTTAACTAGCAGACATTTCGCCTCCTCACAAGCACTGCAGTGTAGGATACAGTGTTGCAAATTAGGTGATATCTTAAACTGAAAGGTTGACTTTGCTGGCAACTTGTCTTTTAAAAAATGGCTTTAAAAAATAATTTCAGATCTCCAATCAGTGGATTAAAGAAAATTATCATTCAACAAAGCATAAGAGTGTGAAAACTTCTAAGTGTCAATATTCAGAGAGACTTGGGTGTGCTTGTACAAGGAATGCAGCAAGTTAACATGCAGGTGCAGCAAGCAATTAGGAAGGCATGTTAGCCTTTATTGGAAGGGGATTAGAGTACATGAATAAGGAAATATTGCTACAATTTTGATGAGACCACATCTGGAGTAGTGTGTGCAGTTTTGGTCTTTATATTTAAGAAAGGACATACTTGCATTGGAGGTGGTACATCAAAGGTTCACTAAATTGGTCTCTGGGATGAGGGGGTTGTCCTATGATGACAGGCTAAGTAAATAAATTGGGCCTGTATTCTCTGGAGTTTAGAAGAACAAGAGGTGCAAAATTCTAAAGGAGCTGGATAGGGTAGACGTGGAGAGATTATTTCCACTGGTTGGGGAATCTAAAATACGGGGGCACAGTCTCAGGATAAGGGGCCGATCATTTAGGAATGAGATGAGGAAACATTGAAAATAGGCGCAGGAGTAGGCCAATTGGCCCTTCGAGCCTGCTCCACCATTCATTATGATCATGGCTGATCATCCAACTCAGTAACCTGTTCCTGCTTTCGCCCCATACCCTTTGATCCCTTTAGACCCAAGAGCTATATCTAACTCCTTTTTGAAAACATTCAATGTTTTGCCCTCAACTGCTTTCAGTGGTAGCGAATTCCACAGGCTCACCACTCTCGGGGTGAAGAAATTTCTCATCTCAGTCCTGAAAGGTTTACCCCGTATCCTTAGACTATGACCCCTGGTTCTGGACTCCCTCACCATCGGGAAAATCCTGGTCCTTCACTCAAATCTATGGGATTCTCTATCCCAGAGGGTGGTGGATGGTCCATCTTTGAATACATTTAAGGCTGGGATAGACAGATCTTTGGTCTCTCAGCGAATCAAGGGATATGGCGAATGGGCGGGAAAGTGCAGTTGAATCCTAAGATCGTTTTGAATGGTGGAGCAGGCTTGATGGGCCATATGGTCTATTCCTCCTCCTATTTCTTGTGTTCTTGTTCTTGTGAATTGACATCTTATCACGTTATGATCACTATTGCCTTTACTATGAGGTCATTAATTAATCTGGTCTCATCGCACATTACCAGATCCAATACCCTGCTGCCTGGTTGGCACTAGAACGTACTGCTCTAAGAAACTGTCCAAAATACACTCTACGAACTCATCTCCCAGGCTACCTATGCCAATATGATTTGTCCAATCCATATGAATTTTATTACCCATGATCATTACAGTACCTTTCTTACAAGCACCCATTATTTCTTCTTATATATGCTGTCCTACAGTGTAGCTACTGTTTAGGGTGCCTATAAACTACTCCCACTAGTGACTTCTTACCTTTGCTATTTCTTATCTCTACCCAAACTGATTCTACATCTTGATCTTCTGAACTAAGGTCATCCTCCCACTGCTGTACTAATGTCATCCTTAATTAACAGGACTACCCCACCACCTTTTCCTAGCTTCCCGTCCTTCCGAAATGCCAAATACCCTTGAATATTTAGGTCCCAGTCTTGGTCACCTTGCAACCACATCTCTGAAACTGCTATCAGGTCAAGCATATTTACTTCTATTTGTGCTATTAAATCATCCGTTTTGTTACAGATGCAGCACGCATTCAGATACAGAGCTTTTAATTCTGTCTTTTTACCATTCTTGCAAACTCAGGCCTTACCTCCCTGGTGCACTCTTCAGCTTATAAGATCTGTCCCTTCTTGCCACACTCTGGTTATCATTACCCATACCACTAACCGACTCTACTGCCTTGTCCTTTCTCTTTAATTTATCACATCTCCCCTCACAAGATCCCTTCTCACCACTCTTTAGTTTGAAGACCTCTGTACTGTCCTAGTTATATAACTTTCCAGAACACTGGTCCCAGTATGGTTCAGGTGAATATCATCCCAACAGTACAGCTCCCACTTTCCCCAGTACGAGTACCAGTGCCCCATGAATCGAAACCCATTTCTCCCACACCAATCTCTGAGCCACACAGTCAACTCTTTAATCTTATTTACCCTACGCCACTCAGTTGCGGCTTAGGTAATAATCCAGAGATCATTACCCTTGCAGTTTGGCTTTTTAATTTAGCCCCTAGTAGCTCATAATCCCGAAGAAGAACCTCTTTCCTTGTCCCATTTATGTCACTGGTACCCACATGGACCCCAACAAGTGGATCCTCCCCCTCCCACTGCAAGTTCCTCTCCAGCCCTGAGCAGATATCCCGAACCCTGGCACCAGGCAGGCAACACAGCCTTCTGGACTCACTTGCTCGGCTGCAGAGAACTGTGTCTATCCCCCTGACTATACTGTCCTCTACTACCACTGATTTCTATTTACTCCCCCCACTTTAACAGCTCCCTGCAGCACAGTGCCATGACTCACCTCCCTAGCTCATCCACCCTGCAGCCCCCCGTTCTTGTCCAGAAAAGCTGCAAGAATCGCGAACCTGTTGAACATTTCCATTACAAAGGGCTGAGGTTCCTCCACTCCTACTTTCTCGATCCCCATACCTGCCTCACTCGCAGTCTCACCCTCCTGTCCCTTGCCATTGATCAAATCAGAAAACCCTAGCCTAAGGGGTGTGACTTCCTTCTGGAACAAAGTGCCCAGGTAAACTTTCCCCCTCCCTCTGCATCGCAGTGTCCGAAACTCGGCATTCAGCTCTTTTACTTTGAGTTGAAGTTCCTCGAGCCGCAGACACTTAATGCAGATCTGATAGCTGTGGATTACACTAGCATCCACCAGCTCCCACATACTATAGCTACAACACATTATCTGCCCTGCCATCCTTACTGTGTTTTAATAAAAACTCTTGCCGTAATGTCTCAGTTACCCTCTATTTCTGGTATGCAACTTGTGTTTTCTACAGCTAATGGAGGCTGAAAAAGGTAGCAAAAAAGAGCACCTCTTCCCCCTCTGCACTGAATTCCCACATAAACCGAATTTCCAACTTCGCACTCGGTCTACGTTGCACTCAGGTGTAGTCTCCTTTCCATGCATCCCCTTACTGGAAGGGCAGAAATTTCCTCCATTTAAGTCTTGGGAAGGCTGAAGCTATTGTTTTCGGTCCCCACACCAAATTCCATTCCCTTGCTCTTGACTCCATTCTTCTCCTGAGGAACAGTCTGAGATTAAGCCAGTTTGTTTGCAACCTTGGTGTCACATTCAACCCCAGGATGAGCTTCCAACCTCATATTTGTGCCATCACTAAGACCGCCTATTTCCATCTCCGTAACATCGCCCAACTTTGTCCCTGCCTCAGCTCATCTGTTGCTGAAACCCTCATTCATGCCTTCACTACCTCTGGTCTTGACTATGCCAATGCACACTTGGCTGGTCTCCCATATTCTACTCTCGGTAAACTTGAGGTCATTTCTTAACTTGCACTAAGTCCTGTTCTCCTATCACTCCTGTGCTTGTTGAGCTACATTGGCTCCCGGTCAAGCAATGTCTTGGATTTTAAAATTCTCATCCTTGTTTTCAAATCCCTCCATGGCCTCTCCCCCTCCCTATCTCTGTAATCTCCTCCAGTTCCACAAACCTCCAAGATATCTGCACTCCTCTAATTCTGGCCTCTTGTGCACCCCCGATTTTAATCACTCCACTATTGGTGGCCACACCTTCAGTTGCTTAGGCCCCAAGCTTTCGAATACCCTCTATATACCTCACCACCTCACTTTGCTCCTTTAAGACACTTGTTAAAACCTACCTCTTTGACCCAGCTATTGGTCATCTGACCTAATAACTCCTTTTGTGGCTCGGTGTCATACTTTGTTTTATAATACTCCTGTAAAGCGCCTTGAGATGTTTTATTACATTAAAGGCACTATATAAATAGAAAAGGTGTTGTTGATACAGGATTAAAACATTTAACCGAGGTTCAATATTGTTAATGGAGGTTGGAATACATATTGAGTCAAGAATTTAAAGCACAGAAGCTAAGTGAATAGAGGGGAAGTGATAATTTCACAGGCAAGAGTTAAATCATGAGCAACTATACGTCTTATCTCATCTGTTTTAACTGAATTTCTTTTTTAAAACTTGACAGGCGCCAACATGCTGGGTAGATTTAAAAGCCAATACATTTTTTACTTTGCCACATTTTGGATAAATATATCTATTGGGAGGCATACAGGGTCAATCCTCAACCCATCAATTTATTAGTTTCCTACCTTTTTGGAAAACAAAAGCTGATGCATAGAGAGAAAGAAATGAACATTAGAAAGGTGGTATGAGTTAAGGTACTGCTACAGAAGGCTTGAAATGTTAGTAACATTAGACAATAATATCACCAATACTTGCAGGATGGGGAATATCCAAATGATTTGATGCCCCCCACCTTCCTTATACCTTTTCCCCCAAGGCATATATATTTATGACATTAACATGGGCTGGATTTTGCTACACAGCTGAAGCAAGAGCACTCAGTGCTGTCCTCAAAGAAAGCTGCACTGAGATCTCACAATCTCTTGCGATGAGAACTTTAACTCTCACAACATGCAATTGATGGTGGCATAGTTTAATGGGGATTCCCAGTGTGGAGCTCCAGTGATATCACCAAGCTGTCCAGCAGCCAAAGAATTCTCAGGCAGCTAACCAGGAAATGAAAAGCACCAGTAATCAAATCAATTTTATAACATTTTACTTAAGGAACACACGAGGTTAAGACAGAAGCTGAAATATCATGAACTAATGCAAAATTTTAATTATTTAAACAATCTATTTTTTAAAATCCAGTAATTACTTATAATGGAGGCATTTAACAAAATTCAACAATTAAAATTATTTTTTCAGGGCCAGATCAGTTGTTCAACAGTAGTTATTACTCAGACTGGCATTAAAAGCCCAGTTAGACCTCATTGAGCAAGGCTTATTTTGGGATTGCGAACAGCAATATTTTGGCAAAAAGGGGGAGCTCTCACCAAATCAACTGATTTCACTATTTGCTGGTTTGGGGCCAGGGGGTGGTCCACAGCGCAGCCTATGGTCGAGCAGTGAATGACAGACTGCAACTTCAGGATTTCCATGTAAATCTGCACTCGCGCTCCATCCTCAAGTTGCGGTCAGATTCAGGGAGGTAATGAAGGCTAACAGTTCACTGTCAAGAACACTGCAAATTTCACGCTATGGTTTCCAGACAAGTTTATGCCAACATTACCAAACTTAACATTGGGCTCACATTGCCATACTCCAATCTCAAATGTGCACCTTCTTCGCCCCACCAACATCCTATTTCTACCCCCAGCCTTTTCACAATTCCCTGATGCCACATAGGTGGTTAAATTGGAACAGGTCAACAGGTCAAATTACTGTAAGACATATCAGTATTGCAGGAAATGCATCAAAGAATATGTGCAAAACAAAAGGAGGTTTGAAAATGGTTTTGGATTAATCTTCCATATAAACGCATACAATAGCAGTATAGAACCTGCCTTCTGGACTAGAGCCTGTTCAAATCTGACCTATGCCATCAAATGGCGACTTTATAAACTTAATGCTAAGTTCCATTGTTACAGAGGAAAAGAAAAATAAACCAATCATCAATCTTGTATAATAAAAACAGAAGTGCTACAATTACTCAGCAGGTCTGGCAGCATCTGTGGAGAGAGAGAAGGAGAGTTAGCATTTCAGGTTTGTGACCGGACATCATCTGATGAAAGGTCACAGACCTGCAACCTTAACTCTGTTTCTCTCTTCACAGGCGCTGCCAGACCTGCTGAGTATTTCCAGCACTTTGTTTTTATTCCATACTTCCAGCATCCGCAGTATTTTGCTTTTATTTTTGTGCCCAGTCAATCTCGTGTTGACAGAGGACAATAAGGATATTACATGCAGGTTGATTGCATTTTGATAAGAGCAGAGATGAAGTATGCAGCAGCACATGTGACTACATTAATTTATCCTTGGAGCCAGATTTCATTAAAGTGATTTGGACATTTCAAAATATCTAGATTCCTTTCAGTAATGTTAAGCCATTCAAGAGCGACCAAGGAAATTGAAAAGATATGACAAAGTAAATACTGAGAGATTATTTCCCCTGTGAGCGAATGGGTAACAAGAGGACTAAATTTAGAATTAATACTGGAAGCAGAAAAGGGGAAGTTGGAATTTTTTAATGCCAAGGGTTAAGAGAATAGGGCATAAAAAAAGAAAATGCTGGAAATACCAGGTCAACAGAAAGAAAGAGTCAATGTTTCAGCTCGACGACGTTTCGCTAGACATTTGGTCATCGACCTGAAGCATTAACTCAGTTTCATCACTCCACAGATGCCACCTGGCCTGCTGAGTATTTCCAGCATTTTCTGCTTTATTTCAGATTTCTAGCATCTACAGTGTTTTCCTTTATTAGAATAGGGAATGCATTACCATAAGCAGCAAATGGAGTAAAGCCCATCACAATACAGGGCGCTTATAAATTCTGTGTGCAAATTTAAACTTTAACAACATTGCATTAACACATGATAGACACAATCTGTAAATGAATATGAAAGAATAATACCTGAAGTTTTAAAACAGTTAAATTTTTGGGCTTCAACATTAACCGTCATTTTTTGTGATCGCTCAATTTGATTTTCCAACAGTTCACTTTTTCCTCCATTGTCACATTTTCAGTTTCAGTACACACAGCATTAACATTAAAAACTTTATGAATTATGCTTTCATGTCATTTACAGTTTGCTATTGTGACCATCCAAAGTTATTAAAGTTTAAAGTTGCACAAGGACTTTACAAATAATCTGTATTTCAAATGAATAGATATTTGAAAAGAAACTTTCAAAGGTACAGGAAAAATGCAGAAAGGTGAAATCTGAATTGATAGCTCCAACATAGTGCTTGCACCATCCTAGCATTATGGACCAAACAGTCTTGTTTGTTTTTTATTATTCGTTCGTGGGATGTGGGCATCACTGGCTAGGCCAGCATTTATTGCCCATCACTAACTGCCCTTGAGCAAGTGGTGGTGAGCTGCCTTCTTGAACCACTGCAGCCCATGTGGGGTGTAGGTACACCAACAGTGCTGTTCGGAAAAGTGTTCCAGGATTTTGACCCAGCAACAGTGAAAGAACGCCAACAAAGTTCCAAGGCAGGACGGTGTGTGGCTTGGAGGGGAACTTGCAGGTGGTGGTGTTCCCATACATCTGCTGCCCGCGTCCTTCTAGGTGGTAGAGGTTGCAGGTTTGGAAGGTGCTGTCTAAGAGCCTTTGGTGAATTGCTGCAATGCATCTTGTATATAGTACACACTGCTGTCACTGTGCATCAGTGGTGGAGGAAGTGAATGTTGTAGGTGGTGGATGGGGTGCCAATCAAGTGGGCTGCTTTATCCTGGATGGCGTTGAGCTTCTTGAGCGTTGTTGGAGCTGCACCCATCCAGGCAAGTGGACAGTATGCCATCAAAGTGGGAACTTGTGCCTCGCAGATGGTGGACAGACATTAGGGAGACAGGAGGCCAGTTACTCGCCGCAGAATACCCAGCCTCTAACCTGTTATTGTAGCCACAGTATTGATGTGGCTGGCCTAGTTCAATTCCTGATCAATGATGACCCCTCAAGGATGTTGATAGTGGGGGATTCAGTGATGGTAATACCACTGAATGTCAAGGGGAGATGGTTAGATTGTCTCTCGTTTGAGATGATCATTGCCTGGCAATTGTGTGGCGCGAATGTTACTTGCCACTTATCAGCCCAAGCTTGGATGTTGTCCAGGTCTTGCTGCATATGGACTTGGGCTACTTCAGTACCTGAGTCGTCGCAAATTTTTTTTTTATTCATTCATGGAATGTGGGCGTCGCAGGACAGGCCAGCATTTATTGCCCATCCCTAATTGCCCTTGAACTGAGTGGCATGCTAGGCCATTTCAAGGGCATGTAAGAGTCAACCACATTGCTGTGGATCTGGAGTCACCTCTAGCCAGACTAGGTAAGGACAGCAGATTTCCTTCCCTAAAGGACATTAGTGAATCAGATGGGTTTTTACAACAATCGACAATGGTTTCATGGCCATCATTAGACTAGCTTTTAATACCAGATTTATTAATTGAATTCAAATTCCACGTTCTGCTGTGGTGGGATTCGAACTGATGTCCCCAGAGCAATACCTGGGTCTCTGGGTTACTAGTCCAGTGACAATACCAGTACGCCACAGCCTCCCCCCAAAGGTGCTGAACATTGTGCAGTCATCAGCGAACATCCCCACTTCTGACCTTATGATGGAAGGAAGGTCATTAATGAAGCAGCTGAAGATGATTGGGCCTAGGACACTACCCTGAGAAACTCCTGCAGCAACATCCTGGGACTGAAATGATTGTCCTCGAACAACCACATCAATCTTCCTTTGTGCTAGATATGACTCCAACTAGCAGAGGGTTTTCCCCCCGATTCCCACTGACCCCAGCTTTGCGAGGGCTCCTTGATGCCATACTCAGTCAAACGCTGCCTTGATGTCAAGGGCAGTCACTCTCACCTCACCTCTGGAGTTCAGCACTTTTGTCCATGTTTGGACCAAGGCTGTAATGAAGTCAGGAGCTGAGTAGCCCTGGCAGAACCCAAACTGAGCGTCACTGAGAAGGTTATTGCTGAGCAAGTGCTGCTTGATAGCACTGTCGATGATCTCTTCCATCACTTTATTGATGATCGGGACTCGTCTGATAGGGCAGTAATTGGCTGGGTTGCATTTGTCCTGGTTTTTGTGCACAGGACATACCTGGGAAATTTTCCACATTGCTGGGTAGATGCCAGTGTTGTAGCTGTACTGGAACAGCTTGGCTAGGGGCACAGCTAGTTCTGGAGCACAGCTCTTCAGTACTATTGCCGGAATGTTGTCATGGCCTCTTGCCTGTGCAGTATGCAGTGCTTTCAGCCATTTCTTGATATCACGTAGAGTGAATTGGACTGACTGAAGGCTGGCAGGTGATGCTGCAGACTTCAGGAGGAGGCCAAGATGGATCATTCACTTCTGGCTGAAGGTGGATGCAAATGCTTCTGGCTTGTCTTTTGCACTAATGTGCTGGGCCCCCCCATCATTGAGGATGGGGATATTTATAGAGCCTCCTTCACCTGTCAGTTGTTTAACTGTCCACCACCATTCATGACTGGATGTGGCAGAACTGCAGAGCTTAGATCTGATCCTTTGGTTGTGGGATTGCTTAGCCCTGCCTATTGCATGCTGCTTCCGCTGTTTGGCATGCAAGCTGTCCTGTATTGTAGCTTCACCAGGCTGGCACCTCATTTTTAGATATGTCTGGTGCTGTTCCTGGCATGCTCTCCTGCACTCTTCATTGAACCAGCGTTGATCCCCTGGCTTGATGGTAATGGTACAGTGGGGGGCATGCCGGGCCATGAGGTTACAGATTGTGGTTGAATATAATTCTGCTACTGCTGATGGCCCACAGCACCTCATGGATGCCCAATTTGGAGCTGCTAGATCTGTTCAAAATCTATCCCATTTAGCACAGTGGTAGTGCCACACAACATGATGGCGGGCACCCTCAAATGTGAAGACAGGACTTTTTTTCCACAAGGACCGTGCAGTGGTCACTTCTACCAATAACGTCACAGACAGATGCACCTGCAACAGGTAGATTGGTGAGGATGACGTCAAGTAGGTTTTTCCCTCGTTGGTTCCTTCACCAGCTGCTGCAGACGCAGTCTAGCAGTCCTTTAGGACTCGGCCAGCTCAGTTAGTAGTGGTGCTACCGAGCGACTCTTGGTGACGGGCACTGAAGTCCCCCACCCAGAGTACATGTGCCAGGAACTTTCCACGACTTCATGATAGTTCATTTCAACCAGAATAGATTTCATCTATCAATTGGATAGGGTTTACAATAGAAATTTCCTGAGAAGGGATCAATTTCACATTAATCTTCACCTCAATTGCTCAAGCAGCTTTAAAAAATAAACTGATTATTTTGTGCAAGGTTTATAGTATTACATTGCTTTTGAGTAACCAGTTATTCTAAGATGTATAATGCAATCCCATACTTATATAATTGCCTCCTGCTCCAGCTCTATCCCAAAATGCCACTGTAACCACTTCTCTCATCAAGTTTTACCCTCAAACCACTGTCTATCACCTCTCCAAACAATATGTGAACAATTTATACATTTTTCATATACACATAGCCATAATCGAACCACTTTACTGTAGCTCGTTTTACATTTATTAACGCAGTTTCTATTTTTGGTCTTTGCAGAACCATTGTCTCACTCAGCAAGTTCACAACAGCATCGAAAATTGAATCTTGCCCCCAATCATCCGGAACCTATTTTTTGATAATTGACTCTTAACAAGGGTGTACAACCTAAAGATTAACAACTATTTTACTTGCAGTGACCTACCTATGGATTAAATGTAATAGTGCACTGTCAATAAGCATTGAATTGGTAGATATTAAATTAAGACCAGATTTCATAAGCTAAAACAATATATTTTAGCAATAACGAAAGTGAAGCAGTAAAGTTCAATAACTGAAAAAAGCACTGGAAAAATTTTCATAATGGATCAATAACACTCAAACAATCTTTTGCCTAGGAAATAAGTGTCTTTAGGATTTTGTCTTTAAAATTAACGTTACAATTTCAGATTTTAACCGAGCCATTTCTCAGACATTTATCAGCACAATGCAAATCCATTCTTATACAATTGCCTCCTGTTTCAGGTATACCCGAAAATGTCACCATAACCATTTCCCTATTTTCCATGCCTGCCTTTTTGTGGGATGTGACTTTCTTTGTCCTACTTAGGCCCCCCGCTCACCTCTTTTTTCCAATGCACTTATGACAGTATCAGTGCGGTTTCCTGCTCTTGCCCTGACCTAGGAATTTTCATCAACTTTGCTTCCAATTTCTACCATTCCCTCCCTTCACATGGTCCATCTCTGCCTCTTGCCTTCCTCAGCAGTTTTGTCTCCATTTCTGGGCATAAGCTTTTGACCAATACCCACTGTAATCCCACTAACTCCCAGTCATCTTGACTACACTTCTTGCCACCCCACTTCTTACAAGGACTCTAATCCATTCTCCCAGTTTCTCCGTCTCCATCACATCTGTTCTGACAATGCCACCTTCCACACAAGTACTTCCAAAATGGCTTCCTTTTTCCTTAACAAAGGGTTTCTGCACCCTTCCACTCACTGTGGTTGACCTATCCCTCAACCTTGTCCATTCCATTTCCCACACTTCTGCTCTGACCCCTTCCCCTCCAGAACCACATTGGGGTCTCTGTTTTCCTCACCTCCCACCAGCCTCCATGTTTAAAAGATCATTCTCTGCTACTTCAGCAACCTTCAGCGTGATGTCACCAAATTCAACTTCCCCTCCGCTCCCTTTTCAGCATTCTGAAGGAACCCTTCTCTCTGCGACACTTCTCAAATAACTCCTCCCCTTCCCATGTAAGCACAAGAAATGCAACATCTGCCCTTTTACCTTCTCCCTTCCCACTGTCTAAGGCCCCAAACAAACCTTCCAGGTAAAACAGTTTGGTCTTCTTTAAATTTAGTATACTATGTTCACTGTTCATGGTACATCACCTCCGTTCATTCCACAAGCGTGACACCCAAGTTTCCAACTGCCTACTATTTTAATTCTCTGACACACGCCCACTCTGACCTCCCTGTCCTCAGTCCAATGTTCCAATGAAGCTCAACGTCAGCTTGAGGAACAGCACCTCACCTTTCAATAAGGTGTCTTACAGCCTTCGGACTCAACACTGAGCTTAACAATTTCAGATGAGTCGGCTCCCCCTTTCTTTGCTTTTTTATTTTTATTTGGATGGCAGCTTTTGGTGATGATTCTGCTTTTCCCATTTACTCCTCCTCTTGACCCATTTCTTCATTTATCCCATTACCATTACCTTTTGCCTTACACCATCATGCCTTTTGTCATATAATCTCTCCAGCCTTCCACGTAATTACAGATTTCCGAAGTGATATGATTTAAGAGTATATTAAATTGAGTACAGATGACGGCAAATAGGTTAATTGTCAATCCTCTAACTCCCTTTTATTATCACCATCTCCCCCTGCCTCTTTACTTACTTAAAATCTGTTACATCTCTACCTTTATCCTGTTCTGACCAAAGATTGTCGACCTGAAACGCTAACTGCTTCTTTCTCCACTTTTGCTGCCTGACCTACTGTGCACTTTCAGCATTTTCTGTTTTATTTCAGATTTCCAACATCTGCAGTATTTTGCCTTTGTATTAACCTTAATCAGCGAGTTCCTCTGGTGAACCTGATCTCCCTCGTTTCAGCAACACATATTCTGTAATCTGAATAAATTGGAGGATTGACAATTAACCTATCTGTAGTCATCTGTGCTCAATTCAATATACCCTTAAATCATATCACTTCGGAAATTGTGAAACACTGAACATGACTGTTCATTCTGTCAAAATATGATCCATAGTAGAATTTGACAAATGTGAGTACCAATATTAAACACAGATATATGGGAGTTCATATTGGGTTAATTAACACTTATAATAAATGCTTTTAGAAAATAATCCAATTTTTGAATTGGCGAATTCGGCCCATGTTAAATCTCTCATCCTCTTTCAGACTGTCAATTAAACTTCATCGCAATGTATCAAACATAAATATCATGCTAAAATAAATGCAGAAAACTCTCATCTTTAACAACTTAACTTCTAAAAGGTGATATTTTCAACCGAACCTGACTTGATTAAAATTTCTGGATACAAAAGGACCCACTTGTCTATCCTAATATGCCTGCATGCAATCATTAGTTCAACAGCTTGCAATCCAAACCACAACAGATTTGTGTCAGAGGTGCAAAACACTATACAACTACTTGCATTTGTATAGCACCTTTATCTTGGTAAAACATCCCAAGGTGCTTCACAAGAGCATTAATCAAAATTTGACACTGAGCCACAGAAGGAGATATCATGATGGATGATCAAAAGCTTGATCGAAGAGGTAGATTTTAAAAAACATTTTAAAGGATGACAGATATAGAGAACCAGAGAGATTTAAGGAGGGAATTCCACAGCTCAGGGCTACGGCAGCTGAAAGCATAGCCACCAATGTTGGAGGGATTAAAACTGAGGATGTGTAAGATGTCAGAATTGGAGAAGCGCAGAGGTCTCAAAGGCTTTTAGAGCTGGAGGAAATAAGGAAACAAGGCCATGGAGGGATTTGAAGACAAGGATGAGAACTTTAAAATTGAGGCATTACCAGACCGAAAGCCAGTATTGGTCAGCAAGCACAGCAGCAATGGGGGAACAGGGCTTGGTGCAAATTAAGATATGGGCAACAAAGTACAAAATATTCCCTTGCAGAATATACAAATGCCCGGTTGTACAAAATGGATACACCATATGCAATTCACAGAAAAGCAAGGCAACATATCAAATATAGCCATTTAACAAATAAAGCAACAAACTAACCTGAACCAAGAATCAAAAAGCAACTTGCTTTTAACTCTTGAATAAAGGTACTCCCTGGCCTCCATTTCAAACTGTCATGAGCAAGTCCACACATCTGCAACATCTGGTTACTGGCATGGAAAGTTTAGTTGGTTCCATGTTAAAGTGCGCGCAACTGCACATCACGTTGTACTACATTCTCAAATAGGGATTTCAAAGCGAGTCCTTGTCTGGATTTATTTATTTATTTATTTGGAGATACAGCATTGAAACAGGCCCTTTGGCCCACTGAGTCTGTGCCGGCCATCAACCACCCATTTATACTAATCCTATACCCACCTTCCCTCAATTCCCCTACCTACCTATACTAGGGGCAATTTATAATGGCCAATTTACCTATCAACCTGCAAGTCTTTGGCTGTGGGAGGAAACTGGAGCACCCGGTGAAAACCCACATGGTCACAGGGAGAACTTGCAAACTCCGCACAGGCAGTACCCAGAATTGAACCTGGGTCGCTGGAGCTGTGAGGCTGCGGTGCTAACCACTGCACCGCACACGGGCAACAAAGTATAAAATATTCCCTTGCAGAATATACAAATGCCCGGTTGTACAAAATGGATACACCATATGCAATTCACAGAAAAGCAAGGCAACATGTCAAATATAGCCAATTAGCAAATAAAGCAACAAACTAACCTGAACCAAGAATTAAAAGGCAACTTGCTTTTAACTCTTGAATAAAGGTACTCCCTGGCCTCCATTTCAAACTGTCATGAGCAAGTCCATGAGAATACCTTCTGAACTTTTTGAAATGCTTTAACCTCTCAGTTCTTCTGAGGTCACATTTTCTGATGATGTTACATTCCTATATGCAACGTTATATACAATATTAATGTATATATGTCCAGAATTAATTAAAATTCACATTATACATTGCAAAATAAGACAATTTTGTTTGCAACAGTCAATTCATGTGTTCAAACGGCTACCTGCAATAAGTAATTCACAGTGGATAATCAGCTATTTCCTATTACAAAATGCTATTTGGACTGAAACAGCAATCAGAAATTTAAATCAACACATCAAATTAATCTAGGATCTAGGCCTTCAGTCTTTCAATTAAATATGAAACAAAATTCGAGACAAATTCCTCATCTAGTATTCCCCTAAGACCAGTCACCTGATACCTTCAGAAACTTAAACATCTACTTATGTGATGACTATGCCATTTTTCCCATGGAGAAGTTTTCTAAATGCATTCATTCATAACATTTAACAGCAAGGGGATAACTGACTCCCAAGCCAAAATAACTCACCTTTTCACTGTGAAGACAAATTCAATTTCATAACCTAAAGCCATGTACTCTGGACATCGCCCCTAAGCTCACCTGTAATTTATTACCTAATATCTGGAATCAAGTGCTTTTGACAACTTCACATTAAGGGTACCTTAAGGGTGACACTGCTATAATATATATTCTTCTTCTCTACCTAATTTATCTTCATTCAATACACTGGTCCTGAACTCTGCATCAGTCACATTGGAACACTGAGATACCTGTGCTATTCCTACCACTGTGCCAGAAAACTACTCATGTCTTCCTGGGATTTGAGGAATTGACAAAAATGTCAGACGTAAAAGTTGATTTGTTTGCTTGCAACCTCATGAGCCTCCACCAATGACATTTTTGTTTGTAATGAGTTACATGTGTGCCCAATAGGCAGACTCCTGACTTGAGGGTACTTCAAGACACTGAAGAATACTGTACGTGCTCAACTCTATCAGACGGATAAAGGCTCCGTTCAGAAAATATCTTCTGAATGCCTACCCACTGCCAAATCCATGTGAAGATAGAAAAGAAGCATGAGCCAACAGTTCATCTAAAGTAACAATGATGTAACCTAACTTGATGATTTTTAATAGATTAACTATTTTTGGGGAGAGTTGTTTTTCTTACAGTATTCACATCAGATAAATACAAGTGTTAGCAATAAATCAAAAACAATCCATAACATCCTGGTAGGGAGTATTCAGACTGGCCATATTGGTCACTGATACCAGGAAGTGCAGAATTAAGTATGCCAGACACCTGAACAAACTTGAACACCACAGTGATAAAACCTGGTTTAGTGATAAAAACCTGATTTAAAAATAAAATCAATTGAAAAATTGCGTTGAAAATCTACAGAGAAATGGCTTTTTGAGAAATGGATTTAGTTTAAATGAGATGCAACTGGGAGGAAGGAAGGTAATCTTGCACCTTGCCAAACTGCCTGAATTGATTGGTAAAATGAAGTATAAAGGGCAAACAAGAGTTAAAAGCAAAGGAATGGCAAATTAAATTTAGACAGTTGATAAAACAAATCAGGATAAGAATCCTCACATGCATTGAGAACAAAATATTTGGTTACATTCACCCCAAGCAAATAATTTGGGGGAAATGACAAAACTGTAGTAGATCCTACAATTATTATAAATAGGGAAACTGAATAGTGTAAAAAGAGAATAGGTAAGATTAGAGAATCAGAGTACTTGTAGCTAATTGTACGCATGGGAAGAGAGAGGGAGACAAAAATTTCATAAAAAGTGATGAATGAGTTTTAGAAAACTTCAACAGTTAAGATACTGAATCAAATGAGCACAAAATCAATGAAGGCTCCAATTTTTAAGTAAATGGCAGATACACAATTGTCCATTATAGCTCAGTCAGTTCATTGCCAGCAACAGAACTACAGCAGGGCATGGTAAGCAAAACAATTCAGAATCTAAAAGCAAAATGATTGTATGGATAAACTTACAATAAATTATGTTTCAGAAATTTGTTGGACTTTGATATAATTATTTTACTAGATAATGGTGATACAATGGATTTTTTAAATGTATTTTATACAGTGTATTAACTTTCACAAGGTTTGCAACAACTATTGTGCTGCTGCGCCAGTGAAGAATATGATGCCAACTGGAATTTGAGGAAACAGTGAATTTTATCAACAATAAAAAAATCACTATAGTATCAAACAATGCAACTACAAATAAATCGCCCCAATTAGGAAAATGTCACGTGAATAAGTCACTTCTGATTCTATTTATACAGCTTTCAAAAATGATCTTGAACCAAGGAATAGCATTTGAGCCAATACCTGGCAAAAAGTCATCGACAGTAGATAAATACACAGTAATGAACATAATGGCATAGATGCAAAATTATTAGTACATGCTAGAATAATACCCCATTCTTAAGTAATCATTTGAGAAAGATAGCAAATAAGCAACAGTCATTTGTGGTTTCCATGGAAAAATGTATGGAATCGCTGAGTAGTATTCCCAAAACACCAATAAAAATTCCTGTTGTTCTACATAATAAAAACAGTATTTGACTATTCAGTAAGTAAATCAATAAGTTTAGTAATGGGATTCCCACTACACCTGCAAAGAATTCCATACAATAAAAACTACTTCAGTCACATTAAAACAACCCTACCCATTCACAATTTATTAACTGACCTGCCGACTATAGTTGTCATCCTCACAACTTTCTAAGGTTACATACTGAAACATGATGCAACTGCCAGTACTCTGTAGGTGATCTCTGACATCAACAGGTGGTACTGGTAGTCAGCTGTTCATGCTCAGCCCTAGCAAGTTATGATTTTTTTAAAACTTTAACTTTTTTTGATTATTGAGCTGTTTTCTCAGATGAATACTCAAATGCTCAAAGTTAATGCTACTGGAGAATCAGTATGCCTTTAACTTTAGCTATAAAGTGAATGCGTGCATCCTGATGAAGATGGAACACAAAACAATTGTCAGTATGTGTATGAAAACAAGACCATATGAAAGTTCCTTGACTATATTTTACAGTACATACCTCAACAGTCTGCCACCAGTGTGATGTAATTTCAAGGCAGTTAAATGAGCTTCTCCATCTTGCATGATTTTGTTATACTTTCCCCAAATAAACCTAGCCTCTATTCAAACCAAAAGCTGCAGCTTTCTGTCCCTTTCACAGTTTCAATTCTAGGTAGCTAGTACTCACTGCAGTGTACTTCTCTCCAAGCCAGTCTGGAACACAAAATTATTAAAGAGTGACACTCAAACTGGGTTTATATTCCAAATTAACTAACCAGAATGACAAAAATTAAATGGGTGAAACACCTTCAGGACAGCTCAAGACTCTGTACAACATCAGAAATAAACAGCCAAATCTTCTATTCCTGACATTAGTGAATCTCACGCTCAACAGTTTGCAATACATTCTAGCAGTCAATTTCAGTCCTTTTTCATGCAGGTTTCTACATTTTTATGACTCAGTTTTTATCACCAGAGGCTTAAATGTAACATTTACCTTTGAAATTCATGAACTGCACAGTGCATTCTAGGCAGATATAAAATAATGCATAATGAAGTTTCAGACTTGATTGTATAATAGTTCCTCTGACAGTCCTATTTACAGATTGCATGAACCACAGGAGGGCATAATTAACACAGTGATACTGTTCAGTAAACCAAATACAAATTCCATCTTCCAGAGGGTAGATACATTGGAGTCAGATGACTATTTTAGAACTCTAGCCTTTACTGCAAATTTAGAGACCCATATATTCATATAAATTTATACAAAACGCTAAATAAGTCTCTATTTCAATAAGGTGACAATGTTTTAATACATCTGTTGCACCGGCATTGTAAGCTTACTATTAAAAAAAAATCTGAATAAGGTAAACTACTTGCTTGACAGTGTTAATTGAAGTGTAAAGATGCTGCATTCACTGGTGCAGTCAGTCAGTTTTGGTCATTGTCGCACCAAAGTGAACACTGTTCCATAAGAGAATATCTGAAATGGATGCTTTGAAGACAAGTTTATTTGTTTCTTCCCTCCCCAAGATTCTTCTCCTTCCAGGCCGTTCTGCATCTTCCCTCCCCTTTCTGAATTTTATTTTTACTCATCTCCTTCCTTTCTGCTTCTCTCCAGTAATTTTTTATCTTGGCAATCATTCTCCCTCTTAATGACATAAAAGCAAAATACTGCAGATGCTAGAAATCTGAATAAAAACAAAGTGCTGGAAATACTCAGCAGGTCAGGCAGCATCTGTGGAGAGAGAAGCAGAGTTAACATTTCAGGTCTGTGACCTTTCATCAGAACTTTCTGGGTAGATGGTGTTGCCATGGAATTCCCGCTAGGCCCAACTCCCACAAACATCTTTGTTGGGTTCCATGAGAAACTTGTCTTCAAGGGAATGACACCTAACCTCCTACCTCTTGCATATTTCCGATATGTAGATGATACGCTTGCTATATTTCAATCAACAGCTGCACACAATAATTTCCTTACACGTCTTAACGGGCTCCATCCTGCGCTCAAATTCACCTTTGAAATGGAGCAGTCAAATGAGCTCCCTTTCCTTGACGTATTGGTTGAGAAATGTGCTAAGGGGTCCTCTACTACGGTCTACTGCAAGCCTACCTTCACTGGTCAATACACACGTTGGGATTCTTACAGTTCCACACACTATATTGGCAACCTCGTAAATGGGGCCCGAGCCATTTGGTCACTATGCAAGCTTGATGCTGAAATAGGGCGAATCAAAGGCATTCTGCGTGACAATGGCTACCATGATCAGATCATTTCTCGCTGTATTTTGCGCAAACTTATTAACGGGTCTTAGGTCATCATTTTCTACCCTGAAAAATGCCTAGTCTACCTCAGATTACCCTGGAAGGGCAATGTATCCCAATAATTTGAGCAGGTGAAGCTAGCTGTTTCACGCTGCTATTGTGCAGTAGCAACACGTGTGGTGTTCACCACTAACAGTATGCTGCAGTCAAGCCAAAAAGATGATCTGCCTATCGCACATATAAGTAACGTGATATTTGAATTTCAATGCCAGTGTGATGCTAGGCATATGGGCCATATGTCCCAAAGATAGGTGGATCGTATCAAACATGTCCCTTGCGCTATTCGCAAGGGGCAAGGTACCGCCATAGCCAACCAGCCCGTGCTTGCAAAACCCAAAACACAGTGTCCAACATTAGATGTGATTCTGCGATTGGACAACATTTGCTAAATAATCCTCAGTGCACTAAGAATTTAGTGACAACCAATTTAAGATAGTCAGTCAGGCTCGCAGTGTGCGTATCTGTGCGCACTTGAAGCTAGATATATTAACAGAGCCCTGTTCTTTGCAGTCAGAAAGAACATGTATACATTGCACTTCTTTCAGCTAAACAAAATAGGTGACAGCCATTCACTGGGTCATTCCTTAGGGCAATGCCTTGACTAATCAGAGTCAAGCTGCCTGGTTTAAATTTCAAACAAAGCTTGGCAGTTAACTGTCAGTCACCATAAACTGGTGCATTCCCCATGGCAATGCCTCTACCAGGGTCCACTTGCCAACCAATCAGCACTCTCTTCTCATACAGTATAAAGTTGTTGCTTTCCCTTACATTGGTATTCTTGCGATTTATCCTGACGAATGCAAGACGAAAAGCTTCGACAAAATGTCTCTTTTCAGCAATACTCAATTTCTGTACTACCAAACGACTAGTCACAGAATGTAACACTTTATTGCGAGGGGAATCGAATATAAAGTAGGAAGGTTATGCTTCAGTTATACAGGGCATTGGTCAGACCACATCTGGAATACTGTGTACAGTATTGGTCTCCTTATTTAAGGAAGGATGTAAATACATTGGAAGCAGTTCAGTGAAGGTTTACTAGACTAATAACTGGAATGGGTAGGTTGTCTTATGAGGAAAGGTTGGACAGGATAGGCTTGTATCCGCTGGAGTTCAGAAGAGTCAGAGGCAACTTGATTGAAAGATATAAGATCCTGAGGGGTCTTGACAGGGTGGATGTGGAAAGGATGTTTCCTCTTGTGGGAGAATCTAGAACTAGGGGGTCACAATCTAAAACTAAGGGGTGGCCCATTTAAGCCAGAGATGAGAAGAATTTTTTCCCTCAGAGGGTCATGAGTCTTTGGAACTCTCCCTCAAAAGGCGGTTGAAGTAGAGTCTTTGAATATTTTTAAGACAGAGGTAGATAGATTCTTGATAAGCAAGGGGGTGAAAGGCTATTGGGGGTAGGTGAGAATGTGGAGTAATCAGTTCAGCCGTGATCTTATTGAATGGCGGAACAGGCTCAAGGGGCCGAGTGGCCTACTCCTGCTCCTAACTCGTAGGTTCGTATGTGTGCTTATCCATCAATAAGAGGAAACCCACAATGAATCATGGTTCAGAGCTAATAGTGGATAACGACAGACCAATCACGTTGCTCAAATTGATCATATTAGCCTTATCTTGGCTCCCCACACTTAATGATGATAATTTGGTACAGAATTCAGATGGGATGCAAGTTGAACTATATGAGAAATTCAGCAGAGATAAATGCAGGAATTTTGAGGGTGAAAAAATAACGGAGAAAGCAGGGAGATTTGCTAATGGTGTTGGGGAGGGTTTAAACCAAGATGACAGGGGGTTGGGAATTGAAGAGGAAGCTCAGATTGGAGGGAAGCAAAACTGGTAACAGGAGGTAGAGAAGTAGTAAGCAAAATTGGAAGGCCGTCGAGACGAAGGCAAACATCAAATAGGATCAAAATGAGGAATAACATTAAGGACACTCTATCTGAATGCACGCATTTGCAACAAGGTAGATGACTTGAAAGCAAATAGAGGTAAATGGGCATGATTTAATTGCCATTACGGAGACGTGGTTACAGAGTGACCAAGACTGGGAACTGAATATTCAGGGATATTCATCATTTACGACAGATAGGCGAGGTGGAAAAAGAGGTTGGGCAGCGCTATTAATAAGCAATGAGATCAGTACATTAGTGAGAGAGGATCTTAGATCGAAGGAGCAAGATGTAGAATCAAGAAATGCTGGATTCACTCAGCAGGTCTGGCAGCATCTGTGGAAAGAGAAGCAGAGTTAACGTTTCGGGTCAGTGACCCTTCTTCGGAACTGCTCCGGGCAGTTCCGAAGAAGGGTCGCTGACCCGAAACGTTAACTCTGCTTCTCTTTCCACAGATGCTGCCAGACCTGCTGAGTGAATCCAGCATTTCTTGTTTTTGTTTCAGATTTCCAATATCCGCAGTATTTTGCTTTTATTATATAAGATGTAGAATCAGTTTGGGTGGAGCTAAGAAACAACAAGTGGCAGCAGACGTTGGTGGGACTTGCTTATAGGCCACCAAACAGCAGTGGTAATGTTAGGCATGGTATAAATCAGGAAATTAGAGTTGCATGTAGCATGGACAATACAGTAATAATGGGCAACTTCAATTTACATATAGACCTAATTAGAACTAATGCTGTGGAGGATCAATTCCTAGAGCGTGTACGACATGGGTTTCTGGAGCAGTATGTTGAAGAACCAACTAGGGATTGGGCTATTTTAGATTTAGTATTATGTAATGAGAAAGGGCTAATAACCTTGCTGTAAAGGAGCCATTAGGAAATAGTGACCACAATATGATGGAATTTTACATTAAGTTTGAAAGAGATATAGTTCATTCTGAAACTAGGGTCTTAAATCTGAACATAGGAAACTATGAAGGTATGAGGGACATGTTGGCTATGGTGGATTGGGAAAATACATGAAAAGATTTGGCAGTAGACAGGCAATGGTTCGTATTTAAATAAGTATTACATGGTTTACAACAAATATACATCCCTCTAACACACAAAAACCCAACAGGAAAGGTAAATTAACCGTGGCTAATAAAAGTTAAAGATTGCATTAGGCCAAAGGGAGTAACTTATAAGGTCACCAGAAAAAGTGGTAAGCCCGAGGATTGAAAGCAATTTAGAGTCCAACAAGGGGCGGCACAGTGGCGCAGTGGTTAGCACCGCAGCCTCACAGCTCCAGGGACCCGGGTTCGATTCTGGGTGCTGCCTGTGCGGAGTTTGCAAGTTCTCCCTGTGTCTGCGTGGGTTTCCTCCCGGTGCTCCGGTTTCCTCCCACATGCCAAAGACTTGCAGGTTGATAGGTTAATTGGCCATTATAAATTGCCCCTAGTATAGGTAGGTGGTAGGGAAATATATGGGGACAGGTGGGGATGTGGTAGGAATATGGGATTAGTGTAGGATTAGTATGAATGGGTGGTTGATGGTCAGCACAGACTCGGTGGGCCAAAGGGCCTGTTTCAGTGCTGTATCTCTAAAAAGGAGGACCAATAAACTGATAAAGAAAGAGAAACGAGATTATGAATGTAGGTTAGCTAGAAACATAAAGGCGGACTTTAGGCATGTGAAAAGGAAATGATGAGCAAGGACAAATGCAGGTCCATTGCAGGCGGAGACAGGAGAGTTCGTGGTGGAGAATGGGGAAATGACAGAGACACTAAACAATTATTTTGTGTCTGTCTTCACGGAGAAAGACACAGAAAACTCCCAGAAACACTAGAGAACCAAGCGATTCGTAAAAATTAGGAACTGAGAGAAATTAGTATCAATAAAGTAGTACTCGAAAAATTAATTGGATTGAAAGCTAAAAAATCCCCTGGACCAGATGAGCTACATCCCAGAGTACTGAAGGAGGATGCATTGGTGGTTATCTTTCAAAATTCTATAGATTCTGGAAAGGTTCCTACAGACTGAAAAGTAGCAAATGTAATCCCACAAGAGAGAAAACAGAGAACTACAGACCTGTTAGTTTGACGTCAGTAGTAGGGAAAATGTTAGAATCTATTATAAAGGATGAGATAACTAAACACTTGGAAAATAATATGATTGGGCAGAGTCAACATGGAATTGTGAAAGGGAAATCATGTTCGACAAACCTGTTGAGAGCTTTCTGAGGATGTTACTTGTAGCATAGATAAAGGAGAACCACTGGATATGGTATTTTTGGATTTTCAGAAGGCTTTTGATAAGGTCCCACATAGGAGGTTAGTAAACAAAATTAGAGCACATGGGACTGGGGTTAATATACTGTAATGGATTGAATTAGAATTAGAATATTACAGCGCAGTACAGGCCCTTCGGCCCTCGATGTTGCGCCGAGCTGTGAAACCATCTGACCTACACTATTCCATTTTCATCCATGTGTCTATCCAATGTCCACTTAAATGCCCTTAAAGTTGGCGAATCTACTACTGCTGCAGGCAGGGCATTCCACGCCCTTACTACTCTCTGAGTAAAGAAACTACCTCTCACATCTGTCCTATATCTATCACCCCTCAACTTGAAGCTATGTCCCCTCGTGTTTGCCATCACCATCCGAGGAAAAAGACGCTCACTATCCACCCTATCTAACCCTCTGATTATCTTATATGTCTCTATTAAGTCACCTCTCCTCCTCCTTCTCTCCAACGAAAACAACCTCAAGTCCCTCAGCCTTTCCTCGTAAGACCTTCCCTTCATACCAGGCAACATCCTAGTAAATCTCCTCTGCACCCTTTCCATAGCTTCCACATCCTTTCTATAATGCGGTGACCAGAACTGCACGCAATACTCCAGGTGCGGTCTCACCAGAGTCTTGTACAGCTGCAGCATGACCTCGTGGCTCCGAAACTCGACCCCCCTACTAATAAAAGCTAACACACCATATGCCTTCTTGACAGCCCTATTAACCTGGTTAGCAACCTTCAGGGATTTATGCACCTGGACACCAAGATCTCTCTGCTCATCTACACTAACAAGAATCTTCCCATTAGCCCAGTACTCTGCATTCCTGTTACTCCTTCCAAAGTGAATCACCTCACACTTTTCCGCATTAAACTCCATTTGCCATCTCTCAGCCCAGCTCTGCAGCCTATCTATGTCTCTCTGTACCCTACAACATCCTTCGGCACTATCCACAACTCCACCGACCTTAGTGTCATCTGCAAATTTACTAACCCACCCTTCTACACCCTCTTCCAGGTCATTTATAAAAATGACAAACAGCAATGGCCCCAAAACAGATCCTTGCGGTACACCACTAGTAACTAAACTCCAGGATGAACATTTGCCATCAACCACCACCCTCTGTCTTCTTTCAGCTAGCCAATTTCTGATCCAAAGCTCTAAATCACCTTCAACCCCATACTTCCGTATTTTCTGCAATAGCCTACCGTGGGGAACCTTATCAAACGCCTTACTGAAATCCATATACACCACATCCACTGCTTTACCCTCATCCACCTGTTTGGTCACCTTCTCGAAAAACTCAATAAGGTTTGTGAGGCACGACCTACCCGTCACAAAACCGTGCTGACTATCTCTAATGTACTTATTCTTTTCAAGATGATTATAAATCCTGTCTCTTATAACCTTTTCCAACATTTTACCCACAACCGAAGTGAGGCTCACAGGTCTATAATTACCAGGGCTGTCTCTACTCCCCTTCTTGAACAAGGGGACAACATTTGCAATCCTCCAGTCTTCCGGCACTATTCCTGTCGACAATGACGACATAAAGATCAAGGACAAAGGCTCTGCAATCTCCTTGAGAATTGGTTTAGACAGAAAGCAGAGATTAGGAATAAATGGGTCATTCTCAGGATGGCAAGCTGTTACTAGTAGGGTACTGCAAGCATCAGTGCTTTGGACACAGCTGTTTCCAATCTATATAAATGATTTGGATATGGAGACCAATTGTAATATTCTCAAATTTGCTGATGACACAAAACTAGAAGGGAGTGTAAGTTGTGAGGAGATTGCAAGGAGGCTTCGAGGGGAACTGAACAAGCTAAGTGAATGGGCAAGAACATGGCAGATGGAATTTAAGTGAATATGTGTGAAGTGATCCACTTTGGTAGAAAAAAAACAGAATGGCAGAGTATTTCTGAAATGGTGAGAGGTTGGGAAGTCTTCTTGTTCATGAGTCACTAAAAGCTCATAAGCAGATTCAGCAAGCAATTAGGAAGGCAAATGGTATGTTGGCCTTCATTGCAAGGGGATTTGAGTACAGGAGTAAAGATGTATCGCTTCAATTTTATAAAGCCTTGGTGAGGCGGCACCTGGAGTACTGTGTACAGTTTTGGTCTCCTTAGCTAAGGAAGGATATACTTGCCATAGAGAGAGTGCAACGGAAGTTCACCAGACTAACCCCTGGGATGGTGGGATAGTCTTTTTCGGAGAGATTGCAGAAACTGGGCCTCTATTCTTGAGTTTCAAAGAATGAGAGGTCATCTCATTGAAACTTACAAAATTCTTACAGGGCGTGACAGGGTAGATGTGGATAGGATGTTTCCTCTGGCTGGTGAGTCTAGAACCAGGGGACACAGTCTCAGAATAAGGGGCAGGCCATTTAAGACTGAGGTGAGGAGGAATTTCTTTACTCAGAGGGTGGTGAATCTGTGGAATTCTCTACCCCAGAGGGCTGTGGAAGCTCAATCATTGAGCATGTTCAAGACAGACATCAACGGATATGGGGATAGTGGGGAAAAATAGTGTAGAGGTAGATGATCAGCCATGATCTGTTTGAATGGCGGAAAAGGCTCGACAGGCCAAATGGCCTACTCTTCCTCCTATTTCCTATGATCCTATGAAACTGGTGATCAGAGATTATGGAGGGGGAGTATAATAGGCATGGGGAGAAAAAGAGGGCAAGAAAGTAAACAAAAAATTAGCTACCCAGCTTATTTTAATTCATGTCTACATTTGTTCCTAATATTGTATCAACTTCCTGGAATTCAAGCTGCAATGAATGGTAACATGAAATTGATGTTGAAGCATAGCCACATTTGATGTTCTGCAATGCGGCTAACCTAAATTGATTTCATCTTTTAAGCTGTAATTTACAGATGCTTTTACATTGCTCAAGTATCACTAGTTTCCCTGACCAGAAGTCCTGAAAAGCCAAATGTAAAACTTTTTTGCTGTATGGATACATTTGTTAAGAAACAGAAAACAGAGAGAAATGGTGAATGGTAATTTTTCCAGAGTGGAGGGATGTGTGCAGTGGTGTCCCCCAGGGATCAGTGTTGGTACCACTGCTCTTTTTGATATATATTTTTCACCTTGGCACAATTTTAAAGTTTGTGGATGATGTGAAACTTGGAAGCATAACAAAGAATGAGGACAGGAACAGACTTTTTTTTAAATTTGTTTTTGGAATGTGAGCATCACTGGCAAGGCCAGCATTTATTTCCCATCCCCAGCTGCCCTTGAGAAGGTGGTGGTGAGCCACCTTCTTGAACCACTGCAGTCTATGTGGTTTCAGTACATCCATACTGCTGTTAGGGAGTGAGTTCCAGCATTTGACCCAGTGACAATCAAGGAGCTGTGATATATTTCCATGTCAGGATGATGTGAGACTTGGATGGGAATTTGGAAGTGGTGGTGCTCCCACCCATTTTCTGCCTTTGTCTTCTAGGTGGTAGAGGTTGCAGGTTTGGAAGGTTTTGTCAAAGGAGCCTTGGCAATTGCTGCATTTTATAGATGGTACGCACTACAGCCACTGTGAACCTGGTCGTGGAGGGTGTGAATGTTTGAGGTGGTGGATGGGGTGCCAATCAAGCAGGTTGCTTTATGGTGCCAAGCTTCTTGTGTTTTGTTGGAGCTGTACTCATTCAGACAAGTGGAGAGTATTCCATCACACTCCTGATTTGTGCCTTGTAGTTGGTGAACATGCTGTGGACACTCAGGTGAGTTACTCGTCACAGAATTGCCAGCCTATGACCTGCTCTTGTTGCCACAGTATTTATGTGGGTGGTCCAGTTAAGTTTCTGGTCAATGGTAACCATTGGGATGTTGATGGTGGAGATTCAGCAATGGTAACACTGTTGAATATCAAGGGGAGATGGTTGGATTCTCTCTTGTTGAAGACAGTCATTGCCTGGCACTTGTGTGGCACGAATGTGACTTGCCATTTAATCAGCCCAAGCCCGAATGTTGTGCAGGTCTTGCTGCATACAGGCACGGACAGTTTCAGTATCTGAGGAGTTGCGAATGATACTGAACACTGTGCAATCAGTAAACATCCCCACTTCTGACCTTATGTTTGAGAAAAGGTCATTGATGAAACAGTTTTAGATGGCTGGACGAATGAGCTGGTTGGACCAAGGACACTACCCTGAGGAACTCCTGCAGTGATGTCCTGGATCTGAGATGATTGGCCTCCAACAACCACAACTATCTTCCTTTGTGCAACATATGACTCCAACCAGGGGAGAGTTTTCCTCCTGATTCCCAATGGCTTAAATTTTGCTAGGGCTCCTTGATGCGACACTTCGTCAAATGCTGCCTTGATGTCAAGGGCAGTAACTATCACCTCTGGAATTTTAGCACTTTTGTTCATGTTTGGACTGAGGCTATAATGCAGTTTGGAGCCAACTGGCTGTGACAGAACTCAAATTGACCATCAGTGAGCAGGTTACTTGATAGCACGGTTGACAACACCTTCCTGATGACAGAGCAGACTACTGGGACGATAATGGACTGTACTGGATTTGTCCTGCTTTTTGTGGACAGGACATATCTGGGCAATTTTCCACATTGTTGGGTAGATGCCAGTGTTGTTGCTGTGCAGACGAAGACATATACACACTGGTGAAATGTACAAATACACGGCAGATGAAATTTAACAGAGATGTGTGAACTGATGATTTTGGTTGAAGAATGAGGAGAGGCAATATAAGCTAAATGGTACAACATTCAAGTGGGTGCAGGAAGAGGGTCCTGAGGACATACATGCACAAGTCTTTGAACATGGCAGGACAAGTTGAGAAGGCTGTGAAAAGGGCACATAGGATACATGGCTTTATAAATAGTGGAATGGAGTACAAAGGCAAGGAAGTTATGCTGAATCTTTCTACAACACTGGTTGTCACCAGGTGGAGTGTTGTGTTTACACAGCACCTTAGGAAAGCTGTCAGGGCCTTGGTAAGGGTGCAGAGATCTATTGAAATGGTACCAGGGATGAAAGACTTACGTTACGTGAACAGACTATAGAAACTGGGGTTACTCTCCTTAAAGAGAAGGTGAAGGGGAGATTTGATAGAGGTTTTTACAGAGTAAATAAGGAGAACCTGTTTCCAATGGTAGACGGGTCAGTAATCAGAGGACACAGATTGAAGATAATCAGAAGAACCAGAAGCAACACAGGAATTTGTTTTATCACACAGCAAGTTATGATGATCTTCAATGCAATGGCTGATAGCGTGGTGGTAGCAGATAACATAACTGTCAAAAGGGAATTGTACATAAATACATGAAAAGATCTGCAGGGCTACGGAGAAAAAGGAGTGGCACTAATTGGATAGCTCTCTTAAAGAGCCAGTACAGACACAATGGGCCAAACAGCCTACTTCTGCGCAATATCAATTTATTCCAGGACTCATCAAGACTGCTGGCCCGGAAGGTTCTCAAAAACAGATTTAGCCAACAGTCATGCTTGGCAGTCCTGATAAATTTTGCATTTGACTTGCAGTCAGTCACACAAGACTTGCACTTGAGAAAGTAGATGTCATTAGTGCAATTTAAAAGCATCTTATGATTTCTAGTTCTCTAATGGAGGTGCATTAATTATTTCACAATGTTTTTCTAAAATAAAAATGATAAGGATTCCAATTCTAAACTCTATCACCTACAATTGTGCACATAGCCAGCACCATCGTGATGTATAACATGGACACCAGATATAAATAGATACACGTTCCAAACAAAACCAAACGTGCAGACTCTATAGACAGCTCAGGTATAAATAGATTACATTAAGAAATCTGAAATTCGTGCACTTATTTCAAATATAAAATTGAATTTAAGCTTTCAACAATTTATATTTATATCATGTTTCTCATATAAAAGAACATCTCAGAATGCTTTGTAAACTAAGAGTTAGACAAGTAACAAATGCAGGAATGGAAAAAATATCCAAGACATAGTTGAAGAAATCAACTCTTTGTGGCTTTTTGCGACAGCAAGGCAAAGTTTAAGGAGAAAATTTGGGGCCAGGACACAATGACTGAGTAATTAGCTGCAATGATAAAACAAAAAGACCAAGGAACAAGAAGTAATTCAGAATCAGAGGAGTGAACAATGCAGGCAGAGATGTGTGGTTGGAAAGGATCATGCAAATAGGATGCAAGACAATGGGGGATTTGAAAAGACCAAACACTGTTGTGGAGAGTTTGGGTATCAGACTATGTATGGAATCAGATCCTGTGCTTCCAAATAATATTGTCAAATGGTAGCCTACAAATGACAAATAGGAACAGTTTCCTGAAACACACCAGCGCTATATTAGGTAATAAAATCAGCTTCATGTATATTATGCCTTATCAGATAATAAATTAGAATTGTTTCTATATTTTCAATCACATCCCAGAATCCAGTCCCAGCAATAAATTGGTTGAAGTTACGAGAGACAGAACATAAGTAACACTGAAAACAAAATATGATTTAGAAGTGAGAATACCTAGGACCAAGAGCCAGGTACTTAGTTTTAAAAGGGCTAACTTTCATGAAATGAGAACACTATAGAGCAAATAATTTAGGTACGGTTATTCAACAATTCTTCACAAGGCTGATGGAACATCTTTAAAGTTTAAATGCTGAGCATGCAGGAAAAACACATTGCCAAAACCAAAAAGCTCAGACTAAGTGAATGTGACCCTAAATGGATTAACAAATTAATAGCAAAATAAAGAGGGGAAATTATATATCCACATCCTGCAGGATGAATACAAGAAAATGCAGATATATACTAAAAAGGTGATAAGAGGGGTAGTCATAAAAAATGGAAACAGACTTGAAACCGAGCACAAAGTAGCAAATATTCTGAATGAATATTCACAAAAAGGACATGAACAACATGCCCTCCCCTAATAAATATATTCCAAGTAAAAGCACTGATTTTAGTGTAAATGCAGTCGCGCAAAATAAACAAACCTCAGAGATGAAGAAATATTTGCATTTACATTGCGCCTTTCAAGACCTCAGGATGTCTCAAAACGCTTTACAGCCAATGAAATACTTTTGAAGTGTCGACACTATTGTAATAGGCTGCGTTTGCTGACAATGCAACCACTAGGTGGAGCTGTACTAGCACTAGCACAAATGTAGCCTCATCCACTTAAACATCACTGCCTGCGATGTTCAGGCCGCTGCTAGGATTAAAGATGGCGCTGCTCAATTTATCACAGAAAAACAACTTCAACCCACGGCAGCACACTATAGACATATGTGATACACGGAGAACATTGCTCTGTTTAAAGTCTCATCAAAAGGACAGCACCTCTGATAGTGCTGCACACCCTCCGCAATTCTGTGAAGTTTCAGTGCCATCCCACTCTCCAGCCGCTCACTCCCCGCTCCCCCATCCCTCCAGACACTAGCTGTAGGCTGCGTCGCTACCCTCCTCTCGGCCACTCACTCCTAAATCATCCAGTCACCCCTCGCGGCCCACTTTGCTTCTTCGGGCGGAGCAAATGGCTGAGAGGAGGAAAGCGACCCACGGCCTAGAGCTAGTGTCTGGAGGGAGGGGGGGTGGGGGGGGGGGGGGGGGGAAGCGGGGAGCGAGTGGCCGGAGAGCAGGAGAGGGTGGGGGGGGGGAGGAAAAAGAGTGACGAGCGAGCGGTCTGGAGTGAGTGGCCAAGAGGGGACAGCGTTTTTCTGCGCATGTGCCCGTTAGTCCTGGAAAGGCAAGGCTGTGCATGCGCAGCATCTCAGAGCGCAGGAGACCGTTTGCGCATATGCACAGCTTGGAGCGCTCTGATGACATCAGCGGGCCGCTATGTAGTCAGGAGTCACTTTGATTGTGATATAGATGTGGCAGCCAATTTGCGTACAGCAATGTCCCACAAACAGCAATGTGGTAATGACCAGATAATCTGTTTTCCACTGTTGGTTGAGGGACAAATATTAGCCAAGTCACCAGGGATAACTCCTCTGCTGTTCTCTGAATAGTGCCATGGGATCTTTTACGTTCGCAGAGGGCAGACTGTGGCTCGGTTTAACATTCCATCCAAAAAATTGCCCGACAATGCGTTAAGATTGTCCAACACTGTGCTACCCGCCCAGCAAATGAGCACTCTTATCGAACTGCTCCAACAATCTGTTTTTGTCACTGGAATCCACATAAAATATCTACAGCAGCTCCTGGTCTCTAAACCCTTAAGCCCAAACTGAAATCCACCGATCCAAACAATAACTGAACTGCAGAACCCCCTTACGCTCAATAAATGCTTTGCTGGGTTCCGTGTCTCCTTCCCCGACCAGTTTTAAATCATGATCCTCTCAATATACTTCTGTTTAAATTGGTCAGCTGTACTTGAAAACTGTTGTTTTAAGGCGTAGGTAGGGGAAGAGAGTAAAGGGAATGGAGAAGTTATTTTCTTCAAAACCTTCAAGTTCCCACAGGTGTGAATATAGAAATGTGGGCAAAATCACAGACAAGTACCATTGCTCTTGCCCCATTGTCCGAATTCAGAGACACCATATTACTTTGAGGGCATATTCTTTTAAGGCAGATCAGCCTAGAAACCAGAAGCTCAATTTCAGCAGAAAATTAGGATCTCTAATTCATCGATTTTCGTTTCCCAAAAAAAAGCAGGCAAATTCAGAAATTTTAAAAGAGATTGATGGCATTTATCCCAGAAAGCCAAAAGAGGACAAGGAAGAGATTTGAAAAGCATCGACAATCATTTTAAGAGTCATTTAACACTGGGAACGTGCCAAAAGATTGGACAGGCTAATGTGGTGCCCATTTTCAAAGGGTGACCAAAGACAAGGACAATTACAGATCCATTAGTCTAACTTCAATATAAAATGATGGAAATCGATTATTCGGAGTAAATTTGAAGATCACTTGTACAACAATAACCAAGTTAACAACAGTCAGCATCTTGCCTGATCCACCTCCCTGTCTTCTTTGAGGAAGTCACAACCTAAGCGGGGTATAACAAGCCCCATCTTGTAAAGTACTTCACCTTCCCAAAAACCTTCGACAAAATTTGACACAAAAGGCTATTATGTAAACTTGAAGTTGTACGTCGCAGGGCAAGTCTTGGGAATGGATGTGGAACTGGTTGAGGTGTAGGAAACATGTATGTATTAAAGGAGGCATGTTTGAGGAAGTACCAAGGGGGAGCCTCAGGGCTTGTTGGTGCTGGGACAACTATTGTTTCTAATTTATTTAAAGGACTTGGATTCAGAAATTCAAAGCAAATTGTTAAAATTGGCAACGAATGGCAAATTAGGCGGGCCACCTTGAAAATTACAGAATGAGTCAGACAAGAAATCCAAGTGGACAGAATGGATGAAATTTAATACAAATAAATGCAAAGTTTTAGAGAGCGAAAGAAAAATATGACCCACATACTCCACTACTTGTGTTGAAGTAACTAAGGATGAAACTGGAAGAGATGTGGAAGTCAATCATTGCAGAGCATCAATCTCCAAAGACAACAGGATGTTGAACATAGTCAAAATAAAGAATAGACTGCACCGTGAATATTCCATTCAACTTTGATCACCAATAAACAAGAATGATATTCAAGCACTGGAGGTAGAGTAGAGAAGAACCATTTTGTTGATCCCAAGTGTCAGCGGTCTTATTGAGGAGGAAAGACTACAGAATCTTAGGCCTGGAAACAAGGCAACAGAGAGGTGATCCGAAAGAGGTAAAGATGATTATTGCAGGTATGGGAAAAGTTAAGTAATAATGCTTTAAACTATGGGACTAGAACGAAGGGATACGGTTTCAAACGAGAGATACATACATACATACTGAAGGTTAAACCTAAGAAAATATTGATTAATTGTCTGCTTTAAACAAGGAGCATATGTGAAATTTCAAGAATAGTCTCTTATTATGAGCACAAATGGATTTCTCATAATGGAAGAATAAATTTTTTGGCCAGGAACAGCCAGTTGTTTGTACATATTAAGTAATTCAACAGAATAAGGGATATACTTCTTCTGGATGCAGTCTATCAAAACTGGAAACATTCCTTGCATAGATTTCCTGCAAAATTAACAAGTGCAGAATAATCCACAAGTAAATTTCAAAAAGTTTTGAAGATTATTCTATTTCAGAGAATGTAATCCTCTTCATCATTTGAATACATTGTTGAAACCCATTGCTTTAATTAATGAGTGTTAAGACTGATATCAATACATTATACAAATGTTTAAATAGCCAAATTTTAACAAATCTCAGACACAAAGAGCTTTACTCCTACTGCAGTTCAAATGTAATGTAATAATAATTTAATGGCATTAGGGAAGGTGCACTAATCACTTTGGCAGCTTTAACCCACAGAAAACAACCTTTGTATCTTGTAAATGCATCAAGAATAAATTTCTCATAAAGATACTCAAGATTTTCACAATACTTTTAGCTGCCAATCTGCTGCTGGAAATTATTTTCTACTTTAACATGTTTTACATTGGTAACATTTATACAACAAACTGGTTTAGAGGACACAAGGAATGAAGCATTGCATTCCGGCAAAAATTCTAAATAGTGTAACGCATAAAGTCAGGATCAGTTCATCTTATGAACTGCAGGCTGCAGCTGTGCTCCAAAACAGAAAACACATCTTGGACTTAATTTCTAGGACTCACGTACAAGAATACGATATACCACTAAGGCAATGAAAACCAATCTGATATTTCAACCATTAGAAAATCAAATATATTTACAATATTGTTTGTCAGACTACATTTACAGTTAATATAGGTCATGAGTCCAGGAGTTTAAAAATAAACTTGCTTGTGTTTGGCTTGCTACCAGCATCACTCGTCTTTGTTCAGCAGAATCTGAATAATTAAGTAGTGTAATCTACACCTCGCTCATACAAACTTGGTAAGAATGGGAAAATTTAAATTATTCAACTTAAAATTTAAATGAAGTACCTGGGCCAGCCATACATATATCTATGCGCGTGTATAGACATACACAGACAAATTGGATGATACTGTATTTTATAATGACAAGAGCATTACACCACATAATAAAAGCCACTCTAAGTTAATTAATTACATGCATCATTGATAATGAACAGAAAAAATTCTCTAACTGTCATTACTACTTTCTCACTAATTCTTTTTTACCATTCAGTCCTACTTTCCCTCTGTACAGCCATCGCACACAGTTCTCATTGTGGTGTCTATTCTGGACTCACTCTCATTTTTTGTTTCATTCTTTCTGCAAGTCTTTCCTCCCCTTTGCCTCATCTCTCTTCCACATATTTCCAGTAACTGTTATTCACAGAAGTTCATTTACTGACCTATTCAATATAATTCTCATATTTTGAAGCTTTGGGTACACAGAAAGACGAAAGGCAACATATAGTGTCATTGAGACAAGCAATGGCTACAACAGGGGTAATTGAGAGAGAAGGTGGTACTTAAAGCCTGCTTGCAGGAAGCAGTGGGGACTGCATAGAGATGTTGGAACCTGACACTACTTCTAGGGATATGCAAAAGTTGGGATCTCAGAACACCTTTAAGATTTCATGCTGAAGCTTAGTGGACTTCAGGTGAGCACGGGTACTGGCAGTAGTCGGCAATAGCGATGGGATGCAAGTACCCACCTGATGGGGTGCAGGGCCCGAGCACCAAGAAGGGCCTTGGAATACTCAGGAGAGGATGGGTGCATCTAAGAAGGAGAATAGGAGAACCCAAGAGGCTGGCAGTCTGGGAAAATAGAGCAACATTGGGATCCTTGGAGTGTTAAGCAAGAAGTTAGGCTGTGAGATCACTTGGGATCCATGGGAATGGAAAAAGTGACAGGACGTCAATTAGAGGAGTTGGACTTGGTTGTGGGAGCACTGAGTGGGTGGCTGGAAGCACCTGGGTGATGCTGGCCTGTGGGACTGGAAATAGTCCACAATAGCGAAGACTCTGATCCAAGAGGGGGCAGATTTAAAAGTGGAGCATAAGTATCAGTTGAGAGCATGATAAAAGTCTCTGGCATTATTCATGGATTTTTAAAAGAACTGTCTCCTTGACCATAAACCTAGGTTATTCTTCCAGTATGTCAAGAGCGTTGAATGTGGCACACTTCAAAAGGAGCTGCTGAACCAAGGTCAAATAAAAACAGAAAATGCTGAATTACTCAAGGCCAGGCAGCATCTTTGGAAAGAGAAAAACAGGTTAAAGTTTTGGGTCAATGGCCTTTTGTCAGAATGGGGGAAAAATTGCAGATGTAACAGATGTGGAGCGGACCCGGAGCCTAAAAACAGCGCGAGAGGGTCAGAGAGAGAGCACGGACCCAGAGGCTTAAAACAGCGTGAGTGGGAGCAAGAGCGCGATCATGTTCTGAATTTTGTATGTTTGAAAGAGATCACCTCTCATTCTTCTAAACTCCAGATGTCGTGGTCCATGTGGAACCAAGGTCATAGCGGAAGATGATTCCTGCATCTAAGAGAATTTGAGGAGGGAGGGTCCAAATTAAAATGCAGATCAAAGGTAATCATCTCTGGAATGCTACCTGAGCCGCACACCAATTGGCCTAGGGTCAAGCAGATTAGCGTAGCTCAAAGAGTGGTGTGTGCAGAGGGGCTTTAATTCATGGGGCACTGGCAGCAGTACTCAAGGAAGAGTGAGCTATTCTGTTGGGATGGGCTCCACTTTAACCAGGCTGAGCCCAGTGTCCTGGCCAATCGTATAACTAGGGCTGTGGACAGGGCTTTAAATCAACAGAGTGGGGGGGGTAGGGTTCGAGGGAAGGGAGATTTAGAAATCCAAAAAAAAAATCAAGGCATCGGAACAGTACAGTTTTGTGGATAAAGACAAGAAAAATGGGACAGGAAGAGATGGGAGAGTTTAACAGCAATTGTACATCAGTGAATAGGGTCACTGCAGGGAATAGAAGTAAAACATGAAATTAAAGGTTCTTTACTAAAGACAACTGCTAACATCAAGCTATTAACAGCGGGTGCAACACATTGAAAGCAGACTTCGAGACCAAGCTGTGGAGAAAATCAGAAGGAATAGTGCTAAGGCCTGAAACTAGCAAGTGGAATGTAGTGGTGAGGTAGTGGGAGGCTGAGTGAATGTACAGGTGGCCTGAACTAGACAAAGCTTGGCAGAAGAGTGGACAGCCTTTTGCCTTGCAACATGGGAAGGAAGAGACTGGGACTCAATATTCAGGGAGTGATGGGTACAAGATTGGCACCTGGCACCACTTGGGGGAGGAACTGGGCAGCATGCCTGTACTCTGGTGGTGTTGTTAAAGGAATTCGAAGACAACTGAGCAACAGAAGGCTGCGGCCCACTAGAACTGGAATGTAGAGTGGAAAGGAGCAGCAACACAAGGCACTGGAAGGATCCTTGGCTTGGCAGCAGTCTGGAGTAAAGGGATGGTGGGGGCGCAGGAGGAAAATAAGAGATATGGATATTTAAAGGCCTTAGCCCTGTATTCATCCTCTTCATGGAATGCTCCCCTCTAATAATGTGCTGGCTTAAACAGAGGACCTGAAGGAAGAGATCGAAGTTTCTACAGCTCAGCCGAGATTTCAAAAATAAAGCAGGTTGCACAAGCTCCATTAATTTATTTACATAGGTATTTACTGCAGCAGAGATTAAATCCTTGAAAAGAGTATGATTTTTCCTGGCTTAAAAATGGCAGCCTCTAATTGTCATGGGCCAGGAACTAATATACAGCACGCGCAGAACTTGGAAACAATCGGCAGAAACGCCCATGCAAATACTGGGAATCCAGCAAGACTCCACACCTCCTCACCCCAACGAAGAGCTGGGCCTGGGTAGGGAAAATTGCTACAAGAATTAAGACAAAATATGCACCACGGTTAAGGTTTGTAATTTCTTTGAGAACATTTTGTATTTATTAAGTCATAAATACACCTTTAAGATCTGTGGCTCAAAAAGTAACAGGAATGCCAAAAGGTGAAGCAAAATTGTTTAAGCAATTTGGTTGGTAGTCTTTCTTACTTTCCCAGTGAATCAATATAGTTTTTGATTGACTAAATGCAAACCAATCAGCATGGCAAACTTGACAGATACTACGCTTTTTGAGACAGTCACAATTTCTTGCCCTCAAGACATGATGCCTTTGGGGTGTGGCAGTACAGATGCAGTGCCATATAAAATTTCATTTTGAACAGTAGTTGTGACAAAAATAAATTTAAAAAAATAAGTGGCAGAAATCTAGTTCTAAAATGGCTTCCAAACATTTTATTGAAAATTGAAAATGGCTGCTTGAATATACTTGTAACAAGAGACGAGTGGACATTTTATGTGTTTTCCAATAAACAATTATTGCAATTGAGGTTAATTATTAAACTGGGGGTATGCTAACTCAGTGCAGCACAGAATAAAGATACTGGGTTCAGTTCATAAAAGAACCTATTAAACGTGTGGAAACTGTCAAGTCATGTACATAAGGGAACAAGTGGTGCAGAAAGCCAGAACTGTAGTGGATGTATAGTTCACAGTTAACTAATTTAATTTCTTCCCAGGACATTAGATTTTTACTGGAGTAAGTGTACTTACTGACAGTCTTTTCCTTTTCTAATACATCATGTATGATCCGCTCCTTGGGTACAGAAGTCACACAATGGTTGAGCATTTGCTGTAAAGAGTCAGGTGGGAAATTTCATGCTTGAAAATATAGCTTACAAAAGGAATCCATGATGCTTATGGCTTGTTTGGAATACTCGTAACACTGATGATTCTGTGTCAAGGTGAACCTACTTCACCACTACAAAGATCAAAGAACACTATTTCCTTGTTCTTCAGTATAGTTTCAGGGAATGCTGCATGATTGGAGGTATTGTCTTTCGGATAAGATGATAAACCAAGGTCTCCAACTGCCCTCCCAGATAACTGCAAAAGTTCCCTTGCTTTTATTCAAAAAAGTGCAGGAGAGTTCTCATGGCAGCCTGCTCAATATTTATCCCTAATCAACACCCCCAATATAAAATTTTCTCATTTATTTCATTATCGGCTGTGAAATGCTTTGGGATATCTTGAGGTCATGAAAGGTGCACTATAAATGCATGTTTGTTTGCTCTTTTCTACACTTCCTGCTATCCATTGCTGTGGTTTCAAATTCAGCATTTTTGCTGTCATTCCTCACTTTATGACCCTGTTTAGGCATCGTCAAATCCACCAAATGGAGTGATTTGTGATGGCATATTTAAATTTTATTTCAAATGAGATTGGACGGAAAAGCATTTGTTGCCAGGGGCTGCAAGAAGTACAGAATCTGTTACAAACTGCTGGATAGTTCATGAACGAAAGTAACCTGAGTTCAGATACTGGCCTGTGCTGGTAAAAAACAGTTTGAACTAATCAATTTGTGTGACAAGACAAGGGAGAGATCACAGGAATAGAGCCTTATTTAGACACGGTGTGATACCGGGGTCTTTGGGCCTGGGCCAATAAAGAGAAGATACGAATGAGGTGAGCAGGCCTAAACCAACCGGAAAGAAACAGCACAGTTTGAAGAGATAAGAAAGAGAATAAGTATGGAAAATCTCGGGCATAGAGCCAGCGAAAAACTCCGGAGACCAACCATCGCGGAAGTGGAAGACCCTGCTTGAGCAACGCGGCGACGACGTAAAAGAGAGAAAACGGAATGCCTGGCCAGCGTCAGCTCTCCCCTTTTTCGGGTATTATCCTGTTTTCTGTGACTAGGTCAGGGAAAGGTCAGAGGAACCCTAGTGGGTGCGCTTATCAATTCTAGCTAGCTTTGTTATTAACTGTATAACCCAGTTTGAGTTGCATGCTTTTGTCTAACCAAGTGTATAAGCCTTATTCTTACATTGTACAACAACGTGAATAAAGTAACTTGATAGTTAAAGAAAGGACTGAGTTTCCTCCTCTTTGTACTAAGCCATTAAACGTAGCCGGTGGATTAGGTGGAGGGTGGCTCTCCTGTAACCCTGATATCCCAAACACCCAGCCTGAGCCTGAATTAAGAGGACTTAGTCCCACGTGACGGCCAGGATCATGTGGGAGAAGGGAATAAAGGGGCCAAGGGGGAGTTGACTCCGTGCCACGGTTTACACATTGTACTGCCATTGTACACATGGTGTTGCTCACAAAATACAGTTGCCTGAACAATTTTTTTTTTAAACTGCCTTAGTTGCAATGATAGGCAATGCATTTCAGTTTTAATAATTTGACAGGCATCATGTCTTGTGGGTATTTGCACTGCCATTCAGGTACAGGCACAAAATTAAAAAGACTTGTATTTAATGACTTTCATGTCCAAACGTCTCAGAGTCTTTATAACAACTTGCATTTATGCCTTTTACAGAGTAAAATGTTCTAAGGAGCATTATCGAACAAAATTTGACAATAAGCCACATAGAGATATTAGGACAAGTGATAAAAGGCTTATTTATTTTATTGAAGAGATTGATTTTGAGGAGCGTCTTAATGGAGGAAGGAAAGGCAGAGGGGTTTAGGGAGGGAATTCCAGAATTTAGGGCAAAGGCAATTGAATGCATGGCTGCCAATGGTGCAGCAATGGAAATCAGAGATGCACAATATGCTAGAATTGGAGAAGTGTTGTAGGGCTGGATGGGTTACACACTTAGGAACGGTTGAGGCCATGGAGAGAACCAAATTTTAAGATTTGAGAATTTTAAATGTGAGGCTTGACCAGACTGGGAGCCCATGCAGACCAGGATGCACAGGGGGTGGTGGATGGACAGGACTTGGTGAGAGTTAGGATACGGACAGCAGAGTTTAGCATTAGCTGAAGTTTATGGGAGAGTGGAAGGCTGGCCGAGATAGCATCGGAATAGTTCAGTCTGGAGATAACAAAGACATGGATGAGGGTAACATCAGCTGACAGGCTGAATCCAAAGGCGGCAACAGGTGATATTATGGATTTGGAAGTAAGTGTTCTTGGTGATGGAGAAGCTATGGGGTTGGAAACTCAGCTCAGGGCCTCGAAGTTGCGAACACTCTGGGTCAGACTTAGACAGTGGTCAGGGAGTGGGATGGAGTTGATGGCTTGGGATGGAGTTGATGGCTAGGGAACGGAGTTGGTGGTGGTCAGTTTGCATGGAAGCCAGGAAGGGAAGCTGGATGGTCAGTTGTTTAGTGTGAATAGTGTTGAGGGGGCAGCAAGTATGTCTCACACTCAGCTCTGAGACGACATGACATGAGGGGTGATAGGAGAGAAATTAAAGAAAGATGAGAGTCCAAAATTGGTTGAAGTGGAGTGACCGTTAATTAAGTAAATAGAGCTAATATTCTGCCAACAACATTCAATGAACAACCATATCAATCTGATTTTATGTTGGGATCAGGAGAAGTGTCGACCAAGGCACTTGGAAAATGCTTGGTTCCTCTTCAAATAGTGCTAGCTGTTCAATAACCACCTAATCGATCTGAACAGATAAATAGGGCCTTGGTCTAATTTCTCTTCTGCAGAACAGCACAATTATATTTAAATCCAAAGACCACTAGTTCAGTACAATGACTCAGCATCCACAAGCAATTACATATTTGTAGATCATATCATACCTTCCCAACAGTTCTGCTGCAAATTCCATCATTAGGAATATTCAGAAGGGGAACAACTCCACAAGCACTGCTGCTTTTTATTAACTCGCATACAAATGTTTATTTGGGCAAAGTAAAATAGCAACCGTCAGCAGACTATTTGGCCAATCATGAAGCTGCCCTCACTTTTCAAGTGACTGCATAGCAATCAGGAGTGCTGAATCCTGGCTGTGTTCTTCTCTTCTCTAGTCCAGGAGCACTAAAGCCAACTTGAGTCCTCCTATTGCAATAAAAACAAGAAATGCTGGAATCACTCAGCAGGTCTGGCAGCATCTGTGGAAAGAGAAGCAGAGTTAACGTTTCGGGTCAGTGACCCTTCTTCGGAACTAGCAAATATTAGAAATGTCAAAGGTTATAAGCAAGTGAGCTGGGGGTGGGGCTAGAGATAACAAAGGAGAAGGTGTAGATTGGACAAGGCCACATAGCTGACCAAGAGGTCATGGAGCAAAGGCAAACAATATGTTAATGGTGTGTTGAAACTACCAAATGCATCTTCCCCTCCCTTCCCCTGTCAGCATTCCGAAGGGATCGTTCCCTCCGCGACACCCTGGTCCACTCCTCCATTACCTCCACCACCTCGTCCCCGTCCCATGGCACCTTCCCCTGCAATCGCAGGAGGTGTAATACCTGCCCATTTACCTCCTCTCTCCTCACTATCCCAGGCCTCAAACACTCCTTTCAGGTGAAGCAGCGATTTACTTGTACTTCTTTCAATGTAGTATACTGTATTCGCTGCTCACAATGTGGTCTCCTCTACACTGGGGAGACCAAACGCAGACTGGGTGACCGCTTTGCGGAACACCTCCGCTCAGTCCGCAAGCAGGACCCTGAGCTTCCGGTTGCTTGCCATTTCAACACTCCCCGCTGCTCTCATGCTCACATCTCTATCCTGGGCTTGCTGCAGTGTTCCACTGAACATCAACGCAAGCTCGAGGAACAGCATCTCATTTTCTGATTAGGCACACTACAGCCTGCTGGACTGAACATTGAGTTCAATAATTTCAGAGTATGACCGGCCCCCATTTTACTTTTATTTTTAGTTATTATTTACTTTTTTGACAATTTTTTTTCTTTTGTTTATTTCATTTCATCTTAGTTTGTTCAGTTTGCTTACCCACTGTTTTTTTTTCACGTTTGTATTTGCTGCTGCTCAATCTTCAGTTCGTTAACACCCTATCTGTACTAATGCTTTGTCTTTCAACACACCATTAACATATTGTTTGCCTTTGCTCCATGACCTCTTGGTCAGCTATGTGACCTTGTCCTATCTACACCTTCTCCTTTGTTATCTCTAGCCCCACCCCCGGCTCACTTGCTTATAACCTTTGACATTTCTAATATTTGCTAGTTCCGAAGAAGGGTCACTGACCCGAAACGTTAACTCTGCTTCTCTTTCCACAGATGCTGCCAGACCTGCTGAGTGGTTCCAGCATTTCTTGTTCTTATTTCAGATTTCCAACATCCGCAGTATTTTGCTTTTATTTTAGTGTCCTCCTATTGCATCCTGGTTGACTTTAGCAAACTCAGTACAAGCAAAGAATCTAGTCTGGTCAGTGTGGCCCAGTTCAACATTGAACCTAGCCAACTAAACCATCAGTCTAAATTTCTTTTCCCCAAGAGAAGCAGCAATCCCTACAACTTTCTCAGTTGAATTTGCTTTATTGATTTTACCAATGATACAGGACTAATGGCACAACATTGTCCAGATGAAGGCCATTGTCTCTCAAAACCTGGTGTCTTCTGACAACATGGATGTCACACAAATTTGTTCTGGCATGTAACCAGTAAGTCTAAAGCTCCTCTAAAAGGCAACGCATGCTCCATAAAGTCTCGAATCCTCAGACGATTGCTAAATTTTCATATTCGCCTTTGCAGGCAAAAAAAAAATACTTCCACGTGATATCACTCATTAGGCGAGAGATCCATAGGCAACATGAGCAATATGGGAGACTTCACAATTAATATCCCATACAGGCCTTTTGGTCTGATGCTAAATGTTTAAGCGCAACCATTGCAGCTCATATTTTACAAGTAAAAGCAGAAGACCTGGGTAAGTATTAGCATGCCCTATGGTGCTGCTTTGATCATCATTCTAACAGTATTTCTTTGACTTTATTTCACTAGAAAGTGCAAAAGATGTCCAAATCCGACAGCCAGGTAACATACTTCAATGTGATAGGGCAACAACAGAGGCATAGAAAGATAGATAACCAACAGAAAGAGCTGTACTTTCAAAGAGATAAAGCCTGAAACAAGGAAGATTCAGTAAAAAGCATGTAAAGAATATAGGTTTCATCTCATCCTACATGTCAAACAACTTCGCGATCCAGATACATGGACAAAATTGTCATCAGAAACTCACTTTGCCAAACTGTGCCCCTTCATTCCATGGCACACCATGCTGGAGCATCCGGGAGTGTAGCTCCTAAACCTAGAGAAAGGTTATTAAGAGTATTCTAATTTGTGCAACAAATAAATTATTATAGTCAAGACATGACAAACATGAAACTGTAATAACATCTCCCAATATAGCCTAACTAGGGAAGGAAATGCCTCATACAGCACAAGCTATACAAACAACATCCCTGGACTAATCACCAATCTGGGGAAATTTTGAGACACAATAATCCAGAGAAAAATTAATTGGCATTTGCAAAAGTATGGGTTAATAAGTGAAAGTCAGTACAAATCTGTTGAAGGCAAATCATGTTTGACTAACTTAATCGATTTCTTTGATGAAGTAATGGAGAAGGTTGATGAGGGTAATGCATTTCAAAAGACCTCTGGCGAAGCACCACAGAACAGACTTGATGGCAAAAATCAAGTCTATGGAATTAAAGGGACAGTCACAGCATAGATACAAAATTGGCTCAGGGACAGAAATCAAAAGAATGGTGGTGAACAGCTGTTTTTCAGGCTGTTTGGGGGGGGGGGGGGGGGTGCGGTGAGTGTTGAGTATACAGTGGTGTTCCTCAAGCGATGATTTTAGGATCACTGCTCTTTCTGGTGCCTCTTAATGCCCTGGTCTTGAGTAAATAGGGCATAACTTCAAAGTCTGCAGATGATATGAAACTCAGGAATGTAATAAACAATGAGATGGATAGTAGCAGACTTCAGAAGGACAAAGACAGACTCAAAATGAGCATACACGGCAGATGAAGCTTAACATAGAGAAGTGTGAAGTGATACATTTGGTGGGAAGAATGAAAAGCAGCAATATGAACTAAATGGTACAATTTCCAAGAAGGTGCTGGCACAAAGAGACCTGGGGTTGTATGTACACATATCTTTGAACGTGGTAGGACAAGTTAGGAAGGCTGTAAAAGCAGCAAATAGGATCCTTGGCTTTATTAATAGAGAAATAGAGTACAAAAGCAAGGAAGTTATGCTAAACCTTTCTAAAACACTGGCTAGGCTTCAGCTGGAGTGCTCAATTCTGAAGATGGTTGTCTAGACCTTGGAATGGCTGCAGAAGAGATTTACGAGAATGGTACCTGGGATAATGTACTTCAGTAATGTGGAGAAAGTATTTAAAATTATGAATGGTTTTCATAGAATAAAACAAGAGAAGCTGTCTCCTGTAGCAGAAGGGTCAGTAACCAGAAGACACAGATTTAAGGTGATTGGCGACAGAACCAGAGGTGACCTTCAAGAAATTGTTTTTAAAAAACACAGCGAGTTGTGATCTGGAATGCACTACCTGAAGAGTGGTGGAAGCAGATTCAGTAGTAATCTTCAAAACAGAACTGAATAAATACTTGAAGGGAAAAACACTGCAGGACTATGGGAAAAGAGCAGGGGATTGGTATTAATTGAATAGTTCTACCAAAGAGCCATCACAGGTGCAATGAAGCGAATGGCTTCCTTCTGTGCTGTAACTTTATATGATCTATAACCATCTCAGGCTGGGCTGCAGCAGACTAGAGCTAGTCTCAATACCAATGACTTAGGAAGAAAAAGAAAGCATATCAGCCAAGAGTCCCAATACTCATCACCATTGAATGATGACCTGTCGAGCAGTGACCCGTTTGGAGTTTGGATGAGAATGAGATCAAGATCAGCTGTGATGTCATTCACAATTCAGTAGCTTACCAATGCTTCTTGTTTGACACCAAAGAAGAATGGCCACCACAGCAACATACTTCAGAAGAAAAATCAATACCTACACTCTACTGCAGTACTGCGGGAATGCTGCACAGCTGGAGGTTCTGACTTTTGGATGAGACATTAAACCAAGGCTTCGTCTGCCCTTTCAGGTGGGTGCAAAAGATTCCATGGCAGTATTTTGAAGAGCAGCAGGGGAGTTATCCCCAATGTCCTAACCAATATTTATCCCTCAATCAACACCACAAAAACATTATTTGGTCATTATCACATTGCTATTTGTCAGAGCTTGCTGTGTGCAAATTGCATGCTGCTTTTCCTATATTACAACAGTGACTACACTTCAAAAGTACTTCACTGTCTGTGCTTTGGGAGGTTCTGTGTTTGTGAAAGGCATTATATAAATGCAAGTCTTGCATTTTTTTTTTTACTGGAAGATTGCACACACCTACAACCTTCTCAGTAAAACCCAGCAATTGAAAGAAATTTTGGCAACACATGATCCCTTCCACTGCTGAAACAAGCAATTCACACAAGATTTCTTGAGGTTCCTAATTATCAAATCACACATCATCCTGACTTGGAACTATATCGCCGTTCCTTCACTGTCACTGGGCACAGTGGTTAGCACCGCAGCCTCACAGCTCCAGGGACCCGGGTTCGATTCTGGGTACTGCCTGTGCGGAGTTTGCAAGTTCTCCCTGTGACCGCGTGGGTTTTCACCGGGTGCTCCGGTTTCCTCCCACAGCCAAAGACTTGCAGGTTGATAGGTAAACTGGCCATTGTAAATTGCCCCTAGGAATATGGGATTACTGTAGGGTTAGTATAAATGGGTGGTTGTTGGTTGGCACAGACTTGGTGGGCCGAAGGGCCTGTTTCAGTGCTGTATCTCTAAATAAATAAAATAATCCTGGAACTCCCTTCCTAACAGCACTGTGGGTATACCTACCCCACATGGACTGCAGCGGTTCAAGAAGGCAGCTCACCACCACCTTCTCAAGGGCAATTAGGGATGGGCAATAAATGCTGGCCTGGCCAGCGACGCCCACATCCCGTGAATGAATAAAAAAAACCTGCCACACACCAACACAGTCCTCAAGTTGAAAAGGCATATTATACACAAAGTTATAACTTTGGGGTTTACACAGACCTGTCTCTCTCCATATTTTTTGATCAGTTCCCTTAGGCACGTATTGTCCTTCACGATCCAGGAAGTCTACATTTTCAGTAAGCTTCCCGTGGAGTTGCATGATCCATATGGTTAGCGAATGCCCTGTTTGCACTATCTACACAGGATGCCTTTTGCTACATATCACACTAAGTTTGAAAACGGCAATATAATCGACAAGATAATAACGCGTGCCTGCACTGATCCAAAAACCCATAACAATTCCACTAACCACTTAGTCAATTACTGAAACCAACCACAGCTTTTTTTTTGGGGTGGGGGGGGAAAGAGATGGGTGGAATGCATGGGAGGTATGGAAAGGGGGATGGGGATGGCATAGGAAGAAGAGATGGGATAGGTATGGCATGAGGGGAAGGATGGAATGGCATGGGATTTAAATAAGTACTATTGCAATAAAGATACTAATTGCACTGCAAATATTTTGCGGGTCCCTGCTAGTTATACTTAAATGTCGATAAGAAGTTATCCAACATACAGTTCAGATCACACTGTACGTAGTTGTCCCTTGTATTCCATAATCGCTTTTTATAACTGAAAAAGAGCAGCAACATAGAAATAAAGAATATTGCAAGACTGCCACACTCTTTTACATGTATTACAGATCTGTGGATGTTGTCAAGTTAATCTTTGATTCAAGGACAGGCGATAGCTTATCTGTTGGTCCTCAAGCTAAGATTGGTTAACTGACTTGAATTGCAGATGGATGTACTTGATGCAACGAGTTCTTCTACTCGTACTTTATGTTTGAATGCCTCTTAATGATAGACACAGAGAAATTTTCTTTCAAGATCAGTGGCAAAGTGAGAACTGCACAGATGGAAACATGATTTCCATAATTTGTGAATTTTATTCAGCTCCGTAATTTCATTGATGCATTTTATTCAGATATTTGAGTTTGTTAGTGACGCATTTTGTTTATAAATGCAAACATTATGTTTGGATGGAAACCAGACATCCGGGGAATTAAGTGGATAAACACATGAATTTGCTGCAGCTCTACTTCTGACAAATTCTGCTGAAGCAAATGACAAGCTCACTTTTAACACTCTAATTGTAGGATATGATATTGACAGTGGGAGAAGAAAACTGAAATCCATGAAGTTGTTTTACCAGGACTTTGGTTTTAAAAACAGAAAAGGCTGTAATTTCTTGAGAAACAGAAGCCGGGATTTAACCCGTGGCAGGCGGGAGCTGCCAGCGACAGAAAAGTTGGTGGTGAATCCGCTTCCATCTGGATTGGGCATCCGACCCGCATTTTGCGGGTCCCCGGCCTTTAATTGTTCTGAGACGGGACTTGCACCTGCTTGAGGAAGGAAGTCCCGCCTAATAGAGCTGCCAGCCAATCAGAGGGCCAGCGGCTCTCTGTCCCAGCAATGCGACTGGGAGCGGTGGCCACTGCTGGGACTGCAGCCCAGGCTACAGAAGATAACGTCAGGGAGCCCCGGACTTACAGTAAGTTTTTGTTGCCTCGCCAGGGTGATCGGTCAGGCCCCGGCGAGACAAGGGTGGTTGATTGGGGAGACGGTGGGCTGTTGGGTGTAGGGGGTAGTTGGGGCAGCAGGGCGGCTCTCCATCGGGCACAGGGTGCCTGATCAGGAGGGCCACCCCCCAGGCCGTCAGAAAGCCACCTGCTTTTGTCAGGCGGCTTTTCTCAGGTCTTGGATGCCCGCTTGCCATGCGTAAAATCCCCGTGGAGGTGGGCGAAGGCCCCTAAGTGGCCACTTAAGGGCCTTGATTGGCCTGCACAAAGTGGCAGCGGAGGCGGGAGCGGGTCAGGAAGGGCACCCCGAGCTTCCCGCTTCATTTTACGCCACCCCCTACCACCATCCCACTCTTTGGGGGGGCATAAAATACTGCCCAGAATGTGGGTAATTAACTCAGAATGGACTTAATAGACATTTTCCAGATATATTGCATATTCAGACTTTCTGGAATTGGTGGAATATTTTGTGTTCCATATCTCAAATCTGCAATCTACTCATTCATTAACACAGTTGATCTGAGTGTAAGAGATTGTTTAATCTAGAATGAAGATTCGGGCAAATAGGACTGCTCTACAAAAGAACATTACTGAAAAGGTACAGCTTCAGGATTGCAGAAGCAAGTGCGCTTAATAAATACCTGTCGAGGGATATTGACCAAATCCCAAAAGGTTTAATACCTGGAACGTGTCAAATTTCACTGGACTTCAATTATTTTCACAAGTATGGGTCACTGTGCAATTGATGCTACTTTAGATTTATACCCAAAGGATACATTAATACATCTTTTAGCAACTCCTAATAATTGAGCAGAAAAGAAGTGCTGCACATAAGGCCAGAGGCACAGGCTGGAGGTGGTTGCAAAGATATGGTAGGGAGGTCATGAAGGGAATTTCAGATCTGGATAAGGAAGTTTCAATTTAATGAAATTGGAGTGAGGGAGCTAGTGTAAGCTGATGGGGATGATGATGATCCAGGTGAGCATTGGAGATCTGGAAAAACTGAAATTTAATGCAGAGAAGTGTGAAGTGATTCATTTTGGTAGGAAGAATGAGAAGAGGCACTAGAAACTAAATAGTACAATTTTAAAGAGGGTGCAGGTACAGAGAGACCTAGGATATATGCACACAAGTCTTTGAAGGTGGCAGGCCAAGTTGAAAAGTTTATCAGAAAGACATGAGTACCTTGGCTTCATTAATAGTGGTACCCTTGAATGTACACAATGAAGAAGCACCCACAATGCTCTTGTGTAGAGAATTCAAAAGATTCACAACCTTCTGAGTGCAGAAATTTACCTTCATCTCAATCCTAAATGATTGACCCTTTATTCTGAGACTGTGCTTCATGTTCTAGATTCCCCAACCCAGAAAACAACCTCCCAGTATCTACCCTGTCGAGCCGCTTTAGAATCTTGTCTTTTTCAATGCGATCACCTCTAACCTACAAGGCTATGGACCAAGAGCTAGAAAGTGGGATTAGGCTGGATGGCTCCTTGGCGGTTGGTGCGGACACAATGGGCCGAATGGCCTCCTTCGGCGCTGTAAATTTCTATGATTTATTCTATGATTCTATGAAGGATTTTGTTAGAGTAAATTAGGAAAAACTGTCAGTAGCCAGCAGACACAGATTTAAAGTAATTAGTTAAAGAACGAGAGGCGACATGAGGAAAAAAATGTTTATGCAGCAAGTTATGATGATCTGGAATGCAATGCTTCAAAGTATGATGCAAGCAGTTTCTATTATAAGTTTCAAAAGGGAATCGTATAGATACTTGGAAAAATTTTCAGGGCTATGGAGAAAGAGCAGGTGAGCTGCACTAATTAGGTAGATCTATCAAGGAGCCAGCACAGGCACAATATGCCAACAGCCTCTTTCTGTGCATTAGTCGATGTTTCATTCTAAGTTAACAAATATAACTGAACGGCACAAATTTTTCCAAAGTTAACACTTTTATATTCAGCCAGTTGAGCAGACTGACAAGTGGACATTCTATACCAATGAGATGTTTCTGAACTGTTTAGCATGATTGCTGTTTGAGAAATGCAATTGCTTCAAAACCTTTTTTTGCCAGTTTCTTTCCACTTCTCCTCTTCCAGTGTTATGAACTCCTTGCTTGGGTACAATTCCATGTGTTCCAGTAACTCTCAATAGCTCATCCAAATAGCCACTCTTGATAAGTCAGTTTTGATGCAAAGTGGAAGCAGGCTATTTATCTGCAGGAAACATCAATGTCTTCGTCATTTTCACCTGAGGTCTAGAAGATTCACACTCGAACACTTCCTATTTGGGTCACTGGATCATGTCACAAACAGCATCTTTGGACAGTATTCTCTTCCCTAGCCAAGGAACAGTGAATCTAATTATAGCAGCCAATCTCTAAGTGAGATTAGCAACTCAGCATGGACTGAAATGACCCTAGGATTCTCTTGGCCAGTATGGATCGGATAACTCTCTGAATATCTGTAAAGCTTTTGGGCATTTTCCTGTTTCAAACTATTGCGAACATGTGGAGTGTGATGGAAAATCAAGTGGGCAAGCATTGTGAAGAAAGGAAATAAGATGAGCGCATCATGCAAGATATACTAAGGTTCTGCAAGTGTTTTTATGCTGCATTATTTTCCATATACAGTCAAAAGTAACATTTATAATAAAATTAACAAAACATTTGTTCTAGAAAAAATGTCAAAACTCACCAATAGACTTGCTTTCCATCATAAAATGAACTTGTTTCTTCTCTGCGGGGAGCTTGCTTTCTGTTCCTTTCCTGGACCCTAGATCGCAGTTGGCCTTCTCTCCCAATAGCAATGCCCTGCATATGTACATTATCTCAGGGCATAGCCTCTCAACGTTTCAAGTGTTCTGCCTATACAAGGGGTCGTCAATTTTTTTTAAAAAAAACCTTTAGAGCCCTTTTCAAAAAAAAAATTTGCCTAAAATAACTATTAGAAGCTCCAGGATGAAAATTTGGCATTTCTAAACCAAATACATGGCAAATTGCCAAGTGTGTCTGGTAGAATGCATAATTTGCATATAGAATAAATAAAGTACATGTATTGAATTTATGCATCAATAGAAAAAATTGAAATTAAAATAGAACTCTGAATTATCACTGTTTGCATTTTTGATTTTTCATATATTCTAGCATTAAATAAATGTGAATGCTAAATTCTTTAACATCAATGAGTTGAAGCACGAGATGAACTGCCAATAGGAGACCGCATTGCTAAGGGCAGTTTGAACTTTTAACAGCAGTTCTGATGATGGGTAATCAACCTGAAATGTTAACTCTGTTTCTCTCTCCACAGATGCTGCCAGATCTGCTATTTCCAGCATTTTCGGTTTTTATTTCAGATTTTCAGCAGCTGCAGTATTTTGCTTTTGAAATTTTAATTTATCTTTTTAAGACCACAATTACCACGTATTTTCTGAAATAATCCCTAAAAATGCTATTTTGAAGCCCAATAGTATAAAAACTAAATTTCTAATTATGCAAATGAATAACTCAATGAGGAAAATTGTGCTGCCATCTATTTCTTGGATTTGCCATTTTCTGGACTTAATTTTTTTTTATAGCTTTTTTCATGATAATGCGATCCAACTGGAAAAGATTGAGAGCCGCAAATGAGCTGCATGTGGCTCCAGAGCTGCAGGTTGCTGATCCCTGGCCTATACCAACTCAGTTCTCTCTCCAAGAGATGAGACAGCCACAAAGGAGCAAATCACAACCCAAGATTTAAGAAGATTTAAGCAACTGTGCTTCATTGCTCCTATGGCGTTCTCTGTATCATACATCAACTAAACCAAGCAACACCTATGATTTGATTCTGGCATGGCAGGGTACAGGCCCATTTGGATTAAAAATACAGTAAGATACCTCCAGCCTTAAAAATGGAAACCTTGTACTGAGATCAAAATAGTATTTAGCCTGATATATACAAGATTGAGCTTTTTCTTTATTTGTTCATGGGATGAGGGTGGCGCTGGCAAAGCCCACATCTATTTCCCAACTTCAATTGCCCTGGAGAAGGTGGTGGTGAGCTGCTGCTTTGAACCATTGCTGTCCATGTGGTGTAGGTACACCCAAAATGGTTAGGTAGGAAAAGTCAAGATGATAAATGCATGCACATATCCCCCTCCTGCACCCGTCCCGAATCAGGAATGCAGAGAAGTACAAGGAGGAAGTGTAAAGAAGTCCTTCACAGACTGGGCTTTCTGAGCAAGGGTGTAGGCCTGAGCACTGATCATAGCAGCATTCTATTTCACAGGTAACCTACCTTTTGGGATTCTGCACCACATCAGTTGTTTTAAAGTGATATCAGGGTCAGTTCACCAGTTGTAGACAAAAGGGTTACAAATTTAACAGAAATTCTGCCAAATGGGCACAATGCCGCAGCAAATTTTAGCTGAATTTTATAGGACAGGAGTCACACAGCTCAGCAGACTAAACAGGCATTCACCTGCTCAGCACATTTAAAATTGGTGCCACTTTTAAAATTACATTGTTCCCGACAAATAGTTTTTACAAGTCTGTAAAGGTAAAAATTCCAAACATGGGCCTGCACTGCAGTTCAACTTTTTTCTGCCTCTCCACTCCTCCTCGAGTTTCTTCCACCCACCTCCCCAAAAACAAACCCAAAGTGCTCCACACCCCCAGTCTCCACAACACCCAGCAATAAGAGACTGCTCCCAGTCTCCAGCCCCTCAAGTGCTTTCAGGCCTTACCAATTAGTCTTAGACACAAGAGGGAGAGAGAGCGAAAAAACAGACATATGGATAGATGGTAAGAAAAAGATGCAGAAACATCCACAATATGGAAACTGAGAAAACTATGCAGACAAAAAATATGAAAAGACAGTGACAGTGAAACAATTAAAGAGTACAAATGATTCAAGAGATTTATTGGAGGAGAACATTTTTTTCAGCACCACAGCTGATATAAAATATCTATGTGTATTACAGAACCTTTTGTCAAATCTTAAATCCCTCTACATCAGTCAGTACATGCAGATCTTAGAATAAATTAGAATAACTACTTATGTGTTTATGATAAAGGCCAATCCTGAAATCTTCATAACAATGTCATAACAAGGTCATTTTAAATTCAAGTCAGAAATTTTTTTTCACTTAAAACAAAAATCAATGTTTAGAGTCAAAACTGAATTGACATTCCTGCTACTCCAAAGAGTCAAGCACTGAGAAGCAATCCAAAAGCTAAGGAACAGGTAAAGAGATAAATGAAAACCAGACAAATTAACAGCCCCTTGAGACTTGATAAAATTAAAATCTGAAAGTATGAAATACCAGCACTATGGTTTTTGTGTCACCATGCACATGCTGTATGCAGGAATTGAAGTGAGAGAAAGAAACAGTGAAGTTCAAATACCCAGGTACTCAGTACCTTAAAATTCATTTATTTCAGAAAACACTTTGGCCACAAAATTTGTCCTCGGATTTCCAAAGTGAAGGCATTTTTTGATAACTTACTCGATAACAATGCACACTCAAGGCTTTTCTGTAGAGAAACCTCAACTAATTTCATCCACTTGATCTGATATCTCAAATCAAATGGTAACACTTAACACTGCCCCTCCCCCAACATTTTAGGAAAGTGGAAGCAAGGAAAGCAAACTGATAGTTCCACCCATTAAGAGTCCCCATCTAAACAACAACCTGAGAGAGCCACCCTGTCACAAATTAGCATTTATTTTTGCAATTTTAACATTTTAAATGCAAATATATTACAAGAAATAAGCTTCAACTTTGCCATTCGTCCTCGATTCTATGGCTATTACCACACTGCTTGATTCTGTGTCCAATGAGTTGTGAATGAGCTCGAACTTCTTCCAACTAAACACTGACGAGACAAAAGTTATCCTGCTAGTTTCTTTCCAGAAATTTAGTATCCCAATCTGATTTAATCTCCCTCTCTGGTTGCTCACTCTGGCTGAATCTGACAGCATGCAAATTTGATACCCTCTTCAAACCTTAACTGAACTTTAAACCCATATCCTGTCTTCAAACCCCATACCAAGATCCTGTGTTTCTATTTCTGCAATATTTCTCATCTTCACCCCAATCATTCCCACCATGACTAAAACCCGGTTACAAATTGGGCTCTCTTCCAACACCATTTACTTGTGTTCAAACAGAAGGCAAGATTCATGGGCTGGCCGATTCTTCCTATTAACCAGAACTTAACGTTGCACATAATGAATGGGATATATTGTGACTCAAGGCAAACAATCTATCCTTTTATCAATAGATATACATCAGAAATATTACAGGAGATGCACTGATTGCCCTTGATGACTCTAAAAGGCAGGAAAAACACCAAGCTGATAGTTTAGTCTGAAATATATTGTCTATGAATTTTTTGTTGTGAGAAACAAAAAAAGTTAAATCAAGAGAAAAAGTAGCAACATCACACAAACAGTTTCGGAGACCAAAATATAAAGACCTTACAACAGTATCTTTAGAAATATACAATTGAAGCTTCTCATCACGGTGATCTGAATGTACGGCACATGCTTCATGTCAATCTACCTTTAAAAGACTCCCTGTAACTTCTCTCTGTAACCTTGCTATTGATTAACTCCCCTAACTCTGCTCATTGTCTAAAATTATTCCCTTCATGAAGCCCCTTGGGATGTTGCACAACATTTAAAATATTGCACAATCTAACTTACATTTGCTTAGCTCTAAAATGTCAGCATCTGTCTTACCTTTTTAAAACTTTTTTGAGACTATAACACTACACTTCTCATTCCACGTGGCAGGGTAAGCTTCAGCAGCTGATCATTCATTTCAGCAACAAATTAAGACTTTTACTGTTTTAAAACATTTTACTTGATATTATCTGGTGTTAAAATGTCTGACTGGTGTTTCAGCATGATTTTTTTCAGCAGCTGAAATATCAATTATAATAGATGCCTATTAAGATACATTTTTTGCACTTTAATAAGAAAATAAAAGGCAGCTCTACTACTTCAATATTAGTGAAGTGATTACCAATTACAAAGCACATACAGAGGAATAAGTTTCTGGACTGATCTTTGAAATTGCTCCAATATGACATTTTTCTGGGAATAAGTTATTTGGGGAAAAAAAGCAAAAAAAGGTATTAAAAGGAGGCAGAATTGAAAAATCAAAATGTTAATGGCAGGTTATGAGATTTATCAAATCGCTGGTGTTGCGATCGAGGTTGAAGGAAGGCACTGTCTTTCACTAGTTCCACTGGTTACAACATATATTTAAATGTTTAACCCAGTTACCCATAACGGCCAATTATACACTTTATATCAGTTTCAGAATAAAAATCCACCAACCAGGTTTCTTAGAATAAACAAAATTGTTGATTTATTAGAAAACAAGACTTATTCAATAAAGATGCAAAGATTAATACACAGTTTGAAATATGAAAATGTAAATATCTACCCTTCTAAAATATCCTAACATGCGCACACGCACAAACCAGTTAAAGAAAAAAGAAAAAATTAAAATACTGGCTCTGTAGAGATCAACTTTAAAAAAAATACTTTGGCCAAGTTATTGTTAATTCTTGAAGAAAAGGATAAGATATGTAATGCTCCAGATGACTTTCAGTCTGGCATCCTGGTATACATGTGTCACTAGACACACGTAGTTGTCACTGGGATCTTTTCAGAAGCAGTTCGTTCCGATGATGTTGAGAGGAAGTCTTCCAGAAGCTTCTCAGGAAAAATGCTGCATCAGTTTCTCCAGTTCTCACACTGGATTCTCAGGGTTTCTCAAAGAGGTGGAACCTCTTCTCTATCTCTGCAGGCTGCAACCCAACTGAACTCCAAACAATATCCGAAAACGAAACCAAAACTCCTGACAGCCATAAATCAAGACATGCGACTTCTCCAAGTCCAAACAGTTCCATAGTCCATAAGGTTCCAGCGATTTGCTTAGCTTAAGACACATGACATCCAGTGAGAGATTTTTTTAAACAAAGTCCCAAGTGTCCCTCAAGTGACCCTTTAAAAAAACCAAGTCCAGACGGCGGGACAATGGCGCAGTGGTTAGCACCGCAGCCTCACAGCTCCAGGGACCCGGGTTCAATTCTGGGTACTGCCTGTGTGGAGTTTGCAAGTTCTCCCTGTGGCCATGTGGGTTTTCGCCGGGTGCTCCGGTTTCCTCCCACAGCCAAAGACTTGCAGGTGATAGGTAAATTGGCCATTGTAAATTGCCCCTAGTGTAGGTAGGTGGTAGGGAATATGGGGTTATTGTAGGGTTAGTATAAATGGGTGGTTGATGGTCGGCACAGACTCGATGGGCCAAAGGGCCTGTTTCAGTGCTGTATCTCTAAATAAAATAAAATAAAATCGTCTCAGTTATTTTCCACAGTCTTTACAACACAAGTCCTCAAAAAAAATTGAAGCATCTTCATGACACCTCCACCCCTTGGAGGAATGAAATGTCATTTTTAAATATGTTTCATTATAAAGTGTGGACAAAAAAATAAAATATAAAAAAAATCAAAACACATTAACACACTCATTGTCATTCACTCTTTACCTGTAACTAATACAGTTATGCCCTGTACCATCTTTGTACTCAGATAACTCAAAGCAAAGTTAAATTCTAGACAACGCATCAGCAATTTTAGAGTTTTACCCCTCAATGTGGGTAAGCTTTAAGTGACAGGGCTGTAAAAGTAAACTCCATCGAAACAGTCTGGCATTCTGGTTTTTCAATTTTTCCACAAAGGCAAAGGGGTTATGATCAGTATATACCAGTCTCCCTGTAGCTGTGCTGGACATATTCTTCAAAATGTTTAACAGCGCGTACTAAGCCCACAGTTTCTTTTTCTACTGTAGAGTATCTCATTTGGTGTTGATTCAGCTTTTTGGAAAAGTAACCCACTGGCCTTTCCATGCCCGATTAATAATCTTGTAACAAGACTGCACCTACCCCCTGGTCACTAGCATCAGTTGCTACCTTGAAGGGCTTAGTGAAATTTGGGTCAGCCAACACTGGTTCATTGATCAAAATTGCTTTCAGCCTCTCAAACAATGCTTGGAACTCCCCTGAGCACATTACCTTGGCTTTCTTTTGCAGCAGATTCATCAGTGGAGCAGCTATAATGCTAAAATTTGGTACACATACCCAAAAATCTCATGATTTCTCATTTAGTCTTAGGGGTAGCGAACTCCACCAGTCATAGAGATGTACAGCACGGAAACAGGCCCTTCGGCCCATCATGTCTGGGCTGGCCATCAAGCACCTATCTATTCTAATCCCATTTTCCAGCACTTGGCCTGTAGCCTTGTATACCATGGCGTTTCAAGTGCTAATCTAAATACTTCTTAAATGTTGTGATGGTCCCTGCCTCTACCACCTCTTCAGGCAGTGTGTTCCAGATTCCAACCACCCTCTGGGTGAAATTTTTTTTCCTCAAATCCCCTCTAAACCTCTTGTCCCTTACATTAAAACTATGCCCCCTGGTTATTGACATCTCCGCTAAGAGAAAAAGTTTCTTCCTATCTACGCCCCTCATAATTTTGTACACCTCAATCATGTCCCCCCCCCCCCCACCCCTCAGCCTTCTCCGCTCTAAGGAAAAGAACCCTCGCCTCTCCAGTCTCTCTTCATAGCTGAAATTCTCCAGCCCAGGCAACATCCTAGTGAATCTCCTCTGCACCATCTCCAGTGCAATCACATCCTTCTGATAGTGTGGTGACCAAAACTGTACACAGTACACCAGCTGTGATCAAACGAACATTTTATACAACTCCATCATAACCTCCCTGCTCTTATATTCTATGCCTTGGCTAATAAAGGCAAGTGTCCCATATGCCTTCCTAACCACCTTATCTACCTGTGCTGCTGCCTTCAGTGATCTCTGGACAAGTACACCAAGGTCCCTCTGACCCTCTGTACTCCCAAATGTCCTACCACCCATTGTATATTCCCTTGCCTTGTTAGTCCTCTCAAAATGCATCCAAGTGACACTTGGAAGGACCACTTGGAACAACTAGAAGCTCTGTTTAGAAAATTACAGTCAGCTGATTTGGTGATAAACCTTGTCAAAAGTGAACTTGCAAAAGCACGGGTAACCTACCTAGGACGTACAGTAGGGCAACGACAAATGTTGCCCGGAACAGCAAAAGTACAAGCATTGTACATGTCCATAGATCACTGAAGGCAGCAGCATAGGTAGATAAGGTGGTTAGGAAGAAATATGGGATACTTGCCTTTATTAGCTGAGGTTATGATGGAGCTGTATAAAAGACTAGTTAGGCCGCAGCTGGAGTACTGTGTACAGTTCTAGTCACCACACTATAGGAAGGATGTGACTGCACTGGAGAGGGTGCAGAGGAGTTTCACCAGGATGCTGCCTGTGCTGGAGTGTTTCAGCTATGAAGAGAGACTGAAAAGGCTAGGGTTGTTTTCCTTAGAGCAGAGAAGGCTGAGGGGGGACATGATTGAGGTATACAAAATTATTAGCATTGATAGGTTAGATCGGAAGAAACTTTTTCTCTTAGCGGAGGGGTCAATAACCAGGGGGCATAGATTTAAGCTAAGGTGCAGGAGGTTTAGAGGGGATAAACAGCAAGAATAGCCTTTTTTGCCACCACAATCTGCAGAAGCCTCCTCAGAAAACATAGCATAAAATTCATGAGCTCTGCCTATTTACCTGGTTTGCATGAGCAGTGTCCAGTTTTCTTTCGGCCACGTCATCTGTTTTCCAAAAGAAATGAAATATGCCTCTACGGTCGGTCCCTTTCCTCAAACTTCAGGAGGGCTTATACAAATTTAAACTCCTCCGCAGCACCACCCACCCCTACGGGTTGAAGTTAGATTCGTCAGAATTTTCCCTGGAGTCAAGGTCACTTTTTTTTTTAAGCTCCCACCTGTTTAATTGGAACGACCTTTCTCGCTCCCATTCTCTCTCCTGCCTCTCTTCTTTTCCCTTTTCTTTTTTTTATTATTCATTCATGGGATGTAGGCGTCACTGGCCAGGCCAGCATTTATTGCCCATCCCTAATTGCCCTTGAGAAGGTGGTGGTGAGCTGCCTTCTTGAACCGCTGCAGTCCATGTGGGGTAGGTACACCCACAGTGCTGTTAGGAAGGGAGTTCCAGGATTTTGACCCAGCGACAGTGAAGGAATGGCGATATAGTTCCAAGTCAGGATGGTGTGTGACTTGGAGGGGAGCTTGCAGGCGGTGGTGTTCCCATGTATTTGCTGCCCTTGTCCTTCTAGTTGGTAGAGGTCACGGGTTTGGAAGGTGCTGCCTAAGGAGCCTTGGTGCATTGCTGCAGTGCATCTCGTAGATGGTACACACTGCTGCCACTGTGCGTCGGTGGTGGAGGGAGTGAATGTTTGTAGATGGGGTGCCAATCAAGCGGGCTGCTTTGTCCTGGATGGTGTCGAGCTTCTTGAGTGTTGTTGGAGCTGCACCCATCCAGGCAAGTGGAGAGTATTCCATCACACTCCTGACTTGTGCCTTGTAGATGGTGGACAGGCTTTGGGGAGTCAGGAGGCAAGTTACTCGCCTCAGGATTCCTAGCCTCTGACCTGCTCTTGTAGCCACGGTATTTATATGGCTACTCCAGTTCAGTTTCTGGTCAATAGTAGCCCCTAGGATGTTGATAGTGGGGGATTCTGCGATGGTAATGCCGTTGAATGTCATGGGGAGATGCTTAGATTCTCTCTTGTTGGAGATGGTCATTTCCTGGCACATGTGTGGTGCGAATGTTACTTGCCACTCATCAGCCCAAGCCTGGATATTGTCCAGGTCTTGCTGCATTTCTACACGGAATGCTTCAGTATCTGAGGAGTCACGGATGGTGCAATTTTGCAATTCTTGTTCCAGCCTCTGAAATGCTCTTTTTTTTTTTTAAAACCTTTTCTTCTCTTTCTTTTTCTCTTTCGCCGCTCTGCTTGCTCCCTTTGAAATGCCCTTTCTTTTTCTGCTTCTTCTCTGAGCTTCTAGCTCTAACTTTGTCCTGTCCAACTGAATCTGTGCCTGGGTTACCTTGTCTTCTTCCAGTTCTTTCGCTTCAACCTTCAGCTGTCTGGCCACTAGTCTCTGAATTTCACGTCTCCTGGCTTTTGATCTAATATCTACCTTCAAGTGCTCCGCCACACTTAACAGCTTGCCAGTGGACAATGCCTTTAAAGAATGATTATTTATTCCAGACTGCTGCACAAATGCACTTGCATCAAAAGTAGTCATTCCGACAGTGTAAATGTTACTCCAATGCACAAGAAACATGGTGTTTTCTTTTTCCCCTTTTCAACTATTATTCAGCCACTTACAATTGCACTTCATCAGCTTTGGGTTATCCTGGACCGAGCCCCCAATTATATGTTACGATCGAGGTTGGAGCAATGAACTGTCTTTCTCTAGTTCCACTGGTTACAGCATATATTTAAATGTTTTACCCAGTTAGCGATACGGCCAATTATATACTTAATATTAGTTTCAGAATAAAAATCCACTAACCAGGTTTCTTAAACAACAGAATTGTTGATAAAACAAGACTTATTCAACAGATGCAAAGCTTAACAATTTGAAATATGGAAGTATAAATATCTACCTTTCTAAAATATCCTAACATGTGCACAGGTGGCACAGTGGTTAGCACTGCAGCCTCACAGCTCCAGCGACCCGGGTTCGGTTCTGGGTACTGTCTGTGTGGACTTTGCAAGTTCTCCGTGACCGTGTGGGTTTCCTCCGGGTGCTCCACTTTCCTCCCACATGCCAAAGACTTGTGGGCTGATAGGTAAAATTGGCCATTGTAAAAATTGCCCCTCGTGTAGGTAGGTGGTAGGAGAATTGAGGGAGGGTGGGGATGTGAGAGGGAAAATGGGATTAATGTAGGATTAGTATAAATGGTTGATGGTCGGCGCGGACTCAGTGGGCCGAAGAGCCTGTTTCGGTGCTGTATCTCTCTATGACTCTATGCGCGCACGCGCACACACAAACCGGGTTTAAAAACTGGCTCTGCAGAGATCAACTTTTAAAAAAAAATACTTTGGCCAAGTTATTGTCAATTCTTGAAGAAAAAGGATAAGATATAGAATGCTCCAGATGACATTCAGTCTGGTGTCCTGGTACACACAGACGGGTGTCACTAGAAACATGCGGTTGTCACTGGGATCTTTTCAGAAGCAGTTCACTCAGGATATGTCGAGAGGAAGTCTTCCAGAAGCTTCTCAAGAGAATTGCTGCATTAGTTTCTCCAGTTCTTACACTGGATTTCAGGGTTTCTCAAAGAGGTGGAACAGGATGGGTTGGTTGCTTCTCTCGTCCCTGCAGGCTGCAACCCCAATTGAACTCCAAACAATATCCAAAAATGAAACCAAAGCTCCTGACAGCCATAAATCAAGACATGTGACTTCCCTAAGTCCAAACAATTCCACAGTCCATAAGGCTTCAGCTGCTTACTTAGCTTAAGACATGTGACTTCCAGTGAGTTCTTTTTAAACCAAGTCCCAAATGTCCTTCCAGTGACCCTTTTAAAAAAAAACAAGTCCAGGCATCTTCTCAGGTATTTTCCACAGTCTTTTAAACACAAGTCCTCAAAAAAAATTAATAATAGAAGCACCTTCCTGACACTGGAAATAAGGCACTTCCTGCTTGTTACATGGGGTGACCTGACAGAGGTCTTTAAAATGATGAAGGGGTTTCGATAGGGTAGACGTAGAGAAAATGTTTCCACTTGTGGGGGAGACCTGAACTAGGGGACCATCAATATAAGACAGTCACTAATAAATCCAATGGGGAATTCAGAAGAAACTCCTTTCCCCAGAGAGTGGTGAGAATGTGGAACCCGCTACCACAGGGAGTGGTTGAGGTGAATAGTATTGATGCATTAAAGGGGGAAGCTGGATAAACACACGAGGGAGAAAGGAATAGAAGGATATGGTGATAGGGGGAGATGAAGTAGGGGGTGGGAGAAGGCTCGTGTGGAGCAGAAACACCAGCATGGAGCAGATGGGCTGAATGGCCTGTTTCTCTTGCAAATTCTATGTAGGTGTAGAGATCAGGGAGGGGGTTGTGATATACTTGAACATATTAGCATTGAAAGAGAGGAAATATTAGCTGTTTTAGCAGGCTTAAAAGTGGATAAATCCCCAGGCCCTGATGAGATGTATCCCAGGCTGTTATGTGAGGCAAGAGAGGAGATTCCAGGGGCTTTGACACAAGTTTTCAAATCCTCTCTGGCCACAGGAGAGGTACCAGAGGACTGGAAGACAGCGAATGTGGTACCATTATTCAATAAGGGTAGTAGGGATAAACCAGGTAATTACAGGTCGGTGAGTCTAACATGAGTGGTTGGGAAAATATTGGAAAAAATTCTGAGGATTAATCTCCACTTGGAGAGGCAGGGATTAATCAGGGATAGCCAGCATGGCTTTGTCAGGGGGAGATCGTATCTAACTAACTTGATTGAATTTTTCGAGAAGGTGACTAGATGTGTCGATGAGAGTAAAGCAGTCGATGTAGTATACATGGATTTCAGTAAGACTTTTGATAAGGTTCCGCATGGGAGATCGGTTAAGAAAGGAAGAGCCCATGGGATCCAGGGCAATTTGGCAAATTGGATCCAAAATTGGCTTAGTGGCAGGAGGCAGAGGGTAATGTCGAGGGCTGTTTTTGCGATTGGAAGCCTCTGACCAGTGGTGTACCATAAGGATCGGTGCTGGGACCCTTGCTGTTTGTAGTGTACATTAATGATTTAGAAGTGAATATAGGAGGTATGGTCAATAAGTTCGCAGATGACACGAAAATTGGTGCTGTCGTAAATAGTGAGGAGGAAAGCCTTAGATTACAGGATGATATTAGATGGGCTGGTAAGATGGCGGAGCAGTGCAAATGGAATTTAATCTTGAAAAGTGTGAGGTAATGCATTTTGGGAGGACTAACAAGGCAAGGAAATATACAATGGATGGTAGGACCCTAGGAAGTACAGAGGGTCAGAGGGACCTTGGTGTACTTGTCCATAGATCACTGAAGGCAGCAGCACAGGTAGATAAGGTGGTTAGGAAGGCATATGGAATACTTCCCTTTATTAGCTGAGGCATAGAATATAAGAGCAGCGAGGTTATGATTGAGCTATATAAAACACTAGTTAGGCCGCAGCTGGAGTAGTGTGTACAGTTCTGGTCACCACACTATAGGAAGGATGTGATTGCACTGGACAGGGTGCAGAGGAGATTCACCAAGATGTTGCCCGGGCTGGAGGGTTTCATCTATGAAGAGAGACTGAAAAGGCTAGGGGGGGACCTGATTGAGGTGTACAAGATAATGATAGGTTAGATAGGAGGAAACTTTTTCCCTTAGTGGAGGGGTCAAGAACCAGGGGGCATAGATTTAGGGTAATGGGCAGGTGGTTTAGGGGAGATTTGAGGAAACATTTTTTCACCCAGAGGGTGGTTGGGATCTGGAACGCACTGCCTGAAGAGGTGGTGGAGGCAGGAACCCTCACAACGTTTAAGAAGTATTGAGATGAGCACTTGAAACGCCATAGCATACAGGGTTATGGGACAAGTGCAGGAATATGGGATTATAATAGTTAGGGTGCTATATGGCCAGCACAGACACGATGAGCTGAAGGGCCTGTTTCTGTACTGTATAACTCTATGACTCTATATAGTATTAAGCAACATGCTGAAACTTACTAAGCGACAGCTCAGTTACCTTAAATGAGTTCCTCAACACAGAACTCAATACGTCAGTAGATGTTAGATGATTTGGAGCAAGTCTGAAGCTATTTAATTCAATCCACATTAAAAGGGAAAATATGTATTTGTTCCTCTTCTCTGACTATTTTCTACGCTTTTCTGGAATTCAATGTGTGATAATTAGAATCAAAATTTTTTGAATACATTTGTCAAGGATGAGAGAAATATACTTTTTCTCCAGTACTTCAAGATTTTGCACCAATGCAATTGAGGCCTGGAGGCACGTTCCTTGCGAGGGGGCAATTCTGAGGTCAGGAAACCCGGAAGAGGAGATTTCGAGAAAGTTCTGCAGTTCTTAACTGCGGGGCTCCTTTAAATTATTTTCTGCCCGTTTCCCACCAAAGGCAGGCTATAGATCTACTGGCCATGGAAGCCTGCAGTACGTGGCCACAGATGAGGAGAGCAGGTAGGCCTAGTGCAAGGGGGTGGGGGTCAGGTCTGATTGCCACAGGGAAGGATCAGATGCTAGTTGGGTATTGGGAAGTGGTTGGGGATGTTCAATGATGGACAGGAGATGGAGGAGTTTAGGGGAGATATCGTATCAGACAGATTGCGGATGGCGGTTTTACGGTGTGGTTTCTTGGGCCTGGAGGAAATACTCCTGCTCCTCCTGGCCCATAAGTAACATTTTCATCATGGTTACAGCCCTTCTCTCCTCCTTTCACCTGCTGAGTTTCCAGAGGCCTGAGCAACCCAGCCGCCATGAGTTAAAAATAGAATGACTGCTAAAATGACGGCAAGCAACCTCATTATAATGTTTTAATTACTAACCTGCAACTCACGAGTGGATTGGTCGCCTGCCCCCGTTAAAATCGAAGTGGAGAGGTTCAAGGTGGCTTGGGTTCCTGTTTCAGATTTTGTCTGAATGTTCATCTCTGACTCCACCCTAACTCACCTATTTCTGCAAGTTAAGATTCAGCCTAGGTGTGCCAAATCCAGGAAGTGATTTTTTTTTTTAAAGAGCACATTAGTAAATATGATAGTTATATACAATGAAATGTTTAAGAGACAGCATGCAATCATTTGCATTTTTCAATTACATGAAGGTTAAGATTGTGAATTACAATGTCAACTTACCCTGCAGATTTTTTCAACCCGTAGTAAATTATAGTGCTTTACAACATAACATCCTCTTTCCTTATCAATGACTATAAAAACACCATTTAACCAGTTAATTGCTTAACAAACTACACTGAAAAATAAAGTCTGGGACATGATCAATATTTACATAATTGCACGTGAACACATTTTGAAGGCTCTATCACTTGTGTGAAGAAGCCACTCAAACTTGTACCACTTGGGTTTTATTTCTGATAGTAAGATGATGCAATGGCCTGCAATGAATTGTGGACACTGTCATTTTGAATCTAAAACTAGATCCAAGAACTCGCCGACCAACACCAATAAGAATCCTCTTTGGAATATGGTGATCCACTGAACTTGCTGTAGATACAAATATGCCATCAAATAGGCATTTGTGGTTCAACCAAGGCTCAAGACATCAGCAACTGCATTTAGTATCTTTTATTTATTTAGAGATACAGCACTGAAACAGGCCCTTCGGCCCACCGAGTCTATGCCGACCATCAACGACCCATTTATACTAATTCTACATTAATCCCATTACCCTCTCACATCCCCACCTTCCCTCAATTCCCCTACCACCTACTGAAACTAGGGGCAATTTATAATGGCCAATTTACCTATCACCTGCAAGTCTTTGGCTGTGGGAGGAAACCGGAGCACCCGGCGAAAACCCACACGGTCACAGGGAGAACTTGCAAACTCCGCACAGACAGTACCCAGAATCGAACCTGGGTCGCTGGAGCTGTGAGGCTGCGGTGCTAACCACTGCGCCAAAGGACAAATAAAAGCCCCCTTTTTTTAAAAGCCAATAACAGTAAAAGTTTAAATGTATACTGTCACAGGTACATAAAAGGGCAATGCTACATCAAGAGATCTATGTTTGGTTCATAGAGTACAGGGAGAACTTATATGGGTCTACTATTGCTCGATAAATACTGCATTTTGTAGTAACACCTCTCAGATGGACTAGTCGGCTTGTATTTTCCAGTTTTCTAATTACACTTTAAACAATTTGATTTCCATTTCAATAAATGGCTGTAGGATAATGCTTAAATTTCACAACTACAAATCAATGTCCAATTCAGAATAATTTAAAAGGTAGGAAGAAATTGCAAGTTTTTTTTTGCCAAACCTTCAGTATTTCTGGAGGAATAAAATTATTTAACTTAAAGGATTGATTCATATTTACATTTAATGGTTGACAAGATCATATTCAATATTTTACAAGCAACATTATTAATAGCTCAGGGAGCAACATGGAATTTGGGTCTTTTTGGCAGCTAAATCTGTTGGAAATCAGAGCTCTATTTTGTTCTGTACAGAACCAAGTAGAATTGACGGCTTCTTTTAAATTCACAAGACAAACACAGTCATGCGTTCCCCATTACAGCAAACAACTAGCTCCAGAATGTCAAGATTTTTTGCTCTGTTACTTTATTTTAAGTACTGATTACTGTTTGTATACAAGGGACTTTTCCTCTCATCTGTCCTAAGTTTATCTACCACCAGTTTGCCCACAATATCCTTACGGGGAGGTTTGCTAGTACTACTCGGGAGGGGTTAAACTAGCCTTGCAGGGGGGTGGGACCCAAAGTAGTTGTCTCTCCGATGAGATAGTTGAGGCAAATGTAGAGATTAAAGCAAGCAAGTCCAGTAGACAGGCCAGGCAAGGGCAGGACAGGGAGCGTGGAAGGTCTGAAAGGCTAAACTGCATTTACTTTAATGCAAGTAGCCTTACAGGTAAGGCAGATGAACTCAGAGCACAGATCGGTACATGGGATTGTGATATTATAGCGATTACAGAAACGTGGTTGAGGGATGGGCAGGACTGACAGCTCAATGCTCCGGGGTACCGATCCTTCCGGCGTGACAGAGGTGGAGGTAAGAGAGGAGGGGGAGTTGCACTATTGATTAGGGAGGACGTCACGGCAGTACTTAGAGAGGATATCCCGGGGGGAATGTCCAGCGAGGCCATATGGGTAGAACTTACAAATAAGAAAGGGGTGATCACTTTGATGGGATTATACTATAGGCCCCCCAATAGTCAGAGGGAAGTGGAGGAGCATATATGTAGAGAAATCACAGATAGGTGTAGGAATTATAGGGTTGTAATAGTAGGTGATTTTACCTTCCCTAATATTGACTTGGACTGCCTTAGTGCTAAGGGATCAGATGGGGAAGAATTTGTTAAGTGTGTCCAGGATAGTTCTCTGAAGCAGTATGTGGATGGCCCTACTAGAGAAGGGGCTACACTCGACCTCCTCTTAGGAAATGAGGCTGGGCAGGTGGTTGATGTGTCAGTGGGGGAGCACTTTGGGACCAGTGACCATAACTCTATTAGTTTCAAGATAGTTATGGAAAAGGATAGGACTGGTCCTCAGGTTGAAGTCCTAAATTGGGGGAAGGCTAATTTCGATGGCATCAGACAGGAACTCTCAAAAGTTGAATGGGAGAGGCTGTTTACAGGTAAAGGGACGTCTGGCAAGTGGGAGGCTTTTAAAAGTGAGATAGGAAGAGTTCACGGCCAGCATGTTCCTGTTAGATGGAAGGGCAAGGTTGGCAAGTTTAGGGAACCTTGGTTGACGAGGGATATTGAGGGTCTGGTCAGGACAAAGGAGGCGTATGTCAGGTATAGGCAGCTGGGATCAAGCGAGTCCCTCGAGGAGTATAGGGGATGTTGGAGTACACTTAAGGAGGAATAGGGCAAAAAGGGGCCATGAGATTTCCCTGGCAGATAAGATAAAGGAGAATCCTAAAAGATTCTATAAGTATAGTAAAAGTAAAAAGGTAGCTAGGGAGAGAGTAGGTCCCCTTAAAGATCAGTGTGGCAATCTATGTGTGGAGGCACGGGAAATGGGAGAGGTCTTAAATGAATATTTCTCGTCAGTATTTACCGTGGAGGTGGTCATGGGAGCAAGTGAGTTCAAAGGACGGAACTGCGATATCCTGGAGCATATCAACATTACAAAGGAGGTGGTGTTGGAGCTTTCGAAGCGCATTAAGGTGGATAAATCCCCAGGGCCTGACCAGGTGTATCCTAGGATGCTATGGGAAGCAAGGGAGGAGACTTCTGGAGCCCTGACAGAGATTTTTGTATCATCGGGTGAGGTACTGGAAGACTGGAGGATAGCTAATGTTTGTGCCTTTATTTAAGAAGGGCAGCAGGGATAAGCCAGGGAACTACAGGCCAGTGAGCCTTACATCAGTGGTGGGAAAGTTATTGGAAGGGATTGAGAGACAGGATTTATATGCATTTGGAAAGGCATGGTCTGATTAGGGATAGTCAGCATGGCTTTGTGCGTGGGAAATCATGTCTCACGAATTTGATTGAGTTTTTCGAGGAAGTGACCAATAAGATTGACGAGGGCAGGGCGATGGACGTCGTCTACATGGACTTGAGCAAGGCCTTTGACAGGGTCCCGCATGGTAGGCTGGTCCAGAAAGGTTCGAACACATGGGATCCAGGGTGAGCTAGCAAATTGGATACAAAATTGGCTTGGCGATAGGAGGCAGAGGGTGGTAGTGGAGGGTTGTTTTTCAGATTGGAGGCCGGTGACCAGTGGTGTGCCGCAGGGATCGGTGCTGGGCCCTCTGTTGTTTGTCATATATATTAATGACTGGGATGTGAATGTAGGGGGCATGATTAGTAAGTTTGCAGATGACACCAAAATTGGTGGTATAGTGGACAGTGAAGAAGGTTGTCTAAGGTTACAAAAGGATATAGATCAACTGGGAAAGTGGGCAATTTCACGCAGACAAGTGTGAAGTGATGCATTTTGGGAAGTTAAACCAGGGCAGGACATATACAGTGAATGGCAGGGCCCTGGGGAGTGTTGTTGAGCAGAAAGACCTTGGAGTGCAAGTACATAGTTCCCTGAAAGTGGCAACACAGGTAGACAGTGTGGTGAAGGTGGTGTATGGCATGCTTGCCTTCATCGGCCAAGGCACTGAATACAAGACTTGGGTCATCATGTTACAGTTGTACGTAACGTTGGTTAGGCCGCATTTGGACTACTGTGTGCAGTTCTGGGTGCCACACTACAGGAAAGATGTGATTAAGCTCGAGAGGGTGCAGAAAAGATTCACAAGGATGTTGCCTGGTTTGAAGGGCTCGCGTTATAAAGAGAAATTGGATAGGCTGGGTCTGTTTTCCTTGGAGCGAAAGAGGCTGAGAGGGGACATGATACAGGTATGTAAAATTGAGAGGCATAGATAGGGTAGATAGCCAGAGTCTGTTTCCCATCGTCGGGATGACTAAAACTAGAGGGCATAGATTTAAGGTGAGAGGGAGGAGGTTTAAAGGGGATCAAAGGGGTACATTTTTCACACAAAGAATAGTGGGTATCTGGAATAAGCTGCCTGAGGAGGTGGTGGAGGCAGTAACAGTCGCAACATTTAAGAGGCATCTGGACAGGTACTTGAATGAGCAAGGCATAGAGGGAAATGGAATTAATGCAGGCAGGTGGGATTAGTATAGATAGGCATTATGGTCGGCAAGGACGTGGTGGGCCGAAGGGTCTGTTTCTATGCTGTATGACTCTACGACATAACTCCTTGTTCTACAGTTACAAGAACTTGTAGCTATATAGTACCTTTAATGTAGTAAAAACGTCTCAAGGCACTTTACAGGATCGTCATCAAACAAAATTTCACACTGAGCCACTTAAGGAGATATTAGGGCAGATGACCAAAAACTTGGTCAAAGAGGCAGGTTTTAAGTAGCACTTTAAAGGAGAAAAAGTAGAGAGGCAGAGATGCAGGGAGGGAATTCCAGAGTTTAGGTCCTAGGCAGCTGAAAACACCCAATGGTGCTGTGAATAAAATAGGGGATATGTACAAGAGGCCAGAGTTGGAGGAATGCAGAAATTTCTGTGGGTTCTATGGCTGAAGGAGGTTAGAGATTTAGGGAGAGGCGAAGCTATGCAGGGATTTGCAAACAAGGATGAGAATTTTAAAACTGTGGCAATGACATACATTGGCTCCTGGTCGAGCAGAGTGCACAGGGGCGTAAGTAAACAGGACTTTGTGCAAGTTAGGATGCAAGCAGCAGAGCTCAAGTTTATGGAAGGTGAAAGATGCGAAGCCAGCTGAGTGTTGGAATGGATGTAACGAAGACATGGATCAGGGCTTCAGAAATAGCTGAACTGAGGCAGGGGCAGAGTCGGTGATGTATAGAAGTGGAAGTAGGTGGTCTTGGTGATGGTGCAATAAGCATTTGGAAGTTCATCGCTGGGTCAAATATGATACCAAAGGTTGTGTGTGGTCTGGTCCAGCCTCAGACACTTGCCAGAGAGAGGGACGAGTCAGTGCCAGGGGAATGGAGTTTGAAGTGGGGACCAAAGACAATGGCATCAGTATTCCCAATATTTAGTTGCAAGAAATTTCTGTTTATCCAATACAGGAAAAAAGGTATGCAGACTGACAATTTAGAGGCAGTGGAAGGGTCAAGGTGTTTTTTTTTAAAATTCATTCATGGGATGTAGGCGTCACTGGCCAGGCCAGCATTTATTGCCCATCCCTAATTGCACTTGAGAAGGTGGTGGTGAGCTGCCTTCTTGAACCGCTTCAGTCCATTTGGGGTAGGTATATCCACAGTGCTGTTAGGAAGGGAGTTCCAGGATTTTGACCCAGCGACAGTGAATAAACGGTGATATAGTTCCAAGTCAGGATGGTGTGCGACTTGGAGGGGAACTTGCAGGTGGTGGTGTTCCCAAATATTTGCTGCCCTTGTCCTTCTAGTTGGTAGAGGTCGCGAGTTTGGAAGGTGCTGTCTAAGCAGCCTTGGTGCATTGCTGCAGTGCAAGATGGTACACACTGCTGCCACTGTGCGTCAGTGGTGGAGGGAGTGAATGTTTGTAGATGGGGTGCCAATCAAGTGGGCTGCTTTGTCGATGGTGACGAGCTTCTTGAGTGTTGTTGGAGCTGCACCCATCCAGGCAAGTGGAGAGTATTCCATTACACTCCTGACTTGTGCCTTGTAGGTGGTGGACAGGCTTTGGGGAGTCAGGAGGTGGGTTACTTGCCTCAGGATTCCTAGCCTCTGACCTGCTCTTGTAGCCATGGTATTTATATGGCTACTCCAGTTCAGTTTCTGGTCAATGGAAGCCCCTAGGATGTTGATAGTGGGGGATTCAGCGATGGTAATGTCATTGAATGTCAAGGGGAGATGGTTAGATTCTCTCTTGTTGGAGATGGTCATTGCCTGGTACTTGTGTGGCGCAAATGTTACTTGCCACTTACCAGTCCAAGCCTGGATATTGTCCAGGTCTTGCTGCATTTCTGCACAGACTGCTTCAGTATCTGAGAAGTCACGAATGGTGCTGAACACTGTGCAATCATCAGCGAACATCCCCACTTCTGACCTTATGATTGAAGGAAGGTCATTGATGAAGCAGCTGAAGATGGTTGGGCCCAGGACACTACCCTGAGGAACTCCTGCAATGATGTCCTGGAGCTCAGATGATTGACCTCCAATAACCACAACCATCTTCCTTTGCGCTAGGTATGACTCCAGCCAGCGGAGGGTTTTCCCCGAGTCCCAATGACCTCAGTTTTGCTAGGGCTCCTGGATGCCATACTCGGTCAAATGCTGCCTTGATGTCAAGGGCAGTCACTCTCACCTCACGAGTTTAGCTCTTTTGTCCATGTTTGAACCAATGAGGTCAGGAGCTGAGTGGCCCTGGTGGAAGCCAAACTGAGAATCACTGAGCAGGTTATTGCTAAGCAAGTGCCGCTCGATGGCACTGTTGATGACACCTTCCATCACTTTACTGATGATTGAAAGTAGGCTGATGGGGCGGTAATTGGCCATGTTGGACTTGTCCTACTTTTTGTGTACAGGACATACCTGGGCAATTTTCCACATTGCAGGGTAGATGCCAGTGTTATAGCTGTACTGGAACAGCTTGGATAGGGGCGTGGCAAGTTCTGGAGCACAGGTCTTCGGTACCATTGCCGGAATATTGTCAGAGCCCATAGCTTTTGCAGTATCCAGTGCCTTCAGTCATTTCTTGATATCACGCAGAGTGAACTGAATTCGCAGAAATCTGACATCTGTGATGCTGGGGACTTCAGGAGGAGGCCGAGATGGATCATCAACTCGGCACTTCTGGCTGAAGATTGTTGAAAATGCTACAGCCTTATCTTTCACACTGATGTGCTGGGTTCCCCCATCATTGAGGATGGGGATATTTGTGGAGCCACCTCCTCCAGTTAGTTGTTTAATTGTCCACCATCATTCACGGCTGGATGTGGCAGGACTGCAGAGCTTAGATCTGATCAGTCGGTTATGGGATCGCTCAGCTCTGTCTATCGCATGCTGCTTACGCAGTTTGGCATGCAAGTAGTCCTGGGTTGTAGCTTCATCAGGTTGACACCTCATTTTGAGGTATGCCTGGTGCTGCTCCTGGCATGCCCTCCTGCACTCTTCAATGAACCAGGGTTGGTCTACTGGCTTGATGGTAATGGTAGAGTGGAGGATATGCCGGGCCATGAGGTTACAGATTGTGGTTGAGTACAATTCTGCTGCTGTTGATGGCCCACAGCGCCTCATGGATGCCCAGTTTTGCATTGCTAGATGTGTTTGAAATTTATCCCATTTAGCTCGGTGATAGTGCCACACAACACGATGGACGGTATCCTCAATGTGAAGGCGGGACTTCGTCTCCACAAGGACTGTGCAGTGGTCACTCCTACCAATACTGTCATGGATAGAAGTATCTGCGGCAGGCAGATTGGTGAGGACGAGGTCAAGTATTTTTTTCCCTCGTGTTGATTCCCCCACCACCTGCCGCAGACCCAGTCTAGCAGCTATGTCCTTTAGGACTCGGCCAGCTCGCTCAGTAGTGGTGCTACCGAGCCACTCTTGGTGATGGACATTGAAGTCCCCCACCCAGAGTACATTTTGTGCCCTTGCCACCCTCAGTGCTTCCTCCAAGTGGTGTTCAACATGGAGGAGTACTGAGTCATCAGCTGAGGGAGGGCGGTAGGTGGTAATCAGTAGGAGGTTACCTTGCCCATGTTTGACCTGATGCCATGAGACTTAGTGGGGTCCGGAGACAATGTTGAGGACTCCCAGGGCAACTCCCTCCCTACTGTATACCACTGTGCCACCACCTCTGGTGGGTCTGTCCTGCCAGTGGAACAGGACATACCCGGGGATGGTGATGGCAGTGTCCGGGACATTGTCTGTAAGGTATGATTCCGTGAGTATGACTATGTCAGGCTGTTGCTTGACTAGTCTGTGGGACAGCTCTCCCAACTTTGGCACAAGCCCCCAGATATTAGTAAGGAGGACTTTGCAGGGTCGACAGGGCTGGGTTTGCTGTTGTCGTTTCCGTTGCCTAGGTCGATGCCGGGTGGTCCGTCCGGTTTCATTCCTTTTTATTGACTCCGTAGCAGTTAGGTACAACTGAGTGGCTTGCTAGGCTATTTCAGAGGGCATGTAAGGGTTAACCACATTGCTGTGGGTCTGGAGTCACATGTAGACCAGACCAGGTAAGGACAGCAGATTTCCTTCCCTAAAGGACATTAGTGAATCAGATGGGTATTTACAACAATCGACAATGGTTTCATGGCCATCATTAGACTAGCTTTTAATTCCAGATTTATTAATTAAATTCATATTCCACCTTCTGCTGTGGGGGGATTCGAACCCATGTCCCCAGAGAAATACCCTGGGTCCCTAGTCCAGTGATAATACCACTACACCACTGCCTACCCTGATAAGGTAGAGCTGGATGTTGTCAGCATACATGTGGAAATGAACATTGAGTTCAATAATTTCAGAGCATGACGGGCCCCCCATTTTACTTTTATTTTTAGTTATTTTTTCTTTTTCCTTTTTACATTTTTTACAATTTTTTTCTTTTGTTTATTTCATTTCATTGTAGTTTGTTCAGTTTGCTTACCCGCAGTTTTTTTTCATGTTTGTACTTGCTGCTGCTTAATCTTCAGTTTGTTAACACCCTATCTGTACTGATGCTTTGTCTTTCAACACACCATTAACATATTGTTTGCCTTTGCTCCATGACCTCTTGGTCAGCTATGTGGCCTTGTCCAATCTACACCTTCTCCTTTGTTATCTCTTGCCCCACCCCCACCTCACTTGCTTATAACCTTTGACATTTCTAATATTTGCTAGTTCCGAAGTGGTGTCACTGACCCGAAACGTTAACTCTGCTTCTCTTTCCACAGATGCTGCCAGACCTGCTGAGTGGTTCCAAAATTTCTTGTTTTTATTACATGTGGAATCTTGATGTGTTTGTAGATGATGTCACTGAGGGGCAGCATGCAGGTATGAAATAGGGGATCTTCACAGGACACCAGACGTAATGGTGAAAGAGCAGGAAGAGAAGCCATTTTAGGTGATTCTCTGGCTATGACTGGATAGATAAGAATGAAACCAGGGGAGTGCAGTTAGACGACAGTGGAAAGGTGCTGGAGCAGAATGAGGAGGGACAGTTTACCTTTGTCACATTCAACTTGGATGCCATTTGTGACTTTGGCAAGAGCCATTTCAGTACTACGACAGGGGTGGAAACCTGATTGGAGGGTTTCAGCCATGAAGTTCCAAGAAAGATGGGTACGGATTTGGAAGGCGACAACACGTTCAAGGACTTTGGAGAGGAAAGGAAGCTTAGAAATGGGGCAGTCGTTTCCAAGAATGGAGGGATCAAGGGTTGATTTTTTGAGAAGAGGTGTGATGATAGCAGATTTGAAAGAGAGGGGACAGTATGTGAGCAGAGAGAACCTGTAATATCAGCTAACCTAAGAGCCAGGGAGGGAAGTTGGTTGGTCAGCAGTTTGGTGGAAACAGGGTCTACAGAGCAAGAGGTGGGTCTTATTGATGAGATGAGTTTGGAAAGGCCATGAAGGGAGATAGGAGAGAAACTCGACAGAGATGCAAATTCAGGGTTAGAACAGGGGAGGACCTTCGAGGAAGTTAGGTCCATTGGGTTAAGGGAAGGGAGGGAAGCAGCAGAGGTAGTTGAACGCGTGGTCTTGATATTTTTTTTTTTTAAAACAGAAATCTCCTGAGCTCCTCACACTTGTTTGATGCCAGGGCATCAAAGGGAGGCAGGGAAGGGAGATTTAAGACGACAGTTTGTGGTGGTGAAGAGAAACTGGGTGTTATCTTTGCCTGCCCGGAGAATCTTTGAATAGAGGGCAGTTTTAGTGATGGAGAGCATTGCCCAATATTGCTTTAAGTGGTCTAGCCAGATTTGGCGAGGAACGGTTAAATCAGTTGTTCACCAAAGACATTCAAGTCTGCACCTCTTGGACTTAAGGGAGTGGAGGTGAGCAGTATACCAGGAGGAACGATTAGGGTGATAAAGAGTAGTTTAATATAGGCCGTTTAAGTCGTGTGGACCATATTCCTGTTTATCCTTCATCATGCCTGTTTAATTGAGGCATTCTGTAGTTGTAGATTTATCCAACAAGCATTTTAGTGTGTCTTTAAAGATACTCTGCATTCCATTTAGCTTCAACTAAGACATGAATTACCCAGACAATCTTTTCAAACCTTACCTACATACTACTCAAGTTGGCTTTTCTAAACTGTGTAGCTGGATGTCAGTGCTCAGCAGTGTTGAGTCCCAGACTATAACAAACGTATTCCCTTGGCTATCACCCATTGTTTCACCTGTTCCTGATGTTAGCCTTATAGGCTATAGTTGGAACTGTCACCCTTTTAACAAAAATGCTGTATTTTGTGCTTGCAGTCATTAGTTTCAAAGGTTCCTTTTAAATGGTTACCAGTGCCCAGAAATTTCCTTCTGTCCCAGCACTCTAGGATATATGCAACCTGTGCCAGAGAATGTCACACAGTTTTCAGTTTCTTTAACCAACTGCAAACTATTGCAAAACAAATTGGGTGGCATTAACAGGCAGAAATCAAATGAAGCTGTGAACCAGTCAACTGGCCAGTGAAGAGTTTCTTTTTGCTTTATTTCATTATATGCTTTCTCACATCACTGCAGAGCATTATTTTGTAGTTAATAAAGTACTTACAAGTATTACACCGAAGGTCTGTACACCTATGCAATTATTCAGCAAGGCCACCAGTCGGCTAGAACAGGGTCAGTCCTGGTCAGGAGGCTCACGTCACATGGGGGATGGTTAGACAGCACCAGGATCTTCTGGGCTGAGGGAGTAGGGATTTGTTCCTTCAATGGTCAACTTAGGGTTCTCTTCAGTTATGGAGCAAACAGATGGGTATGAAATGTACCTATCGGGAAGCAGCACAATACTTCCTTGCAGACACTACTAGTTCACTACACACGCTGCTTGGCAGATTTCTGACAAACTCTTTGTCAGTGCTGAAGGGTGCATTTCCTTGCTACCTGTGAACAGAAATTTCTTGGAATGCTGGAAGTGGCCCAAGTTACCTAGGGTTGATTTAAAATGGTAAAGTTGCTCACGGCAAGAACTGGGACATTCAGAGCCTCTCCCCAAAAGGATTGGAGGCAGGAACAGGACTAGAATTTGTGTTTATGAAAGCTTTTATTGCCACAGTTCCATGAGCACATATCTGATAGGGTCAAATAGAACTTATGGAGTTTATGAAGCAACTTGTGAGATTCAAATGTTAATTTTAGGTCCTTCAAACACTACAATGAGACAGAAACAAACAGGGATTCAACAAGATTCAAGAATTTGTTGACTAGATTTGCCATGTCTTTCTTTGGCCTCCTTATCTCGAGAGACAATGGGTAAGCGCCTGGAGGTGGTCAGTGGTGTGTGGAGCAGCACCTGGAGTGGCTATAAAGGCCAATTCTAGAGTGACAGGCTCTTCCACAGGTGCAGAAAAATTTGTTTGTCGGGGCTGTTGCAGTTGGCGCTCCCCTTGCGCTTTTGTCTTTTTTCCTGCCAACTGCTAAGTCTCTTCGACTCGCCACACTTTAGCCCCGCTTTTATGGCTGCCCGCCAGCTCTGGCGAATGCCAGATTTGCCATGTGACTATGCATTAACAAAATATGCTGATGGCTTGAGAAGCACTATATTGCTGACACCACAAGGAATGTTTCGCTACATTTATTTCTACCTTAGAAGAGTGCCTATACTTTAATAAAGAACTTCTTTGGCTGTAAAGCACATTGGGATACCCTGAAATTGTAAAAGGCACTATATAAATACAGATGTTTCTTTTTGAGAGTCTACAACTAGATTTTATTTACTGGTCAACAGAATTTTGTGAACAATCTGTGTATCCCGTTCAAACAACTGGAAATAGCCCATTAAAATCAATGATACAAATTCTTTTTAAGCAAGTGAAGAAAGGCCAGAAAAACAGTGCAGTGTTTAAAACTGCTGCAAATATTTTATATAAAATCAGTTGGGTAATAGTCCATCTACCCATTCAAGCATAACGAGAGACAAGTGGACAAAAATCAGAAAAAGAAACTTCACTTAAAAAACATGGAAGTAATAAAATCTCAGATTGCGATAGAAAAATAGTGTTAATAAAACTAGAATTTTATGCTATTTTAATTAATATTGTGTTCTATAGCAGAAAACATTACACATCAACAGAATGCTGACCAAACTGAAAGAAAGACCCAATAAAGATTTTCATTAGGACCAAAAAATATTTAACATGTTTCTGTAGTTTCCATGTTAAAAGTTTTTTTTAAGTGTTGATGCACCTCTATCCATCCTGAGAGCATGCTTAGCAAGAAATAGCGTGAGGGAAACAATCCTTCATGGCAATTATCCTCACCTCCTGCACCTTATTTCTAGGTCAGGTTGACATATAGTGCAGCTACATCAGTATTGCCTAAGAACATCGAGCTGCTGTTCAATTGTGTGAGCCACTGAACTCACCCTCACTCAATATCCACAAGCATGCATCCCCAAGCTGCAGCCACAAGCCTATTCAAACTTTCTTATATTTCCTCAGTCATTTTTAAGTTACTTATTCTTCACACGAACCTTCGTTGAGATTCATTAACTTAGAAAATTAGCAGATTTCATCCAAAGTTTTTAGGGTGGCACTGCTCAGTCTCACATCACCTCAAGCCACGAGCAGGAGGGGTGGGGGGGGGGTGGGGGGATGGAGGAAAGATGGGAAGATCACTTAAAGATGTAAATGTTCTTTATTTATTTGGCAGAGATCAGCTTGGCTCATGTGGTACCACTTTCAATTTTAGATCAGATGGCTACAGGTTCAACCTTAGACTGTACAATCCATGCCAATGCTTCAGTACAGAAGGAGTGCTATGAATGGTCTCCCCCTGTGTCTGTGTAACAGGCACAATGGGGCCTGAGTGGCCTCCTGCTGTTACTGTGGAACAGGCTCGCAGAGGCAACATGTCTGCAGACCTACGCCAGTGTTCACGCCCTCTGACCCTGACTGAGGTGGTCAAGGGGCTGGCGCAGTCCCTCTGCATTATGTATGACACCACGGTACACAGATGTCCTGTAAAGCTGACCCAGGTACTAATGGCAACTGAGAGCTGAACACGCAGGAACCGTTACAGAACCTACAGCAGCAGCAAGAAACAAAAAGAAAAGCTAAGTTAATCAGCCCGTGAGGTCCCTAAACGTAAAATGGTTACAGCACAGAAGGAGGCAGGACGAAAAACTTTATGTAGCGAGTGGATAGGATCTGGAATGTACTGTCTGAGAGAGTGTGGTGGAGGCAGGTTTACTGTGGCTTTCAAAAGGGAATTGTATAATTACCTTGAGAAAAAAATTGCAGAGCTATGGGGAAAAAGGCAGGCCAGTGGGACTAGCTGAGTTACTCTTGTAGAGAGTCGGAACAGACACAAGGGGCCAAATGGCATCCTTCTGTTCTGTTACCATTCTATGGCCCATTCTAAAGCAGTGAAAGGTTCACCAAGGCCTGGTGCTTCAGAAGTATGTTCAGGTTCCCATGACACTATTTGAAGAGCAGCAGGGGTACTCCCTAGTATCCTGGTTAACAAGTGACCGACAAAACCAACACCATCAAAAATTGATTACCTGGCTGTCGTCGCATTGTTGAAATGGGCCCTTGCAGTGGACAAAATGTGTGTCGCAATCACCTGTATTTGCTCCCTAGTTCTAGACTCTCTAGCCAGGAGAAACAGCCGATCAGCATGTACCCAGTCAAGCGCTCTCAGAATCTTATGTTTCAATCTCCTAAACCTTCTCATCCCAGGAATCAATATAGTGAACCCTCATTGCAGCCCTTTAAACTGTACACAGTACTCCAGCTGTGCTCTCAACACAGCCCTATACAAATGCAGTAAGTCTTCCTTACTCCTGTATTCGAACCCCCTTGCAATATAGGCCAGCATACCATTTGCCTTTATAATGGCTTGCTACACCTACATGTTAACTTTGTGTTTTTTTTGTACAAGGACACCAGCATTTAACAGTTTCTCACCATTTAAAAAATATTTAGTTTTTCTCTTCTTCCTATGAAAATGAACAGCCTCTCATTTCCACATTTCCCCACATTATACTCCATCTTACACCTTCTTGCCCACTCACTTAACCTAACTATATTCCTTTGCAGACCCTTTGTGTCCTCCCCACAGCTTACTTTCCCACCTAGCTTTGTACTGTCAGCAAACTTAAATACTTTTTCATCTAAATCATTAATAAAGATTATAAATAGCTGAGGCCCCAGCACTGATCTTTGCAGCACCCCAATCGTAACAGCCGGCCAACCTGAAAATGGCCTCTTTATCCCTACTCTGTTTTCTGTTCTTTAACCAACCCTCTATCCATTCTAATATATTATTCCTAACCCCATTAACCCTTAACTTTCGTGTGACACCTTATGAAATGTTTTTTGAATATCCAAGTATACTACATCCACTAGTTCCCTCTTATCTACCCTGCTAGTTACAACCTCAAACAATTCCAATAGATTTGTCAAACACTACTTCCCTTTTATAAATCCATAATGAATCTGCCTAATCATATGATGATTTTCCAAGTGTCCTGTTACCCAGTTTAATAGTAATTTCCAGCATTTTCCCCGACGGCTGATGTTAGGCTAACTGGCCTGTGGATCCGTTTTCTCTCTCCCTCCTTTCTTGAATAGCAGTGTTACATTTGTTTCCTTCCAATCCACTTTGACTGTTCCAGAAACTAAGGAATTTTGGAAGATCACAGCTAGTGCATCCTCAATCTCTGCAGCCACCTTTTTTTAGAATGCCTGAAGGTAGGCCGCCAGCTTTCAGTCCCGTTAACTGCACCAGTACTTCTTCCTTACTAAGATTAATTACTTTAAGTTCCTCACTCTCATTAGGCCACGGGTTCCCCATTTTTGCTGGTATGGTTTGCGTATCTTCTGCAAAAATTGGTTGTGGTCGATAGTTAGGCCACAGCTGGAGTACTGCGTACAGTTTTGGTCATGGAATGACAGGAATGATGTAATCTTACTAGGAATGGTACAGAGGAGATTTACAAGGATGTTGCCAGGAATGGAGAATTCAGTTGAGCAAAGATTGGGTAGGCTGGGGTTGCTTTCTTAGGAACAGAGGCAACTGAGGAGAGATTTAATTGAAGTGTAAAAAATTAAAAGGGGCCTAGACAGAGTGGATAGGAAAGACCTATTTCCCTTAGTGGAAAGGTCAATAACTGGCGGCATAGATTTAAAGCAATTGGCAGAAGGATTAGAGGGGAGTTGAGAAGGATGTTTTCCACCCAGAGTGCGGTGGGGATCTGGAACTCACTGCCTGAAAGAGTGGCAGAGGCAGAAAGTCGCATTTCATTTAAAGTACTTGGAAATGCATTTGAAAGTGCCAGAACAGACACGGATACGGACCAAGAGCTGGATAGTGGGATTAGGCTGGACAGCATTTTTTCGACTGGCACAGATACGATCTGCCAAATGGCCCTCACCTGGGAACTAGAAGGAAATATCAGAGAGGAATACCAAGGTGCATAGAATACTGGGAGAGACAGAAAATAGATAGCACTAGAGTAGAGAATAGTAAGTTATTAGGTGGGGTCAGAGTAAGGGAAAAAGTAATAAAGTCTAAATCAGAATTAATGTGCATGTATGTGAATGCACAGAGTGTTGTTAATAAGATTGGCGAGTTACAGGATATTGACATATGGAAATATGATGTTGTGCCTATAACAGAGACCGGGCTCATAGAAGGGCATGAGCAGGTATTGAATTTTCCTGGATACAAGGGTGTTCAGGAAAGATAGGATGGGAAAAATGGGGAAGCGGTGGCGGTATTGATTAAGGAGAGCACTGCAGTGCTGGAGAAAAAGGATGTCCCAGCGGGGTCAAGGACAGAATCAATTTGGCTAGAAATAAGGAACAAAAAAAGGTGCAGTTTACATTGCTCAGTGTTGTCTATAGGCCACCAACTAGTGGGAAGGGGTAAAGTAACAAATTTGCAAGGAAATTACAGAGGGGTGCAAAAATTATAGATTAGTTATAATAGGGGACTTTAATTATCCAAATATAGACTGGGATAGTAGTAGTGTAAAGGGCAGTGAGGGGCAAGAGTTCCTAGAGTGTGTTCAGGAAAATTTTCTACAGCAGTATGTTTTTAGTCCAATGAGAAAGGAGGCACTGCTAGACCTGGTTCTTGAGAATGAGGTCAGCCAAGTGGATTAAGTGTCAACAGGAGAACATTTAGGGGACAGTGATCATTGTATCATAAGGTTTAGGCTGACTATGGAAAAGGACAAAGAACAATCCAGAGTAAGAATAATTAACTGGAGGAAAGCCAACTTCAATGCAGTAAGAAGGGAGCTGGGGCAAATAAATTAGAGTCAAAGGTTGGCAGGAAAAACAGTAGCTAAACAAACCTTCAAAGAAGAGCTAGCACAGGCACAGTCAAGGTATGTTCCCTCCAAGGGGAAAGGTAGGGTAAACAAATCCAGAGCTTCCTGAATGACAAAAGAGATAGTGTTTAAGATAAAGAGGAAAAAGTGTGCTTATGACAGATGCCAGGTAGAAAATACTATTGTGAACCAGGCTGAATAAAGAAGGTCCAAAGCGGAAGTGAAAAAGTAAATAAGAGAAGCAAAGGGAGAGCATGAAGAGAGACTGGCAGCTAACAGTAAAGGGAATCCCAAAGTTTTCTACTGATATATAAATAGTAAAAGGGTGGTAAAGGGAGAAGTTGGGCCGATTAGGGACCGTAAAGGAGATTTACGCATGGAGGCAAAGGGCATAGCTGAGGTATTAAATGAATACTTTACATCTGTCTTTACCAAGGAAGATGATGCAAACCAGGCAATGGTGAAAGAGGAGGTAATTCAGACACTAGAAGGGTTTAAAATTAATAAGGAGGATGGATAGATAGGCTGTCTGTACTTAAAGTGGATAAAGCACCAGGACCAGATAAGATGCATTTAAGGATAGAGGGAAGCGAGGGTGGAAATCGCGGAGGCACTGGTCAAAACTTTTCAGTCCTCCTTAGACTCGGGGTGGTGCCAGAGAACATTACACCCTTGTTCAAAAGAGGGTGTAAAGACAAGCCCAACAACTACAGTCCAGTCAGTTTAACTTTGGTGGAATGCAGTTGATTTGGTGTACATGGACTTTCAAAAGACATTTGATACAATGCCACACAACAGACTAGTGAGCAAAGTTATTGCTCATGGAATAAAAGGGACAGAAGCAACATGGATATGAAATTGATTGAGTGACAGGAAACAAAATAGTGGTTAATGGATGTTTTTCGAGCTGGAGAAGGGTCTGTAGTGGAGTATCCCAGGATCAGGGTTGTGGCCCTTGCTTTTCCTGATTAATAACTTAGACCCTGTTCTACAGAGCACTATTTCAAACTTAGCAGATGATATATGAAATGAAACTTGGAAGCATTGTGAACTATGAGGCGGATAGTGTAGAACTTCAAAAGGACATAGACAAGCTGGTAGAATGGGCAGATAAGTGACAGATGAAGTTCAATGCATAGAAATGTGAAGTGATTCAATCATTTTGGTAGGAAGAACATGGATGGATAATATAAAATAAAGGGTACAATTCTAAAGGGCGCGCAGGAGCAGAAGGACCTAAGTGTATATGTGCATAAGTCATTGAAGGTGGCAGGACAAGTTGAGAGAACAGTTAATAAAGCATACAGTACCCTGGGCTTTATTAATAGGTGCATAGAGTACAAGAGCAAGGGAGTTATGTTGAACTTATGTAAGACACTAGTTCGGCCTCAGCTGGAGTATTGCATCCATTTCTGGGCACCACACTTTAGGAAAGATGTGAGAGCATTGGAGAGAGTACAGAAAAGATTCATGAGAATGATTCCAGGGATGGGAAACTTCAGTTATGAAAATAGATTGGAGAAGTTAGGACTGCTTTCCTTGGAGAAGAGAATGCTGAGAGGTGATATGATAGAGGTATTCAAAATCATGAGGGGTCTGGACAGAGTAGATCGGGAGAAACTGTTCTCATGCATGAAAGGATCGTGAATGAGGGGGCACACATTGAAAGTAATTGGTAAAAGAAGCAAAAGCGATAGGAGGATAAACTTTTACACACAAGTGATTAAGGTCTGGAATGTGCTGCCTGAGTGTGTAGTGGAGGCAGATTCAATTGAAGCATTTAAAAGGGAATTAGGGGGTGTTATATGAAAAGGAAGCACGTGCAGGGTTATGGAGAGAAGGCAGGGGAACGGCACTAAGTGAATTGCTCTTTCGGAGAACAGTTGCAGACACGATGGGCTGAATGGCCTTCTTCTGCACTGTAACAATTCTGTGATAAATTTTCTATGTTTGCTATGAAGAGAGACACAAAATCTGTTGAATGTCTCTGCCATTTCCTCATACCCCACTACAATTTAGACCTGGGAATGTGTAATGAGACAGGATTAATGACCTCATATTAAAGATCCTCTAGCCAAGAGCGATTATGATTGAGAAATTCTCATTCAGTTTGAGGATGAGAAGTTTGGGTCTGAAACTAGTGTCTTAAATTTAAATAAAGGCAATTACAAGGGTACGAAGGCAGAGTTGTGTTACGGTCAGGTGGAAAATGGTGTGGGTGGCTTCCAGTTCTCACCTGTCAACTGATCACAGACTGTGTTTTAAAAAAATCATGTTTGTGTCCCTAAGTGTTTAAGAATCAAATAAAAAAAGGACCGGTTTTCTCGTACGTTTAAAAATAAAGATAACAATTTATTTAAACAAGACCCGAACGCGTTTGCAACCTCACCCACTCTCACAGTCACATACTTCCAGCAAAGATAGAAAGTCGAGGATAGCATGCAATTAGAGGCAGATTGCTGTAAAAAAAAAAGTTCATTGTTTCAAACCTTCAGAGTTTTCAGGGAGGAAATTTTTATAAGCGTGATGCAGGCCTGGTGTTCCTGGTCTTGGAATTGATAAAGTGTCGCAGACTCCTTTAGTTAAAACTCAGTCCAGAGTTGGCGGCGGAAGCCCTGGTTCAATTTCTCAGATGGGGAGTTTTCAGGTCACCTTTGCGGTCTCTGCCTCTGTAGATTAAAGATGGTGCTGGCAGCACATTCTGCTTAGCTGCATCAAACTCTCAGCTTCTCTGGCTGGAATGGCTTTCTGACTCTCTCAGAGCAGTTACTTCTTTTAGGGTAAAAACTTATCAGGTTTCGGTTTTAATCAGGTGACTCAACAGGCTTTCCCTAGAGTGTACATTCAATGGGCTGAATTTTATGCTGCCCCAGCGGGTCGCTTGGTGGCGTAAAATTGATCGGGAGGCACAGGGTGCCCGATTGAGGGCCACCCCCACCTCCCAACCCAGCCCCAGGACCCAAGACGCCCCCCCACTCCCCCAAACGACCACTCCAGCCTCACCAGGGAAGGACCAATCAGCCTGGTGAGGCATGGCCTTCACTCCTGGATCCATCTGGTCAGCTGGGCTGTAGACCCAGCAGTGGCCACCGCTCCCGGAGGTGCTGCTGGGACTAAGAGCTGCCGGCCCACTGATTGGTCTGCAGCTCACTGAGGCGGGACCTCCTCCCTCAAGTGGGTGGAAGTCCCGCCTTGGGATAATTAAAGCCCGGGGTTCGGTGGCGAATTCCCGTCCGCCTAAGGTAAAATCCAACCCCATGTCTCAGGATGTGGGAACCATTGTTACATAATGGCATCTGAATGTGGTCCATTTTGATAAATAAGTGTTATTTGACACCTATTATTTTGGCCTTGGCTTCCGGGTCAATCTATCTGTGAAAACCTTTGCTAGTCCAATTTTTGATGATAGGAGTCTGAATGTTGCCAGGTAGCAAAGTGTACATTTTCTTGTAGCTTAATTCAACAGTTTAATTTCATAATTCCTCCAGTTCATTTCATATTTCAACGCTGTTCCATCCGTGAGTGTGACAGTTGGCTAAAGTGGACTGAGAAAATAAGTTAAAAGGTCAGACAGTAGAGAAGTGGCAGACATTTCAGATGATATTTCATAATTCTCAATAAAAATATATTCCATTGAGAAAGAAAGACTCTAAGCGAAGGATATACCAGCCGTGGCTAAGTAAGGAAGTTAAGGATGGTACCAAATTGAAAGAAAAGACATACAATGCTGCAGAATTAGTGGTAGGCCAGAAGATGGGGAACATTTAAGAAACTGGCAGAGGATGACCAAAAAAAGGGAGAAATTAGAGTATGAGAGTAAACTAGTAAGAAATATAAACAGACAGCAAAAGCTTCTACAAATATATAAAAAGGAAGAGTTGGTCCCTTCGAGGATGAGACTGGGGAATTAATAATGGGAAACAAGGAAATGGCAGAGACTTTTGTTATGGCCAAGTGAGTAGGAGTTCACAGGCTCCCCTTTTGTCTTTCCTCTTATTTTACCGCAACAGTGTTTATTTCTTTTAAAACAGTGGTTGTGCTGACCACCTCATTGAGTGTTTTACCTTTAATGTGATTATGTAAGAGCCAATTGGACAGGTTTTCTTGAGTTTAAACAAAAAAGAGGTGCGTTTATTATACTTAACCTAAACCCGCTCTAAAAAGAAATACGCTACACATTCACGCACACATTCACCCGAGAATCTCACACACACACACACAAATAGATTAGAGTGAAAAGTAGATTTTGTGGTTGGATTAGAGTCCAGAATAAATGGAAATTAAAGACAGTTTGTGAGGTTGGCTGATTCAGTGATCTTCTGGATGAAGTTTTATTGCTGAAGTCTTTGGCTGGTCAAAGTGCACTTTGTGGCTGCTCCGTTCGGCTCAGGATTTTCTTGGAGGCAGACTTGTAGGTGGCTCTCTTCCCCTGGTTTCTATCTGTAGCCTTGAAGGGTCCACAGTCACAGATGGTTTTCAGACTTGTGTTATCTGGAGAGGGGGGGGGGGGGGAACCTAGCCCTTCCCGCTGCTGCATCATCTGAGTTACTGGCTTGACTGTCTTTGTTCAAGGAAACTCCTAGCGCTCTCAGAGATGGTCAAATGGTCTGACTACCTCAGTGTATTCTCTGGAACCTTTAATGTGATTCAAGTTTTGGAATTGGCTCCCCAGGTCTCTGGATGCCAATATTTACACTAGGAGGGGTTTGCTCTTTCAAAGTCAAGGTGTTAGGATTGTCTTGAATGTGTTAATGAAGCAATCTTAGGTAATTCAATCACTTAGAGAAAGCCTTTGTTCTGGGTCCATGCTCCTCAGTCTCTGGTTGGAGTCTTGGAATGTGGAAAGGTGGTTCAGATGTAAAATGCGGTGGCCATCTTGGCTGATAGTTTTTTTTTAAATGTTACCTGCAGGATTTTCCCATTAAAAGTTTAATGTAAGTTTCTAACCAATGAATTTATATTCCTTATTTGGCATATCGTTTTTCTTGACATTTTGAACAAATATGTTGTATTTATCTTCACAACAGACTACACAAAAAGCATCCCAAGGATAGCAGAAAACCAAGAGGCAAAAGGGAGGAACTTAAAACAATCACTATTTGAGGAAACCTATTGGGACTAAAGGCCGATACGTCCCCTGGACCTGATGGCCTGCATCCTAAGGTCTTACAAAAAGCGGCTGCAGAGTTAGTGGTACGTTGGGAAAAACCCATATATGTAACACCTCTGTTCAAGAACGAACAGAGACAGAAAACAGGAAACTATAGGCCAGTTAGTCTAACATCTGTCATTGGGAAAATGCTGGAATCCATTATTAAGTAAGTAGGAACAGGACATTTAGAATACCATAATGCAATCAAGGCAGAGTCAACATGGTTTTATGGAAGGGAAATTGTGTTTAAAACATTTATTAGAGTTCTTTGAGGATGTAACAAGCAGGGTGGAAGGGGAATCAAAAGATGTAGTGTATTTGGATTTCCGAAAGTCATTTGAAAAAGTGCCACATAGAGCTTACTGCACAAGATAAGAGCTCATTGTGTCGGGGGTAATATTTAGCATGGACAGAGGATGGGTAACTAACACGAAACAGAGATTGAAGATAAATGGGGCATTTTCAGTTTGGCAAACTGTCATTAGTGGAGAGTCATAGGGATCAGTCCTGCGGCCTCAATCATTTACGATTTATATTAATTACTTGGATGAAGGGACCGAATGTATTGTAGCCAAATGTGCAGATGATACAAAGATAGGTAGGAAAGCAAGTTATGAGGACACAAAGTGTCTGCAAAGAGATATAGATAGGTGAAGTGAATGGACAAAAAATTGGCAGATGAAGTATAATGTGGGAAAATGTGAGGTTGTCCAATTTGGTGGGAAGAGTAGAAAAGCAGAACATTATTTACATGGAGAGAGACTGCAGAATGTTGCAGTAGATGGATCTGGGTGTCCTTGTATATGAATCACAAAAGGTTAGCATGCAGGTACAGCAAGTAATTAGGAAGGTAAATGGGATTAGAATAGATAGGTGCTTGATGGCTGGCATGGACACGATGGGCCCGTTTCTGTGCTGCATAATTCTATGACTCTATTTCCTGCAATATTGGGCTGTTAAGCCCTTTGGGGAGGTTTCAGATGGATCAGTCCCATGATGTACTTATTCAAATATTATTCAGAAATAAAATCGCTTTATTAAAATCTCTATCTTTGCAGAAATGTTAAGGATATAGCAAAAAAATTGTTTATACTTTTCAAAGGTAATTATTGCACATGTACTTAATGAGTTTTTTTTAAAATAAAACATGACTACAGACTTTTGAAGAATTCTGTATCTTTATTCGGCATTTTATTCCCATTTTTCTTATTTTTTTCCATATGTTTTTGAACCTGTTGAATTCTGCAGGGGTATAGTTCTTCAGATGCGCTCAGCCCTGCTGCTCTTTACCTGAATTACCACTGCTCATGTTCAGCAGGCCATTTGACGGGTGCCAGGGGCATTACAACGTACCATATCCTCAGAAATGTTCACAGATGCACAGTTGACATCAGTGGTTTAATGGATAGTGATTTGGAATACATCTCTAGCTAAGGAGTAACAAAGCCAAGTATAAGCTGCCTTTGCATTAGAGATTGGTTCTTGGCAGCCATACTATTCTTTTGTTAGCCGTCAGTGCTTAATAGACATGATCTGACATTCAGAGAGCCAACATCAAAAAGAACAACAAAGAAATGTGGGACATGAACCTACTATCTGCTTAAAGCTTCTAGTTACAGTTAAGTAAATGCAAGATACTGGTTATGTTTTATTTATACTCACAATGGTCCTTAACAGTTCACTTTAGATTCACAATTTGTTGGGGATGCACTATGGTAGCCCATTTGAAGCCTTCTAACAGTGCTGTTCCAAGAAAAAAGCTCCTTCGACTATTCTGACTGTCATAGAATTACTTAGCTGTGTACCTGTGCAATAAAGAAGTCTTACTTTCACTGAGGTCCACAGCATTTGCAAAAGATTAATGATTTCCTAGCGTATCTAAATGAGGATGTGTTCCCAGGCTGCTCCACTGCCCCACCCAGCAACTGATCTTAGCCCCTACATGGAGACAAGAATAATACAGCAGTGTAAAAAGAGTACAAATGGTGCACAGCCATCCTACTATAAAACTGCCAATCATGTCCCAGTTGAGTTAAGTTGATAGTAAGGAATCCTCTGGGCAAGAGTGATCATAAAATGATAGAATTTCACATTGAGTTTGAGAGTGGCATACATAAGTCTGAAACTAGACTACTGAAGTTAAATAAAGTAAATTACGTAGGCATGAGGGGCAAATTGCAGAAGGTAGATTGGGAAAGTAAATTAAAAATTATGATAGTAGATGAGCGATGGTGAATGTTTAATCCACTGTGAATATTTCAAAATTCTCAACAAATCTACATTCCAGCGAGAAATAAAAAAACTACAGGAACAGGGATCCATCTGCGGCTAACTAAAGAGATTAAGGGTAGTATTAGTAGATGTGTGAGGGTGGTGAGTGCCTGGAACTTGTTGCCGGGGGAGGTGGTGGAAGCAGGTACCATAGAGACTTTTAAGAGGCATCTTGACAAATACATGAATAGGATGGGAATAGAGGGATACCGACCCCGGAAGTGCAGAAGGTTTTAGTTTAGGCAGGCATCAAGATCGGCGCAGGCTTGGAGGGCCGAATGGCCTGTTCCTGTGCTGTACTGTTCTTTGTAAAGGAAGAGGCTTATAATAATGTCAAGAAGAGTAGTAAGCCAAGGATTGGGAGGGTTTTAGATAGCAGCAAAGGATGATCAAAAAATTGATAAAAGATAACAGAATGTGAGTAAACTATCCAGAAGTAAAAACAGATTGTAAGAACTTCTACAAGTACGTAATAAGGAAGAGGCCCCTTAGAAGCTGAGACAGGTGAACATAAGAAATAGGAGCAGGAGTAGGCCATTCGGCCTCTCGAGCCTGCTCTGCCATTCAATAAGATCATGGCTGATCTGATTGCGGCCTTAACTCCACTTTCCTGCCTGCCTCCCATAACCCTCGACTCCCTTGTAGATCAAAAATCTGTCTAACTCAGCCTGGAATATATTCAATGACCCAGCCTCCACTGCTCTCAGGGGAAGAGAATTCCAAAGATCAATGACCCTTAAAGAAGAAATTCCTCCTCATCTCCATTTTAAAAGGGAGACCCCTTATTTTGAAACTGTGCCACTTAGTTCTCAATTCCATGAGGGAAAACATCCTCTTGGCATCTACCCTGTCAAGCCCGCTCAAAATCTTATGTTTCAATAAGATCACTTCTCATTCTTCTAAACTCCAATGAGTTTGGCCCAACCTGCTCAACCTTCCCTTCATCCAAGCTATCAGCTTAGTGAACCTTCTCTGAACTACATCCATTGCAAGTATATCCCTCCTTAGGTAAGGAGACCAAAACTGTATGCAGTATTCTAGGTGTGGTCTCACCAATGCCCTGTACAGATGTTGCAAAACTTCTTTACTTTCATACTCCAATCCCCTTGCAATAAATGTTATCATTCCATTTGACGTCCTAATTACTTGCTGTACCTGCATGCTAACTTTTTGTGATTCATGTACAAGGTCACCTAGATCCCTCTGTACTGCAACATTCTGCAGTCTCTCCATGTAAATAATATTCTGCTTTTCTATTCTTCCAAAGTGGACAACCTCACATTTTCCCACATTATTCTCCATCTGCCAAATTTTTGCACAACTAAACGATCTAAATCTCTTTGCAGATACTTTATGTCCTCCTTACAACGTGCTTTCCTACCTATCTTTGTATCGTCTGCAAATTTGGCTAAAGTACATCCAAGTCATTAATATAGATCCTACATAATTGAGGCCCCAGTACTGATCCCTGTGACACTCCACTAGTTACAGTTTACCACCCTGAAAATTGCCTATTAACCCGACTCTGTTTCCTATTAGTTAGCCAATTCATGCTAATATATCACCCCCAACACCATAAGCTTTTATCTTGTGTAGTAACCTTCTATGTGGCACCTTATCGAATGCCTTTTGGAAATCCAAATACACTACTGGCTCTCCTCTATCCACCCTGCTTACTACATCCTCAAAGAACTCTAATAAATTTGTCAAACATGATTTCCCTTTCATAAAACCATGCTGACTCTGCCTGATTGCATTATGATTTTCTAAGTGTCCTGTTACTACTTCCTTAATAATGGATTCCAGCATTTTCCAAATGACAGATATTAGGCTAACTAGCCTACAGTTTCCTGGTCTATAGTTTCTCCTCTAAGGACACCTGCTGCTAATAGGCACCAAAGCGCTGGCACAGCATAAGACAGAATCAGGCAGCTCTCGCCTCAAGGTTATACACGGAGCTTACTTTACAGTCATTTTTGTCATTGCTTAAATCTTTCTTCTTCAGCCATAATAACGGCTGCTAATGTAATGAGATGCCTTTGGAGCCCTTGTAAAGGCTGTCCTCTAATATGACACCTTTAATTGTCCCCATCGCTTTACATTTCAGATATGCATGACCTCCCATGCCTAACATTAATGCATTCCTTACACTTGACAGAAACAACAACTGGATCTGTGCCTAATGATGCATATGAGCTGACCCAGGAAATTTGAGTTCTATTAACGCACAACCACTCAGGCAGAGATACCACCATGGTTAAACCTTAGAATAAAACTTGTAGCAGTCCAGGAAAATCAGCCATCAATTCTCCTATCCATGAACCAAACGTAGAGTTATGTTTTTTCCTTGCGGCCAAAGGCAGATATAGTCAATCATTAAATTAAAATTCCATAGTTTTGCACAACAATGGAGCTTATTTTAATCAATTATGCAGAAATGTTTTAAAAATTAAATGCCACTGCATTAAGATTTAACATGGGTTACATTTGCTATGTTCCCTGAAATTCATAACTAAAGTTCAATACTGAAATACTACAGCAACTGAATAGAACGTTTCTAATCTTGATGTCTAAAGTTTACCACAAATCATGCTCTCTCACAGTTATTTTGCGGTAAAGTTACTTTGCAAAATATATTCTCCCTGGTGTCCTGGCCAATATGTAACCCTCAATCAACATGATTAAAAAATGATTAACTAATCATTATTACATTGCTGTTTGTGGGAATTAGCTGTGCCCAAATTGGTTACTGCATTTCCTACATTACAAGAGTGACTACACTTAAAGTACTTAATTGGCTAGAAAGTGCTTTGGGACATCCTGTGGTCATGAAATATATAAATGCATGTCTTGCTTTTTTTAAGGTAACCCACCATTACGTTCTCACAGCAACTAGAATGGTTAACAAAAAACCTGGCTGTGTCAGCAATTCTCACATCTTGAAAAAAAATGTTTAAACAATTCCTTCATAAGTTCTGGAAAACAGGATTGCAGTAAAGTCAAACATTAATACTCTCCATGTAAATTTAAAGGAGGCAGTTTTAAACAACATCTTTAGCACCTGTGTAATTGCTCCACCAATCAGGATGCACAAGATGTCAGAACTGGAACACTGCAGAGATATCGGAGGGCTGTCGTGCTGGTGGAGGTGCCAGAGACAAGGAGGGGTAAGGCCATGAAAGGATTTGAAAAGAAGAATAAGAGCCTCAGAACTGATGTGTTGATGGACTGGCAGCCAACATAGGTCAGTGAGCACAGGGATGATGAGTGAACGGGACTTGGCGTGTTAGGATACGGGCAGCAGGGTTTTGGATGAGCACAAGCTGGTGTAGGATGGAAGATGCAAGGCAGCCAGCAGAGCATTGTAATAGATAAGACAAGAGGTAACAAGGGCATGGATGAGAGCTTCAGCAGATGAGCTGAGGTAAGGGTGGAGTCAGACAATGCCAGAGGTGGAAATAGATGGCCTTGGTGACAGAACAGATATGTGGTCAGAGTTCACTGCAGGGTCCAATATGACACCAAGATTTAGAATAGGCTGGATCAGCCTTAGACAGTTGCTGGGGACAGGAATGGCATTTGTGGCAAGGGCCAAAGACAATGGGGTTGGTCTTTCCAATATTTAGACAGAATGCACATATTTATAATAGAGCTTCTGATGTCAGGACTGTTGGATTTAGGACCTCCTCCCTTTACTGCAGGTAGCTTCCATCAAATGGATCAGAAATTGTTATATTCAGTACACTTGGTACCTTAATCTTACAATTAGATGTTACAATAAGCGGGGGGCGGGACTGTTGGTGGGCAGTGCTTATGTTTAGTTTTCAATGCCATTTTTGACTGGGATGGAGTTGAGTCATGGAAATGAAGTCTTTTTTTTTAGCAGGATGAGATGCGTGACAAGTTTGTAAAAATGCTGTTTCAGTGAAGTTTTTGCTAAATGCAAGGAAAAAAAATGCAGAAGGTAAGCTCCTGGTCAGGTCAGGTGACGACTCACTCTCCACAGGGTACGGTCGGGGAGGTACCGACTGTCTGTCTCTCTGCTAAAGTCAACTCTTTCTCCCCAGGGTATGGTCTGGCAAGGTGCCAACTCTCTCTCTCTCCTCCCTCACCCATTACCCCAAGGTACAGTGCCAGCCTTTCAAGCAGCTCACCAATCTGCCCGAACCTCACGTGTGCACCCAAACAGCAACTGTCCACAAGCTATTTGACCACCAGGACACCACAGCCCAGTCTGAAATAAAAACAAGAAACGCTGGAAATACTCAGCAGGGCTGCCAGACCTGCTGAGTATTTCCAGCGTTTCTTGTTTTTATTTTAGATTTCCAGCATCCGCAGTATTTTGCTTTTATTACAGCCCAGCCTGATCCTGACTCCACCCGAGGTCCAAACAGAGTTACTTTCTGCTGGAGTGAATTGTAACCTGAGATCATCGCACTCAGCAGAAGCCCTTCAATATGCTTTTACCCATTGGGAAGCTTCTATTTACTATTGATGAAATACATTTCAAAGGTGCAGATACAACTGGGTACTGCCTGTGCGGAGTTTGCAAGTTCTCCCTGTGACCGTGTGGGTTTTCGCCGGGTGCTCCGGTTTCCTCCCACAGCCAAAGACTTGCAGGTTGAAAGGTAAATTGGCCATTATAAATTGCCCCTAGTATAGGTAGGTGGTAGGGGAATTGTGGGGATGTGAGGGGGTAATGGGATTAATGTAGGATTAGTATAAATGGGTCGTTGATGGTTGGCACAGACTCGGTGGGCCGAAGGGCCTGTTTCAGTGCTGTATCTCTAAATAAAAAAAATAAAAAATAAAATCTGATTAAAAGCAAGAGGCAGATGAATTTGAAGAGGTGCACCCAGAGGCATGTGGTGCGTTTTGAGCTTTCAGCACCATTTTCAACTGGGATGGAGGTCAGCAGTGGAAATGAATTTGTTTTTTGGCGGGATGAGCTGCATGGCAAATTTGTAAAAATTGTGTTTCAGGGAAGTGGTTGCTAACTGCATTATTTTTCAAAGCCAATTCAAGATATGTGATGGTTGTCCCGCTCAGCTGCCAATGGTTGGCAGAGAAAAAACACAGAAAATAAGGGGAGCCCAACAACTAAGTTAATCTGACTGGAGAGATGGGTGGTGGGGGAATGAAGGTACAAAGGGGAGGTGCAGATGGCAGCACGGGAGTGGCTGTTGCGGCGGGCGGGGGGACGGGGACGGCACAGGAGAGGGACTCACATGGGGTGGGGAGGAAATAGTTCCTAAATAGACTTTCACATTCTATGACTGAACAAGTCACAGGACCAGACTCTTGACAAAATTTATATTTATATTCTTAGGCCTGTTTTTTTACACATGGGCAGCCTTATGTAGCTTTTTCCAAAGTGAGAAGTTTTGATTCTGAAGTCTTGTATTCTTGCTATAAAGACACTAATTGCACTACAGATGTTTTGCGGGTCTCGACTAGGATTACAATTACCTATATTTACAGCACAAACAGGCCTTTTGGTCCAACAGTTTCGTTATAAATTGCTCATGTTCTTGATACACTTGCATTGCTGCAAAAGAAAATAAAGATACAAACTTCAACGAAGCTGATCTGTTCAGTTCTCCAATAACAATTTATGTATTTGTGTGCGCATTTGGAAATTTTGCTTTTGCAGCAAAAGGCTCAATAGATCAGTCCCATTTGCCAGTATTATGTCCTGCTTCACTGTGATTCTCAGAGTCAGGTTAAGTAGATTACGAACAGGCAGATCTTTGTTGCAAGCTCTGTTCTAAATTCCACATTATTATACATTAGCAAAATAAAAAGCAGGCTCGAAGAAACACAGAACACAAGAGAAATGTCTTCATGGGTGGCCGGAAGTAACCTAATAATGCATGTTTGAATCTGCCCCTTCTTTGAAAGCTTGAGGCTGTATGGCACCATTAAAAATATTATTCCATCTATTATAGACTTAGTGGTGAAAACCAAAAATGTACCATCAAAATAAACTGCAAGAGTTCTGATGAAAGGTCACAGACCCGAAACATTAACTGTTTCGCTCTTCATGCTGCCAGACCTGCAGAATGTTTCCAGCATCTTTTGTTTTCATTTCAGATTTCCAGCATCCTCAGTATTTTGTTTTTGTAAAGTGCAAGGAATTGCTTTTTTGCTTTATTTTGTATGAAAGAAATTTATGTCCTCTGTATCTTATTTTTGTTCTGCCAAAATGTTTCTTCCCTCTCAAACTTCATGAGCACAAGTCACTACCTAGCATCATGCACCTATCACAGCTGAGCCTGATCTCATTCTCAGACTTCCACAGGTGAAGATTTGAAGCAAGGTACACTGGGTAGCAATGAGAAAAATAAGAACACTGCCCAGAATTTCCTTTCTTTAACCAGTTGTAGGACCCCAACTGTTTCTCTGGCCAAAATCAGCCATATCAAGGATTACATCTGAAATTTACTGGTCTGTGAGGATCAGCTTCTTATTGGATAAACTCATCCACTGAGGGAGTCATCCATGTGATTTTGTTCTAAATCAATACTGCACACATACCTGGTCACAAACATCTGATTTTGTTACTAGGGTAATACTTGGATTAGCAGCAATACAACAAACTTATTTTCAGATGTTTACCAGAGAACTTCTCCAACCCGAGATCATTTATTGCCTTTTTTTTGGGGGGGGTGGGGGGAGAAGAGAAGAGAAATAAAGGGCATTCATCCTATGTTGATTACAACTGTAAGATTTATTGCAACTAAAGGGCAGGGAGGCAGCAAGCACCGCTTAATGTCACTACAGCTTTTTTTTTGTCTGCACTCAGTTTTCCAACCCATTGGAAGCTAATGCTTAGGAGTAACACAGAAATGTAGTGACTGTGGTAGGTTATGAAATTAACTTAGAGACAGAAAGCTAATTAGAATGCTGAAAGACTGAAAAGTCACTTTGCTCAAATACAATACTAAAGATGATATGAAAGATCATTTTGAGTCAAAACTGCAGAATAGAAACTTTGAGATGTTTCTGCATATGGCAGAACACCAAGACTGCACTGCCAAAACATTTTGAATGCCATATTGGGAGGGGGACAGAGAGGAAATGCACAGTATTTAGAAATGGAAGATTGAGGAAGACTGGGGAATTTTATTTGGGGCGGGGGAAGTTCGAAGATTTATCAGGCAGCAAATACAGAGAAGAACTTGAATGTCACAAACCATTTAGAGCTGAAGTCCTTACCTGAATTTTTGAAATATAGCAGGGAGACTCTTCACAGCCGTGCATTAAACATATTTTATTAATTATTCTAATTTCCACACGATTAAATAAAGAATAAAAAGTGAAAAAAATATTCAAAAACCAACACTAGCATGTATTCAATATGCAATCTACATTTTGATGAGACACACAATCTCCTGAAAGAATCATTAGCTACCAGTAAAAATCTAAAATACCTTACAAAACAGAGAGGACGGCACCCCAAAGCTCTAATAAAAGAATAGTTTTAATAGGTTATAACATTTAGCAGTTAAGACACAGAGAGGAAAGAAAAATAACTTTTTTATATGGCACCTTTCATTATCTCAGATCCCAAAGCACTTTTGAAGTATAGTCACTGTTGTCATGAAGCAAACGGTACAAGATTCCACAAAAAGCAATATGATAATCTATTTTATGTTGAGAGATATATATTGGTCTGGACACCTGGGAGAACTCCCCTGCTCTTCTTTGAATTGGTGCCACAGAATTTTTTTTACACCCATCCAAGGGGCCTCTGTTGAGCGTCTTGTCTGAAAGGCAGCACCTCAACTGTACAGCACTCCCTCTTTAAGTGTTTGCCTAGATTATTTGCTCATCACATCCTGTGCACTATACAGTCTGGGAACACTACTGGACCACTCCTGAAGTTTTTTTTGTACTTTTGCAAAAATTACAATTGATAAGGTTTGTTATGCAAGTTCACACTATGTCACAGAAACATCGAAAAAAAACACCACTAGCTCAGCTCACTAAGCAAGCACGATAAAAATATACTTACAAAGTTAGCACTTAGACAATTCACTGCACTTCATTTAAAAGACTTCCTCCAATTGAGCTAGAGATTTACTTCACTTTTTATCTATTTATATTAATAACATTAATGAAATTTTAAAAAGCTATACTTTTCAACGCTAGTTAAATATTTCTTCAGAATTAACATACAACATCAAGCAGTCTTGAACAGGTAGCAATCTCAGAGGATCTCAAATATTGTCAAACTGTGACAGTGAATTTTGAACACCTTAACAGTCATCAGATCCTGAAATGACACTGTCTGGGAATTATCCACATATCAATTAACTAGAGATTGATAGCTTCTACCAGATCTCCTGTAGCATTACTCATGGTGAGCCAGGGATATGCTGTTTATTCTATGTAATATACAATCAGGAGCACTGATTGATGTTGATTGAGAAAGCAATGTATTTGCCTTATTCATAGTATTTGGAGAATCAGTGATATTTCAAAGTTTGCATTCTCTATGTTCATATTTGCATACATGTTGTTCGAGATGACGATTGTGTAATTAAGTGGAGAATGTTTAATTCTTCTAGTATATTTTAAGTGCTGGGAATAAAAAGATATGTTAGTTTAAAATAAATAAATGTAAAAGAGAGTAAGATAGAGAAATTATATAGATAGTAAATGTATAAAGTTGAAAAATATGAAACGCTATACTGGAAGTTTTATATACAATTGTGTTATGGTCAGGTGAGGAGGGGTCGAAGGGCTCCCCTCTTTTCCCTCTCCTTTAATGAAAGCAAAATACTACAGATGTTGGAATCTGAAATAAAAACAAGAAATGCTGGAAATACTCAGCAGGTCTGGCAGCATCTGTGGAGAGAGAAGAAGAGTTAACGTTTCAGGTCAGTGACCCTTCTTCAGAATTGGCAAATATTAGAAATGTAAAAGGTTGTAAGTAAAGCGGGGGTGGGGCAAGAGATAACAAAGGAGAAGTGTAGATAGGACAAGGTCACAGAATAGCTGACCAGAAGGTCGTGGAGCAAAGGCAAACAAATATGTTAATGGTGTGTTGTACTTCTTCTTGCTAAAAGGAACAGGCAGATCCCTTAAACCTCCTGGCCTTGGCTCTTGCTGGGAAGAACAGGTATTTCATCTTCACCTCAGGCCTTGCAGTGTAGCATACAGTGCTGCAAATTAGGTGGCCACCTTAAGCTGCTAGCAAAGTCATCCTTTATGTGTTCCTTTTTAAAATTTCTTTAAAAAATATAAATTCAGATCTCCAGTCAGTGGATTAAAGAAACTCATCATTTAACAAAGGATATTGGCATGACAATTGCAAAAGTTCTAAACAAAGGGAAGAATAAAATAAATTGTGATGTATACCTATAGATGCCAAGTGCATAGAGTATGCACATATTCCATATAGTTGTTTGGAGTATATTGCACATATAGGTAGAATAAAAATATTTCTATATAATTTTAGATTTGAGAGACTGGCAGTTTATATAGTGAAGGAAGGTTATTAAGTTAGCGAGAGTATAACAGTGGGCTTGTCACGAGGCAGGAAAATATGGTGTTGTGCTTAAAGAAATGATCTCATGTGGAATCCCTTAAGTGAATGCAAAGTTGGATGTGATGAGCAGGGGAGACAGGAGGGAGGATAAGGAGTTTGAGTTCAGCAGTGAGGAGATATAAAACATATGGGGACAAAGGAGGAGAAAAGAATGGGATTGTGGATAACTGGCAGTTTGGATTGAGTGATCTGGACTGGTGAAATGCTGAAAAGGCAAGTTGGCTAAAGAATATTGCAATTAATTCTCAAGATTGGTAATGTGAGCAGAAAGAGCTATCATGGTAATGATTAAGAGTTGAGTTAGATATATGCACAGGGGAGAAGTCTCAGTTGCAAAGTGGGATTCACAGAATCACAATCGTTGCAGTGCAGGAGGCCATTTGGCCCATCGTGTCTGCACTGGCTCTCTGAAAGAGCAATTCCCTCAGTTCTATTCCCCTGCCTTCTCCCCATAACCCTGCACATACTTCATTTTCACATAACTGTCTAATTCCCTTTTGAATGCTTCAATTGAACCTGCCTCCACCAAACTCTCAGGCAGAGTACTCCAGACCTTAACCACTCGCTGCGTGAAAAAGTTTTTCCCTCATGTCACTTTTGCTTCTCTTACCAAATACTTCAAATCTGTGCCCTCTTGTTCTCGATTCTTTCATGAGCGGGAACAGTTTCTCTCTATCTACTCTGTATAGACCCCTCATGATTTTGAATACCTCTATTAAATCACCTCTCAGCCTTCTCTTCTCCAAGGAAAAAAGTCCTAACTTCTCCAATCTATCTTCATAACTGAAGTTCCTCATCACTGGAACCATTCTCGTGAATCTTTTCTGTACTCTCTCCAATGCCCTCGCGTCTTTCCTAAAGTGCGGTGCCCAGAATTGGACGCAATACTCCAGCTGCGGCCGAACTAGTGTCTCATACAAGTTCAACGTAACTTCCTTGCTCTTCTACTCTTTGCACCTATTAATAAAGCCCAGGACACAGTATGCTTTATTAACTGCTCTCTCAACCTGTCCTGCCACCTTCAATGGCTTATGCACATATACACCTAGGACCCTCTGCTCCTGCACCCACTTTAGAATTGTACCCTTTATTCTATAGTGTCTCTCCATGTTATTCCTACCAAAATGAATCACTTCACATTTCCCTGCATTGAACTTCATCTGCCACCTGTCTGCCCATTCCACCAACTTGTCTATGTCCTTTTGAAGTTCTACACTATCCTCCTCACAGTTCACAATACTTCCAAGTTTTGTATCATCTGCAAATTGTGAAACTGTGCCCTGTATACCGAGGTCTAGGTCATTAATATATATCAGGAAAAGCAAAGGTCCCAACATTGATCCCTGGGGAACTCCATTACAAACCTTCCTTCAGCCCGAAAAACATTCATTTACCATTGTGAACATCAACGCAAGCTCGAGGAACAGCATCTCATTTACCAATTAGGCACACTGCAGCCTGCTGGACTGAACATCGAGTTCAATAATTTCAGAACATGACAGGCCCCCCCCATTTTACTTTCATTTTTAGTTATTTTTCTCTTTTTTACATTTTTTTTTGTATGTTTATTTTATTTCATCTTAGTTTGTTCAGTTTGCTTACCCACTGTTTTTTTTCATCTCTGTACTCGCGGATGTTCAATTTTCAGTCCGTTAACACCCTATCTGTACTAATGCTTTGTCTTTCAACACACCATTAACATATTGTTTGCCTTTGCTCCATGAACTTCTGGTCAGCTATTCTGTGGCCTTGTCCAATCTGCACCTTCTCCTTTGTTATCTCTTGCCCCACTCCTGCTTTACTTGCTTAAAACCTTTGACATTTCTAATATTTGCCAGTTCCGAAGAAGGGTCACTGACCCGAAATGTTAACTCTGCTTCTCTCTCCACAGATGCTGCCAGACCTGCTGAGTATTTCCAGCATTTCTTGTTTTTATTTCATTTACCACTACAGCATATCATTTACCGATTAGGCACGCTACAGCCTGCCGAACTGAATACTGAATTCAATAATTTCAGAGCATGGTGGGGGCCCCCTGCCTTTATGTTTAGTTATTTTTTTCTTTTTCTTTTTTATTTGGTTATTTTAAGTTTTTTAGTGTTTAGTTGTTTCTACTGTGCCTACCCACTGTTTCTGTTATTTAAATTTTTTTAAATGCTTGTGCTTAGAGTGCTTTGTGCTTTACAGTCTATTCACACCCTCTCAGTACTAGTGCTTTGCCTTTCAGCACACCATTAACATATCGTTTGCCCTTGTTCCATGACCTTCTGGTCAGTTATTCTCTGTGACCTTGTCCTATCACCACCTTCTCTTTTGTTATCTCTTGCCCCACCCCCGCTTTACTAGCTTAATATCTTTGACATTTCTAATATTTATCAGTTCTGAGGGGGGGGGGGGGGGGGGGGGGGTCACTGACCTGAAATGTTAACTCTGCTTCTCTCTCCACAGATGCTGCCAGACCTGAGTATTTCCAGTATTTCTTGTTTTTATTTCCAGCATCTGCAGTATTTTGCTTTCATTTACCACTACTCTTTGTTTCCTGTCACTTAGCCAATTTCGTATCCATGCTGCTACTGTCCCTTTTATTCCATGAGCTACAAGTTTGCTCACAAGTCTGTTGTGTGGCACTGTGTCAAACGCCATTTGAAAGTCCATGTACACCACATCAACAGCACTGCCCTCATGAACCCTGTTACCTCCTCAAAAAACTCCAGCAAGTTAGTTAAACATGATTTTCCCTGAAGAAATCCATGCTGCCTTTCCTTAATTAACTTGCATTTGTCCATATGACTATTGATTTTGTCCCGAATTATGTTTTCTAGAAGTTTTCCCACCACTGAAGTTAAACTGACTGGCCTGTGGTTGCCAGGCTTATCTTTATACCCTTTTTTGAACAAGGGTGTAACATTTGCAATTCTCCAGCCCTCTGGCCCCACCTCCAAGTCTAAGGAAGACTGAAAAATTATGGCCAGTGCCTCTGCAATTTCCATCCTCATTTCCCAGAGTATCCTTGGATGCATCTCATCTGGTCCTAGTGCCTTATCCACTTGATTGTTGTTAAAGATATTGGAAAGTTGTTTCTGAACAATGGAATGACTGGATGGGGTCGAGGGATACACGAGTAGTGGGAGATGTCGTAGGGTCTGGGATTTGTAGCAATCGTGCAAGGGTGCATCAGCAAGAGGTGGGAATAGGGATCTGATATTTTAGACCACTGTAGGTAGTTTCACAGTGAATAATGAAGAGGCAGTTATGATATTACTGAGGGGTTGGGGTGTACAAATATTTGGGGAGTGGTCCCAGGTTATGAGAGAAGTTGGAGAGTACTCGTGAGATAGGTAAGCAGAGCAGTAACAGTAGTCAAAACTAGTGTGGTTAAAGGAAACTGAAAAGACGTAGGGGATTGCATTAAACTAATCCCCAGGTGTAACTTAAGAAATCTTGTTCTGAACAATGGGAAAGGAATGCCAGAGTGGGGTGCAATAGGAGGCTCTGCTGTAGTTTGGGAGTAATGGAGCATGTGCATTTATTAGAAGAAGAGTTCTAAGGTGTGAGCACACTACGATGGGAGTGATCAGAAATAGGTGTAGTGGGAAAGGATTCAAAGTTCTGGGAATAGTATACATGCAGCAGTGGTAGGATCAGAGTTCTGTGTTCTGGTAGTGAGATATTATAATCTCTCTGCATTGAGTAGCAGGGCAGGACACATTTTAAAATAATTAGAAATGGGGATGGGAGCATTGAAACATGCATACATTTCCTGTCTACAAAAATCTATGTCCTGTTGTCAGGTTTGTCATATTTTTCAATAAATTTCTATATCCACATTTATAATGGAAAAGACTTGCAGTTGTCATTCTGTAATTATAATTTCTGACTACTATGGTTGCTGTATTATCTTCTGCCCACTTTTGATTTATCACATTTTCTCAGTAACAAAATGATTTTTGTCCAAAATACAGGTTTAAACAAAAATTTAAAAGTTCAAATGTTACACATTTCACAATAACATGACTGCATTTATCCAATATCTTGTTTTGTGTCTTTTAATGCCTTCATTCAAGTTCTCACTTGAAGATCTCAGCCTCTCCCTAAAGATAGGCTTGATAATTTTGCCCAGAGTTGTAATGTCATTAGCAGAATTCAGATTGTGCAATCTGAGCAAGAGAGAGACCTGTGTTTATTTGTAGTCATTAGAATTTTTGCATTTTCTTATAGCTGTGGGAAAAAAAAGACAAATACAGATAGACATCCAGGAACCAATCATAAATGACAGATTTAGTCTTTACTTAGATTCCTTCAAGAGTCTCAAACCTGAAAGTCTAGTGCTGCGAGTCATGTAATTAGTCCTGCTCCACTCCTATTACTCAATGCTATTAGATCCATGTCCTCTCTTCCCCCTTATTGCTGATATAAACCAGGCATCCACTAGTGAACCAAACCTCACAATGCTCCTCCAGTTGCGCCAAACCGCAGGTTCATTTTCCACACTTCTACTGAAGGTTCGATTCCTTCTCTACAGGTATGACATATCAAAGAGAACCATGCTGCCAAACCCCAGCAGCCCCACTACAATACTGTCACATCCAGGACCCCCATTCCAATTCTGCTAACAGGCCCATTCCCCTAGTGCTACCAAAGCAGAGGACAATTTCCAACTGCAACCAAAGCCCAGGAAGGACTCCCCTGCTACCTAAACTGGAACTGTCCCAGATGCAGTTAAAACGTACTCCTCTTACCAGCACCATTAAATATATTTCTAAAGCCAACTGGTACATCCTGTATAGTACCTTTGTGTATATGCAGCTTTAAAAATGGGAAAAAAATAAAATGAAATAAGTAATGAAATATCAGTGAAATAAAGACCATTGATTTACAATGTTCACAGAACAATGGACTGGCATGAAATTCCATTCTCAAGTACCATTAAAATCTTGTAATACCATTAAAAAGATGGATTTTAATCTGTCACCATAAATTAATGTCCATAATGTTATTCCCTACATGGTTTATATACCTATCATGAGCAACACTTCAAGAGAATGACTGGTTATTTAAAATAGATAGGGCTGGTGGGCACTTATTTTAAGTTATTTAGGCAAGGTAGCTTTGAGCCGCGAGCCCACTTATGTTGGCTTCAAGGGGACTGGTAATATGGACAATGCAACACTACCACCTACCTAGAAAATCACAGGTAAGTAAAATGAACAGATGATTGAAAAGCTGCTCACTGCAAAATTAACAGTTGTAGTGCAATTACAACAGATGCAAAGAATGAACAAACTTGCATTATCTACTGCTTTTCATGACCTCAGGATGCCCCAAAGTGCTTCATGGATAATTAAACTACTTTGTCATTATCATAACATAGGGAAATGTGGCAGCCAATTTGCATACATCTAGGTCCTACAAATAGCAATGAAATAATGACCAGATACAGTAATCTACTTTTGTTTTTGTTGTGTTGATTGAGGGATAAATGTTATCCACAACACTAGACGAACATAGGAAATAGGAGCAGTAGGAGGTCATTCAGCACCCCCCAGCCTACTCCACCATTCAACCGCCATGGCCAATCTTCTACCTCAATGCCATTTTCTGCACTATTTCCATATCCCTTGATATCTTTAATATCTAGAGATCGATCAATTTCTGTCTTGAATATACTCAATGATTGAGCCTCCACAGCCCTCTGGGGTATAGAATTCCAAAGATTCACCACCCTCTGAGTAAAGAAATTCCTCCTCATCTCATTGCTAAATGGCCTACCTCTTATACTGAGTGCCCCCTGGTTCTAGACTCCCACCAGCAAGGGGAAACAGCCTTACTGCATCTATCCTGTCGAGCCCTTTAAGAATTTTGTATGCTTCAATTAGATTACTTCTCATTCTTCTAAACTCTAGGGAATACAGGCCCAGTCTCCTCAATCTCTCCTCATAGGACAATCAGATCATCCCAGGGGTCAGTCTGGTGAATCTTTGTTGCACTCCCTCTATGGCAAGTATATCCTTCCTTAGGTAAGCAGATCAAAACTGTACACAATATTCCAGGTCCGGTCTCACCAAGGCTCCAAACAATTGCAGCAAGACTTCTTTACTCCTGTACTCAAATCCTCTTGCAATAAAAGTCAACATACTATATGCCTTCCTAATTGCTTGCTGAACCTGCATGTTAGCTTTCAGTGACTTATGAACAAGGACATCCTGGTCCCTTTGAACATCAACAATTCCCAATCTTTCAAAGAAATATGCTGCATTTCTGTTTTTCCTCCCAAAGTGGATAACTTCACATTTTTCCACATTACATTCCATCTGCCATGTTCTTGCCCACTCACTTAGTCTGTCTAAATCCCCTTGAAGCCTCTTTGCTTCCTCCTCACAACTCACATTCCCGCCTAGTTTTGTGTCATCAGCAAACTTGGAAATATTACATTTGATCCCCACATCCAAATCATTGATATAGATTGTGAATAGCTGGGGTTCAAGCACTGATCCTTGCGGTAACCCCACCAGTCACAGCCTGCCAACCTGAGAATGACCCGTTTATTCCGACTTTCTGATTTCTGTCCATTGGCCAATGCTCAAGCCATGACCAATGTCAGATCTTTTTCAAATAATGCCATGGGATCTCATACGCTCAGTTGAAAGGGCAGACAGGGCCTCAGTTTAAAGGCTCGTCTGAAAGACCGCATCTTCGGCCTCGCAGCATTACCATCAAGTGACAACTTGGATTCATGCTCAAGTCTCTGGAGTAGGGATTGAACCCACAAGTTGAGGCTCGGAGACAATAGTATTAACAGAGGTAAGGGTAAAAGCAACACCTACAGCAAATTAATGGCAAACAGTCCATATGTATTAATGGATAAATTCATGATGTTCATAATGTGTAAATATGCCCAGTCCCAGACAAAATCTTATGAGCTAGCAGCCCATATGTATTCCATGAGTGCTAGCTTAAGAACCTACACTTTTGAAGAATTACAGCCAATCCAGGATAAAATTTACAGAAATATTTCTTTTTTAAATAATTAAATATATAATTGAAAACTTACGACATAATGGCTTATGCTATCTAAATGTAGTATCCACTATATGTTATTAAATCCAATATTGTAATCAGTTAAAACCGCTTTAACCTCTACTTGTAAAATCTGAAAAATGTGATTTATGGAATTTGAAACATGAAAGGGAGAGAGAAAAAATTAGCATCTTTTGTGGTGCTGAATAACCAAAGTTCTACCCCACATTTTATGCTGGTATTTTAGCTGTATTACCTACAACAAAGAAGGCATATGCATTCCACAATACCAGCTGGTAATCTTGAATAATAATCCAAAAAATATGAAACATAATACTCATTCATGATATCTGAGCTTCAGCTGCCTTATGTTTCCCCGTTAAACTGAATACATGCCCCCCCCCCACCCTCCACACACACTAAAGCGTCCACACATTCATTCTTCTGCTTGACAAAATAAACACAGTACACGCTCTGTAATGGATCCAACAGAAAATACCCTATTTGTGAAATTTGAAACTTCTAAGCCAATCTTAAGTCAAAATTTAATCTATTTATTTTAAAGTAAAATCTAGCAGAGGTACTAAAAAATGTTTTAATGATCTCGTCTCTCACCAACTCCCGCCCCCCAAACCCACTCATTTTTCTTTCCAGAATATCATTTTCTACTGTCAGCCAATCAAATATGCCAAGCTGGCTATGACCTACCAGAGGGTTACCATGGTAACATCTGCCTTCTGGAATACATGTCATGCATGTTAAGTGCTTTCCGGACACACAAACAGTATATAGGTCTGCACTAAAATACGTCTATTGACTTATCAGAATCACATCCATCAAAAGAAAATGCACAATTGGAAATCTTTTCAAGTTAATACAGTACAATATTTCACATTTCTTAAACTGACTGCTCTTGGAATGAGAAATTCTTGCTCCCATTTTATGTGGCTGATCAAATGGTACAGTCTGGTATGCAGTCCAGAATTAAGCTCCTGATTGTCGATAAAAATAGCTCAAAACGACGTGGCGAGCTTTACCTAAGACTGGAAGGTACTCCTGCTTACTATAAAATATTCACATGGCCAGCGCTGTTTGAAGTAAATGTATGCATTTTGGCAATAGGTACACAAAACAATACCACCTCATTATCACATCTTCAAAATGTATAGACTTCCACGCCTACAACACCACCACCTATCCCCCCCCTCCCATCCCCCACTCCCCCCACAAAATGTAACATGAGCTTTACACAAAGCTCCAGCCTTCAGGCCATATAACTGTAATTTTTTTTAAAAAAAACAATGTGACAATTTACATCCAAAAGCATATTCACTGGTTAAAAAACATGCCAAGAAAATCAAGCTAAAGCTGTTAGCATCAGCTACATAATGATTCTCACCACCGCATCGCGCCCCCCCCCCCCCATTTAATCACTACAAAAAAAAACTGAACATGAAAGTAATGTCACATAAAATGCAAGCGAAGATCTTTTCTTCCGTGAAAAACCTAAGATTAGCACACTTATAAATGAAACTGTTAAGTATTAACATGCAAGCCTTTTCCAGGATATAAAAATCAGGCTAAATATCATAACCCATAGATGTGATTTGGCAAGCCAGTTTACAGTTACAGGTGCAATGGTGGCCCAGAGAACAAATGGCACCTGAAGAAAGAATGTACTTAAAATGTTACTTTGCCTATTTCTTTGTCAAGGTGAAGTTTTCAAACTTGGTAGCTAAATTAAACCCAAGACTTATTGTTAAAGTCCACAAATGCTGAAACAAAGAATATTAGAAGCACTGGAACTAGGTACAAAGCACCTTGCCACTAGAATATGAAGAAATTTGTAATCCAAAGATACCATTATCCTTCTGTGCAAAACTATAGCAGGTTTCAAAAGATTAAAACAATCTGACATTTCTTTTCAAGGTAGGTAATGGGATTGAACAAGCCTTTAATTAGTGAATGTAACTTGTTTTTCTTCTTCAGTTGTTATAAATCCCTTCAATTAAAAGAAAAACTGTTACTAAGGTTTAAAGTCAGAGTTAAGGACACTCCAAAGAGACCTGCAAGGACAGTTTCTTTGCATAATCCAATTTATGATTTTCCCATTCTTCCATAAAGGCCCACACAATAGGCATGTTTTTATCCCATTTTATTTTATTTATTTTTTTATTTTATTTTATTTATAGATACAGCACTGAAACAGGCCCTTCGGCCCACCGAGTCTGTGCCGACCAACAACCACCCATTTATACTAACCCTACAGTAATCCCATATTCACTACCACCTACACTACAGGCAATTTACAATGGCCAATTTACCTATCACCTGCAAGTCTTTGGCTGTGGGAGGAATCCGGAGCACCCGGTGAAAACCCACGCAGTTACAGGAGAACTTGCAAACTCCGCACAGGCAGTACCCAGAATTGAACCCAGGTCCCTGGAGCTGTGAGGCTGCGGTGCTAACCACTGCGCCTTTTTTTTTTTGCATTTCGCACTTTCAGCTGTTATTCTCATATTTTCGTGATCCTATTCTTACTGACTGGGGAAGGTTTTCCTTTTTAAAAAAAAATTTGCTTAAGTTTGTATTTAGGTTATTGTCAGGGTGTCCACCACAAATTCCACACCTTTGCCACCAATTCCATCCCCCGTCTCCACTGTCGCCAGCTGAACCAGACTATTGCAATCTCCTACTCAATCCTAAACTGAACATCTGACCCCATATCTTCTCCATCACAAAGACAACCTACATCACCTTCGTACCATCACCCAACTCTGCTCCTACTGCAAAGCACTTTGGAATGTTTTGCGACATTAAAGGCTCCAAAAGCAAGTTGTTCTTGTAAATTTCAATCAGCGCTAAACAAGAAAGTCACTGCCAGAAGCAACAGTACTAATATACTAAATTCCTTGAAATGTTAAGTACATTCACACATTGACTATAATATCAACGCAAAGCAGTTTGGCTTTGAACTGATGCTGTAGTTAGAGTGTAAATGCAGCCCGAAACTGAAGTCAGGGAGGAAGCTGTTTTACTCCACTTTGTTTCAGTCAATTCAGGCTTGAACCTGAATAACATTAGTAAGAACGACATTCATGAAACATCTTTCACATCCTTATAACATCTCAAAGCGCATCACATTACTTTACATCATTTTACTTTTGAAGTGCAGTCACTGTTGTAATACAGCAGCCAATTTGAGCACAATAAACAATAATGAGATAAATGATCATGTAATGTTTTGGTGATGTTGCCCAAGGAATAAATGCTGACCAGGACAAACAAATTTAGCATCAATGTGAATGAAGCCCCAGTTAAACTTGTAGTGTGAACGCACCATTATATAGATCCAATTCAGTGTGTACCATTTTTTAAATAATTAAGTTAATTTTCATGGACTGTTACCAACACATTTAAAAATAATTTTCCTATTTGCCACTCTTCATATGTAAGCAGATTATTCACTATAAGGGCATCACAACCGAAGTAATTGTGCCTCTACTTACATTCATACATTCACACTTTACAACAGGATCACTTCACAGTGATCAGCAGCAGGAATTCAGTTGAGATCAGCTGAATTAATACAGGTTGGGAATTGAACCTGGGATATTTCCCATCAGTCTGCACCACTAGGCAATGCTATTCACTAAGCTATCGAACAGCCTTCTAAAACGATCTGAATTTTGAATATTCATGGGGTCCTTTAATTAAGTTCTTGAAATTAAATATTTTGACTACAAGGTAACAAGGTGATTTTCTACAATCGGAAACTTCCTTCTGGCCTTCACTGATAATCTTTATAACTTTCGGTGAAGCTGTGAAACAATATTGCTGGAAATAAATTTTGCTTCATAATTTTTAAGAACACAGAACCATCAGTATGAATGTGTGCTTACAATAATTTGGGGGATTCATTCATCCCAGGCAACTTCCACACCTCGATTCTATTTCATACTTCTCCAGGCAAATAAGGGTGCTGCTACCACTTTCAGCACATCTTGGAAATGGGGTTAAAAGTTTCAACATTTGGGTATTATACAGACCTAAAGTTTAGAACAATGTTAAGGTTATCGCAGCTATAAAAAAAAAGCATTAACAATGTCATACTATAATGAAGTCTGTTGTTAAGCCAACGGTATTCATAGTAGACCATTCTCTCAATAAGTCAAAGCGATCATAAAGGCTGCCTCGTGAATTTGCAATTGATATTATACCTGTGATAATTGGCTGGATGTCAAGGCATAGAAAGGATTAGAATTCCAAACTTTCAAGTCAACTTTTGGTTTCAACATCTGTAATTTATGCTTTAATCAATACAAAGTCTTGTGATACATAATATTGCGAGCAGAGGGATGGTGGTGGTGGTAGTAGGAAGCCAAAGTTTTGGTAGGTGTATGTGTGTTTGCAACAAGAGAACTGGAGAAAATTTATCAGGCCACTAGCAATTCTATGAATAATCCTGGAACTCCAAAGCTTTGTTGCAACCCTAGTTGTGGAGGCTTCAGCATAAAGTTAATCATGATAAGTACACATTAGGAAGAACATTCTTTCATATTAGCTCATCTATCAAGAAGCACTCTACCGTTTCCCCCATCACAACATCCAACTGATTCTTAAATGCATTCTTAGTTTTTGCTTCCAACACTCCACTGAGCAGCTCATTCCAAATGTTTATCACCATGCAAAGAACTTATCAGTCCTAAAGTTAGCCATGTCCCTTAACTTAGTCCCACAATTTCAAATAATATGCTATTTCGATCTGTCCAATCATTTATTATCTTGTATACCTAAGATCACCTCTCAAATACACATTTTCCAGACTAAAAAGCTCAAGTCCCTCCAGATTTTCCTCGTAACTCAGACCCCAGGAATCTGAGTCGTGGATCTTCACCTCTTCTTCCGTATGCTTTGACAACCAGAACAGAACACAGTACTCAAGGTGCAGTCTGACCAAAGCATTGTACAATTTGATCAGTCTTACTCTGACTTGTATTCTACTATTTTGGCTATGTAGTCCCAACTTTGTTGATTGCTGCTCTGCACTGGTTGGACATATGTGTCTATCTAGTCTCCAATGTCTCTCTCCAGTTCATTTTGAGCTAATACAACACCATTTAGGGAATATGTGTGTTGCTGATTTTTCCATCTCATGTGCAGTCTTCTTCTTGGCATTTCTTTGCAAACGAAGATTTTGGAAAGGTTGCACTCATGGGTTGCAGGCCCACTGGTGTCTAATTAGGCCTATCCGTGACCAGCAGATTCTCCGACAGCGGGTGCAAGTGAAGGTGTAGTCGCTGCTGGGGGCAAATGCATCTATCCTTCTCCTTTTCTCGTTCATGCTGGTTCTTCGCTCAGTCTCAAAAGGTGTCTGTAGCCCTCCTGATGTAGCATCTCCAGGCATCACGATCTAAGGCCTGGCCATTCCCACTGGCAATGGTCGATGTGGCACACAGAGGGACTTCTTCAGGGAGTCCTTGAAATGTTTGCATGGGGCCCCTCTGTTCCTTTTACCAGTGATCAGCTCTCCATACATGATCTTGGGCAGGCTACTGTCGTCCATCTGGGCAACGTGACCCACCAAATGCAGTTAGCTTTGCAGGAGGATGGCCTTGATGCTGGCGATGTTGGCTGTTTGCAGGACTTCAATGTTCGTGATGTGGTCCTGCCAGCAGATCTTGAAGATGCTGCGGAGGCAGCAGTGCAGTACTTTGCACTTGTGTACCTTAAATTTCATAAACCATTGATCACCCAACATAGATACTTTATCCAACTCATTGTCAGTCGCCTGAGCTGTTTCTCCAATTCCATTGCCCTATCCACTTTGTTGTGACTATTTTACTCTGAATCCAGAGTGTCCGGGTCATCTATGTAGTCCAACTTTGTTGATTGCTGCTCTGCACTGGTTTGACTACTAGTCTTTCAGAAGGGACTTTGCTGAATGTTTTTTGAAAGTCTAGGTGCAGATGCCAAAAGGAATGGGAGCTTATAATGCCATTAAAATAATTGTTTGCAGAAGTTAGGTCAGAAGAGTCTGAGTAGAATTACTTTCCATACTTCAAGGATCTTTATTTCTTTGGGGCTGCCGAATCCCAACAACTTCAAACTATTTGACTCTGCTACTTCAGACTTAGATTAAGTGCAACAAACTTGAAGAGCAAAAATTGTAACTTTGGGTGCTGTCTTGGGAGTTTATAAACTACAGCAGAATCAAAGAAATAGCCCTATACTAAATTTATCAGGTACAGAATCTGGATCATAAATCTTTCACAATGAATTATATTTTTAAATAATAAAATGCCATTATTACTTGAAGAATCCTATTTTGAAAGACAACATATTGGGTAACAAGCAGTAGCCTTTTAAATTCTAAATATCTACACACCCATATCTTACACATGCCCCAAGTTAAATAGTTATGGGGCATAAAATATGAATACAAAGATTCTATGCTGGAATAGAGAACAGAAAGCTAATTGTTAGGAAATAAAACATGTCTAAATCAGCACACGATCCTTTATTTTCCAAGAACATTCTTGGACCAATTATATGTAGAAAGTTTGGGTTCCACTTCCTTCAGGACTTGCTTGAAATTTATCTATGTCACATTACTTCCATTAAGTATCTCTGAATTTTGCAGTTTTAACTCATTTTAGAATAAATGGTACTGCAAAAAGGTCACAATTGATGTGACTGAAATCAATCTACGATACCCACAGTAATACTCAAAATTTATATAATTTTAATTACCTGCCTATATTTATAAACTGGACAATGAAGTCCCACAGAATACAATTTGTATTATATATCCCCACCTACACAACATCGACTACATTTTTAAAGATATATGGAATTTATCACACTATTTCAGTAATTTGCTAATGAAAATCAATAAAAGGTTTTTTCAAATAAACCCATTTTAAATGCTGCACAGATAGCCAAATTTGTTGGGGTTCATCCATAAATTCTTAAGAAGGACATACTGATCACTGTCAAATGTTGAAAATTATGAATAGGTATTTACTATGCAAATATTCACCCTTTTTTCTCACAATGTTGACTTGAGATAGGGCAAGATTCTAAAAGTGCCAATGGCACACCAGTGTCTCACTCAAATGGATAGGTCTGAAATGAAGCCTATTTAAATCATGAAAAATACTAGCCTGACTTTTGCAGTAGTAACGACAGCAAAACTGTCATTTGCTGTTATTACTCCTCTGAAATGGACAGCAACTTTGGGAGTCTGCAAAACGCAGAGTAACGCAGAAATCCAGAAGTGGCTTTCAGTCAGTCCATGCTCCTCCTTAGGGTGTGCTGATGAAGACCCCAATCTGCAAACATTTGGAAATCATTAAGCTGGCGAGAACTTCCACTCTTATGCTCTTAGTCTCACTGTAAAAATTCCTGAAAAGGTGACACCTTGTTCAATGAGATATAACTGGGTTTTTAATGGCGTATTAAGTTCATACTTCTAAAAAGCCTCACTGGCTCTGTAAAGCTGATTTTATATTTATGGAATGTCAAATTTTTCCATGATGACACAAAAAAAAATTTTTTAATGTGATTTTTGTGTTTCTGGTATTTCATCTATTTTAACCCAATGATAATCATTTATTTCACAATGAAAAATATTTAAAATTAAAATAAAGAGATTCAATGTTTTTAACTTCATTTTCTCCCTGTGAGAATTCTTCAATGTGACCTTGCTTGCTGACAGCATTACTGCTGATACCTGCAGATCCTCTTTACTTGACAGCAGATTTAAACTGCTGTCAGAAAAGGGGAAAACCACGCCACAGAGATCGCCAGATCTTTTGGGGCAGCTTTCTTAGAGATCAACACTGTTGCATTGCCACTAACTGCTCCGGACTTTTACTGCACTACCAATGATGTATAGCAGACATGCCAGTTAAAGGTTCCTGCACTCCCTTTCCATCCATGTTTATCCATTGCAAGCTATTTTCCATTGCATATCATCTTCCGATTCTTAAATTGGGAGTGTAGGCAATATAGGGCACTCGATCTGACAGCCTAGTTCAGTGCAATCAAGTCACAGAAAACCAACAGGAGCAGCACCTTAACGAATTGGACACTCAGTCCAAAAAGTTCCAAGTTCAATGTTCAGCATCTTAAAGCTACCAGAGACTCAATATTCTGGATTAAAATATGAAACATGAATTTGTAGTGAACTGAGTTCAATACTGTAGCAATCTGAATGCATTTCACCAAAGGCTATTTCAGCACAAGATGAATACATAAAATGTAAACAACTGGAAACTTATTTAACCAAGCTCTAAAAGGAAAATGAACAAAGGCAGAGTTGGTTCACCTCAGACCTACCAAACTGAAGTGATCCTGGCTCTGCTATTCTGGGTTAGCACATTGAAAATATTAAAATTCAGATAAGTTGATAGAATATAAAGTAACAGGCAACTTCATACAAATGACAACTAAATTTGGCATTAAATTCTTGATCATTGAAATTACTGAAGCACAAATAAAATATTAATCTTAAAACATCTATTCATATGTGAGTGCCTCTTGCATTTCAGCATTTGCACTTACAGTAACAGGCAATCACACTTCCAACACAAGCCAGGGATTGAAACATGGACTTTCAAGGTAGCTGTTTTGCATGAAGAAATGCATTTACCCACTGAGACAACAGGTACAGAAACAAGGATGTAAAATGCTTAATAGGTAGACCAGTGTAACACTAAGACTATTTGATTAATTGAACCACAAGCGTTTATTAAAAATTACAATTTTCATTAAGACGTGAAGATTATTTTCCAGACTGCAATTTATTGGACGTGTCAGCTACAGTTAGGCAACTTTTCTACTCAATAATTCAGTCTTTTTGCATTAAAAAATTGAATTATCCAGTAATTATAATTACATATAAAAAACAGTGGGAACTTAGTGTACAAACAGTTGTATTACCAAATAATTCAAATTAATTGACTGAATAGTGAACTGTATAGGTAGGTTCCTTCAGCATAATGCAGCATGTAGCTTAATGATGTACCAGTTTCTATAAAGCTTCATTTGGTTGACAACTGTTTCCTCCGCCAGCTGCCGTTTATTCCTCTCCATGCAAGTACAATATTATGTTGGATAAAATTATTTTCCAATTTAGAACATTTCATAATATAGTATTATGATTATGTAAAAAATTAGAGATTTTGAAAGATGGAAGAATGCAACATTATTTCTGCATACCAAACAGCAATTATAAAACATTTCTACTTGACACATTAGATCAGATATTTGAGCTTTTCCCTTCCAAGGCTCAAGACATTTCTCATCTTGGCAGAGTCCATCAATTCCTAATATATTGTTCTAATATAATTTTCACAATCCAATCACTGCAACAAATATTTTATATTATAGTAAATTAAGAAAACATGTCAGCTTTATACTGATCTTAAAATCCATATATTACAGAATGATTCTCAAAATGCTCTACATTCGCATGAGGCATCTGATCATAAATTAAAACATATATTCACTTAGTGCTAATTTTCTTCTAACAGTAAGCTAAGTGTATTTCAGAGTTTCAAAACAATTTGATCAAGACCATGTTTCAATATAAAACATTTGCAATACAAAGGATATCAAACAATGCATAGTTTAAAATCAATAAATACATTTTCCTCATGTATTCTTGGGTTGCAATTAATGTAATTAATTAAAACTAGAAATTCTGAATTTCAAAGAGTTGAGTCTTGGTTTTGAACTTTTCCTACATTGTTTATAGCATACTTGCAACAGGATACTGCCTGTTAAAGCAACACACAGTTGAACCCCTTAAGAGTGGGGGGAAGGGAAGAACAGGACTTGGAATTTTCCTGAGCATGGATTTACTTAAACAAGGAAGCAGACAGAGATTTGTTTTTTTTTGATGAAGTAATGTGAACATTTTCATATTCCTGAGAACAATTTTGAAATTTGTTACAGCTTCATATGTTAACAACCGAACAGTACTGTTTTCAAGATTTACCAGGAGCACCAAAATATTCCACCTTAACATGCAAATAGAACAGGATCTCTGACAAATATTCAGGCAATTGGACTGGTTTTGTTAAATAATTAGACGCATCATGGAGCTAAAATACTGAACAAAATCATAGTGCAAATATTTTGAAACAACTTGGACCAGTGCCCAAAAATGAGACCTATTTGACACTATGCAAGAGGATCTTAAACATGCAGACAGACAGTGAATGCATTGTCTACTTTTATAGCCAATATGTTTAATTTTGCTACACCAGTGACAAGGGTTATATTTTAACATGAATATGTAGTGTAAAAAAGTAATTTCCAAATTTTATCCATACAAGTTATTTGTCACTATTGCTTGCTTTTACAGGCTATTGGGGGGTGGGGTATTGCTGGTGGATGGCAACATTTATCCAAGTTAAGGAATCCTCTATAGACTAATATCCTATGCTATACAACATTTGCTGCAACCAATTTAAAATAAGCATATTAATGACATAGCAAATGTGACAATAAAAACTATTAAATATGGAAAAATAGAAAAATTAATCTGTCATTTAAGTCTCAGTTCTCAACAAGAACTTATATTTCTATAGCACCTTTAATGCAATGAAACGTCCCAAGGCACTTCAAAGGAGCATTATAAAACAAAATATGACACTGAGCCCCATTAGGAGATTTTAGGTCAGATGACCAAAAGCTTGGTCAAAGAGGTAGATTTTATGAAGTGGCTTAAAAGAGGAAAGCAAGGTAGAGAGGGGAGAGGTGTAGGAAGGGTATGACAGAGCTTAAGGCCCAAGCAGCTGAAAGCATGGCCACCAATGGTGGAGCAATTGAAATTGCAGATGTTCAAGAGGCCAGAATTAAGAGGAGCGCAGATGTCATCATCTTTGGAAACATTTATTCTCATGCATGAGGATAAGCAATTAAGGGTTCAAGAGTAAAAACAATGAGTTGTCAAACACAAAAAAAACCGGTTTGTTGAAGACGAATAGTTTATTTAAAAAATACAAAGATTATATCTGATGTGTGGGTGCAATGGAATGGGCTTTTACTTCTTGTAATGTGCTTACTCCTCTACCAAGCCACATATACACATATGATCACTCATCCACTGCTAAATTACCAGGAAACCCCTTTACAATATGGTCTGTTCACTGGCTAACCTGGCCATAAAATTAATCGTTTGAGTACCAATTATACAGGCAACATTATCAGTGCTCTTTCCTTTCATGCTGTCAGATCAATGTACTGATCACTGGAGCACAGAACCTGCAGTGAGAAAAAGATTTTTCGATTTTGAAAGCACTAAATTTACGTCAGGTTAAGCAGTTTAAAATAAATCACAGTATAGAACATTTCAGTCTATTTTGAGTAACTACTCATAACTGTGGTTATTATATCATACAATCCATGCTCCCAACATAGTTATATTCATTACAGAAATCATTCTCTAACATTCAAGTTTCTATTCCAAAGGGTTCTCCTAACTGTTCACCAACTGGACAAAAAGCTGCAGTCCAGACAGCCTACAGTATCTCTCCATAGATGTTGACATATCTGTGATGTGTTTCCATCATGTTCTGTTTTTTCAAGATATGCCAAACAATCATTTCAAGCTTTGAATGGAGCATTTCATTGTCAACATGGAACACACTAACATATGACAGGAACCTCCCATGAAAGGTCATTGACCTGAAATGTTAACTTTGTTTCTCTCTCCACAGATGTTGGCAGACCTGAATGTTTCCAGCATTTTCTGTTTTTAGTGACAGGAACTTATTTGTCATTTATTTCAGCTTTGAACCTGCCTTTAACAAAGGCTGTTAATTGGTTCCCTGAATACACCATGCCTTCCAATGTGTTGGAAGCAACCAGAAGTGGATAAAGGCTGGATAACAGGTGGACCAAGGCCTGGTTCAGGACTTTAAAAGATTGCAACTTATGAAACAAAAACAGAAAATACTATAAACATTTCTGACAGTGTCCACACCTGAAACATTCACTCATTTGTTTTCCAGAGATACTGACTGACAAGCTGAGTGTTTTTCAACATTTTCTGTTTTTGTTTCATGAGTTCTAATTATGCAATGTGACCTGAAAATAGCCACAGTAACGGAGTTAAAGCGAGGTACAGAGATTTGTACTCAGTTAACAGGTTGTATTGTTACTTATATAGATATATAAAGACTTTATTTGGGTAGTTTTAGAGCCCCACAACCCAAGATGTCTGCACTCATCTAATTCTAGCCTCTTGAGCATCCCCAATTATAATCACTCCACCACTGGTGGCCATGCCTTCAGTTTCCTAGGATCCAAGCTCTAAAATTGCCTCCCTACACCTCTCTGCCTCTCTACCTCACTTTCCTCCTTTAAGACATTCCTTAAAACCTACTTCTTTGACCAAGCTTTTGGTCATCTGCCCTGGTATCAGCTCGGTGTCATACTTCGTTTTACAATGCTCCGGTGAAGCGCCTTGAGAAGTCTTATTACATTAAAGGCGCTATATAAATAGATGCTGTTGTATATCACAGAAATGACCGACAATGACATGCATGGATTAAAGATTTTTTCACAAGACTATTTCTTGAGTTTTGTAACTGGTTGCAAGTAAAACACTTGCATTCATAACTATGGTTGCAAAAAAAAAGAGTCCTTCCCTTTTCAACACTGAGCTCAAGCAGTAATGTGACAGAGCCAATTTAAATAAACTAAAACCATTTTTATCCTGAAGCCACAATAATACCAGTCTTGACCATATGTCATTCAAAAGCAATTCTGTGAAATGAACAACTTGATCTGAAGTTACATATCTGGATGTTCTATTTGCCAATATCTTTTGCTGTTAGTGCTATTTCACATTGATTTCTATCTCAGATCATAATCAATTCCAATTGGCAGCAATCATATTGCTACCTCCAATTACTGAAATTAAAAAATAGAATTAAAAAATTGCTTGGAGGTTAACACACACGACTGTGTCCAAAGAAGGTGCAGAGCTCATCTTGCACCTAAAGTTGGTATAATATTTTCTTGTAGCAATTCATATTTTCCACTGGTCTAGTCTGGAATCCCACCTCGTTTGTTCACTTGGAGATTTCAGTCTACACCCAACAACCCAAGGCAGTTACTGAGATTTTGAATATTGTATAAAAATTCTACATCACACAAGAGAGCACAAAGATGTGGAAACTCTATCCTGCCAAGGCTTTCCTACTGCAATGTTGGAAACACCATTCTTTGATTGAGGTATTATACAAAGTCTATTTTACCTGGCATCAGTCACAAAGATTAGATTTGTTAGATCTAGTAAACTTCATACATAACTATTAAGATTTTGCCATCTAACTAAGAGTACTCTGTTGAAATTTTTAAATAAAAAGAAAATATTCTTGCTTGTCAATATAATTACACTCAAGGAATCAACGTCCTGGGAACAGTTCACCCCAAGAATGAAAAAATGGCTAACTCTATTTCATATAACAAACAGCCATAATGTCTTCTACTGCACAGTGTGCACGTAACTGCAATTCACAAACAACTCAACACTAGTTTTTTCCCCCTCAATTCCTTAATCAGCTGAAGAGCTGAGTCAACAATTCCTACCTTCTTTCCACCCTTAAATCTACAGCTAATATACTATACTTAAAGTTAATTGACAGTACAATTATACAACAAGCATCAACAGGTTGGCACAGGACTATTACTGAAAAGTCTTTGTTTTGGTAAGCAGCATGCAACAAGAGTCCGACACTTGGGATTGTTCAGAAGTGAAGAATTCTGCCAACATTTGTCAAAATCTGCAGTTAACATCCAGAATTAGTACTTATTTTGTCTCCAAAGCTCAATTACAAGGAATAGATTTTTTCACATGAAGGATAGGTACCAAGCGAAAGGACCAAATATAGAAAATTCTGGTTTCAGTTCTGTCTAAGTCTAAATATTTCTGGTCAGTCACTCACCCAGCAAGACCCAACAAAGGATACATAAGAGTGAATTGAGGGCCATAATATTCTAATCAAATAAACCATATCAAGTGGATAATTATCAAAATTAAAATTAATTCCAAGTATACACTTATTCCCAATAGCCATTTTCTTCCCTCTACCACTTTACTTTTGGGGAATGAGGGAAAGAAAACTGGCATCTATACCAGAGAGTCCATTAAATTTAACTACAAGTGCTGTGTCCCTGATGCACAAGGTGTTCATAAAAGAATAGCTATGCCTCATCTCAAAACATCAATTTGTTTTGGTTTAACTGATCAAAATCTACTATACTTAGCCTGTACAATATATTTCCAGGACTCAACAAGTAGCATGAAAGTAAATCAGGAGTGCAAATAAGCTTGGACTTACAAACATATTCTAATGGGAAGCAATATCCCACAACAGATTTACTTTGCACTATTTCCTCCCACTTTTTGCTGAGTAGCATTATACACCAGTCTGTTTATATCCTCAACTGAATCTATACATCTAAATATTTATCATTCTTATATAATTATGAAATACTACTCATCCTCTACATATAAACAAATTATAGAACTGGTTAGACACAGATGTAAAATGTTCCCACTCTTCAAAAAGCACAATTCAGATATTTTCAAAGAGTAAGCTCAGAACTATATTTTGAATTTCTCCAAATTTAAACCTTCCCTTTATCTTACCATTCTAATATTTAGATTTACTACGTCCAAGGTTTGTTTATATATTTATATACGCATAATTTAATGTTTTAATGATTTCAATGGCAGACAACTTACTGCACTTTGCCCAGAGATTTCAAGTAACCTAGACCTCCATTTAATACCATTGTACCAGCGCCTTTTGTAAACAAATCCCCTTATCTCTATATGCTTATACAACTGAAAAATGTACAGTTTCCTTTTTTATAAAAAAAAAGGTTGATAGGCACTACCGATTTAAAATGGTCAAGCAAACAGACGATGGTTTGGTGAAAACAACAGAAAATTTCACCCTTCCCCCACCTGAAATAATACCAATTCGATAAGAATTTTTGTCTCTCTCTCCCTTGTACTTGTAAAACTGGCTGCTGGGCGGATGGATTGCGTGAGAAAAACCAAGGACAGTCATCAGCTTGTCGTCACCTGACTCCCCTCAGAATAGTGTAATAACAAAAAAACCGTGAGATCATATACTGAAGGATACAAACGCTTTTTCCCAGTTTACTAAATTAACTTTGTTTTCCAATATATCAAAATCCAATAAGTATTATTCTTTTATTTATAGTCATTGGAGTTTCATCATCAAAGAAAAATAGCGAAGTGAGAGAAAAAAAACACTCCAGCTTCCTACTCAGGCTTGCCTTTGTATCCCTACACGTCCTTCGTCTGCTTGGCAATTAAACAACATTTGTATTTTAACCTTTTTTAAAATATTTACGTGCAATGAAGTGACGCGCAAACGTTCAAAACCTGCATTTCACTGAAAATAAAACTTTAATATAAATTTCACCACTTAAACGCAGAGAACCGTTAAAAAGGCACAAAATAAACAAGAAAAAGAAAGTCTTTTTAAAAGATGTGAACTCGAACTGAAACCACATTTCCCGCTCCCCTCCCCCAAACACACACGATCCCAGTCCCGTCCTCCATCTTAGATCCGCACTTCGGTCGCCTTTTTTCACTTAAAAAATAGAATAAAAGTTCAAAAATACTAACCGTTCCTGCCCATTTTCGAACCGATTTTCACTTTCCTTTCGACTACGTAGGGAAATATCGAGTTTTAAAATTGATTAAATTAAAAATGGGAATAGTTAACACCGCGTCTTCACAGGACGAACAATCCTAAGCCGCCATCTGGTGGCATTTTCCACAATCGAATGGCGCAATGCAAATCCAGACAAAGATTGCCCTCTGGCGGCCACCATCCGCTGCCCGACCCGTGCGCGCGCGGCAGTTACAAGAATACCGTGGAGGCGCGCCTCGAGGCAGAGCGCGGGGTGTTGGAATGGGGTCGCGGTCGGCACGCGCGCTCCGTCCCGCGCACGCAGCGCAATACACAGAACATTACGTCGGCCTTCGTCCATCTATAAAAGGTAGAGTCCGCGGTGTGGGGCGCTGCTATCTGACATTTGGGAGTTAGTAATGGTCAAGTGTATATAGAAAGCTGATGGCCTCCTTATGTGCGTAATTTATTCTTTGACTATTCTCCCGTTGTTTTTGTTGCGCAGTGTTAGTGGATCGTCGTCATCTTGTGGCTGAATATCCGTCGCTGCGTCAGTGAGCACATGGAGGAGTTGTGTAATGGCGGTGGTGGGGCAGGAAGGGAGGGACAGTAGTACTCGCTGGAAACTGAGCATTCATTTTTGCAACGCAAAACAAAAATGTGTTAAAGGCTGGAAATTCTTTTTAAAAAAAAACAAATTAGCCTTTTAAATTTTGTTCACACGAAGGGTGAGAGAAACTGTTTTAATGGTATCACCCTGGACAAATTCCCTTGCAGATGCGAGTTTTTCTTTCCAACGCAGACCGAGGTATGAAAAAGCCCATTACCTCGTGAGTTATTAACACACACGCCCACTGGAATGGTTCGATAGGGGGCTCTCTTTCCCTGGGTGTTGTCACAAGCAAAATATTTCCCATTTTTGGAGCAGTGTTTGCCGCAACTAATGGGGGAATTCGATATCATAGGATAAAATTCAACTATATATAATAAAAAAAACTGTAGCTGCTGGAAATTGAATTTCAAACGTGATCAACTTGAATCTGTATGAATTTCTTTCGAATATTTGAGTCAGGTCACTTCCTCTTTTATTGGAACTGCAAGCATTGGTTGTAGCATAGTCTACCCAGGCCAGATATCTAGTGTTTCCATGATCCTGGGTATCATTGGATGAATAGTGCCATGTCTTGTCACGCAAATGGAATGACTGTTGCCCTGTTTTATTGATATACTGTTGGATACATGGCCTGTTTGGGCAGAGAGGCACCAACTGGCACTGTCAGAATCTGTGTCGGAGCCAAACCTACTGCTTGCAGTTGAAGTCTATATCAGATGTTTGTGTAGTCTGCTTTTTACTACGGTGCTCACCCTCTTTTACAGGGAGCAAGCAACTGATGTGCCAGCAGCTTTGGTAGGAGCAGAAGCTTGGGCATCTCAGAAGTCTAGGGGAGTATGCCATTTTCTTTCAAATGGGTCAATGTATCTATAATCTTGAACTGAAGACTCATTCAGCCTATTAGTTGAAAGGGAGCGATGAAGAGGGATGTCGAACTCAGGGTGGTGCTCATGAATGTTAGAGGATCTACCTGTTTTGGTACCTGTTGGTGCTGATACTGAAAGATATCTTCCCTCTTCATGGATTATTTCCTTTTCTACCAATTGACCTAAGTCATCTTTTCAATGGTATAAATCAAAAACTAGCAGAACGCTTTGCTCCACAGCACTGGGAACATAACCAGAGCATATGTCTTACTGAGGAGGAACAGCAGCTTAGGCTAAATTACAAGATATCTATGGATGAAGAGGGCCATTTGGCTCATAACCTCATCTGGAAAGATCTAAGTGTTCCTCCGTTTCAGCATCCAGTTTTTTTTATCCTTCAAAAGATTCTTGCGTTTGGTTCCAACTAGTCTTCCTATGGAATGAGACATTAAGTACTATTTGATAAAGTAAATTTCAGTGTAGTAAACAGCATGATCATTATATATGTACACTTATGACTGATATATTCAAATATCATTATGTTCTAATATAAAAGCAAAATACTGCAGATGTTGGAAATCTGAAATAAAACCAAAAAGTGCTGGAAATACTCAGCAAGTCTGGCAACATCTGTGGAGAGAGAAGTGAAGTTAACGTTTCAGATCAGTGAAAGAGTATTTTCAAGGTATTAGACTACTGAAAAACAACACAAAATGCAGCCTTGGGAAATAGTGTTCCATAAAGTTTATTTGTGGTGACACACTGGTGAATGGTAACTTTTTTTGTTTCTGTATCTTTGCATCTTCAGTACAAACAATACCATTTCTCATTGTAGGGTACGTGGCAACATTTTATGTCAGCCTTTGGATGAGTCAGAACGCTACCATTTCACTTCTAATTTGTGTTTGAATCTTCCCCTTAGTAGCTATGTGGATTCTAACTGGTAATCTTAGTTCACTGCCCATTGGGGGCCAGTCCAGAGCAGAAACCTACTGGAAGTTGAAAATACTAGCCACTAAATTTGTCGCTTAACTCAGGCCAAAAGAATTGCAGCTTTTGAAAAGTGAAATAGTCACAATCACCTAAATGGCTTAGTTTATAAATGCATTGTCCAATGTGACACTGAGCAGTGCAGTCCAGGAAGATCCTAGATGTGTGTCGAGTAGACTTATCTCTGGGCCTAGGAAGGAGAAATACTCAATCCAGGTTTCCATTCTTGATTACTATCCCAGTTACTCTTACTAGAAAGTGATATTTAAGAGTAAATCAGTCAAAACACCCCACCTGATTATCCCCTTCTACCAGTAAGACTCTACCTGGTATTTCCTTGGCACTGCAGGGAATGTCAGTCTTGATTATGTGCTCAAGCCTGGGAGTGAACCTGAATGCCACATACTTCTGTTTTAGAATGCTGCCAACTGAAAATCAGCTGATGCTTAATAGTGAGCACATTTACTTTTAATGAGGAAGAATGTTAGTTCTGCACTTCCAGGTCAGGGATGGCATGGGTTACATGCCTTGTCTGAATCCAACTCTGGGAATATCCTTTTGGCAGCAATGTGAATGTTTCCATTTCTCACAGCAGTGATCATTGTGGTACTTCTATGTAAGAATGGAGCAATGTTATCAGTTATTATGGATTCTGGATAGTTTTACATAGATTGGCAACTAACAAAAGAGAAGCCAAAGTTCTTCTGTAGACATATGAACAGTAAAAGGATTAAGGAGCAGTGGGGCTGGTTAGGGACCAAAATGAAGATCTATTGCTGGAAGCAGAAGGTATGGCTGAGATTAAATGAGTACTTTACGTTGATGTTTACCAAGAAAGAGGTCTTTGCCAAAGCTATGGTGAACGAGGAAGTTGCCAGGATACTGGATGAGATAAAAATGAAGAGGAGGTACTAGAAAGGCTGACTACTTAATGTGATTAAGTCACCCAGTCCCAGTTCAGCATCCTAGTTTGCTGAAGAAGTGTTGTTGGAAGCTTTTAGAAACAGTAATCGGGGAGAAAAGTAACAGCCACAAGGATAAGCATGGACAAATAGAGGAGAGCCAGTGCAGATTTGCAAAGGGCGAATTATGTTTGACTAACTTGATTGAATTTTTTTGATGAGATAACAGGATGGATGAGGGTAATGCAGTTAATGTTGTGTATATGGACTTTCAAAAGGTGTTTGATAAAGTACCTTATATTTGGCTTGTTAGCAAAAGTGAAGCTACTGGAATAAAAGGAGCAGTAGTGGCATGCAGACAAAACTGGCTAAGAGATAGAAAACAGAAATAAAAACAAGAAATGCTGGAAATACTCAGCAGGTCTGGCAGCATCTGTGGAAAGAGAAGCAGAGTTAACGTTTCAGGTCAGTGACCCTTCATCAGATAGAAAACAGAGTTGTGGTGAATGGCTGTTTTTTGGACTGCAGGGAGATATTACAGTGGTGTCCCCCTGGGTTCTGTACAATGACCACCACTGTTTTTGATACATTAATGACTTGGATTTTTAGGGTGCCAGACACAATTTTGAAATTTGCAGATGACTTGAAAATTGCAAGTGCAGTAAAGAAGTTGGTAATAGACCTTAAGAGGACATAGGCTGGTGGAATGGGCTGATACATGGCAGATGAAATTCAACATAAAAGATTGAAATGAGAGACAAAACAAACTAAATGGTACAATCTTAAAGGTAGTGCAGGAACAGAGAAACCTTGGAGTGTTTTGCACAGATCTTTGAAGATAACAGACAGGTTAACAAAGTCGTTATTAAAGCATATGGGATTCTGGGCTTTTTGAATAGAGGCATAGAGTACAAAAGTGAGGAAGTTATGCTAAACCTATGTAGAACACCGGTTTGGCCCCAGCTGGAGTATTATGTCCAATTCTGGGGCTCACATTTTAGAAAGCATGCAAAGGATTTGGGGAGGACACAGAAAAGGGTGCAGTGGTTAGCACCGCAGCCTCACAGCTCCAGCGACGCGGGTTCAATTCTGGGTACTGCCTGTGTGGAGTTTGCAAGTTCTCCCTGTGAACCGCGTGGGTTTTCGCCAGGTGCTCCTCCCACAGCCAAAAGACTTGCAGGTTGATAGGTAAATTGGCCATTATAAATTGCCCCTAGTAAAGGTAAGTGGTAGGGGAATATAGGGCAGGTGGGGATGTGGTAGGAATATGGGATTAGTGTAGGATTAGTATAAATGGGTAGTTGATGGTCGGCACAGACTCGGTGGGCCGAAGGGCCTGTTTCAGTGCTGTATTTCTAAATGAATTTTTAAAAAGAGTAAACAAAGAGAAACTGTTTCCAGTGGCTGAAGGGCCAATAACCAGAGGGCAAAGATTTACGGCAATATGAGGAAAAACCTTTGTACGTAAAACGTGGTTAGGATTTGGAATGTATAACCTGATAGTGGTGGATACAGATTCAATAGTATCCTTCAAAAGGGAGTTGGATACATACTTGAACGAGAAAAATTTGCAGAGATTTGGGGGAGGTCAAGGGAGTGGGGCAAACTGGATTGCTGTTTCAAACAGCTGGCACAAACTTGGAGTTGCGTTGAGACACATCTAAAACTCATTTCATACAGGAGTTTTATAGCCTGAAAAGACAATGCTTTTACATCACTGAGTGTTGAAGACAAACTTAGATCCAGAGGTCCACCAAGACTCACCTGTGTGGTGTTTTTTAAAGCTAGATCACATTTTATTCTACCTATATAATCCCGATTTATTCATGGCCATGCAGATGCTGCCAGAGCTGCCACATTCAGCTACCAAGCTGCTCGTTTGTCAAATATTTTAGGATCAATTAACTACCCACATCATTATCATACAGCTTTGTAAGGGTGAGGGCTTGCCCCGATACCCAAAAATGCCTCGAGATCTGGATGTCATGTTCAAACGAGCGATCTTTATTACAAGCATGCAAGGAGAAGTCTACTCTCACGAATGATCGTAGGGATTCTACTGGTACTATGTTTCAGCAGTCAATTTGTACAGTTACAAGAGGTTTACCTGACAAGCTATTTCTTTAATTACATCATCTTACCACCTTACTCTCTTCCCTGATCTCATCTACCTTTTTTATTAGATTATTCATGTGATTCTCTGTGTCTTCCCCCTGACCTCGTCTACCTCTTGATTAGATTATTCATGTGATTTTCTGTGTCTCACTGTTACGACCGACCGCTCAAGACTAAGCCCCCAATCAAAATATATGATTATGATTGTGGTGGGAGAAAGACGCAGTTGATTCAGTCTTGCCCGTCCACAGATCGTCTAACATATCATTTTAAACTTTCCAAATTAAAGAAAGACCCAGCCAAATTGTACCATCTATTAACCCCCGAATGAGGCTAACCAAACCAGGTGTCTTTAGATCAAATTAACTGTTCAATTAGAAAAACTAAATTCTTAAACACTACTGAGATATAAACAACATTTAAAATAGAAAAATTAGTGTCCTTGCAGACTTGCGCTCCTGCCGAAATGGACTCTTCCAATGTGGACCAGTCTAAGGTTGCTTGAAGTCCTCACAGCCGTCGAATGGGGAGGAAATAGGTTCTTCAACAGTAGAACAGTCCGTAGTCGAATTGATGCTCTTTTCCAGCGATGAATTTCAGCAATTACAGTTCAGAAGTTAAAGGAATTTGGTTATTTTCTTTTAAGAAATTAATATGGCTTGACATCAGAATTCTGAGAGTATAATAAATAGGGTTTAAGTAAACCGAGAGAGAGCTCTCTTTTCCTTCAGTATATGCTGGCAGTCAGTCTGTGTGTGTATCTGTTTGTTAACTGTCTCAAAAGCCAGTTCTTCAGATAGTTTCAAACGTCATTCGGCAGTATTGTATCTCGTGTCCTTGATCCTGAGTGGCTTGTATAAATATGCTGAATGCATATTTGAAGCTGGCTGTGTCCTAAGGCAATGAGAATACATATTCTTCGACTCAGTCCCTGGAGTTTGCTGCCTTAGAGCAGTACTGATCTTGTTCCAGCCTTAAAGGCACACCGCATACTTCCCGGAAAATAAAAACTACCAGATCCTAACACTCACAGACAAGCTTTTCTCAGGTTTCAGGGGCCTAAGTTTTACACCAAGTATCCCATGATGCCCATACGCCAGTCTCCCCTGACAGAACACGCTTTTGGCCCTTGCCCAGCACCTGGCCCAAGGTAGCCATTACCCTAGGATCATTTGCCCGTCGAATAATCTGGAGATCCTACCGGTTTGAATGAGCTACGGATCCTTCCCTAGCCTCCTTTTACGACCTCTTCTGTGTTCTAGTGACCAGGCTTAGTCTGGGATTGATACTTTGTATTATACTACATAAATTGCAGCAATTTTAATCAAGCCTACAGTACTTTCAGGGTACACCACTTTAATCCCCACTTCTGGCCCTTGGCTACTAGCAAGATGGCCAACTAACGCTAAATGCTCCTTGCTCCATCACTGTTGGCCAGACAGGCGGTTAGATTTGCACGGTTACGTTTTCTAAATTATGTCTAACATCTCAATTTAGGTGCCAGGGTACAACATTCAACCATAAGTTGGATAGCAATTAGCAACAGCACCGCCACCAGTACATGGGAAGCAACTCTAATCCAGGGGTGAACGTCCACCCTAATACCCCAGTCCCAAACCGTCTCCCGCCACGATATGTCCTCCAGTTCGGCTTCCACATCCTCTCTCAGTTGTTTGGCCTCCTGTTGGATTTGGTGAAACAGCTTCATTGCTGCCCGGGCCTCATCCCTCACCTTCATTGGATGTTCCCCTGGGGAAGCAGGGTATCTCTAAGTCCTCTGTTAGATCATCGCTTATGTCCATTCACTCCCTATAGGGAGACTGGATGTGAGTTACCTCCGATTGTCGTTGAGGCCTAGGGGTGGAAGCAGAAACTCCAGTTGATCACTGGGCGGTGGATGTTACCGTACTGGTATCGAGGCTTGCTGGTGTTCATGCAGTATTCCCCTTTTCTGAGGCCCGTAGCCCTAGTTACCCAAGTCTTCATTTCATCCCAGGTGCCTCGAGCCATTCGTAATCGTTACTGGGTGAAAATATCCTTGATAAAAGTTGAAGTCTTGGAGTTCTCGCTGGACCCAGTGCACAATTTCCAACTTGCTTCTCTGTTACCAGAAGGCTGAAGAGGTGCTCTGTCTTGAGGCTTTAGATTTTTAGATTTAGAGATACAGCACTGAAACAGGCCCTTCGGCCCACCGAGTCTGTGCCGACCATTAACCACCCATTTATACTAATCCGACACTAATCCCATATTTCTACCACATCCTCACCTGTCCCTATATTCCCCTACCACCTACCTATGCTAGGGGCAATTTATAATGGCCAATTTACCTATCAACCTGCAAGTTATTTGGCTGTGGGAGGAAACCGGAGCACCCGGAGGAAACCCACGCAGACATAGGGAGAACTTGCAAACTCCACACAGGCAGCACCCAGAATTGAACCCGGGTCGCTGGAGCTGTGAGGCTGCGGTGCTAACCACTGCGCCACAGCTGCTGCTGTAGGTCCCTGGGACTTTGTTGGAGAGGGAGAGAGAGCTCCCTTCTCTTTGGTCTTCAAATTGCAGTCTGTTACCTTTCTGTGTGGCACAGTTCAAACAGTCCCCAGTTTGGCCAACAGGTAAGTCATATGACCATTTCTTTGTAAAAGGTACTCACCCCTTGATCGGTCTCCTCACTATCGCGGTCCCGATGTGCTGTATCCTGCCAACTACGCCATCACTCTCGAGGCATTTGTGGGTACTGGGGCGAGCCCTCACCCTAACCGCTTCAATAAAGGTCTTCTCTATTACAAGCATCACATGTTATGCAAAATTTGCACCACACAAGTACCTGATTGGTACCATAACCAATCGTAAGAAATCGCAGGAGTACAGTTTGTTGAGTCTGCTGTGCCATTCAATACGATTGTGGCTGATCTTCAGCTTCTATTCGACTTTTCCACCTGCTCCCCATATCCCTTGATTCCCTGAGAGATCAAAAATCTGTCTATCTCGGTCTTAAATATATTCAATGATGCAATGGTCGAGCACTGAAGGAGGCTGTTTGAAAAAATTATCCAATTAGTGCCATTTTCCTGCACTTCAAGTATTTATCCAGTTCCCTTTTGAAAGTAATTAATGAATCTGCTTCCACTACTCTTGCAGGCAATGCATACCTGATCATAGCACACTGACCACTCTTTCGGGCAGTGCATTCCAGATCCTAACAACACACTGTATAAAAAAAAAAGTCCTTATCTCGCCTCGGATTGTTCTGCCAATTACCTTAAATCTGAACAGATGGGGAATGTACCATGCACAGACAAGCAAAATGGAATTGTAAACTTTCAATAAAAATCACTAAGAATGTACAAAATAACCAACAATGAGCAGTCAGTAAAAACTGACAAATCAATGAGCTGCCATTTTGAAGTTTCTAGAAACTGAAAACTAACTTTTGATAAGGCTTGTAACATAACAAAAACATAGAATATTTCCAAGAAAATGATTAAATCTAACTGTAATTTTCTGTGTTTAACATGTGTTCAAGTTCTGCTGTCAGAATTCTGAGGCTTAAGGTAATTGGGGTTTCCAGAGTATCACTGTCAGCTGAAGGGATTCAACTAGGCAGCAGGCTACAATTCCTGCATGCATTGCTTCTTGTAACTCCCATAATGTTTTATTATGATTGATAGCAGGATGGTTGTTTACAGAGCCTGACAAGACTTACTGGCCCCAAGATAACAGGTGGCAAGTTGTGTTGGATTTGTGCCAATCCTCCATAGAGCTGAACCCATCAGATTTTCGTGAGTCAGCTTATTTGCATATTCATTGGAGGATTTCCCACACAAGCACCACGTAAAACAGGAATAATGTACTGGGGTGCTTGGAAATTAGAGTGCAGCCCTTAAAAAGCAAAGTTTGGCTAAAGGTGGCAGCAGCAGGCCAGGGGGAACAGCAGGTAGGTAGGAAAGTGTTTGGATCACTGAGTTCACTATAAAGGCAGCTGCAAAAGGTGGATCATGTCTCATTTCATTCCACTTCTATAAGTGTCTTCCACTGGCAGGCTTGGCATAGACAGATGGCCAAAAAATAGACAAGAGCATATTAATTACGGACAGAAGAAAAGCTCAGCATTGTAGTGAGAGTGACCTCTAAATCCTCTCGGAGACTGACCAAAGGAAATACAATCTGCTGGGTCTGTATGGGAGAAAACACCAACAAAATGTTGTGAATCGTAGGGAGGGAAGTGCCAATGGCACTGTGGCAACTCTCTCACTCCAGGCTTGCTGTTCAGTGCCTCAAAACTTAAATGATCTGTGCAGGGAAGGGAAGGAAACACTCTCCCTTTTCTTCCTTGGATACCAGTATGTTAACTCTTAAAATCAAGGACTGCACAAGTAACCCTTCACACTGGATGAAGAAGGTACTAACTTGAGATCAAACATTGATTACTCAGTCTTAAAAAAAAACTTGCATTTATATAACAACTTTAATGTTGTAAAACATTCCAAGGTGCTTCACAGAAGCGATTATCAAACAAATTTGATACCAGGCCATAAAAGGAGATATTAAGACAAGTGACCAAAAGCCTCGTCAAAGAGGCAAATTTAGGGAGCATCTCAAAGGAGGAGAAAGAGCCAGAGGTTTAGGGAAGGAATTCCAGAGCGTAGGACATAGGCAGCTGAAGGCATGGCCACCACTGGTAGAGCAAAGCAAATCAGGGATGCACAAGAGGTCAGGATTGGAGGAGCATAGAGAGCGAAGAGGGTTGTAGGGCTGGAGGGAGTTACAGAGATGGGGAGGAGCGAGGCCATGGAGAGATTTGAAAACAAGGATGACAATTTTAAAATTGAGGCATTCCCTGCTTGGGAGCCAAAGTAGATCAGTGAGCACAGGTGTGATGGCTGAACAGGACTTGGTGCACATTAGGATTAAAGGTCATAGGCCTGAAACGTTAACTCTGCTTTTCTCTCCACAGATAATACCTGACCTGCTGGGTATTTCCAGCATTTTCTGTTTTTGTTTCAGATTTCCGACATCTGCAGTATTTTGCTTTTATATCATCTCAGATGATGTCGCTGAGGGAAAGTGTGTAGATGAGAAATAGGAGGGGGGCCAAAGATATATCCTTGGTGGATTCCAGAGGTAATGGTTGCAGGAGTGGGTAGAGAGCCATTGCCAGTTATTTTCTGACTCTGACTGGATAGATATGAATAGAATCAGGTGAGTGCAGCCCCACCCAGTTGGATGGCGTAGAGGAAGCATTATGAACACTGGACTTTGTAACATGATTATGTTTTAAAAAATTTTATTTTTAAAAGTTTAAGATGGAGTCCAGAAGGTCAGGTGACCTCACATCCACTCGGCCAAAGGACAAGACAGATCAAAGACTTTTTTTTCGAAAAAAGAGATACGAGCACAAGAAATAGGAGCAGAAGTAGACCATATGAGCTATTCTGCCATTCAATACGATTATGGCTGATCTTGGGTTTCAATTCCACTTTCCTGCCCGCTCCCCATATCCTTTGATTCCCTGTGAGACCAAAAATCTATCTATCCCAGCCTTAAATGTATCCACAACCCTCTGGCGTAGAGAATTCCAAAGATTCACAACCCTTTGAATGTAGTAATTTCTCCTTATCTCAGTCCTGAATGGTTGGCCCCTTATCCTGAGATTGTGACCCCGTGTTCTAGATTCCCCGATCAGTGGAAACAATCTCTGAGCTTCTACCCTATCAAGCCCTTTCACAATCTTGTATGTCTCAATTAGATCGCCTCTCATTCTTCTAAACTCCAGAGAATATAGGCCCAATTTACTCAGCCTCTCATCATAGGACAACCCCCTCATCCCAGGGACCAATTTAGTAAATCTTTGCTGCACTGCCTCCAGTGCAAGTATGTCCTTTCTTAAATGTGGAGACCAAAACTGCACACAGTATTCCAGGTGCGGTCTCACCAAAGCCCTGTAAAATTTTAGTAAGACTTCTTTATTCCTGTACTCCAATCCCCTTGTAAAAACGGCCAACAAGCCATTTGCCTTCCTAATAGCCTGCTGCACCTGCATGTTAACTTTGTGCGTTCCTTGTACACGAACTCCCAAATCTCTCTGAACATCTACGCTTATAAGTTTCATACCTTTTAAAAAATATTCTGCTTTTCTATTTTTACGACCAAAGTGAACAACTTCACACTTCCCTACATTATACTCCATTTGCTATCTTGTTGCCCACTCACTTGAGCTGTCTATATCTCTTTGCAGCCTCTCCCTGCAGCTTACCTTTCCACCGAGCTTTGTATCATCAGCAAACTTAGATACATTACTCTCCGTCTATTTATCCAAGTCATTAATATAGAGTGTAAATAGCTGAGGCCCCAGCACTGATCCTTGTGGCACTCCACTATTCACTGCTAACCAACTTGAAAATGCCCCATTTTTGCCCACTGTGCTTCCTGTCTGTTAACCAATCTTCTATCCACGCTAATATATTAACTCCAACACCATGAGCCCTTATTTTGTCTATTAATCTTTTATGGGGCATCTTATTGAATGCCTTTTGAAAATCCAGTTATACTACATCTACTGGTACCCCTTTATCTATCCCATTAGTAACCTCCTCCAAAAACTCAATACATTTTTCTAACAGTATCTCCCTTTAGTAAAACTATGCTGACTTGTTCTAATCATACTATGCTTTTCCAAGTGCAATGTTAAGACTTCTTTCATAATAGTTTTCAGCATCTTAGTGGCGGCACAGTGGCGCAGTGGTTAGCACCGCAGCCTCACAGCTCCAGCGACCCGGGTTCGATTCTGGGTACTGCCTGTGTGGAGTTTGCAAGTTCTCCTTGTGTCTGCGTGGGTTTTTGGGCGGCACAGTGGCGCAGTGGTTAGTACTGCAGCCTCACAGCTCCAGGGACCCGCGTTCGATTCTGGGTACTGCCTGTGTGGAGTTTGCAAGTTCTCCCTGTGTCTGCGTGGGTTTTCTCCGGGTGCTCCGGTTTCCTCCCACAAGCCAAAAGACTTGCAGGTTGGTAGGTAAATTGGCTGTTATAAATTGTCACTAGTATAGGTAGGTGGTAGGGAAATATAGGGACAGATGGGGATGTTTGGTAGGAATATGGGATTAGTGTAGGATTAGTATAAATGGGTGGTTGATGGTCGGCACAGACTCGGTGGGCCGAAGGGCCTGTTTCAGTGCTGTATCTCTAATCTTCCCAGTGACTGATGTGAGGCTAACTGGCCTGTGGACTGCAGGGGTAACACCTGACGAACAATACATTTCACCCTCCCAGACTTTCGGGTCATAAAACAAAGAGTCAGTGATTCTAATGTCCTTTAGGGAAGGAAAACTGCTGTCCTTACCTGGTTTGGCTTGCATGTGATTCCAGACCCACAGCAATGTAGCAATGACTCTTTTAAAAAAAAATGCCCTCTGAAATGGCCTAGCACGCCACTCAGTTCAAGGGTATAAGGGGTGTTCAAATAAAGGTAGTACCCTTGTATTTTCAGTCAGCTACATTCAATTTGTAGGATGGACTGGAATCACTGGTCCTCATCTACACCCAACTCTCACTGCTGGCTCCAAGCGCCACAACCCAGCACACCATCTCAGCTGATGGGTGAAATGTAGTGAGGGGAAAAATGATGAACATGACACCATCTGGGCGGTTGTCTTTCTTGATAAAGGTAACGGCCAGGGCAGAAGGATTCCAAGCGGCTCAAGTGACCATCATGTTCTGGACCAAAGGCGTGCCACACCATATTGCGTGGACTACAGTTGGTGGTATACCAGCTATGGATAAAATAGCAAGGGAAGGAGAGGGAAACTCTGAATTCAAACCTATGGCTTGGAGACCTCACTGCCGCCATCCCAGTTCACTGGGCCATGACAGATGAGCTCTAGGCTTAAAGGGTGGGGTCAGTCAGTGCAAACTGTACTCCACCTTAAAGCACCACTGCTCAGGCAGGAAGGGAGCACACTCCAACTAAAACTCAACAAGTAAGTGCTGTAACAACGGGAAAGGGGTGAAAACGGCAGGTGTAAAATGGCACTGGCAGCTGCAGTTCCAATCCTGCATGCAGGCGGCTCAGGATATTGTTTGTTTTGATGATGATTTAGAGACGGCATCATCACCCAGTGGCACCCTGAGTGACCAAGTAGCCTTTTTGAAGGACAGCACTGCTTGCTCATGAATTGGAGAGAGGCCTAGAAAAGGTGGCCTAAACAAATGCTCGTCTCCCTACCACCTAGTTGGCTTGCCGCAGTCAACGGGCATCTCTTAATGCGCTCAAACTACGACAGAGAAGGAAACGCGAGCTCCTAATCTCAATTCGAAAGGTGGGAAAAGAAGAAAAATTCTGAAACTCGCCTGCTGGAACTAAGAACAATACTCGACTCTGGTGACAACAGCTGCTCCAACGAATCTCAGCCCTGGTGGCCCATGAGCTAGCCAGACTAGACATTGATATAGCGCCCCTGAGTGAGATCCACTTCTCGGAGAAAGATAGCCTGATTGTCGTCCTTTGCGATTTCAAAGCCAGAGTGGGCCATGACAGCCTGGTATGGAAGGGAGTGCTCAGAAACCATGGAGTTGAAAACTGTGTTGAAACGGATGTTTACTCTTGGAACTCTGTGCAGAAAAGCAGCTGTCCATAACCAACACCTTCTTTCAACAAAAAAGATCGCTTCAAGACTGCATGGACGCATCCCCGCTCTAAACACTGGCACCTGATAGATTACGTCTTGGTGCGCCAGTGTGACCTACACGGACTGCTTCAGTATCTGAGGTGCTGAACATTGTGCAATCATCAGCGAACATCCCCACTTCTGACCTTATGATTGAAGGAAGGTCATTGATGAAGCAGCTGAAGATGGTTGGGCCCAGGACACTACCCTGAGGAACTCCTGCAGTGATGTCCTGGAGCTCAGATGATTGACCTCCAACAACCACAACCATCTTCCTTTGAGCTAGGTATGATTCCAGCCAGCGGAGTGTTTTCCCCCTGATTCCCATTGACCTCAGTTTCGCGAGGGCTCCTTGATGCCATACTCGGTCAAATGCTGCCTTGATGTCAAGGGCAGTCACTCTCACCTCACCTCTTGAGTTCATCTCTTTTGTCCATGTTTGAACCCAGGCTGTAATGAGGTCAGGAGCTGAGTGGCCCTGGCGGAACCCAAACTGAGTGTCACTGAACAGGTTATTGCTAAGCAAGTGCCGCTTGATGGCACTGTTGATGACACCTTCCATCACTTTATTGATGATTGAGAGTATGCTGATGGGGCGGTAATTGGCCGGGTTGGACTTGTCTTGCTTTTTGTGTACAGGACATACCTGGGCAATTTTCCACATTGCAGGGTAGATGCCAGTGTTGTAGCTGTACTGGAACAGCTTGGCTAGGGGTGCGGCAAGTTCTGGAGCACAGGTCTTCAGTACTATTGCCGGAATATTGTCAGGGCCCATAGTTTTTGCAGTATCCAGTGCCTTCATTCGATTCTTGATATCACGCGGAGTGAATCGAATTGGCTGAAGTCTGGCATCTGTGATGCTGGGGACTTCAGGAGGAGGCCGAGATGGATCATCAACTCGGCACTTCTGGCTGAAGATTGTTGCAAATGCTTCAGCCTTATCTTTCGCACTGATGTGCTGGGCTCCCCCATCATTGAGGATGGGGATATTTGTGGAGCCACCTCCTCCAGTCAGTTGTTTAATTGTCCACCACCATTCACGGCTGGATGTGGCAGGACTGCAGAGCTTAGATCTGATCCGTTGGTTATGGGATCGCTTAGCTCTGTCTATCACATGCTGCTTACGCAGTTTGGCATGTAATTAGTCCTGTGTTGTAGCTTCACCAGGTTGACACCTCATTTTGAGGTATGCCTGGTGCTGCTCCTGGCATGCCCTCCTGCACTCTTCATTGAACCAGGGTTGGTCTCCTGGCCTAATGGTAATGGTAGAGTGGGGGATATGCCGGGTCATGAGGTTACAGATTGTGGTTGAGTACAATTCTGCTGCTGTTGATGGCTCACAGCGCCTCATGGATGCCCAGTTTTGCATTGCTAGATCTGTTCGAAATCTATCCCATTTAGCACAGTGATAGTGCCACACAACACGATGGACGGTATCCTCAATGTGAAGGTGGGACTTTGTCTCCACAAGGACTGTGCGGTGGTCACTCCTGCCAATACTGTCATGGACAGAAGCATCTGCGGCAGGCAGATTGGTGAGGACGAGGTTCCCCCACCACCTGCCACAGACCCAGTCTAGCAGCTATGTCCTTTAGGACTCGGCCAGCTCGGTCAGTAGTGGTGCTACCGAGCCACTCTTGGTGATGGACATTGAAGTCCCCCACCCAGAGTACATTTTATGCCCTTGCCACCCTCAGTGCTTCCTCCAAGTGGGGTTCAACAAGGAGGAGTACTGAGTCATCAGCTGAGGGAGGGCGGGAGGTGGTAATCAGTAGGAGGTTACCTTGCCCATGTTTGACCTGATGCCATGAGACTTCATGGGGTCCGGAGTGGATATTGAGGACTCCCAGGGAAACTCCCTCCCTACTGTATACTACTGTGCCACCACCTCTGGTGGGTCTGTCCTGCCGGTGGAACAGGACATACCCGAGATGGTGATGGCAGTGTCTGGGACATTGTAAGGTATGATTCCGTGAGTATGACTATGTCAGGCTGTTGCTTGACTAGTCTGTGGGACAGCTCTCCCAACTTTGGCACAAGCCCCTAGATGTTAGTAAGGAGGACTTTGCAGGGTCGACAGGGCTGGGTTTGCCGTTGTCGTTTCCGGTGCCTAAGTCAATGCCGGGTGGTCCGTCTGGTTTCATTTCTTTTTATTGACTTCGTAGCAGTTAGGTACAACTGAGTGGCTTGCTCGGCCATTTCAGAGGGCATGTAAGAGTTAACCACATTGCTGTGGGTCTGGAGTCACATGCAGGCCAGACCAGGTAAGGACAGCAGATTTCCTTCCCTAAAGGACATTAGTGAACCAGATGGGTTTTTACAACAATCGACAATGGTTTCATGGCCATCATTAGACTAGCTTTTAATTCCAGATTTATTAATTAAATTCAAATTCCACCTTCTGCTGTGGTGGGATTCGAACCCATGTCCATATGAAGCACTAAAATCTGTCTATGGACCAGCACATCAAACCCAAAACCCTTTGAGGAGTGCCGATGGCAAGACTCTACACACCAACATGGAGTCAGTCCTGGATCTCTGGTCGGAGAAGTTTGAAACTCTCTTCGGTGCCAAGTGCACAGTGCATAATACTGCCATCAATTGCATCCAACAACACTCCGTCAAAGAAGAACTGGATGAGAGCCCAATTCCGGAGGAAACGGTGACCGTCATCAACCAGATGAAGAGCAACAAAGCCCCCAGAGTCAATGGAATTCCACCCAAAGCCTTGAAGCATGGTAGCCCTGCCCTGTACACCAAGCTCCATGAGTTTTTCATGGCCTGCTGGGAACAGGGCAGGATTCCACAGGATCTTCATGTTGCCATTATCATCACCTTGTACAAAAACAAAGGAGAAAAATCAAACTGCTCCAACTACTGTGGGATCACCCTCCTTTCTATTGCTGGGAAGATCCAGGCTACAATACTTCTGAACAGGCTTGTGCCTGCCATTGAGGAAGAAAACCTCCCAGAGAACCATTGTGGTTTCAGAACAAACAGAGGCACCACAGACATGGTATTTGCACTCAAACAATTGCAAGAAAAAATGTGAGCAAAATAAAGGCCTGTACGTCACTTTCGTAGACCTCACCAAGGCATTCGACACTGTGAGCAGAGATGGACTTCGGAAAATCCTTGTAAAACTTTGATGTCCACCCAGGTTCCTGGCCGTAGTGAAGCAGTTTCATGAAAATCAGTATGGACAAGTCAAGCACAACAGCGACCTCTCGACTCCCTTCCAAGTATCCAATGGCGTAAAGCAGGGATGTGTGCTGGCCCCGACCTTATTCGCTATCTTTTTCAGCATGATGCTGCATTAGGCAACAGAAGACCTTGAGAGAGTTTACGTACACTTCCGGACTAATAGAGGCCTTTTCAACCTCAGGTGTTTTCAGGCTCACACAAAGACACAAGAAAAACTCATCCGTGAACTTCTTTTCGGAAATGACTGTGCTTTCCTGGCCCACAGTCAGTCTGACCTGCAACATATAACAACACGTTTTTCCGAGGCGGCACAACTCTTCGGACTAAAAATCAGTTTAAAGAAAACTGAAGTCCTGCATCAGCCTGCACCCCAAGAAGAATATAGGCCACCAAGCATTGTTATCGAGGGAACTGAGCTGAACGCCATCAAACAATTTACTTATTTGGGGAGCACCATCCTGTTTGATGCCACCATAGACAAGTGGACAATAGACTCTCAAAAGCAAACAGTACATTCAGCAGACTCTACAAACGAGTGTGGAGCAACTATAGCCTCAGAGCACAGACCAAACTCAAAGTGTACAAAGCCGTCGTCCTCACCACCCTTCAGTATGGCGCTGAGTCATAGGTCCTATACCGCTGTCATATATGCCTTCTGGAGCACTTCCATCAGCACTGTCTCGGCAGCATCCTCAAGATCCACTGGCAGGACCGCATCGCAAACACTGAAGTCCTGGAAACAGCCAACATCACCAGTGTCGAAGCCATCCTCCTGCAAAGCCAGCTGAGTTGGACAGGTCACGTTGCCTAGATGGATGACAGTCGCCTGCCCAAGATCGTGTTGTATGGAGAGCTGACCACTAGTAAAAGGAACAGAGGGGCCCCATGCAAACATTTCAAGGACTCCCTGAAGAAGTCCCTTTCTGTGTGCCACATCAACCATCGCCAGTGGGAAGCGCAGGCCATAGATCGTGATGCCTGGAGATGCTACATCAGGAGGGCTACAGACACCTTTGAGACTGAGTGAAGAACCAGCATGAAAGAGAAAAGGAGGAGAAGGATAGTTCCAATTGCCCCCAGCAGCGACTGCATCTTCACTTGTACCCGCTGTGGGAGAATCTGCCGGTCACAGATAGGCCTGACTAGCCACCATCTGGCCTGAAACCGATGAGTACAACCTTCCCAAAATCTTTGTCTGCAAAGAAATGCCAAGAGAGGGATGGGCAATAAATGCTGGCCTAGCCAGCGACGGCCACATCCCACAAAACGAATTTTTAAAAGGTGCAAATGTACCAAGCAGTTGTTAACACCTGGGAACAAAGGAAGTCCCAGGTGGCTCTGTGAAACCAGACTTCTGGACTTTGCATATTAGAACAAGACAGTAAGCTATTGACTTTTGAGTCCTGATAAATTTAACAGATTTTCTGAAGGCAGACATGCTGTAAGAAGGGAACCCAGCAGTTGTAGCCTAAGACAAGAAATCAGAAGTTGCAGCCTTGAGAGAGAGAGAGAGAGAGAGAGGGGACATCTGCTCTCGGAAGCGTGATACAGTAAAAAGCTGTTTTGAAAGTTGACGGTTGGAGAGAAGTAGAAGACCAGCAGGATCACCAGGAATTGCCTTATTCACGGAAGTCCAGGTCAGAAGTACTTGTAGAAGTGAGCATAGAGGACATTGATTTTTGAAAAGGTCTGGGAGATCCAACCTATTGCTACTGGGCGGAATTTGAGACTTTTAATCGCAAAGGATTTCACCACCAAAAAGCACTGTAATGTATAAGTGTGCTGTGAGGTTTTGAAGTATTTTAATAAATAAAGAAAATACCTTTCTTTGTAATCTGGGATATCAGCTACTTACTAAGTACAATTTGACTAATGGGGATTTCTTTTAGTTGTTATAATAAAAGTCTTCAATGTGAAATCTTGTGTAATTCTTTAAATTGGTCTGGGGTTCATATCTCGTATTTTAATGTTAACGGTCTCACTGAGATCGTAACAGAAGCTTTGGAGGAGTATAGTGTGATCAGCATGGTTAAAGGATGCAGTCAGGTCATAAAGGATAAGGACAGAAAGTTTACCATAGTTACAGTCGCTTTAGGATGTCCTTTGCGACTTTGGTAAGGACTATTTCAGTGCTGTGGCAGGATGGAAACAGGGTTGGAGGGGTTCAAAAATGGAGTTGCAGGAAAGATGGGCATGGATTTGGGAGGTGACGTACCTTCAAGGACTTTAGAGAGGAAAAATAATTTGGAGATGCAGCACTAGTTTGCAAGGACAGAGGGTGAAGGGTGTTTTTTTTTTAGGAGGACGCTGTGCCAGCAGATTTGAAGGGGAGGGGGAAAGTACCTGAGGAGAGGGAACCATTGGCAATATGAGCTAACATGGGGACCAGGAAGGGAAGATCGATGATAAACATTTTGCTGGGGATTAGGTTGAAGGAGCAGGTGGTGGGTCTCATAGACAATATGAACTCAGAACACATGAGGGAGATAGAGAAACTAGAGACAGATGCAAGTTCAGGACTAGGGCAGGAGGAATCCTTAGGGAAGTTTGGTTTGGTGGGCTAGGGGAAGAGGGAAATGACAGTGGCAGCTAAACATATGGTCTCAGTCTTAGTCCATGAGCTCCTCGGACTAGTGAGGGACGAGGGTGGATGGGGCAGGGGAGAAGGTTTTAAGACAGTTTGTAATGGAGAAGAGAAGCCAGGGATTATCTTTGCATTCCAGAATAATTTTGGAATAGTGAGCTGTTTTGGCAGAGGAGACCAGGACCCAATAGTGTTTTGCATGGTCCAACCAGATAAAGCGATGAATGGCTAAGCTAGTTATCTACCATAAACTTTCAAGTCTGCATCCCTTGGACTTAACCGAGTGATACCTCTACATCTCTGACATCAGCTCTCCAATGCCACCTGAGAGACAATCCTCAATTGCCATTTTTCACCTAGTTCCCTCAATCGTGTTACAGGAGAAATTTGAAAGGTCACAGACCTAAAACGTTAACTCTGCTTCTCTCTCCCAGATGCTGCCTGACTTTCTGAGTATTTCCAGCATTTCCTGTTTTTATTTCAAGCTTGTTATTTTGCTAAGTTACAGAATGCCATATGTGTGACAATGAAACTTTCACCTTGAAATTTAGCATTATTTAAGCCTTATATTTTGTAACTCGTGTATTCTTGTATTCTAAGTGGTCATACTAGCTGCAGTTCTTTTATTTAAGTTTATCTTAGAGCTCAAAAACAAATAAAATTATCATTATGAACTGCAGAAATGCTGAAAGGACTATACCAGTATGCAAGTTTAGAGGGAGAATCTGAATATAAATTCTGAATTTAAATATGTCTGTTAAGCATTAAGTTGTTATTAAGGTTTTGTGGCTCAGTTGGTAGCACTTTTGCCTATAGGGCAGAAGTTTGTGGGTTCGAGTCCCACTCCAGGACTTGAGCACAATATCTAGGCTGATACTCTAGTGTCGAACTGAGGGATTGCTGCACTATTGAAGGTGCTATCTTTTGGATGAGATGTTAAACCAATGCCCTGCCTACCCTTTCAAGTGGCATTATTTTGAAGAAGAGCAGGGGAATTATCCCAGTGTCCTGGCCAATATTTATCCCCCAATTGACATCACAAAAACAGATTATCTGGTCATTGTCACATTTTTGTTTGTAGGAGCTTGCTGTGTGAAAATTGGCTGCCACATTTTCACATTGCAATAGTGACCACACTTCAAAATCTACTTCATTGGATGTAAAGCGCTTTTGGGTGTCTTGTGGTCATGAAAGGTGCAATATAAATGTAAGTCAGTCTTTCTATAAAAGCAAAATACTGCGGATGCTGGAAATCTGAAATAAAAACAAGAAATGCTGGAAATACTCAGCAGGTCTGGCAGCATCTGTGGAGAGAGAAAAAGAGTTAACGTTTCAGGTCAGTAACCCTTCTTCAGAACTTGCAAATATTAGAAATGTAAAAGGTTATAAGCAAGTAAAGCGGGGGCGGGGCAAGAGATAACAAAGGAGAAGGTGTAAATAGGACAAGGTCACAGAATAGCTGACCAGAAGGCCGTGGAGCAAAGGCAAACAATATGTTAAGGGTGTGTTGAAAGACAAAGCATTAGTACAGATAGGGTGTTAATGGACTGAAAATTGAACAGCTGCAAACGTGAAAAAAAACTATGGGTAAGCAAACTGAACAAACTGAGATGAAATAAAATAAAATAAACACAGAAAAAAATATATAAAAGGAAGGAAAAAAAACTAAAAATAGAAGTAAAATGGGGGGCCCGTCATGCTCTGAAATTATTGAACTCAATGTTCAGTCCGGCAGGCTGTAGTGTGCCTAATCGGTAAATGAGATGCTGTTCCTCGAGCTTGCGTTGATGTTCACTGGAACACTGCAGCAATCCCAGGACAGAGATGTGAGCAGGGGGCAGTGTTGAAATGGCAAGCAACCGGAAGCTCAGGGTCATGTTTGCGGACTGAGAGGAGGTGTTCCGCAAAGCGAATACCCAGTCTGCATTTGGTCTCCTCAATGTAGAGGAGACCATATTGTGAGCAGCGAATACAGTATACTACATTGAAAGAAGTACAAGTAAATCGCTGCCTCACCTGAAAGGAGTGTTTGGGGCCTGGGATCGTGAAGCGAGAGGAGGTAAATAGGCAGGTATTACACCTCCTGCGATTGCAGGGGAAGGTGCCATGGGAAAGGGACAAGGTGGTGGGGGTAATAGAGGAGTAGACCAGGGTGTCACAGAGGGAACGATCCCTTCGGAATGCTGACGGGAAGGGAGGGGAAGATGCGTTTGGTAGTGGCATCATGCTGGAGGTGGCGGAAATGGCGGAGGATGATCCTTTGGATGTGGAGGCTAGTGGGGTGGAAAGTGAGGAAAAGGGGAACCCTGTCGCGGTTCTGGGAGGGAAGGGAAGGGGTGAGGGTAGAGGTGCGGGAAATGGGCCGGACACAGTTGAGGGCCCTGTCAACCACAGTGGGGGGGAATCCTCGGTTGAGGAAAAAGGAAGACATATCAGAAGCACTGTCATGGAAGGTAGCATCATCAGAGCAGATGCATCGGAGACGGAGAAACTGGGAGAATGGAATGGAGTCCTTACAGGAGGCAGTTTGGGGCGGGAGCAGGAAACGGCACCAATACAGTCATCAATGTACCGGAAAAACAGGACTGTCCCGGCAGACCCATTGTGTCAGCCAGCTCCTCCCCCACTGAACTTATTTCTTCCTATCTTGACTCTATCTTTTCTCCGCTGGCCCAGTCTGTTCCCACCTACATCCGTGACTCTTCTGACACCCTACGTCATTTTGACAATTTCCCGTTTCCTGGCCCGAACCGCCGCCTCTTCACTATGGACGTCCAAGCTCTCTACACCATCCCCCACCAGGACGGTTTGAGGGCTCTCTGCTTCTTCCTTGAACAGAGGCCCAACCAGTCCCCATCCACCAGCACCCTCCTCTGCCTGGCTGAACTGGTTCTCAGATTGAACAACTTCTCCTTCAACTCCACTCACTTCCTTCAAGTAAAACGTGTTGCTATGGGTACTCGCATGGGTCCTAGTTATGCCTGTCTTTTTGTGGGATTTGTCGAACATTCCTTGTTCCAGTTCTACTCAGGCCCCCTCCCCCAACTCTTTTTCCGGTACATTGATGACTGTATTGGTGCCATTTCCGGCTCCCGCCCCGAACTGGAAAACTTTTATCAACTTTGCTTCTAATTTCCTCCGTTCTCTCACCTTTACATGGTCCATCTCCGACACTTCCCTTCCCTTCCTCGACTTCTCTGTCAGGGCCCTCAACTGTGTCCAGTCCATTTCCCGCACCTCTATCCTCACCCCTTCCCCTCCCTCCCAGAACCGTGACAGGGTTCGCCTTGTCCTCACTTTCCACCCCATCAGCCTCCACATCCGAAGGATCATCCTCCGCCATTTCCGCCACCTCCAGCGTGATGCCACAACCAAACTCATCTTCCCCTCCCTTCCCCTGTCAGCATTCTGAAGGGATCGTTCCCTCCATGACACCCTGGTCCAATCCTCCATTACCCCTACCACCTCGTCCCCTTCCCATGGCACCTTCCCCTGCAATCGCAGGAGGTGTAATACCTGCCTATTTACCTCCTCTCTCCTCACTATCCCAGGCCCCAAACACTCCTTTCAGGTGAGGCAACGATTTACTTGTACTTCTTTCAATGTAGTATACCGTATTCGCTGCTCACAATGTGGTCTCCTCTACATTGAGGAGACCAAATGCAGACTGGGTGACCGCTTTGCGGAACACCTCCGCTCAGTCCGCAAACATGACCCCGAGCTTCCGGTTGCTTGCCATTTCAACACTGCCCCCTGCTCTCATGCTCACATCTCTGTCCTGGGATTGCTGCAGTGTTCCAGTGAACATCAACGCAAGCTCGAGGAACAGCATCTCATTTACCGATTCGGCACACTACAGCCTGCCGGACTGAACATTGAGTTCAATAATTTCAGAGCATGACGGGCACTCCATTTTACTTCTATTTTTAGGTTTTTTTTCTTTTTCCTTTTGTAAATTTTTTTTCCTGTGTTTATTTTATTTTATTTCATCTCAGTTTGTTCAGTTTGCTTACCCACAGTTTTTTTTCACGTTTGTACTTGCGGCTGTTCAATTTTCAGTCCATTAACACCCTATCTGTACTAATGCTTTGTCTTTCAACACACCATTAACATATTGTTTGCCTTTGCTCCACGGCCTTCTGGTCAGCTATTCTGTGACCTTGTCCTATTTACACCTTCTCCTTTGTTATCTATTGCCCCGCCCCCGCTTTACTTGCTTATAACCTTTTACATTTCTAATATTTGCTAGTTCTGAAGAAGGGTCACTGACCTGAAACGTTAACTCTGCTTCTCTCTCCACAGATGCTGCCAGACCTGCTGAGTATTTCCAACATTTCTTGTTTTTATTTCAGTCTTTCTATACTGCTGCAGAGATATTTGGTAAAAAAGGAAGAAATTTTTTTTTAGATTAAATGTTATATAATTCTTGATCCGTCTGATAAAATCCGCACACTCAATAGATATACTGTAAAGTTGAAGAGCCACTCCTCTATATTATTGCAATTAATTCTGAACAATTTCACTAAATAAGTGTACAAGTAGTTGTGGAAATGAAATAAGACATTATACATATGGGTTCGAAATTGCTTGACACCAGTGATAGCGTGGGGTAGAGTTTCTGCTTTGGTCACAATCGCTGATCCAGGTACAAATTCACCAATTTTGAGAAGTGTTTCTTTTTTCTCAAGTTTCAAACACATTTGCATATCATCAAACCCAAAATCTGTTGTGCACCAGCACAGTAGGGGAGTGTTTTAAAATGTTATTTTGAAAAAAAATTGCTTCACAGAATATTCCTAGATATGTTTAAGAGTGGTAACAGTGCAGTTTGATTAATATAACTGGAAATGAGTTTATCACAAAAAATAAGTATTTTTAATCACAGTGTCAATTCACCGCTAACCTGATTTTAAATTACTGTAAATGACTTTAAAAAAAACACATTTACTCTTTACACTGAGGTAGTTTTTAAATTGTACCAATTCATGTCCTTGCGCTCAAAAGAACCAGCTTAATTTTTACAGCCTCCTGCAGTACCTGCAAAGGAGTTCAATTAGCAGTGTTATGGAAGTGTTTTTTTCCTCTCTGTTTAAAAACTAAAGGAGTCTGTGTGCCTTTAAGACTGAGCAGTTTTTATATTCTGTGGGAACAGTGTGTGCAAGCTACAAGCCTGTTCGTAAGCAACAGCAAGAGAGATGCAGTCACATGCTGTATTGTATCAGTTTCACACATGTGTAAAGATGGGCTAGAACCAGTTTGATCTGGCAGATCAGCGAAGCGTGCTGTCCTTAAAGGAAGGATTTTGTCTCTCTCAGCAGAAAATCTAAATTGGCCTATAGGTTCTGTTTCGCCTGAAGAGGAAAAGACCACTGGTAAGAAATCTTTGCATTGTTGGAGGTAGCAAATTCCTTTTTACTCCCATCTCTAAGAAGTCTCTGCCTCAGGAGTGTCTTTCTGTTGTCTTTTGTGTTTCTGGGAGTTCTCTAATTCTCAGGAAAGTTTCTACTGATAGGCTGCTAATTCAAAATCTAAATAGACCTGTTATACTCCTTGTTGAAAGATTTGTGTGATGCCTACTGCAGCCGAAGTGCCATGAATGCCTATCCATTACAGACTATTCATCAAATTCGCCTGGAGACTTCGAGTGGCATTTGACTGTTCAACTCTTATGATACCTAATGGAACCAGGAACGTAACCCACCAGGACTTACAACCCAGCTATTTATCTATTCCTAGGAAACAGTTCTAATTTAAAACATAATTTTAAAAACCAGTTAACCGTTGGTTTTTGAATGTATATATGTGTGCATGAGGGTTAGGAGGAATAAAAAATTGTAAAGTCTTTTCAGACATAGATTTATCTCAGTACTGTTTAAGATTTAGTTTATTAATAAATAGTTAATCTGTTGTTTAAAGATACCTGGTTTGGTGTGTTTTATTCTGGGGGTTAATAAAATGTTTAATTTGGCTAATTTCCGGTAGGTGGGAAACTTTATTAATATTCTGTCACCTGTGGAGTAATGGGACTGAATTAGCAGTGCATTACTCCCGCCTTGGTTGTAACAGCAGAAACTCCCAATGGTGATTAATTCATCCCAGAGCATGGACAGTTTTGTGGGGAGGGCAGGCATCCAGTGCAATGTTCTATAAACCAGCACAAAAGATTGCAGAAATTCAATTTGTGCTTAAAATTACGTGATCTTTTGCAGGATTATGTCGATTTTGGGTCATTTGCACTGAGAAAAACGGTGCAACCAAGTGGATCATGGGTATGTAGCTGTTTTCACATAGAGTTGGAAAATGTTATATTTTCACTATCATTCTACTCTGGGTAACAGTTATTATGGATCCTCTGTTGACTTGGTAGGTAAATTCATTTCCTGGTGTGGAACTGTGCCAGAACATCTCAAATTCAGTTGCCAATCTGAGCTGAGTGAGTTGATCTCTGAAGGAGCAGAAATGCTCGATTTGGCTTCTTGACTATATATGGTGAAGATACGATTGAGTTTGGCTCTGATGAATTCTGCAACCTGCCAATGCTCATGGTCCAGCTTCACAAACGGAGAAACTGGAGTCAACACTTTTAGGAGAAAAAGGAAGAAATTGGAAAATTGAAAAAAGAAAAGCTGGTTACTTTTACTGTCAATCCACTGAACGTTTGTCCCACAAAATACAATGGTCTAATTCCTTTTGCTTTGAAATTTTGACATTTAAATAGATTTGGAACCTTCATATTGTCACACAATATTGCCCATAATAAATAAGCCTCTAAAATGTTATATAATTTATTACATGCTAAAAAAAAACATATGTGCTGTGGGTCAAAATAATTTCAACTTTCAAAATTTTCCACTTTATAGGTATTATTAGATTCATAGGGCTACACCACTCCCACGATTGGCAGTGGCAGTGAGAAGTTGTCAGAATCAATACATGATCCGTCATGTATCAAAATATTACTTACACTCTGATAGAGAAACAGCTTAGTGGGTAATTATATGCTCCCAATGGGGAAGGCACATTCAAAGGGATTGCAGATTGGAGATAGGGCTACAGATTTGTACCCTTGATTCTCTGATGTGCACTCTCTGGCCATGACATTTCATTGGGAGAACCCAAAATGGAATTATACTTAGAGTTTTTCTATAAAACTGTTGTTACAACTGTGCCTTCCATATTGGAAGGCTTTACAGTAATGGGTAAAGGTATAGTATATTTTAAACTGAGAAGTCCAGGTGGCAAGCCACAGTACAGGACACCTCAGAAATTTTCAAATGTGGGTGAGCAGATGAGATAAATCAAAAAGTAGGGGTTAGATGATGCAAAACCATCAATTGCTAAAGCCTGTAGATTCCAAGAGGATGGAAGGATTAAAGGGTGCAAGTTATTTCACATTTTGATATCCTAGGGAAGAATCAGGAGATGGTCTTGATTTGCACAGAGAGGATATAGAGGGAAGGAGAGCTTGTAGAATGGTATGCAATATTTGTAGGAGGAATAAGAGTAAAGTTCAGAAGAATTTATTTAAAATCTAACTTATTTGAAATCAAACTTGAAAAATTATGGTCAATGGGTTTCAAAAAGTTAGTTCCATTGCATTAATTTATTATATCCCTAGGTTAGAAAAGGGATTTTACCCTTGTCGGACGGGAGCCGTCCACCAACCGAAAAGTTGCTGGTGATCCCGCCTCCGCTGAGCCTGGGGTCCAGTCCGAATTTTGTGGTCCCCAGGCCTTTAATTGGGTTTCGGCCAGACTTCCACCTCATTGTGCTGGATTTTACGCCAGGCGGACGGGAGCTGGCCACCGACATAAAAGTCAGTGGCAAACCCGCTTCCGCCCGGCCTGGGGATCCGACCCGCATTTTATGGGTCCCCAGGCTTTAATTGTTCCGAGGTGGGACTTCCACCCACTTGAGGGAGGACGACCCGCCTCATTGAGCTGCTGGCCAATCATCGGGTTGGGTGGTTGGGGCATCGGGGGAGACCCTCCATTGGACGTAGGGTGTCTGATCAGGAGGGCCCCCCACCAGGCCGTCAGAAAGCTGCCTGCATTTGTGAGGTGGCTTTTCTTAGGCCTAGGCTGCCTGACTGGCCAATGGTAAAATCCCCGTGGCGGCAGGTGGAGGCCCTTAAGTGGCCATTAACTGGCCACTTTAGTGTCTTGATTGACCTGGGGCGGGCAGGCCAGTTTCCACTGCCACCACCCCGCGTAAAATGGCGGTGGAGGCAGGAGCGGATTGGGAAAGGCCCCCCGAGCCTCCCACTCCATTTTCCCGCTCTTTGGGCGGGGTGTAAAATTCTGACCCTCGAGTGAGAGAGATTTTGTGTGTTGATGTAGCCTTTTGCAAATAAAGTGCCGGTTTGCAGGTTACAGTTGTATCCTAGTTTTACAGTTTGTAAATTCTGCAAATTTTTATTGCAAGCAATGTTAAACAACAAGTAGTACAAGGATTTTGGGAATAGTTCTATATTAACTCTACCTTAGTTACCGACTAGCTTTTCGCAGCTAGTCAAATTAAAATAGAAAACATGCCAGTTAAAAGAGCTTATTGACCAAAATTAACAATATTTTCAATGAAAGAACAGTGTAAAGTAGCTGAGGTAAAATGCACTGAGCCAAATCATTCCTAGTTTTAGGTGCTGCACTTGGTGCATTTTAAAGGCCAAACCTGATGACAAATAGAGAAACATAAAATGTACAAGGAGTGAATGGAATTCAAATGTTATATACTTCACCTGATAATTTCACTATTATAATATCATAACATATTTAATTTCACCGTAAACAATATATAACTATCATAATTACAGAAAATGCATATATTAGCTTGCCCACTGTGGAGCATAGGACCACAAATATGAATAATGCATACATACGTAACAATAGATTATTGGAGATAACATCTATAATCTAGGGCTAGTATATCAAAAAAGCTAGAGCAACTTATTAACGCGATGTGCATTATGACAAAGAAACATGGTACATTACGGAAAAAAAATTACTTTTTGGTTACGACATGGGTATAAATACTGCAGTTTAATATATTTTTTATATTTAAGGATACAGCACTGAAACAGGCCCTTTGGCCCACCGAGTCTGTGCCAACCAAGAACCACCCATTTATACTAACCCGACAGTAATCCCATATTCCCTACCACCTACCTACACTAGGGGCAATTTACAATGGCCAATTTACCTATCACCTGCAAGTCTTTGGCGGTGGGAGGAAACCCGGCGAAAATCCACACAGTCACAGAGAGAACTTACAAACTCCGCACAGGCAGTATCCAGAATTGAACCCGGGTCCCTGGAGCTGTGAGGCTGCGCTGCTAACCACTGCGCCACTGTGTTTTCTTACAGACTTTTTTTTGCAATCTGCATATGGTTATCTGTAAGATTCCAGTGTGTGGTATGAGATAGTAAATATGTTTAAATTGCCATTGCTGTGAATTTGGTAGATGCATTTTGTCCATTATCTGCAATTATTAAATCAAAAGGGCCTGTACTGCGCTGTAATGCTCCATAATGCACAATGTTTAGAGATCCGCATGGCACACAACTTTCAGCCAAAAGTCAACAGTGAAAGTCCATGGCTTTATTCCAACGAAAATCAAGTGATGGCAAACAGGTAGAACTAACAGATTGCAGTGATATCAAAAATACAGATTCATGCAGATAGATCCATACTTGCTGCATGCTCTATTTAGGAGTGGGTTTCACCAAGGCTCCTTAGACAGCACCTTCCAAACCCACGACCTCTACCACCTAGAAGGACAAGGGCAGCAGATGCATGGGAACACCACCACCTGCAAGTTCCCCTCCAAGCCACTCACCATCCTGACTTGGAACTTTGTCGCTGTTCCTATGCTGTCGCTGTATCTATGCTGTCGCTGGGTCAAAATCTTGGAACTCCCGAACAGTACTGTGGGTGTACCTACCCCACATGGACTGCAGTGGTTCAAGAAAGCAGCTCATCGCCATCTTCTCAAGGGCAATTAGGGATGGGCAATAAATGCTGGCCTAGCCAGCGAAGCCCACATCCCATGAATGAATAAAAAAAAATTAATGGCAGCAAATAAGTTTTAAAAAATCAATAGCAGCAAATTCTGAAATGGTCAGAGCAACATAAGCATACCCCATTTGGTAGTGGGTTTCCCTTCTGACCATTAGAGGAGTTTTGATACATCTCTCTTGCTAACTACAATGACCTGCAGCAGGGATGACCTAGTTTTTGTCCTTATAGTCTGTGTGGCTGAATATCATGGGCTACATACAATGTTTAAATTCATGTTCCCATAAATTTGTATATATCTGAAGCTGCAGATACCTCCAGATCTTGGTGTTCTGATTTAGGATTTATCCACCATTGAGGCAGCAGTGTTAAGAACAGGTCTATCCAAATTTCCAGGCCCACAAGAGTCAAACAAGATAAACTCCAGAAAATTAGAAATATATGTATAAATAGAACTGTGCAGCCTGGGCTTTGAGTGTCAGGTTGCTGGTGTTAAAGCTGCCTCGGACCTCCGTGTCCTGTCAGTTTTCCCAGTTCATTCATTTCACTGCTGGTGCCGTACATTGAGCAATGTCTTTCATGTTTGTATGTCTATTAAAATGATTGGTGGGTGATCAGCATTAGCTGCTGAATTGTGCATTAGTTGTTAAATGCCCAGCATCCAAGAAACTACCATGAGTAGACTACCAAATTTCTTACTATTTGGAGAAATCCGGCCCACTGTTTCTGCTACAAATCTTGCAGCTTGTGAAAATCTCTTTAAAATGATGAAAGCTTGGTCTGATAAAATATTGCTGTCAAACCATTTCAGAAATTGCTGCCATTGATTTTTTTTCTCTGTATACTTTCACTGAACCACTGATGGAATGTTTAAGTTACTCACATTGAGAGCTGTGAAAGAACAGAAAACAAAAGGTAATAAAGATCTAAAAGATTTTGCTTGGAACATAACATGCATGAGTACATCCATGCTGAAACCAGTTGAGTCAACATGAAGTTCTCTGGATATCTAAAATCCGGTCATCATTTGGTTAAGTGAGCAATAGGAGGTCTTCAAACTGGAGATGGTTTGAGTACAAACTGGATTTCCATGAGGAGAAAAGGAAGGGCATCCAAAGCTGGAGCTTCCTGGATGACTAAAGATATAGTGATTAAAATTAAACAGAAAAAGGAAGTTTACAATAAATATCAGATTCATAATTCGGTAGAGAACCAAACTGAATACAGAAGTACAGCATAAAACTGGAGAAGGAAATAAGAGGGGCAAAGAGAATGTAGGAGAATAGATTAGCAGATAATATAATAGGGAACCTAACAGTCATTTATAATCATATATATAGTAAATAGGTAGTTAAAGCAAGGATGGACATGACTAGGGACCAAAAAGGAGGCAGAGAGCATGGTGGCAGTACTAAATGAATACTTTGCATCTGTCTTCACTAGAGAAGAGGATACTGTCAATGTCACAATAAAGGAGGAGGTAGTAGAGAAATCCAATCGGATAAAAATAGATAAAGAGGAGGTGCTTAAAAAGGTTGGCAGTGCTCAAAGTATAAAAGTCATCCAGTACAGATCGGAGGCATCCTAGTTTGCTGAGGGAAGTAGGGGTGGAAATTGAGGAGGCGCTGGCCACAATATTTCAATCCTCCTTGGGTATGGCAGTAGTCCCAGAGGACTGGAGAACTGAAAATGTTACACCCCTGTTCAAAGAAGCGGATAGGGATAAACCTGGCAATTACAGGCCAGTCAGCCTAATGTTGGTGGTGGGGAAACTTTTAGAGATATTAATTCCGGACAAATTTAATTGGCACTTGGAAAAATATGGGTTATTAAAAGCCAGAACAGATTTGTTAAATCCTGTTTGATTAACTTGATTCCATTTCTTCATCAAAGAATTCAGAGGGTGGGTGAGGGTAGTGCAGTCGATGTTGTCCATATGGACAACATATGAAGTCCCACCTTCACATTGAGGATACCTTCCATCGTGTTGTGTGGCACTACCACCGTGCTAAATGGGATAGATTTCGAACAGATCTAGCAATGCAAAACTGGGCATCCATGAGACACTGTGGGCCATCAGCAGCAGCAGAATTGTACTCAACCACAATCTGTCACCTCATGGCCTGGCATATCCACCACTCTACCATTACCATCAAGCTAGGAGACCAACCCTGGTTCAAAGAAGAGTGCAGGAGGGCATGCCAGGAGCAGCACCAGGCATACCTCAAAATAAGGTGTCAACTTGGTGAAGCTACAATACAGGACTATCTGTGTGCCAAACTGCATAAGCAGCATGTGATAGACAGAGCTAAGCGATCCCATAACCAATGGATCAGATCTAAGCTCTGCAGTCCTGCCACATCCAGCCGCGAATGGTGGTGGACAATTAAACAACTGACTGGAGGAGGTGGCTCCACAAATATCCCCATCCTCAATGATGGGGGAGCCCAGCACATCAGTGCAAAAGATAAGGCTGAAGCATTTGCAACAATCTTCAGCCAGAAGTGCCGAGTTGATGATCCATCGTGGCCTCGTCCTGAAGTCCCCAGCATCACAGATGCCAGACTTCAGCCAATTCGATTCACTCTGCATGATATCAAGATACGACTGAAGGCACTGGATACTGCAAAAGCTATGGGCCCTGACAATATTCCGGCAACAGTACTGAAGACCTGTGCTCCAGAACCTGTCGCGCCCCTAGCCAAGCTGTTCTAGTACAGCTACAACACTAGCATCTACCCTGCAATGTGGAAAATTGCCCAGGTATGTCCTGTACACAAAAAGCAGGACAAGTCTGACCCGGCCAATTACTACCCCATCAGCCTACTCTCAATCATCAGTAAAGTGATGGAAGGTGTCATCAACATTGACATCAAGCGGCACCTGCTTAGCAATAACCTGCTCAGTGACACTCAGTTTGGGTTCCGCCAGGGCCACTCAGCTCCTGACCTCATTACAGCCTTGGTTCAAACATGGACAAAAGAGATGAACTCGAGGTGAGGTGAGAGTGACTGCCCTTGACATCAAGGCAGCATTTGACCGAGTATGGCATCAAGGAGCCAGAGCAAAACTGAGGTCAATGGGAATCAGGGAAAACCCTCCGCTGGCTGGAGTCATACCTAACGCAAAGGAAGATGGTTGTGGTTGTTGGAGGTCAATCATCTGAGCTCCAGGACATCACTGCAGGAGTTCCTCAGGGTAGTGTCTTAGGTCCAACCATCTTCAGCTGCTTCATCAATGACCTTCCTTCAATCATAAGGTCAGAAGTGGGGATGTCCGCTGATGATTGCACAATGTTCAGCACCACTCGTGACTCCTCAGATACTGAAGCAGTCCGTGTACAAATGCAGCAAGACCTGGACAATATCCAGGCTTGGGCTGATAAGTGGCAAGTAACATTCGCACCACACAAGTGCCAGGAAATGACCATCTCCAACAAGAGATAATCTAACCATCTCCCCTTCATTCAATGGCATTACCATCGCTGAATCCCCCACTATCAACATCCTAGGGGCTACCATTGACCAGAAACTGAACTGGAGTAGCCAAATAAATACCGTGGCTACAAGAGCAGGTCAGAGGCTAGGAATCCTGAGGCGAGTAACTCACCTTCTGACTCCCCAAAGCCTGTCCACCACCTACAAGGCACAAGTCAGGAGTGTAATGGAATACTCTCCACTTGCCTGGATGGGTGCAGCTCCAACAACACTCAAGAAGCTCGACACCATCCAGGACAAAGCAGCCCACTTGATTGGCACCCCATTCACAAACATTCACTCCCTCCACCACCGACGCACAGTGGCAGCAGTGTGTACCATCTATAAGATGCACTGCAGCAATGCACCAAGGCTCCTTAGACAGCAGCTTCCAAACCCGCGACCTCTACCAATTGGAAGGACAAGGGCAGCAAATGCATAGGAACACCACCACCTGCAAGTTCCCCTCCAAGCCACACACCATCCTGACTTGGAACTATATCGCCGTTCCTTCACTGTCACTGGGTCAAAATCCTGGAACTCCCTTCCTAACAGCACTTTGGGTATACCTACCCCAAATGGACTGCAGCGGTTCAAGAAGGCAGCTCACCACCACCTTCTCACGGGCAATTAGGGATGGGCAATAAATGCTGGCCTGGCCAGTGTCGCCCACATCCCATGAATGAATTTTTAAAAAAGGACAAAAGTCATTCGATAAGGTACCACAGATTTGTTAGCAAAATTGAAGCTCATGGGATTAAAGGTGCAGTCGCTGCATGGGTACAACATTGGCTAAGGGACAGAAGGCAGTGAGTGGTGGTGATTGGTAGTTTTCAGACTGCAGGGAATTGTGCAGTGGTGTGCCCCAGGGGTCGACCATGCTCTTTTTGATCTACATAAATGGCCTGGACTTGGGTCACCCCAGAATATAGTCATCGTATTATGCATATTTCACAAGTGACATAGTCTTCAGTGAATCCTGTGGCTTTTTAAGTGAAAGAATTCCCTGTGATCTGAGGCAAGATTGAAATAAAAACAGAAAATGCTGGAAATACTCAGCAGTTCAGCCAGCATCTGTGGAGAGTAAAACAGAATTTACGTTTCAGGTTTGTGAGAAAGACCACCAAATTAAACCTCATTGGTTCAGTATGTTATCAAGTGTTATGCTTTTTTCAGTAAAAGAACACTTCATTGCCAATTTAGAGACATAAACATTAGTTAATTCCACCTAAGGTCTGGATCCCCTCTCCCCCAACCATCTTTGTGTTTCTTGCAGCCAAGCTACACTTCCGTCTGTATGAAAATTAGCAGAAGTGAGAAATGCTTGTACAGCTACAGCATTTAAATTTTTTATCTGTTTTGTCAGTATTTTCACCTCAACAATATCTCGCAATATTTCTGGGATATCTGCAGTTGATGGCCAATAAAAGCCCCAGTGTTATTGCTGAATCAAATAAATCCAAAGCTAATGGGGAGAACTAGTACATCGACCCAGAGCCATGGACACTGAGCAAAAATTTGAGCTAGTTGCAATCTGTCTAAACCCTGCCTATTGATCCAGAGCTAATGGTTCATCCCTGACTAAGAATAGTTTCCCCTTTTCTCGACACTGTCTCGGAAATGCATTCATTCTTTCTGCCCTTATTGCCATTGATCTTTTGTACTCCTCTAGACTCCGTGTATCATCATTCTGTTTTAATCTACCTCTACTGTTATGGAAGTAACTGCTTTGCCTGTGCTGGGATGAGGGAGCAGTACCACAGGATAGGCGCGATGCCAATATCATCACCCTCTATAAGAACAAGGGTGACCGCGGTGATTGCAACAACTACCGTGGAATCTCCCTGCTCAACATAGTGCGGAAAGTCTTCGCTCGTGTCGCTTTAAACAGGCTCCAGAAGCTGGCTGAGCGTGTCTAACCTGAGGCACAGTGTGGCTTTCGAGCAGAGAGATCCACCATTGACATGCTGTTCTCCCTTCGCCAACTACAGGAGAAATGCCATGAACAACAGATGCCCCTCTACGTTGCTTTCATTGATCTCACCAAAGCCTTTGACCTTGTCAGCAGAAGTGGTCTCTTCAGACTACTAGAAAAGATTGGATGCCCACCAAAGCTACTAAGTATCATCACCTCATTCCATGACAATATGAAAGGCACAATTCAGCATAGTGGCACCTCATCAGACCCCTTTCCAATCCTGAGTGGCGTGAAACAGGACTGTGTTCTCGTGCCTACACTGTTTGGGATCTTCTTCTCCCGGCTGCTCTCACATGCATTCAAGTTCTCAGAAGAAGGAATTTTCCTCCACACAAGATCAGGTGGCAGGTTGTTCAACCTTGCCCGTCTAAAAGCGAAGACCAAAGTACGGAAAGTCCTTATCAGGGAACTCCTCTTGCTGACGATGCTGCATTAACATCACACACCGAAGAATGTCTGCAGAGACTCATCGACAGGTTTGCGGCTGCCTGCAATGAATTTGGCCTAACCATCAGCCTCAAGAAAACGAACATCATGGGACAGGATGTCACAAATGCCCCATCCATAAATATCGGCGACCACACTCTGGAAGTGGTTCAAGAGTTCACCTACCTAGGCTCAACTATCACCAGTAACCTGTCTCTCGATGCAGAATTAAACAAGTGCATGGGAAAGGCTTCCTCTGCTATGTCCAGACTGGCCAAGAGAGTGTGGGAAAATGGCGCACTGACACAGAACACAAAAGTCCAAGTGTATCAAGCCTGTGTCCTCAGTACCTTGCTCTACGGCAGCGAGGCCTGGACAACGTACGTCAGCCAAGAACGATGTCTCAATTCATTCCATCTTCGCTGCCTGCGGAAAATCCTTGGCATCAGGTGGCAGGACCGTATCTCCAACACAGAAGTCCTCGAGGCGGCCAAGATCCCCAGCATATACACCCTACTAAGCCAGCGGCGCTTGAGATGGTTTGGCCATGTGAGCCGCATGGAAGATGGCAGGATCCCCAAGGACACATTGTACAGCAAGCTCGTCACTGGTACCAGACCCACCGGCCGTCCATGGCTCCGCTTTAAAGACGTCTGCAAACGCGACATGAAGTCCTGTGACATTGATCACAAGTCGTGGGAGTCAGTTGCCAGCGATCGCCAGAGCTGGAGGGCAACCTTAAAGGCGGGGCTAAAGCGTGGCGAGTCAAAGAGACTTAGCAGTTGGCAGGAAAAAAGACCGAAGCGCAAGGAGAGAGCCAACTGTGTAACAGCCCTGACAACCAATTTTATCTGCAGCACCTGTGGAAGAGTCTGTCACTCTAGAATTGGCCTTTATAGCCACTCCAGGCGCTGCTGCACAAACCACTGACCACCTCCAGGCGCTTACCCATTGTCTCTCGAGACAAGGAGGCCAAAGAAGAACTGTTACGGAAGTGTCAAAGAAAATCATGTGGTCTTTATTCTCGTGCAGACCCTGAAGTTATATTGCTTTCTACATAGCTGAAACAAAAATGCAGCTTAATAATGACAGACCCTATCTAATAATAGAAATTAATTAGAAGCCTACTGATTCTTCTGTCAAAATTTGGCTGCTGATTATGGTTTCAACAGAAGGAGGAAGATATCACTCAGAGAGTCAGCTGTCCAGTTAGTACTTAATATCCTCGTCGACACTGCAAAAGAAATGGCATTAAGATGTTAAGTACAGGGCACTAAATTTATACCATTTTCTTCAAAATCTGAGCTTTCGGAGCTTAATGGTTTCTACCAAACGGAACCTTCAAAAGAGCAGCATTAGATGAAGAGTGCTGCATTTGTTCACCAAAGACCTGACCTCCGTTTGTATTCCTTGTAGCCCTGGCACAGTTCCATATGTGTGAAAATTGGCAACAGGTAGCTTGTAACTGCTTCTGTTTTATCAAACAGTAGCACACATACTTTCCCCCCATTAGTCAGATGTTTCTTAGAAAATCTTGCATTATGAATGAATTTCTATAGCTAACCGGCTTAAATTGCTTTATGAACAAAGATGCATGTGAAGCAATGTGGAATGGATTACTTAAGAAAATTTGTAAACATTCCTTCCACTGTTTTTTTTCATTTCCCTCTCATCTGCCCCTCACCTCAGCCCACTCATTCACAAAAGTGATGTGGAGACAAGCACCCAAACATTTCCAAACAGCATTGTAAATATTTAGCTAGAATGCTAGATGGTATGTATTACTCAGCCTTCAATTTTCACACTTTTTTTCTGTAGAGAAGCACTGTGCCTCTTTCCAATCACTATTTAATTCAAACGATTCAGCTGAAATCAAGACTCACCATCTGGGTATAAGCATGTATTCTGCCTGTCTGTAGGCACACTGATGTGCTATGCCACTGAGCTGACTCTGCAAACCTCTTTTTCATTGTGTTCTCTCATCTGATTGACTGATGGTACAACCAGGCCTGAAATTAGAGTTCCATTACACTGCATTGATCTTGCTGTGGTTTTTGAATCAGATTTATTTGTAAGATGATGTGGTGCCAAAGTGGACAGAAAATATTTATTTAATGTATCTCATGTTATCGATTCCCTGTTCCCAATAATTTTTGTCTTTTAATTACCTTGTACTTAAAATGAAGAAAATGAAACCACATAATTCTCACAAGGTTTGTACCAGGTTGTATCATCATCATCATCATCAAGGTTTGGGACTTTAGAATTTACCAAAAAGAGAGAGAAAATTTGATATTTGAGTCTTTTTACAGAATCACAGAATTGTTACAATGCAGAAGGAGGCCAATCAGCCCATCGTATCTGCACTGGCTCTCCAAAAGAGCAATTCACCTAATGCCATTCCCCTGCTTTCTCCCTGTAATCCTGCACATTCTTCCTTTTCATATAACAGTCTAACTTCCTTTTGAATGCTTCAATTGAACCTGTCTCCACCACACTCTCAAGTGCATTCCAGACATTAACCACTCGCTGCGTGGAAAAGTTTTTCTTCATGTCGCTTTTGCTTCTTTTATCCATTACTTTAAATCTGTGCCTTCTCGCTCTCGATCCTTTCACGAGTGGGAACAGTTTCTCCCTATCTCCTCTATCCAGACCCCCTCATGATTTTGAACACTTTTTTAAATCACCTCTCAGCCTTCTCCATGGAAAACATTTCTAACTTCTCCAATCTATCTTCATAACTGGTTCCTCATCCCTGGAACCATTCTTATGAATCTTTTCTGTGCTCTCTCCAATGCCTTCACATCTTTCCTAAAGTGCAGCACCAAGAACTGGACGCAATACTCCAGCTGAGGTCAAACTATTGTCTTATATAAGTTCAACATAACTTCCTTGCCCTTGTACTCTATGCCCCTATTAATAAAGCCCAGGATACTGTATTCTTTATTAACTGCTCTCTCAACCGGTCTTCCCACCTTCAATGACTTATGCACATATACACCCAGGTCCCTCTGCTCCTGCACCCCCTTCAGAATTGTGCCCTTTATTTTATATTGTCTCTCCATGTTCTTCCTACTAAAATGAATCACTTCACATTTCTCTGCATTGAAATGTGCTAGCTATCCACCCATTCCACCAACTTGTCTATGTCCTTTTGCAATTCTACAATATCCTCCTCACAGTTCACAATGCTTCCAAGTTGCGTATCATCTGCAAACTTTGCCCTGTACACCAAACTCTTGGTCATTAATATATATTGGGAAAAGCAAGAGTCCCAACACTGACCCCTGGGGGAACTCCACAACAAGTCTTTATCTTTATTCATTCATGGGATGTGGGCGTCACTGGCTAAGCCAGCATTTATTGCCCATCCCTAATTGCCCTTGAGCTGAGTGCCTTGCTAGGCCATTTCAGAGGACAGTTAAGTGTCAACCACAGTGCTTGCTGTGGGTCTGGAATCACATGTAGACCAAACCAGGTAAGGACAGGAGATTTCCTTCCCTAAAGGACATTAGTGAACCAGATGGGTTTTTACAAAGATCGACAATGGTTTCTTGGTCACCATTAGACTAGCTTCCTCCAACCCGATAAACATCCATCAACCACTACTCTTTGTTTCCTGTCACTCAGCCAATTCTGTATTCATGTTGCTACCGTCCCTTATATTCCATGAGCTATAACTTTGCTCACAAGTCTGTTGTAATGAGAAACTTTTTATGTTGCCTATTGCAACAGATCTGAGATGCATGGAATTCAGTTGATTGAAGATCTCAAACAGGTTTATTAAAGCTAACAAGAATATACTGTGCAGAGCTATCTATTTACATGACCTGCCTCTTGGTGTTACAGTTTCAGAGTGAAACTTGCATGTAGTCACATGGCTCCATCCTGGTACTTGGCTTATTAGCATACTAAGAACTTAAAGGGACATCATTCTTAAAGGCAATCACACCACACCCCCCCTTCTTTCCAAAGATAAATCTTGTATGCTAAAAGCAAAACATAAAATTAGATAACATCAAAATTATTTACATCGGTATAGAGATTATGAATGTTACAAGTATAGAGGCTCAAAAGTCCATATATCATCTCGGTGGTTTGACAACTCTTGTTCAGGGAATTTGCATCTCATCTGTTGCTGTTCTTTCTGAAGTTTCTCCCTGGCTGCATTCAGTTTCTGTTGCTCTGCCTTCAGCCTGCTAACGTATTCTGTTGCTTTCCTCAAGATGACCACTTTTGAGGTCTCATCATTCTTGGAAATTTCAAAGATCCAACAGACAATGCTTCAACTCATTCCTCCTCTACCTCCTCAGGACATAGCATGTCCTTCACCTCTCCTCATCCTCCACAACTGTAGGCTTGGGCCTCAAAGTTGAGGACTTGTTGGGAGAAGAGTACTTGGTCTCATGGAGATACCTGTCCTTTTTAGCTCATTGTGCTGGCGGTTCTCTAGCGAGCAGGAGTGAAGGCATGGCATAGTTGTGCTGATTCTGGGTTTCCAGACTGCGCTGTTGATGCTAGTCAAAGTCTGGGAGCGGGTTCCGGTCCTTGGAGATTTCCCCTTGGCAATGCTCTCGTGAATAGTTATGATGTTGAGGTCCTTATACACTGGTAGTCTTGCCACTGCTGGTCCGCTCATGTTTACTAGGTAGAAAGTTTGTGGTTTCCATGCTGACTTGCCATATCTGCATTGCATTGTTAATGTGCAAGGGATGGGTGACCCGTTGTATGCAAATAACTTGGCAGTTGTTGGTTGTATCATTGATTTCCAGCGACTCTGGTACATATCTTTGAGGATTCGGACTGGTAGGATATTTGTACTAGCTCCAGTCTTGACCTTGCTTATATGTTTCCCAGCTTTCTTTGGGCACATGATGTTAAAAGTGGCGAAAGCTTCCGGTTGTTGGATTTCACCAATATGATGTGTCACGTTCACAATGTGGAATGCCTGTTTGTCTTCTGTCTGAGAACTACTTCTCTCTGAGTCTTGTCTCAGGTGTATTTTGCTATGGATTTTGTGTATTGGCTTGCTTTTATGCTGGTCTCTGGTATTTTCCTTGTTGCTGTTGCCCTGTTCTCTGTTCATTTGCATTCTTCTGTGACTACTGGCTGCGTCTTTGGAGCCAGAATTCTTGCATAGGTGGTCCCAGTGTCCTTTTGCACTGCATGCCTTGCATAGGTCATGAAATGCAGGACAACTTCGCCAAGAGTGGGACCAACCACACTTACCGCACAGCTAGCTTACCCTGTTCGATCTGGTTATGGTGCTGATACTATTGACTGCGCCTAGTGCTTGTAGGTGCTGTTGTCCAGCTACAATGGCTTTGTACTTCCTACCAGCTTCCAGCAGTGCATTGATGCTGTGACCTTCTTTTGCCCCAAGATGCCTTTTTAAAATGCTTCAATGGGCATTGAGACAATCACCAACTCCATTATTCAGTCCGACAGCTCAGCTTCTGAAAAATGCCCTTACATGGTATCTACTGACCTATTGATTCCTGTGGCTGTTGCCTGTAGGACATCAATTCCAGGTGGTGAATTTGAAAATTCACTCTTAATCTGAGCTGATCTTCCAGCACTTTCCATACCTTTGTGGGATCTTTCTGGTCCTCTTCAGATATGCCTGAGGTATTGATTCTGTGTAATCCGTCATTTCCAGTTGCTGTCATTTTTACAGCTTGCTTTTCTGGTTCTGTAATTACTTGGTCTGTGAAGCATAACTGCCTTCTTTGTTTGAACAATTGGAACTCAGGTAGGATATCAGTGGCCTTCCTGTTCATACTTGGAGGTTTGTTATCCATTTTCCTGCTGTTCTTTTACTTTAAAACTTGCTTTAAGAACTTGCTTGTCTTCCCTTAGATTGACATTAGCAGCTTGTCTGTTTAGCTAGCTTCCAGCAATCTAGTCTGTCTGTTTATACAGCTTTGCAATGGGCATTTCAAGTGCTATTTTTATGAGGGTTTGTTTATACAGCCAATCAAGAGGCAATGCTTCATGCTTGAGTGGTTTTATGAGGTTTTTTTTCAACTCAGGCTGAGTAAGTGAAAGCTCTTCATGCTGGAGTAATTTAATAGGGTCTCTTTTTACAGCTTCAGCTGTGAGCTGTGTGAATGGAGTATTCTCATGCTTTTTGTTGTTGGGTACTTCCTGAGCCTTTGAAAAGAATTGTTTTTTTTCAAGCACCTCAAGACTTGTTTTATTAAACTGGGATTTCTCTACAGACTCAGCTGATCACAGTGATTGATTTTCAGCCAGTCATTCAGCTCTGTCTTGTACAGCTGGAGGTAAGTTTTTTAAAAACACTGTTTGGGCCAGTATTTATTTTAACTTTCTCTCTTTTAGCTGTAGGTAGTTTTCAAAGCTGTTTTCCTGTGGTCTTCAATCTTGGATTCTGTCTTCTCACCACAGCTGCCACCATGTAATGAGAAGCTTTTTATGTTGTCTGATACAACATAAATGAGATGCATGGAGTTCAGTTGATTGAAGATCTTAAACTGGTTTATTAAAACTAACAAGTATATACAGTTGTATGACCTGCCTTTTGGTGTTACAGTTACAGAGTGAGACTGGCATGTAGTCACATGACTGCATCCTGGTACTTGGCTCATTCGCATACTAAGATCGAAAAGGGACAGAACTCTTAAAGGCAATCACACAACAGTTGTGTGACACTGTATCAAATACCTTTTGAAAGTCCATGTGCACCACATCAACTGCATTGCCCTCATCAACCCTCTCTGTTTACTCCTCAAAAAAACTCCAGCAAGTTAGTTAAACATGATTTTCCCTTAAGAAATGCATGTTGCCTTCCTTTAATTAACCCACATTTGTCCATGTGACTATTAATTTTGTCCTGAATTATTATTTCTAGAAGTTTTCCCACCATTAAAATTAAACTGACTGGCCTGTAATTGCTGGGCTTATCTTTACACCCTTTTTTGAACAAGGGTGTAACTTTTGCAATTCTCCAGCCCTCTGGCACTACCCCCAAGTCTAAGGAAGACTGAAAAATTATGGCCAGTGCCTCTGCAATTTCCACTCTGTTATGGCCAAGGCGGGAAAAGTGCACTGTTTTTTCTAGTTCCACTTCTCCACAGGTCACAACATATATTTAATTTTTTTCCCACTTACCGAAACAGTCAATCATAGACTCTATTTTCACCACAGAATAAAACACGCCAACCAGGTTTCTTTAATAAACAGCAAAATTATCAGTTTATTATAAAACTAGTCTTAATCAGTAATGAAGTAAAGCAGAAACACACAGATTGAAATATTAAAGTTCTCTTTTTACCTTAGCCACTCACACACGCACACACATACATCGATTAACTGGAAAAATAAAGGGATTTTTGTTTTTAGAGCTCTATTTGTGAAAGATTGAAGAAATGTTAAACTTTGGGATTTTCAAAGGGAGTCATGAAAAGGCCACTTGACTTTGAAAAATAGTCCCTGGAAATGTTTTTTAAAAGGGTCACTGAGAGGTCTTGCGAGGAAAACCACCTGAAGCGAAACTGACAACAGGAGGTCAACCTTTTGACCTCCATTAATCTTGACCTATCACTTCTTTGTAAACAACTTCTCCAGGTGTCCAGAGTTCTCTAAAATAAAAGCAAAATACTGCAGATGCTGGAAATCTGAAATAAAATAAGAAATGCTGGAAATACTCAGCAGGTCTGGCAGCATCTGTGCAGAGAGAAGCAGAGTTAACGTTTCTGGTCAGAGACCCTTCCGGTACATTGATGACTGTATCGATGCCATTTCCTGCTCCCTCCCAGAACTAAAAAACTTCATTAACTTTGCTTCTAATTTCCACCCTTCTCTCACTTTCACATGGTCCATCTCGGACACTTCCCTTCCCTTCCTCGACTTCTCTGTGTCCATCTCTGGGGATAGGCTGTCTACGAATATTCATTATAAGCCTACCGACTCCCACAGCTACCTCGACTACACTTCTTAACACCCTGCCTCCTGTAAGGACTCCATTCTATTCTCCCAGTTTCTCCGTTTCCGACGTTTCTGTTCTGATGATGCTACTTTCTACGACAGTGCTTCCGCTACATCTTCCTTTTTCCTCAACCGAGGATTCCCCCCATTTTGTGGTTGACAGGGCCCTCAACTGTGTCCGGCCCATTTCCCGCACCTCTATCCTCACCCCTTCCCCTCCCTCCCAGAACCGTGACAGGGTTCCCCTTGTCCTCACTTTCCACCCCACCAACCTCCAGATCCAAAAGATCATTCTCCACCACTTCCGCCAAATCCAGCATGATGCCACTACCAAATGCACCTTCCCCTCACTTCCCCTGTCAGCATTCCAAAGGGATCGTTCCCTCTGCAACACCCTAGTCCACTCCTCCATTACCCCCACCACCTCGTCCCCTTCCCATGGCACCTTCCCCTGCAATCGCAGGAGCTGTAATACCTGCCCATTTACCTCCTCTCTCCTCACTATCCAAGGCCCCAAACACTCCTTTCAGGTGAAGCAGCAATTTACTTGTACTTCTTTCACTGTAGTATATTGTATTCGCTGCTCACAATGTGGTCTCCTCTACATTGGGGAGACCAAACGCAGATTGGGTGACCGCTTTGTGGAACACCTCCACTCAGTCCGTAAGCAGGACCCTGAGCTTCCGGTTGCTGGCCATTTCAACACACCCCCCTGCTCTCATGCTCACATCTCTGTCCTGGGATTGCTGCAGCGTTCCAACAAACATCAACACAAGCTCGAGGAACAACATCTCATTTACCGATTAGGCACACTACACCCTGCCGGACTGAACATTGAGTTCAATAATTTCAGAGCATGATGGGTCCCCCTTTTTATGCTTAGTTATTTTTTCTTTTCTTCTTTTCCCTTTTTTATTTGGATATCTTATTTCAGGTTTTTCAGTCTGTTCGGATTGTTTCCACTGTGCTTACCCATTGTTTTGTTTTTTTTAATGTGCTTTTTTTATGTTTGTGCTTGGCGTGCTCTGTGCTTTACAGTCATTCACACCCTCTCTGTACTAACGCTTTGTCTTTCAACACACCATTGACATACCGTTCGCCTTTGTTCCATGACCTTCTGCTCAGTTATTCTCTATGACCCTGTCCACACCTTCACCTTTGTTATCTCTTGCCCCACCCCCGCTTTACTTGCTTAAAATCTTTTATATTTATAATATTTGTCAGTTCTGAAGAAGGGTCTCTGACCTGAAACGTTAACCCTGCTTCTCTCTGCACAGATGCTGCCAGACCTGCTGAGTATTTCCAGCATTTCTTGTTTTTAGTCCAGAGTTCTCTGTTGTTTATTGAGCTGGAAGTCAGGTGGTGTCCCAGAAAGGTTTGTTGTTGCTGGAAGCCAGGTGGTTTCCCAGAAAGGCTTGTTTTCCTCACAAGATCTCTCAGTGTCCCTTTTAAAAAACATTTCCAGGGACTGTTTTTCAAAGCATGACTCCCTTTGAAAACCCCAAAGTTTAACATTTCTTCAATCTTTCACAAATAAATCCTGAAAAAATATATTTAACAAAACACAGGGACACTTTCGTAACAACTCTCACTTCCCTCAGTATCCTTGGACACATCTCATCCGGTCCTGGCGTTTTATCCATTTTAGGTACAGACAGCCTGTCTAATATGTCCTCCTTATCAACTTTAAGCCCTTCTAGTGCCTGAACTACCTCCTCTTTCACCATTGCCTGGGTTGCATGTTCTTGGTGTTACGACCAGGTGAGAGGGGTCTAAGGGTTCCTTCTCAGCCTTTGCCTGGTTTAACCATAACAGGGTTTAATTTTAAAACACCATGTTTTAGCTCCCCCTTAGTGAATCCTTGTTCACTGCCTTCCAATTGTAAGGCAAAGAAATCAGACAGGTTTTCTTAGATTTAAACAAGAAAGGTAGAAGTTTATTCATCTTAAACTCTAATCCGGTTAACGACTACGAATATGCAATGCACACGCTGGCATGCATATGCAATAAACACACATGTAGATAGAGACAGAAAAAGTAGAAGGAATAAAGGGGAAAAGTTTGAGACAATATCTGTTAGTTACAGTCCTTTAAGTTCAATGTGGAGTCTTTAGTTGCCGGTAAGTCTTGCAATTCGTTGGGACCCAGTTCACGCTTCAACTTTTTCCAATGCAGGAGTCTTTTCTCTCTTGAGGTTTACACGTCTTCCATGGGTCAGGTGGCTTGGGAGAAAGTGAGAGAGAGAGAGAGAGAGAGAGAGGCTTCCTTGTTCCAGCTTCAGTTGCACACTGCCTTCTGAATTCATACTGTCCTGTGGCTAGTTCAAAAAACCTGGGCCAGCCAGTTAGTCACATGATCAGCTGGTTTAACCAGTCCCAGCTCTGTGGATTGTATCATCTTAGCAGGGCCTGGAATGCGTTTCCTTACACCTTCAGTGTCTGGTGATCAAAATCAATTTGGGTTAGTTGGAGCAGGGAATAGTCCTTTGTCTCCACAAACAATGTCTCTTAGTATGCAAATGTCCTTCCAGCCCAGTGTCTGGTGATCTTCAAACAAGTAATTTCTTCACTCCAGCAACAGTTTAATATCAATGTTCATATGACAAAATTAATATGCCTCATTCTTGGCAGATGGGGGTATGCATGATACTTGGTAAAGACAGATGCAAAATATTCATTTAATACCTCAGTTATGCCCTCTGCCTCCATGCATAAATCTTTAGGGTCCCTTTCTCTGTATCACCTAGCAGCTATTTCAATAAATGCATTTTTGGAGGCAGGTTATCTGCACCACTGGTCAAGGAATGGAAACTAACAACAGCTTTCATCTAGAAAATACCCCAAGTTGCTCCACAGATGCTTAATCAGACACAAATGGTTGCTGTGCCAAAAAAGGAGATATTAGGAGTGGTGACTAAAAGTTTGAGGAACTGGTACAACCCAGTCCAATGAGGGGTGATGAAAGAGTTCTGAAGGATGGGTGCAGTCAGTGGCCACAGGAAGCAAGTGGAAGAAACAAATCAGAGAGGGAGCAGAATCCACTGCAGGATGAGGATCAGCAAGAACGGATTATAGCTAGCTCAATATTGGTTGAAAAATTCCCAATAGAGGAGCAGAGAAGTGAACCCACAGAAACTGAATAGGCACTGGAATAAAAGAAGGCCAGCAGAGAATGTTGGGCTATAATTTGCTGTAGGAGTGAATCTAAAGGTGTTTGCCATTAGTTAGACTTGCCCTTGCATGTTTAGGTTTTAAAAAGAAATTGCAAGTTGCTCATAGTGTGGGCAGATTCAGCAAGGGAAACAGGGCACCAGGGACCTGAGTGAACAGGGCATGCAGATTTAAGGATTGTGAAATTAACAGGGCAAGGACCAAGAAGGAAATGTAAATTAGAGGAGTGAATTCAATATCAAATCAGATACAAAAATGGAAATAAAGCGAGGGAAAGAAAGATTGGATTAAGAGAGAGAGAAAAGAATGGAAAAGTAAAACAAAGTTATTTAAAATTTTGCATTTTTAAAATCTCGAACAGCAACTAGAACCTGAAAGAATGAAACTCCACTTTTAATTCCCAGTACTGATTTTTCTGCAGCCATGTCTCAGTAATCCTGAATATATCTGGTCCTTCACAACACATGATTGCCTCCAGTTCTCCTGTTTCATTATGGACATTTTATGTAGTCGTGTTCAGACAATTTGTCCGTGAAATTTGTTAACTCCCAAAATTGACTGCGGGGATCGTGATACACGATTAAACTGTGCCATTGCTTCTAATGAAGGCAGGACGCAAACTTCGTGTTGCCTGTTAATTTAAATGATTGTACAATGCAGCCAGAGCTAAGCAGGCTGTCGATTGGCTGCACTTCTGAGCAAGGGTTGGAGGGCTGCAAAATTGTGAGAGGCTAGCATGAGTTCAAGCTAGCCTGCAACTTTTTAAAGGGGAGGTGTTTTTTAACTGCAGAAGTTGCTGGAAGTCATTCTAAAAGTAATTTTGAAATGGGAAAGACACAAGAATGGTAAAACATGGCAGACAGTGAGATCCAAGATTTTCCACCGCTGCACTGGAGGCCTTGTGCAGGAGGTGGAAAGGAGGAGAGATGTCACCTATCCATAGGGGGGCAGGAGGCCCCCCCCCCCAAGACAAAGGTGATGATGGCAGCAAAACCAGATAATTGTGGCAGTCAGTGCCAGCAATCTAGCTCAAGGATGTGGATGCAGTTCCTCAAGAAGTTCAATGACCTCTCATGAGTGGTCAAGATCAGTGAATGTATCTTCAAATGCCATATCCTACTAACTGCACCACTAGCCTGACACACTGCTCAATGCACCACATCCCCATCATTTACCTACCAACAATCTCCATCAATCACAACTCATACTCATATGTTCATCTCACTCTTACACGCTTAGCACTGCTGCAAGCCTCACGCCCACATCTCACAGCTTGCACACACTGCCAGCTATTCAACCATGACAGCTACATCACCCAAACAGATTTCACCATACTCACTGATATACTTCCCTCTCTTGCAAGGCAACATGGTGCATAACCGGAGATAGCATCACCTAACCAGTGGGATACTGGCACGGTTGCTTGTCCTTGCCCCCTAGAGGAGACAGTACTTGCCATCATTGGAGCAGCCATAACTGAGGTCGTGGCCAATAGTGTTACTGAAACCATCAGAAATTATAGTATCTTCATATCTAATCCTCCTTCTCACATCCTACATCCCCTTCTGATTTACAAGCAGCAGATAGTGTAAGCTTAGAGTCATAGAGAGATACAGCACTAAAACAGGCCCTTCGGCCCACCGAGTCTGTGCCGACCAACAACCACCCATTTATACTAATCCTACATTAATCCCATATTCCCTACCACATTCCCACCATTCTCCTACCACCTACTCTAGAGGCAATTTACAATGGCCAATTTACCTATCAACCTGCAAGACTTTGGCTATGGGAGGAAACCGGAGCACCCGGCGGAAACCCACGCGGTCACAGGAAGAACTTGCAAACCCCGCACAGGCAGTACCCAGAATCGAACCCGGGTCACTGGAGCAATGAGGCTGCGGTGCTAACCACTGCGCCACCCAAGCAGACACCTCTTGCTTTCTCACACCAATCCCTCCCCCCTCACTACAACCCTACCCTTGTGCCTTTCTCCTTTTAGATACCCAAGTTCTCCTTCAAGCCATACACCATCCTAACTTGGAACTATATCGCCATTCCTTTACTGTGGCTGGATCAAAATCCTGGAACTCCCTTCCTAACAGCACAGTTGGAGTAACTATCAGATGGACTGCAGTGGTTCAAGAAGGCTGCTCACCACAACCTTCTCAAGGGCAATTAAGGATGGGCAGTAAATGCTGGACCTGTCAGCGATGCCCACGTCCCATGAAAGAATAAAAAAAAAAAAATTTTCTATTGTTAATTTTTAAAGAAAATGGAGAAACTTTAAATTTATAAGGGGGGTAATGTAATGTAGTGCAGTAGTGACTTCACCTTTAAGAAACCGTATCTTTAAGAGATCAGGCCACTGATGCAACTCATGACATCAAACATATATAAAGAGGAGATACCACAGCAGTACATTATACTTCTTGTGGTAGTTTCACACCAATTGCTAAAATATATGGTATTGTCAGTCCAGCATCAATGAAAAATGTGTAGCGTAACTGGTCTGTCTATTAAAGCAGAATATTTCAGAAGGTATTGCCATTTTCAAGTAACATATTATTTGACAGACAATATATGCTTCATCTTTGCATTTATATTGAATAAGTCTCACCAGAACACACTTTGAATACTGTCTGCTCTTAATTCAAATTATGTGTAGCACTAATTTCTACTAAGTTGGGTTATTTACTATGCGTAATTGAAATTATTAGATGAGGCAGTTTTTAGCACATAAACTACTTTGAATTATTGGAAGATTGTATATCAATCTTGGAAAGGAAACACATTCATTTATTTACTTGTACCAGAGCCCATGTTAGTCCTAATCTGTTTAGTTCCAGTGCAACAATTCATTCCTGAGGCCTTATATCCTGCTGGATTACTACTTTCTTTTTATTTAAGTGCTTTAATAGACATTATTATAAATAGAAGAATTTACAATGTTATCAATTTCAAGTATATGGCTTATTTTCGACATACCTTAGGTTACTTTTGACAGAGAACCAGAAAACATAGGTATATGGGTTTATAAAAATAAAAATGAAATTGTGAGTTCTTACTGATGTTGTTGGGAGAGGAAAATAAAATAATCTTCCTAATCGTTCTAAATTAAGCTAAATTTGGAATTTAAAGAACAAAGCAAGGAAGCACAGATTTTATACAAAAAAGTTTCAACCAATATTTTAAAATAACTGAAAATTTCATCAGCACACAAGTTAAGTAAATGATATTTTGTAGCAGAATTGAAAAATAACAGTTAAGGTTGGAAATCCAGCTGGAAGATAAATAAGAATGGATTTTTTTTTGCCACTTGGACTCTCCCAATACTTCCGACTCAAGTCCCACGCAAAAATCAGCTTCTGTAGTGAACCTGAAATTCCTGTTAACAGAAACCTGACCATAGTCTAAACAATTTAGTCTGTAGCATACCCAGGGCAAATAATGAATTCTTTTTTGTTACTCATATGTGCACTTTAGATTGTATTGGTTATCCACACAACTTTAAACCATTCCAAAATTAGTGGAGAATAACATGGTCCATATGGTTCAGTCTAGAAATTATTAATTGATGTTCATCAAGAGTCAGGAATAATGCAGAAGCAAGTGAATCAATCCGGAAAGTGAGAGTCCAAAGTTTCTTCTTTGGGCACAATTCTGCTGTTTTCTATTCAATATTAAAATTAAGTCATGAAATAAACTTACCTTGTCCCGGCGGCTGTCCCATGCCAATATTCCAGCTGCTGGCTGGAATTCCCGCACCTTCGGAACTCCTGCTGCCGAAGAAGTGTCACGGAGGAAGAGTCCAGATTCTTGCTGAATATTTAAAGAGTCAAAAAGGAAAAGAGAATTCCCAAGGAAGGAGAGAAGACCACGACCCAGCTCAGCTTTCCAGCACCTCTCTTAAAGAGCCTGAGATGTCCAATGTGTCAACCCATCTCGTCTCCTGTCTTTGAAGAAAAGCCTACTAAATTAATTCTCAACACCACCTGAAAAGAACTGTTCTTAAAGATCCCAGTGACCCATCTATGTGTACTCAGAGGCTAGACAGTATGCCAGTTTTGGAACACAACATATCTCATCTGCTGTTTTCTTCAAGAATGAGCAAGTATTCAGCCCGAGTGTTTTTTTGTCTGTAACAGAGCTCTCAACAAATATCCCTTTTATTTTTTCGGTTAGCCAGTGTATGTGTGTGAC